>NW_020941065.1:11279229-11292266 GCF_900497805.2 Vombatus ursinus | reverse complement strand
GAAACTGATGAGAGATAATGCAGGGGTGAAACTGATGAGAAATGCTATAGAAGTGAAACTGATGAGACATGCTGCAGAGATGAAACTGATGAGAGATGCTATAGAGGTGAAATTGATGAGACGTACTACACAGGTGAAATTGACATGACATAATAACTGCAGCTATGTTTTTATATCAAAAACCTAGAAAAAAGTGACTGTGCCTTTTAAATGAAGAACTGAACAAACTGTGTAGATGGATAAAATGTAACACAATAACACCATCTGACAACATCACTTCCCTACTCAATAAATGTCAGTGGCTTCCTATCACTTCCAAGATTAAATGCAAAATCATTTGTTTGGCATTCAAAGCCCTTCATCACCCAGCCCCCCTCTACCTTTCCAGTCTTCTTACACTTTACTCCCCACCTCGTATTCTTCCACCCATTGACACCAGCCTCCTGGCTGTTCCATGAACAAGAGTCTCCATCTCTTGGCCCTAGGCATTATCTCTAACTGTCCCCATTCCTGGAACATTCTCCCTCCTCTGCTCCAACTGTTGACCTCCCTGGCTTCCTTTAAGTCCCAACTAAAATCCCACCCTCTACAGGAAGCCTTCCCTAACCCCTTTTAATTCCAGTGTTTTCCCTTTATTAATTATTTCCTATTTACCCAGTATATAACTTGTTTTGTACATATTTGTTTGCATGTTGTCTCCCCCATTACATTGTAAGCTCCTTGAGGGCAGGGACTGTCTTTTGCCTCTTTTTGTATCCTCAGTGCTTAACACAATGCCTGGCATATAGTAGGTGCTTAATAATGTCTCCTGATTAATTGAGCATAAAGAAATGATCAAAAGCAATTCAGAGAAACATGGAAAGCCTTCACTGAACCGGTGCAAAGTAAGGCAAAAACAAAAATCTATTCAATGATATTAATTATATAAATGGAAAGAAATGCCTGCAGGCAGCTGGCCTAGGACACCAACTGTTAGCTCTGGTCACCTGTCTTAGGAGAAAGGCCGGAAGACTATAGGAAGGAAGGTCCCATCTGCATCCCACAGGGTCCTGGTTAATCTCATTTCTTTGTTACAAGGGAGGGTTTGATTGTTTTGGGGTGGGTCAGGGGTACCTGTACACAGATTAGGAAGTGATTGTGGTATCAAATTAATATAAGAGACAACAATAAGGGAAAAGAGATAAATTTGGACATTTCTGATATGCTTCCAACTCCTTCTTCTGATCAATGGAGAAACTGAGGACCCAAAGGATCACAGGGTGAAGACTCGCACCTAGGTCTCTAGGCTCTAGGCTCCCCCCCACCTGCCGTGCCTCCCAGGGCACTTTTTCTTTCAAGTAATTTTCATTATTATCTTTTGTTCTTTTATCATTTATCTTTCCCAACTGGGCCAAATTAACAGAAACAAATAACTGGGATATTATCTGTGGTCTCACAGCCTCCCTCCCACCTCTGCCAAGAAGTCTTGGGCGGAGGGGTCCTCTCCTCCACTTTCTCTGGGGCAGAGCTCAATAATGTCCATTATTTCCATGTACATGAGTCAGTGCATAGATGCATCAGTTCAGACAAGTCTTTCTTGGCTTTTCCAAATTCTTAACGCTCGTTATTTCTCACCGCCCTGTGCTATTCTATCCCTTGCATCCAGGACCAACTTTGTGGAGTCATTTCCTGACTGACTATATACATAAACATTTTGGTGTATGTGAGTATATATATTTCTGTCATTGATCTCCCTAGGGTTTATATCTAACAGAGGAAATTCTGGGTCAAAGGGTGTGAGCATTTCAGTCATTTTCTCCATGTAATTCCAAATTGATCACCAGAATGGTCATACCATTTCACAGCTCCACCAACAATGCATGAGTATGCCTCTTTCCACAACCCTTCCAACACCGACTGCTCCTGTCTTCTGTCATCTTTGTCAATTTGCTGGATGTGAGGTGAAACCTTTGAGTTGTTTTGATTTGCATTTCTCTTATTACTAGTAATGTGCTGCCTTCTTGCAGGTAATTATTAGCTGTTTGCAATTTTTTTGGTGGGGGAGTTATTTATTATAATCTGTTGTACAATGGCTTTTGTTTTCCTATATTGTTAGTTGCTTGCATATATGTTGTGGGTGTCACACTCTTTTCAGAGACATATGATACAAAGGGTTTTCCCCTCAATCTATCACTTTCCTTCTTATCCTACATACACCAAATTTGGTCATGTTAAAGCTTTTCTTTTCTTTATACAATTATTTAATTTATTTTTAGTTTTCAACATCCACTTCCATAAGATCTCGAGTTCTAAGTTTTCTCCCCCTTCTCTTTCCCCTTCCCCACCCCAAGACAGTGTACAATCCAATATAGGCTCTAATGTTAAAGCTTTCCAATTTCATATAACTGAAATGATCGATTCTATCTTTTGTAAAAAAACTTCTATGGCCTTTGTTTGGTTCTGAATTTGCCCCTGCCCACAGCGAGGGGGGCAGGGAGGCACCTGATCTAGTTCTCCCCACCTTCTTTTCATGGTCTGGTCTTTAACAGTCAAGTCAAGGCTCCATTTTGAATAACTTAGTAGAAGTCCCAGCTGATTTCTACTCACGTTTTAAACTGGACCCAACTGTGCCATAATATACATGGACCCACTGAGAATGACAGGCTCAAAGCTGTCCCAGGGCTGCCGGGTGGGTCAAGGACAAATGACCAAGGAAAGAAAAGAACAAGCTTTCCAATAGTGTGTTTGTGTGTGTGTGTGTGTGAGTGTGTGTGACTGTGTGTAAGGGTGTGTGTGAAAGCCAGTATAGGAATATGTGTATGTTTTTGTGTGTATATGTGTGAGTGTATTGTGTAAGGGCATGGGTGTAGGAGTGTGTGGGTATGTGAAAATGTATGAATGTGTAAATATGTGTGAGTGTATGTCTGTATGTATGTGTGAAATTGTGTGTGTCTGAGTGTGTATGGGAGAGTCAGTCTATGTGAAAGTATATATGTGGGTGTATGTGAGTGGATTTAAATATATATGTGTGTGATTGTGTTATATGAGTGTGAGAGTAAGTCTATGTGAAAGTGTGGGTGTGTGTAAGTGTGAGTGTGTTTACATTTGTTAAGTATGTGTAAGTGTGTGTGAATGAGTATGTAGGTGTATATGTGTGTGTGAGTGTATGTGTGTAGGTGTGTGAAAGCATGTGGGGGGGTCAGTGTGTGTGTGTCTGTGTGTATGTATGTATCTAAACCTTTCTCTCCTTTCTCAGCCCCAACAAGGCCCTTCTCACCTTGGTGCTGAAAATGGGCTCGGGCAAACAGTAGCCATTCATGACGTTGGTCAAGTTCTCCAGGACATTGTGGAAAACCTGGTGCAGCTTCTCTCCCATGATGGGCAAGGTTTGCTGGCAAGGGAGGTCCCCCATGTACGGCTTGGCCTGGCGAGAAGCAGAGGGAGGAAAGGATGGGAGGAAGTGGGTCTGACGCCTTGCTGTCTCCTTAATTAGCATCTGACCTTGGGCAGAGCCTCAGTCTCCTCTTCTGTAAAATGAGGGGACGGGGCCATGTTCCTGAGATTTTATAAGATTTTTTTTCAGTTTGAATTTCTCAATGCCACAGGCACATTTCATAACCTTTGCTCCCTCTCCCTTAATTTCTTATCGATTCCCTAAAGATGGGTACATAATGGCATGAAAATAACTAAAAATTCACATAAATCTTCTCTTTTATAAAAAGGTTTAGTCTTAATACAACCAGTGACGGGAGCTCAAACGCCTCCTGAGAGCATATCCGTGAGTTAACAATGGATTCGTCCATTCACTCAGCAAATGTTTGTCAATCCAGCACTTTCTGGGGGCCCCAATCCCAGGCTCTGCGGCTGTGCTGGGGGGTACAGAGGGGAGTGAGGCAGCCATCAGTGTGGCCAATCCCACCCACTAGATGAGCAGAGGACATGAGCAGGGAACCCGCTGTCCGTATTATTTCAAGAACATGAAACAACCACGGCTGTTTAGGAAAGGGGGGAGCGAGGCAGAAAGTCTACTTTGCCCCAAGAGGGAGTGGGCTTCCTCCTTTCACTGGAGGTTTTTGAAACAGGCCAAAGGAGCACTTCCCAGGGATGTGATGGACATTTATATTTCAGGTAGGGGGAGGCCAAGAACACAGGATCTCTGCTCATAGAACTAGGTTGAAATTCTGACCCTACTACTCACTACCCAAATGATCTTGGAGTTCAAGCCCCTTTCCTTCTTGTATCTGTTCCTCTTCTGTAAAGGGAAGATCGTGGAACAGACCACCCCCAGGGTAAACCTTCCAGCTCCCCAGCACTGGCCCCGGCCCCATCGGCTCCAGGAGCCCACGATAACCTCAGCGTCGTCACTCACTGCGTGGACTTTGGAAGGATCATCCAGCTCCAGTCTGGCTATCACACAGCCTGCTTGGAGCATGGCTCCTGGCCGCTTCACGTAGTAGACCTGGCCATCTTCCTGCACACTCAAGGTCATGATCATCTTCATTACCTGGGGTGGGAGGGGATGAAGAAGTGAGAAGAGGAATCCTAGAACCTGACAGACCCCCAGGACTGGGGACCAGTGATATGAGACAGACTGAGGACTACACAAACCAATCTCTGTGAGGCCCTGAGTGAATACAGCCCAGCTGCCGCTGCTTCTGCGATTACCAGAATGAAAAAACAGAGCCGCCCAAACCCCACAAACAGGCCGGAATTAAGATTCGGTGAAACTGATCCCCAAACTATGGCCTTTCCTTGGGAAACACCGTCATCAGATACAGGAGAAAATTAAGAAGAAAGTTGTTTGTTTGTTTTTTTCCTGAAGAGTCACGTACAAACTGTATTTCTACAAACTATTTTTTCTTCAGAGGAACACCAAAGATATCTGACAGAACACGTATGTCTGGAAAAGGTGGAGACTGGGGAGGGACAAGGGCAACAGGTGGACAGCAACCCGACAGCCACAACCGGGACATGGTCTCATTCTGGGATTTCAAGCTTTCAGAGGTGACTTTTTGATTTACCTTGACCCAAACCAGCCCTCCATGAGCTGCCCACACACTCCATACCCCCTCTTCCTGCTCCCCATATGTGGTAGCTTCCCCTGTTTGAATGTAAGCTCCATGAGGACTACCCAGCACTTAGCATAATGCCTGGCAAGTGATAGCAAGTGATTCATAAAGGCTTGTTCTGTCTATTTATTATATGTGTGTATGTGTGTGTGTGTGTGCGTATATCCATCATCCATCCATCCTTCTTTCTAGCATCTATCCCTACCTATCATCTCTATCCATCTATCTCTAACCATCCATCTATCTCTACCCATCCATTCATCTATCTCTATCCATCCATCTCTATCTATCCATCCATCCATCCCCATCTATTTCTATTTATTCATCCTTCTATCTCCATCCATCCATCCATCTCCATCCATCCACCTATCAATCTATCCATCCATCTCCATCTATTTCTAACCATCTATCCATCTCCATCCATCTATTCATCCATCTCCATCCATCTATCCATCCATCCATCTCCATCTATTTCTATCCATCCCTCCATCCATCTCTCTATCCATCCATCCATCTCCATCTATTTCTATCCATCCATCCATCCCCATCCATCCATCTATCCATCCATCTCCATTCATCCATTTCCATCCATCCATCTATCTATCCATCTCCATCTATTTCTGTCCATCCATTCATCCATCCCTATCCATCCATCCACCCATCCATCCATCCATCCATCCATCCATCCCACCTATCTCCCTACATACCAAAAGTACACAAGAGGAGCTCCAGTGAATTGGGATAACCCTCTGGAAGAGTTTGCATGGGATGAGAGGTTGCACACAGGGTGTGATCAGCACCAGTGGAGGGAATCTCCATGCTCAGAAGATGAGAAATTCCCAAGAGATACAAAACAAGAATGAAGCTAATACTAACACATGTGATCTTCTATGCATATGGGAAGCATGAGTGCACTAGAGATCCTGGAGCAGGGAGTCAGATCCCCAGATGTCCCAGAAATTTCTGGGAGAGGAGGATCCCAGGATCACCATGGATCAAGGTGGGGGGAATAAGCATTGATTAAGCACCTACTGTGTGCCAGACACTATGCTAAGCCCTTTACAAATATCATCTCATTTGATCCTCACAACTACCTGAGAGGTAGGTGGTATTATGATCCCCATTTTACAGATGAGGAAACTGAGGCAGAAAGAGGTGAAGTTACTTGCCCAGGGTCACATAGCTAGTAAGTGTCTGAGGCTGGATTTGAACTAAGGTCTTCACTCTTCTAGCCCCAGTGCTCTATCAGCTGAACCACTGAGCTGCCTCAAGGGCAGTCTGGGTTCAGGTCTGGACTCTGATCCGTTACTGGCTGGGTCACCCAAGGTGAGTCACCTAGTGCTCTGGGCCCAAGTTTGGCCAGAACTTAAAATGTGGTCTCTGTCTGATTTTAAGCAGTTGATGTATTAATAAAAAATTAATTACATCGACATGTGTGGGTCTTCTAGGTCAACATGCAGCCAGCTGCGTCCCTGACGCCTGTTCTGGTGGCCCCTGGGGCTCTGGGGAGCTCTAAGTCTCTGGCTGAGAAGGAGCCAGGCAGCCCTGGCAGGGTAGGCTCCCTTCCAGAGCTTCCTACACTGGGGAAATCACAGGGTAAGTGTGAAAGGCGTATTGGGAGGAAAGGCAGAAACAGAGGATGAGGGTAGGCCTGAGGATGGAAAAGCAAGGAACAAGCTGGAACACAGAGGGGATGGGACAGAAAATCTACCACTGGTCATTTTTAAAGCAGTTCCACGGGATCAGCCCATCAACCACTCCCTGTGTGTGCAGCATCTGGAGGGTCCCCCAGCCTCCCACACACCCCAGGTCTACAAAGAGGCTGGAGCATTCACTTAGTGATTCTTTATAATGACATTATAATGGCATCATGATGACACAATGTGACATTTTAAAATACTCTTTCCATTATATCATTGCCCATAATCACTGTGTAAATTGGTTTGCTGGCTCTGATTATTTCATTCAGCCACAGAAGTCCTGAGTTCTAGTCCTGACACTGACTAGTTGTCTGACCCTGAGCGGGGCAACTAACTGTTTGGTGCCTCAGTTTCCACATCTGTAAAATGAGAGGATTGAGGTCAATGGCCTCCAAGCTGCCTTCCAGCCTCAAATTTTTGATCCCATGCACCATGATTGTTTTGTTTTTCTCCAATCCACACACAAAGCCCTTTTCTTGTAGCAGACAATGTACGAGAATTATCCTCATGCTACAGATGAGGGCATTGAGGCTCATAGAGGTGAAGGTACCAAGGATCTTAGAATCAGAGAGGGTTGACTAGTCCTTTTTATCATAGACTTGAATAAAGGCATTGGGGCCATACTCAGAGTCCAAGCTAGACGGGGACAGGATCCAAAGAGGCCTTGATAGGTGGGTAAAGTTGAATAAGATGGGGTTTTAATGGTGACTCACAGACTCTGAGCTGGAGAGACAAGGAAGCCAAAGCTTACAGGACATCAGTTATGTGTGCAAGGTCATCTAGGCAGTCAGGAGCAGAGGTGGATTTGAACCCAGGTCTCCTCACTCCAAATCTGTACTCTTTCTACCTCATCACACGCACTAAAGTCTTACCCTTGGATTCAAAAAAGCCACTTCACAAGGGTAACATGAAAGGAAGCATGGCCAGACCCAAGTTCATCTGAAAATGACATGGGAGTGATGACCAAGGAAATGGGGAACAGAGATAGCGGAGCCAGAATGAGGCGATCGAGATAGACCTGGGGGTCTGGGTGGGCCACAAGCTCAAGGTGAGTCAGTAAGGTAACAAAAAGACCAGTGTGAACATGGGCTGCCATCTCTGCCATGTTACATTCAGTGGGAGTGACACCCTCTCAGAAGGCTTTCAAGACATTGGAGAGCAGCCAAAAAAGGGTGATAGACCAGAAGGACCCAGGACCATGTCATATGAGGATTGGTTCAATGACCTCCAGACATTTGTTTACCACGGAGAAGAGATCTGGGAAATGGCAAAGCCAATGGGCCACCCCAGGGCAATGAACCGGTCTGTGACCTCTGCCCCTTGAGCGTCACTGGAGCCAAGCAGGGGCCAAGGAGCGCAGCCTCAGAAAGGGGCAGGGCCCCCAGGTACCTCCATTTCCGCGTAGGTGCTTCCCGAGGTCAGATGGCCTCCGTCCTCCACCAGGTACTGCACCAGCTTTCCTGCAGAGGGAGATCTCAGGATTGTGGGATCATTCTCCTTTTCAAACACACACGTCTTATTGCCAATGGTGATCCGGTAACTGTAGGAGACAAGGCGGTGAGGATGGGTTTGCAGTCAGACTGTGGATCAGCCGAAGATGCTTCCCAAAGAAATCCTCAGCTCACAATCATCACCCAGTAAGTTATCTGTCTTGCCACTGGCCCAAATCAAATTGAATTCCAGAAAATTCTGCAACCTGAGAGCATCTGACATGTCTAGACTAGAATCAGGAAGAAGCCCCAGATGGGCAGCCCTAGGCTTGGTGCCTCCTAATGATGAGGGCTGCCTCAAAGTGAGCTGAAGGGCAGCTACAGGATTTGTGTTTGGATCGGGGTGGGATTGGGGGGCTTCCAAGGTTCCCCCCAACCCTGAGAGTCCAGCTATGTATACCTGAGGCCTAAAGTATAATAGGGACCAACCTCAGGGCTGGCCCCCAAATCCGGGGGCTCTGGGACCCCCCAGCTGACTTGTGTTCTCTCGTCCCTTACAGGTACTAGAAACTGCTGCTCCCAAAGGCTGTGGTCTGGGTGGGAGACAGGGCAGCTGTGCACAGGGCTTAACGCTCACAAAATGGACAGGATGTCAATGAGAGGCAAAGGACGGTGATGAAGGCATAAAATGCCGCCCCTTCCCAAGAGACAGGGTGTCTGGACAGCCCCAATATTCAGGGTGCCAGACATCGAAAACCATGACCGTGAAAGAAACGATGGAGCGGTAGAGAGCACCCCAGCCCAGAAGCCAGAGGCCCTGAAATCGAGGAGGGCAGGGAAGCCCCTTAGGCCTTTCCTCAGTCTCCTTTCAATGGTCTGACACTTCCATCAACAACGATGAGGTTCAAACTATATAGTCAAAGTGAGACCAAGCAGTCACTGCTATTTGGGTGGCGCCCACTCTGGGGACAAGTGAAAGATCTGGGGAGGGAGCCCCTCCCCCAAAAGCTGCTTTTGAAGCTGAACTCCTAGGAGAGAAAGACCCCCTTCCCCATGCACGTCCAGGGACCTGGCCTGGGACCTACCTGTCAATCTCTTCTTTCATATATGTGGTGTAGCTGTTACCGTCATAAGACAGCAGCAGCCCGCCGTCATTGAGCCGGTGGGCATCTATTTCAATGTGACAGTTGTTCATGATGAGAACAAACATGGTCAGAGATTGTCGGGCGACCTGGGGAGAAATGGGGTTCTCAGCACCTTCCATCCTCCACCCCTAGGAAACATTCAGGGTCTACACCAGCTAAGAAGTCTTTGGGGTGATGTCCACCAGGTAGGGCACCCCAGGGTCACCTCCCAGCCTGGCCTCATCTGCACTGCCTGGCTCTGACCGCTGACCTCTCCTGCTCTGGGTCTTTCACAAAGGGATGAGGGCTCCCACCCTCTGCCCTGCTCTCGGTAGCCAGATAGGTCCAAGTCTGGTGAGTTGTGTTATCCATCCCTATCTCTACCTGTGTCATGGTCAAAGATAACCGAGCCCCCCCGGCTGGGAAGCCCCAACCCTCCATTGCCGGCATCGGCAGCAGACTGAGGCTGAGGAGAGAGAGCCCAGAGCAGAGGATGTGGGACTGGGCAGCCTCAAGCTCCGGAACCAGAACCGTCCATATTCTGGTGCTCACTCAGAGAGGGCTTCTGCGCATTCTAGACCAGACCTCCTGTCTCCTCAGCACCAGAACCCTGGAATCCCAGGGACGGACAGGACTCTGGGACCATCTAGTCTGACCTATACCCGAGGCAGAATTCCTTATACCACACGCCCAAGAGGACTCATCCAGTCTGCCTAAGACCCCCAGAAATGGTCCCTTCTGGTTCCGAACGTGTGATCACACAATCTCATGATGGCAGAGCTCACATCATCCTGAAGCAGCTCACTGAACTCCCAGAGTTTTCTCAAAATTAGAAAGCTTTTTCCTACATAGGCCTCTCTGCTGTTCCCACCCGTGTTCCTGGTCCTGGGCTCTAGAGCCAAACGAAACAAACTTAATCCTCCTTCTGTGTGTCAGACCCTCAAACGCCTGCAGATACTCAGCACATGCCTCTATGTCTTGTCTCCAGCCTAACCATCCCTTCTTTCAAGAGATACTCATAAAGCGAAAGGTTCAAAGGCCTTCACCAGCCTGGCCTCCCTAACAGGAACTGCACAAAAGTCAGGAAGACCCTCGAAAAAGGGGCACAGATCTGTTTTCTTTAAAAAAAAAACAAGGGAGAGTTAAAAGTCTCAGGGAAGCAGGCTGCAGCTGGAAAAGGTTTGTAAAATTGAGAGACGGCTGGAACCAAGAATGCTCAGTCTGATACCCTCATGAAAAAGCTAAGGAGAGTGAATTTGGGATGGAGGGAGGGCCTTAAAATCAGGCCTCCAAGGCCAATGCCAACCCTCCTTCCACCAGACCAGGCTGGAACTGCCTCATGCATCCCTTCCCACCTAAATCTTCCCTCACAAGCTGGGCTGGGATGCTACGTGAGGGACCCAGGCTTTGGGCAGGGGTACCTCCCACATACCAAAGGACTGGAAAGAGAATTGTTGAGTACTTTTACTGAAGAAATATATGAAAAGACACCACGGGCTATTGCCACCACCCAGGCCTGGCTGCCCTGTTTTTCGGCTTCCATGGCGGAATTCAGCTTTCAGATTCACTCTGATACTGGGCTGGGGTCTAGGGGGAGTGAGGAGGTCTTTACCTTGAGGATATACTTCACCCCTCCATAGATCAGCTCCACATCCACAATGTTCAGCAGAGAATCTGCCGGGAGAACCTGGCCCCTGGAAGACAGACAGAGACCCTTCAGAAGGGGCCACTTGGCTGGTTTTCCAGCTCCTTCAAAACGCATGGGGCCATGTCGGAGGCAAGAATTCCATCAGTGTTCTAACGGGGTCAGCAATGATACCACTGAGATTCCTGACTGATTATCTGAGCACCGGAGGGGGGCGCGCTTATCACCGGGGCGGGGGAAAGCTTTACAGGGCTCCCAGTTTATTGAATGTTTGCCAAGTAAGCATCCTCTGGGCAGCGCATTCTGGGAAAGTGAGCACTTGGCCCTCCAAGGAACCAACCAAGTGAACTTTGGTTTCCTTATCATTCAGTTACCTTTGAGTCAATAACTATGGGGTAAAACAGCCCTTCTTGACCTTTTGTTTGATGGTGGCTTAAAAGGAAACAGAAAAGACCAAGAATCCTGTGTGCGGGAGAAGGCTGGGAAAAGTCCACCCCTGGGAAAAAGCTGCCCTTGTATCTGTTCCAACTGCCAGCTCTCACCAATTTACAGAGGTCCGAGGAAATAAAATAATTTAGAAAGTTTATCTCTGCCTTCATTTGAGACCCCAGTGATCACCCTCAGTCCTTTGACGTCAAGCTGAGAGTCCAAAGTAGACCGTTCTGCCCTTCACGATGGTCTTTTCTCATGAACAACCAATGCCCTGTTTCATTCATTCAATCTTCAGGGTTTTCACAGAAGCCCCAGAGAAACGGGAAACCTGTGAAGACTCACAGGTCTGGGGAGTCCAAAGACCCAGGTCTGAGTCAAAACTTTACCACTGATTAACCTAGTGACTGTGAACATCTTACAGAGCCACTCTGGGTCTCAGTTTCCTCACCTGTAGAATGGGAACAGTTGTCCCTGTGCGTCTAATATTTCCAGCTTCCCTGAGTTACTCTGAGGGAAAAGCTTCGTAAACCACAAAGTGCCAAGAAGCCTGCCCTATCATTATTCAACTAGCCTTAATTACATAGTATGTACACAGATACAAACATAAGCTAGACGGAGAAGAAGACTGTCTTCAAGAAGGAGGCCTCCAGGGTCAGCTAGGTGGTACAGTGGATAGAGTACCGGCCCTGAAGTCAGGAGGACCTGAATTTAAATCCAGTCTCAGACCAGGTTTGGCACTTACTAGCTGTGTGACCCTGGGCAAGTCACTTAAACCCAATTGCCTAAAAAAAAAAAAAAAAAAAAAAAAGGAGGAGGCCTCCAGGTGGGGGAGGTCCAGTTGGGACACTGAGGGCTAGGAGTGGCCCTAGTGACTGTTGAGTCCAACGTCCTCCTTTTACGGAGGAGCAAGCGGATGCCCAGAGAGGACCAGACCATTTACGACCAGGAGAGCGTGCGGTTTATTTTACAGATGAGGGAAACTGAGGCCAAGAGAAGGAGAAAGACCAGTGAGCAGCAGCGCTGGGATTGAAGCCCTGGTTCTGTAACCCCCAAGGCAGTGTATTTATTTATAGTTAGATATGTATGTATGTATGTATGTATGTATGTATGTATGTATGTATGCATGCATATATATGGCAATGTATTCATATTTATACAAATGTGTATATGTAAATATACAAATGTATTTATATAAATGTATGTACATTTATATATAAATGTAAATGTGTATATACATTTATGTGTGTATATATGTATATGTGTGTGTGTGTGTGTATATACATATATATATATATATATCTCCACACACATGCATACACATATATTCTTCCATATGGCAATGTACTTATATATAAATGTATATGTGTGTGCATTTATGTGTTCATGTATATATAGACACATGTAGACACACATATATATACATAATATATATAAATTCATAAAAATACATTACCACATGTACATAAATATATAAATCTGTCCAACTATCTATATAAAAAACATTGCCACATATACATATACACACACATAAATGTATATATACACATATACATTTGTATATAAATTCATTACCATGTATACATAAATCTATAAATAGATCCATCTGTCTACATACATAAATACATATAACTCTATCCATCTATATACATACATTGCCA
>NW_020941065.1:11261380-11279219 GCF_900497805.2 Vombatus ursinus | reverse complement strand
ATCTATATAAATACATTGCCATATATACATAAATACATATAACTCTACCCATCTATATACATACATTGCCATATATACATATACAAATGTATACACACATAAATGTATATATACACTTATATATTTATATATAAATTCATTGCCATATATACATAAATCTATAAATTGATCCATCTATCTATATACATTGCCATATATACATAAACACATATAAATCGATCCATCTATACCCATACATTGCCATATATACATATACACAGGTATATACGCACATGTGCGCACACACACACACACACACACACACACGCACACACACAGGCACACAAATGATGCCCAAGCACCCCACGCTGAGGCACAGCAACGGGTGTGCGCCTTACTCCCAACACTCCGGGCAAGGGGAGGCCCTCAGCTCGCACAATGACCGCACACCGTACCTCTCCAGTGAATGCAGGAAGTCGGTCATACAGGTCCTGAACAGGGCGTCTGCTACGTTCAAGGCTCCACAGACCACCCCAAGCATGATGTCGGGTTTCTCAGCCTAGGAAGGAATGACTTTTCAGTAGGAGCAGAGGCCTGTCCCCTCAGCAGGGAGGGCGCCCAGGATCACGGAGCCGGAGAAGGAAAAGGGGCCTCGATGGCCGTGAGTCCAGCCCCTCCATGGAAGATTACTCATGCTAACCTAATCAACAAGTGATGGTTGGCTGGCCGCTGCTTGGAGACCCGTGAGGACGGGGAGCTCCCCACCTCTCAAGGGCACCAGGAGGACAGACCGAGGCCAGGGAGCCCCGGGGAGGCTCCGAGAGAAGGGGACCACATCCTCACCTGCACTCTCTCGGCGATCAGGTGATCCAGCCAGCCCGTGTCGATGTCGTTGCTCTGGAAGCTCTCTGTCTCCAGCAGGTTGATGAGGTACTCCACCGTGGTCCTGAAATCTCCCCGGATCGACAGTTCTTTCAGGGCCACCACCATGTTCCTTAGAAACACACATTTCCCAAATCAGGACAAATCCTTTCAACATTGGCTCGCCAAACCTCCCACATACAAGGGCGTCCCTCTACTCCTTAGAATTATCGACTCCGGGTGAAAGCCAAGAGTCCTTCGAAGATGAGATTCTCATGATCATAGATCTGGACTGTGGGGACCACTGAGTCCCATCCCCTCATTTTTACAGTGGAGGCAACCGAGGCAGAGGTTAAGCAACTTTCCTAGACACCATTAGCAAGTGTCTGAGGCAGGATTTGAACTCGGGGTTTCCTGATTCAAATCTAGCGCTCTACCCACTAAACCCCTCGGCTGCCCTAGAAGGCACTTAAAGCAGAGATACCGGGCCTCTCCTCCCCTCTCCCACCTGGTGTCTACTTCCCAGTATTACACAAAAAGCAGATTATTGATCAGGAAGAGAGGGAAGAGCGGAAGGGCACAGGGTCTGGGGGGGGGCCACTCACGAGACGGCCTCTTCTCGGTTCTCCCCCCAGGAGAAACAGTGCCCAAACTGGGAATCCGCAAACTCGTGTAAGCCCCCCGCCGCGGCCACGCTGAAGTAACCCCACACGTTCTTGCTGCTTCGGAAATTCAGCTCCTGGACGGTCCCAGAGCTCGGCTTAAAGCCCTGGAGACGATAGGAAAAAAAATCAAACTGAGGGCTGGGTCAGAATAGAAACCGAATGTCATTCCCTGGGTGCGTGAGACACTTAACAGAGATGACGGCAGATGCCCCTTCATCTGGTTACAAGGTGTGGCCGGTGCCGGGATGTTCACACCATCCGCAGCCCGCTCACGGCTCAGGCTCTGACTCGTACAACCCACCAGATAAGTAGAGACAAGGCAGGACAAGGGTGCTTTGGTGTCGGGAGAGACCTGGATTCAGATCCCGCCTGAGATGTAGCACAGCTATGTCCCAAGGAGACATATCTACCATTCAACCCTCCCAAGCCTCCGTTTCTGTAAAATGCAGGGAAATAACACCAGCAGCACTTGTCCTCATAACTGACGAGAAGGAAGGGAACAAGACCCGTACACAAAGTAGACCTGAAAGGAAGGGTAACTGCCCGCTGGGTTTTCTCCCTTCTCCGGGCCTCAGTTTCCCCACATTTCCAGCCCTTGTCTTGCCTCATCCGGGTTTTCGCTGGTGATCCTCGCAGCAATCACGTGGCCTCGGGGAACCGGTGGGCTGACGGGGTTGTCGAAGGAAATTGGCGTGACGCCCCAGGGTGACTCCCCATACAAGATCCGGATGTCCTTCAGCCTGTTCAGAGGCACCCCCATGGCAATCTGTGGATGAAGGAGAAAGGTTTTCACATCAGCCTCTGATGCTGTAAAAGGGGTGGCTTGTCAGCCCTACAGCGCAGGTCCGTCTCTGGACCCATGGAAGCCGGCACCGTGCCCTACTTGACAGGCACCGAGACTTGGAAGCAGGAGGCCCCGAGTTCAAATCCCTCCTCAGACACTAACCTAGCTGTGCAACCTTGGGAACGTCGCTTGATCTCTCTCGCGCAGATGGTAATAGCAGCTGCCTACCTCAGAGGGTCAAAAGAAATCCTTCCAATATCATAATCCAATGAGCACTTTGCAAACTGCAGAGGGCCGTGTGTGAATATTGGGGAGGATGAGGAGGACGAGGAGGGTGTGCCAAGCACCAACTGGGATACAGAAAAGTCTGAATAAAAGACAGTCCTCTTCCCTGAAAGAGCCGGATAACCCAATGAGCACATACAATATTTAGGTAAATGTCAGCCAATTCAGCCAACATGCATTAACCAGCTAACACACACAAAGACCCTCGCGAGGGCTGGGGGACACAGAGATCAAAATCCATGACCCAATCTCCATCCCGAGGAGTTTATATTTCACAAATGCAACACGGGAAATGTGGCACAATGGGGGACTTGGGGTCCACAGGGGACAGATCATTGTGACGGGCTCTCTTGCCTGTTTGGGGTTGTTTTTTTTTGACCTTACCAGGCTCATCTTACCAGACTCAATGCCAACAGGGCCATTTAATACTATACAAATTATTCCCTAAAGGAATTCACCATGGACAGAACAAAAAAGAGACTGGCAGCATCTCTCCTCCATCTTATCAGAGACACTGACAATACGTAAGCTTGTGTCACACTTACTTGTATGAATGAATGGACATTTATTGAGCACTTACTGTGTGCCAAGTGTTACAATGCTGAGTGCTGGGGATAAAAGAGGGCATTTATTTCTTTTTTAATTTTTTTTGGAGGCAATGGGGGTTAAATGACTTGCCCAGGGTCACACAGCTACTAAGGGTCTAAAGTCACATTTGAACTCGGCTCTTCCTCACTCCAGAGTTAGTGCTCTATCCACAGTAACACCTAGCTGTCCCTAAGGGGGCATTTGTTGAGCACTTACTGTGTGCCAAATGTTACAGTGCTGTGTCGGGGATAATAGGGGGCATTTATTAAGCACTTACTGTGTGCCAAGTGTTAGTGCTGAATGTTGGGGATAAAAGGGGGCATTTACTGAGCACTTACTATGTGCCAAGTATTACAGTGCTGAGTGTTATGGATAAAAGGGGGAATTTATTGAGCACTTATTATGTGCAAAGTGTTACAGTGCTGAGTGTTGGGGATAAAAGGGGGCATTTATTGAGCACCTGGGGATAAAAGGGGGTTCACAGTCCAATGGGGGAGGGCTCAGCTGCAAGTCTGAAGGGAAGGCTGCAGCAGCCAAGCAGATGTCAGGCATCTTGTTTACTGTCATTTCCATGGATGCCGAACCATTTGGCGGTGCTAAGCACTGGGGTATCCTTGGAGGCACCAACTGGGTCTCCTTCATCTGTCTTTCTCCCTCGGTGCCCAGAAAGTAGCATCAAACAGAGCAGCCTCTTACTAATGTTTCATGAACGAACGCAGCCCAATGTATACCCTCCCCTCTCCCCTGACAGGCAGGAACGCAGCTCTCCCCACCCCACGCCAGCCTACGTGGGAGGATGCTCACCTGCAGCTGAGCGGCTGGCAGATTGACATCGGCGATCATCTCCGTGCAGGGATGCTCCACCTGCAAACGCGGGTTCAGCTCCAGGAAATGGAAGTGGCCATCTTCGCTGTAGAGGTATTCCACGGTTCCCGCGCTCACGTAGCCCACCGTCTTGGCCAAGCGCACAGCACACTGTGATGGGAAAGGACAAAGGGAGAAGCCAGGGAGGCGATGGGTTTCTCTCCACTCAACAGACCCTGATAACACCCCCATGTAGTCAGGGCTCTAGGCTCAGGGCTGAGGACACAGGTGGTGCCCCCTCCTCTAGGTTACAGCCAGATGCAGAGAAGAGCCCACCCAAACACGAGGGAGAATGAGGCGGAGGAAGGCAGAGGACTCAGACACAACCAGGCAAGGAGGGAGTTCATCCATGTAGCAATCACACAAGGCCATGAAAGGAGATGCATTCCCCTCAGTCCATTAATCGCAGGAGTATGTCAGAGGCGTGAGGACCTTCCCGGTTACTGGCCCTCTTTTCCCCATTAGGAAGAGGAAGCTTCCAGACCAGCCTCACAACATCTGAGGGGTGGAAGGGACCTCAGTGCCAGCTAGGTCCTGTGAAGTGGTCATCTGGTCTCTGCTTGGAGACCTTTAAGGAGAAGGAACTCGCCGGTTCTCCAGGCAGCCTCTTCCACTTTGGAATGGCTGATGACTGGGCAGGTTTTCCTGACGTTGAGCTGAAATTGGCCTGTCCCTGCAACTTCCACCTGGTGTTGCCCTCTGAGGCCAAAAAGAACAAGATAAATCCTTTTCCCGCATGCCCCCATGCTGGGTAGGAGCTCATCCATTCGATTTTCATGCTCCAACCTGGAACTGAGCAGTTTTAATTGCTGGAAGAATCACTGAGGCCAGCCCCAGACCATGTTTCACATCCTCGCCAGGGACCCACAAGAACACCAGGACCTGGTGAGCATGAGCCCACCCCACCACCTTCCACCTTGTCTTCTTATTCTGGTTGTGGTGGCCAATCTAACGCTGCCATTGCTGCAGGAAAAGCCAGGCCGATTTATGGGCCCCACGCTCCATTGGCGATCCTTGTGACCTCACACCAAAACTCCCTTCCTTGAACACCTTTACATGGACCGTCTCCCCATACTAGACTATAAGCTCCCTGAGGGCAAAGGCTAGTTCACTTTTGTACTGGCATCCTAGAGTCTGACACATTGTAGGGCATACAGTAGGTGTTTTAATAAATCTTCCCTCCCTCTCTTCCTTCCATCCTCCTTCCCTTCTTTCCTTCCTTCCTCCCTCAACCTCCATCCCCCCTTCCTTCATTCCTCCCTCTCTTCCTTCCTTCCTCCCTCCTTCCTTCCCATCCTTTCTTCCTCCCTCCTTTCCTTTTCTTCTTTCTTTCCTTCCTTCCCTCCTTCTCTTGCTTCCTTCCTTCCCCTAGACTGGTCCTTTCTCTGCCTGACGGATCCATCATACAACATGCCTAACAAAAGGCAGTCTACTCCCTTCCCCCGCCCCTCTAAAGATGGGAACTCCCTCCATCCTGAAGTGACCCCAACACCCTTGTGGAAAGCTCTCGTCATTGGCAGAGCCTCCTTGTACTGAGCTCCCATTTGCTTCCGCGTCACCGCGTCACCCACCAGACCCAGGTCTGCTGTCAGGGACCAAAGAGAATCCTCAGCTTTTGCCCATAAGAGCTCCCATCTGTCTAACCCAGGGATCGCCTTTTCCACGCAGCCTTTGTTTGCAGACCCCCAACACAAGGAGCTGACAGTCTCCGGAGGTGCCCGCTCCACTGCTGTGGACCTCTCCCTGCTGGCAAGTTTTTCCTTCTGTCACACACCTTTGTCATCTTGGCTGTCCCCCTCTGGACCCTCTGCAGCTCAATGTCCTTCCTAAAATGCAGTGGCCTAGAACCGAGCCCAATATTCCAGAGGTGGTCTGACCACAGCTGAGCACAGCAATAAGTGTAGGACTGGAATCAGAGGTCACAGGTCCAAATACCATGTCTGATGCAGCCGCAGGGCCCCAAGCAAGCCCCTCCCCTTCTCTCTGCCTCAGTTTCCTCATCTGTAAAAAGAGGAAAGTTGGCCTCTCTGGGCTCGAAGGCCCCTTCCAACTCTGAATTTATGATCCCACAAGCTTTCTGAGTACATGTGGAATCCTCAGGACACCAGGGGCCTTCAGCATCTTCTCTAACACATCCGTCAGCCTCTGGCACGGTGCCTTTCTCGGAAACACAGGGGCCACCCCCAAATTTTCTGATATCCTATTTTTTACTAATGTGGGTCGGGGGGATCAGGGCAGCTGAGTTTGATACAAGCTCAAAATGTCATTTCCTTCAAGAATTGACTCCTCCTCGAGGGATTGCGAAAGAGCAAAAACAACACCCGATCTCACGGCACATTTGGGAATTATTTTTCATCTGAGAAGTTTCAGAATTCATCAAGCGAGCCTTCCTCTTGAAAGGGAAGTCCTTGTCTGGTGCCGAACCGCAGGGAGGCTGGGGATCATGTTCCGTACGTGACCACAGAAAGGTATCTCCACTTCTTGTCCACCAAGACCCTTTTTTTTTCCTTCTTTCCAAAGAGGCTGAGCTCAGCATTGATTTGGTTGAAACCCCTTAGCAGGATCCCTCTGGGACCCTTCACACTAACCATCCAGCCCTTCAGAGAGATGCCAACATTTTCTGGAATTTCTAGGTAATGGGGTTAAGTGACTTGCCCAGGGTAACACAGCTAGTAAGTGTTATGTGTCCGAGGCCGGATTTGAACTCAGGTCCTCCTGAATCCAGGGCCGATGCTCTATCCACTGTGCCACCTAGATGCCCCATTTTCTGGAATTTCTAGGTGCTTAGAATGATCTTTATCAGCGCTGGGTATAGGATTCAACCCCAGGTCTTCCTGACCCCAAATCCAGCACTCTACCCAGCAAGGGTATGTAACCTTTCCTGTGCTGGGAACTCCCATTTGGAAGACTAGGGACCCCATTCTTCTCAGAATAATGTTCTTAAATCATTGAAAGAAATGCTAAGTTCTAGTTAGAGGTTAGTGAGAATAAAGATGGGTATTTTTTTTCCTACTCGAGTTCACAGACCCTCTGAACTCTATCCATGGAGCCTGGGGGTCATGGGCCTCAGGTGAAGAGCCCTGCTCTCCCTCCAGCTTGCTACCTCTAACCAAGGGAGATTCAGAACGAAAACACGGAGAACACGCGAGCTGGAAAGTGCTCGACCTCATTTTACAGTTGGCAAAGCTGGGACACACGTAGAGTGATTCTAAGTGATGTCACAGCAGCAGACCCAGGCACAGAAGCTAAGTGTTCCTACTCCTAAGCCTGGGGCTCTTTTTCTAAAATAGATGAACATTCCCCATGAGGCAGACCGGCCAGGAGGCCGCTTTGCTCCTCAGCGAGACTGGCCAGACCTCCCCCAGCCCATGCTCAGACCCCAGGAAGCTCACCTGCTCCATGTGCTCAAACACCATGGGCATGGCAATCGTGGCGGGCGCCTCCTCTATGATTTTCTGGTGCCTCCGTTGTATGGAGCAGTCTCTCCCGAAGAGCGACACGGCGTTCCCATACTGATCGGCAAGAATCTGGACTTCCAAGTGCCGGGCGTGCTGAGCCAGCTTCATGACGAAAACGGGGGAGCCCGGGATCTCACTCTGCACCTGGAAAGAAAGCGAGGCCACTGAGTCTGAGCGAGGGCAAGCCTTCCACGCAAAGAACGGACCACAGCCCTCGAATGCTCTGATTTCTGAAAGATGCATACTTTATATTCTCAGATTTCTTACCCTCTCAGTGGGTGGGACAAGGGTGGGAGGGAGGAAGAAAGTTTGGAACAGAAAATAAAAATTAAAAATAATTTTAAAATAAATTTTTAAAAAGAAGAAAAAAAGTCTATAGCTATGTATAGACACCTATATAGCCATAGATAGATGCTCAATCTGGGGAGTGGGATCATGGAATCATAGAGAATCCGTGACAATGAGAGCACCCATTTTTATAGGACTTTAAAGTTTGCTAAGCACTTTACAAATGGTATCTCATGAGCTTCACAACAACCCTGGGAGGAAGGTGCCACTGATATACCCATTTTAGAGATGAGGAAACTGAGGCAGAAGAGAAGCCACAGTAAGTCTCCCCTCCACATCTTCTGTAATGTGAGTGACCTCCTTGTGGTTCCTCCAGCAAGATGCTTCCTATCCTGATTCAGGGCATTTTCACGGCTGGCCGGCCCCCGGGGTGGGAATGCCCTTCCGGACCTCTGACTCCGGGCTTCCTGCAAACCTCAGCTAAAATTTTGCTTTTGCAGGTCGTCCTCAATGCTGGCGCCTTTCCTCTGAGATTCTATGTGCACGGGTACTATTCACACATACATACATGCATATATACATACATACATACACATGCACACAGGTGTACTCTCTATACAGATATACATATGTACAGTACTATGTATACGTATGCATATATTATATATACATACATACATGTGTGCTATCTATACTCATACACACATGCTTGCATATGTAGACATTTACTATATACACACACATTTACACATATGTCCCACCTCTATACACACACATATACATGTACTCTCTATATATGTATGTATACACATATGTATATAGTGCGTTATCCGTATAAGTAAATGTGCATTGCCTCAATGCACACATATATGCATATACACGCATATGTACTATTTATACATACACACACACTGTGTACACATGTGCTATATACTGATATACATATATAACTATACCTACATATGTGTGTGCATATATACAAATGTATGTGCATGTACATGCATATGTGAACTGTGTAGAAATATGATACATACGTGTGTGTGTGTCTATGTATGTGTACATGCATGTATGAATCTGGACAGCATGTCAGTGGATGGCGCATCGCCTCTGTCCCCATTAGAACGCGAGCTGATTGAGGGGAGGAGCCTTGTTCTTGGCTCTCTTTGAATCCCAGCACGTGGCGCCGTTCTGGGCAGGAGGTGACCGGTTTGCTCACTGCCTCTGATGTCAGAGCTCCCAGGACAATCAGAGGGCGACAGTATACCTCCCCACAGTCACGTCCAAGGTCAATGACAGAGACAGAAAGAAGCCCGGCCTCCTGAGTCTCCGGCTAATGTTCTTTCTGCTATCGTGTTCTGTTTCCCCAGTTAATCATTCATAGTATAAAGACTTAATTGTGATCTAAAAATATTCCCTTGATCAACACCATTTTTAATATTTCCTACGAAGTAAACAAAAACAGACCGGAGAAATACTTTTCTTAATCTCAGTCTCAGTCACAGAAAGAGTCAAGAATAGTGGAGCGGGCTCTGTGTTTTAGAGCCAGAACATCTGGGTTCAAAACCCGGCTCTTTTACTTACTAGCTTCATGACCTTGGACAGGTCACCTCCCTTCCCTCAGCTTCAATTTCCCCTTCTGTAACACGAAAGGACGATAAGACACAGCCTCTGCAGTCCCTCCCAACTAAAAATCTGTGACCCTACTATCTTGTAAACACACACACACACACACACACACACACACATACACGCTGCTTCATCAATGCCCCTTGGACAGGGTTATAGGAAGCATGGGCAGCAGTCATGGGGGACTTTGGAACACTTGTCAGTGCAGGCTCAGGACAGGCCTCAGAAGGGGGCTGGGTCTTACTTGTCTGAAGAGGTTAGGGAAATCCTCAGCACTCTCCGCTTTCCGGATCCCTTTCCCTCCTCCTCCTTCCGAAGCTTTGATCATCACTGGGAAGCCAATTTTTTCTGCCGCCTGAACACAAAAGGCAAAAGGACCCCCGTGAAAAGTAAGGAAGCTCCCGGGGCTCCCGACCTGAACTTGGTGCCAGGGGTCTGGCTTACCTGCAAACCTTCCTCCACATCCTTCACACAGCCCTTGGCGTATGTTTCTGGAGGGACGCTGATTCTCTTCATCTGCTGGAGATACTCTTCCTGCCATTCCACGACAAGACCTAGAACCGCAGCAGAGGGAAGCTTAATGAAGGCTGGAAAAATACGGAGGAGGAATCCCTGTGGCCGGGAATGAGGGGCCAGCCCCCTGCCAGGAGGGCCAGGCCCAGGTCCTGACACATCCAGGCAGGCTGTCCTGTGCTGACAATCAATCTCCTAGCCAAGAAAATCACAAACAAGGGAAGCCTGAGACTTAACCTTTGCTTTGTTTATTTCTGAGAAGACTCATTCTGTTCACAGATACTGCTTTTTAAAAGTGTGGCATCCCATGAATTTAGAAAACCAGGCTATGACATCCTAAGTGGAAGGGAGAAAGATCAGAGGGGGGAGGCCCAGCTTCACACCATCCACACGCCCCCAGTCTGACTCCATTGCCAGGGGCCTCCTCCCTGTCCTGGTCCAAGCCACGGCCCCTCCGCAATCCAGCAGAGCAGCCTTGTCCCTCACACCTCTAGAGTGTGATAAAGTTTGAGAAGCCTTCTCCTTACAATGAGTGACGCTGGGGATGCAAACATGATTATACCCATTTTACAGATGAGGAAGTGAACCGATTTGTCAACAGCCTGCATCGGGGATGGATTTGGTGATCAAACCCCCAAATCCTGGCTCCATCTTCTGGGCTCCCTAAGTGGCTGCTGCAGCCCAAAGACTGGTGTCAGTACAACAGCAAGAATGCTAACGGCCATGGCCAAAGCCGCCATCCAAGAAGCCATAAGTGGCATGGGGCAGGGGGGCATTCCCCCAGCAAGGGCGACTACATGGGCAGGGGGCACACTGGAGTCATTGTCCAACGCCACCTGCCCATGCCCCATTATGGGAGGTTTCTTCCACCCTAGGAATCAAAATGGCGGAGAACGAGAGCCCCCTCTTACCACTTCCACTCCATGGCAGTGTAGGAATCTGCAGGGTCTGTGCCACTATGGTTGAAGCAACCTTATCTCCCAGCGCCCACATGGCATCACTAGGAGGGCCTTAAGAGGGAAGAAAGAAACACACATTGATAAAGTGCCTACTATGTGCGGGGCATCGTACCTAAGCGCTTTACAAACATTGTCACTGGATCCCCACAACCACCCTGTGACATAGGAGCTTTGCAAACCCAGAGTGCCCTTAGCACCATCGCCGGGAGCCCCATTCTAATGCCGCGGCCGCTGCTGGGGCTGCCAGCCTCCTCCAAAAGGGGGATCTCTGCGTGAAACCCAGTTCCCAGCCTCACCTAAGAAAGCAATGCCGTGTTTCTGGAGCAGTTCTGGCAGTTTGGGGTTTTCTGAGGCGTGGCCCCACCCAGCCCACACAGCCTAAAAACAGAAAAAAATGCTTTTCATCACAGCAAGGCATGACCTCTCTGCCCAACACCAAGAGTCCCACGGGTTCCCAAGCCTGGCCAGAGCTGACTTGCCGGCCAATGGTGAAAAATCAGCCCGTCGCCATGGCCACTCAAGAGATGCTGAGGCTTCTGAGGCCCCCACCCCATGCATATGCCCCCTTCCATCACCTGCACTGGAAGTCGCTTGGAGATATCCACTATCAGCTCTACGTTGGCATAATTGTTATTGTTGGGCCCTCCTGGAACAGGGACGTAGTGATCCGCCATCTTGATGTACTCTGTCATTCAAGAGAAAGGAACAGAAACACCTAATTACGGGCAGCAGGACTGTAAGCGCTAAGGGGGTTTGACCACATGGAAGGGAGTGTTCTGACCAGAAGAAATCAAGCCCCCTACCCTGGGACAGACTACATCTGGGGCACATACATAGGGTTCTGTTCTAGGGGCCCCATTTCACGAGAGATGTCAACTCACTAGAGAATGCAGAGTGGGGAAACCCAGGCATAGAAAGACTGGGTGAAGGGCCTGGGGAGGGTCAACTGCAGGGGACGAGATAACCTCCGGGGACTAGATGGTCTGTATTGTGGGAGAGGGACTGATTTTGCTTTGTGGGCTTCCAGCAGAAGCAAGTAGGAATGGTGGGCCAAAGAAGATGAGCCTGGGCAGGGGGGCCACTGCCAGCTCTGCTCCCTTTGGCCAGGTCATAGTTCCCTCTCTGAACCTCAGTTTCCTCTTCTGTATAACAAGAGGATCGTGCTAGATGATGCCAAAGGTTCCTTCCAGACACCTTATGGGGCTAAGTCACAAAGAGGCAGACTTTGGCTCAAGCTGAAGCATTAACTACCTGCTACAGCTATCTGAGAATGGAAGGGGGATCCTGGTGAGGCAGCAGTGTCCCTATGACCTCTGCTCAAGCATTTCTTAGGAAAAGTGTAGAGGGGATTCCTGTTCTGGGCAACGGCCAAGCTAGGGAATCCCTGAGAGCTTAGAAAAGAGCCGTCCACAATCAGGGACCATGCAATCTGTGGGCCTCTTGTACAATACAGTCTCAGGCAGGATTCCCTTCCACAAGGACTCAGACGAGAGCCGTCAAGTCAGCAAACCTTTATTAAGCACCTAATGCGTGCCGGCTAACACAAAGAAAGGCCAAAGCCAGGCCCTGCTCTCGAGGTGCTCACAGTCTAATGGGGAGACAGATAATACACAAATAACTGTGTACTAATAATATATAAATGGGGAAAACTGGAGATGATAACCGAGGCAGGGCAGGAAGATTAAGGAGGCCTGGGAAAGGTTTCTTGGGGACGTTGAGATTTTAGCTGAGACTTGACAGAAGCCAGGAGGCAAAAAGATCTAGGGATGGGGGATGGCCAGGACCCGAGGGGGGATATAGAACCCAAACCAAGAGGCCACCCAGAACTCATCGGCTTTGTCAGATGAGATAATGTCTATAAAATACTTTTTGAACCTTAAGATACCATGTAAAGTGATCCTTTTAGTATTTTGGGGGGGCAACTGGGGTTAAGTGACTTGCCCAGGGTGTAAGTATCTGAGGCAGGATTTGAATTCAGGTCTTCCTGACTCCAGGGTCGGTGCTCCATCCATTCAGCCACCTAGTTGCCCCGAGCATTTCATTTCTAAAGAGAGGTCTAGGGCTGAACGTGGAGCCTGGAACACTCATGAAAATCCCACCTCTGACACTCTGTAAGCACAGGGAAGTCATCGCCACTCTGACTCTATTTCCTCATCCACAAAAAATGTGAATAATAATATATTTAGTCTCTGCCTCACAAAGAGGGTGTGAGGAGCACAAAAATTTTGCTAAATTTAAATTAATTATATATATAACATAATGTTATCATATAATATATGACAAATTAAATAATCAGTGTGATTGTTGATTCTAATGAAGTCAAGTAATGCGGGAGGCAGGATGGTATGGATAGAGGGGCAGCCATGGAACTTGGGAGACCTGAGTTCAAATCCACACACTGGCTGTGCAAGATATAACCTCTCTGAGACTCGAGCTGCCAGGAAGGGGCGGGTGTACATTGGCAGAGGGAGCTTCCACACTGGGAGTCTCCAGTAGGAACAGAGTCGCATGCAGGTCTGGACTGCCTCTCCTTCCGCTAAAACAAAATACCTGCATTGGCTTTGAGGTCCTCTGGCGTGACCATGACCACAAAGCGGATGGCCCTCTCATTTCGAAACATCTCATAGGCCCACCTTCGAATCGATCGCATGCACTTAACGGCAGCAATGCCATTGTTGGCGATGAGAACCTGAGGGAAGAGACAGAGAGGAGAGAGACGGACGAAGCATCAGTACCAGGGGCATCTGGGGAATTAGTCCAGCCTGACCCTGGTCACCAGGCATCTCCACAGTGTGTGTAAATCCCAGGCTGGTAACACTACAGGTAGAAGGGACCATAGGCCATTTATCTAGATGCCCTCCCTGATTTTACAGATTAGGAAACTGAGGCTGAAGGAGGCAAGGTCACTCATTCAAGGTTATATAAGCAGTAATTCAAACCCAGATCCTTTGACTCCAAAGCCCACACTTTTATCCACGCTTGGACTCCCATCTAGGACATGGGCCATAGTTTACCTATAAAATGAGAATTTAAAAACCTACACTTCCTACCCCAACAAGAGTTGTGATGAAGCCTAGAGAACATAAGCTATAAAACCCTATATAAATGGGGGTAATTATCACTAGACTAGAATAAAACGTAACAATCGCATGTGACATTTTATTGAAACGAACACTTCAAGGATCCATGATTTGGTCGCTGGGTCAGTACCCCTTTGCCAACACAGATTGCGACACCTTCTCTGAGTAGAGGCTCTCTTAGGTATTATTATGGTTGCAAAATTCGTCCTCCTGGAACCAACCAGTGACCGATCCCTCTGAACTTGGCGAGGCTAGGTTTAGCTAGGAGACCCGCAACTGTCACCAGGCCTGCCACCCTACAAAGACCCAGTCACCCCTAAATCAAAGGACAATGATGACTATTCCCAATGACCTATGCTCTATAAGAGCTGATCCTTTTCATGTGTCACATCCAAACCTTCAAAGAGCCTTCAGGCAGAGGAGAAACGGTGAAAGACAGAGGGATAGAGGGGCAGGAGAGATGGAGACCTGGGTTCAAGTCTATTTATTGGCTGGTTGCATCAATCACATGGTGGAAGAAGATGGAAGCCATGGGCTGGGAAGTCAGAAGATATGGGTTCTAGTCCTGGCCCCGCTGCTAAGGGCAAATCCCATCCTTTCTGCAGGCGTCAATTTCCCCATCTGCACCACTGAAGGGACAATTCATCTGACTGGGGTCCATTGAGGTATTCTTAGGGGTGAAACCAAAAGTCCTGGGCGTGGCAGTAGGGGTGGGGTATAAACATCAGAACCAGAGTGGGACCCAGCACTCTGATGCTCCATGGACGCAGATCCCATCGTCTAAGCCTTGGGTGTGCACGTCCTGGTCTGAAATCCAGTCTTGTTGTGCTATGTTGCTAACGAAATTACAAGATTTAGAGCTGGAATGGCCAGAGGTTTCATTTACTCAAACGCCTTCATTTTATAATTTGGTAAGGTCTCTAGTGGCGTGCCCCAGGGATCTAGGATGGGCAGCATGCTGCTTAACATTTTATTAATGACTTGGTCAAAGGCAGAGACAGCATGCTCATCAAATTTCCAGTGATTTCAAGCTAGGACGGATAGCTCACACATCAAAGGGCAGAGTTGGTATCCAAAAAGCATGGGGCTGAATATAACAAGATGACGTTCAGCAGAGATAAATGTGAAGTCTTACACTTGAGTTCAGAAAAAAATTCATTTTATAAGCAGAGAACTGGAGAGGCATGGTTAGGTTTATATGAAAATGATCTGGGGGTCCTAGTGGACTGCAAGCTAGGACTGAGTCAGCAGGATGACATGGCTGCCAGAGAAACTACCCCGATCTTGGACTGCCCTCTGAGAGGCATAGCTCCCAGGAACAAGGAAGTGCTCCTCTCTCTGAACTCTGCCCCCCAACCCTTAACCACTTCTGGAAAATGTACTCAGCTCTCTGATAAGCTGGAGTGTAGCCAGAATGGTGAAGGTCCTTGAGTCCATGCCAGACAAGGAACTGGAGATGTCTGGCCTCACGGGATGACCAGGGAGGGTCAGGAGAGCCGGCTATCAGTACCTCCAAAGCTAGTAAGACTTGTTCAGTCTGGCTCCAGGTCAGAGAAGCAGGAGCACTGAGAAGGGGAAAAAAGACAAAGGCAGTCTAATAGTTCACATTGAGCTTGCAGGCCACTAAGACCTCCAGATCATTTTCAGACAAACTTCTTTCTCACCTTCCTGACTGAGATGGCAAGAGAAATCTCCCTGACCATAAGTGGAGGCGGCTGCCTCAGCAGCTAGTGGACTTTCCCAGGAAGAAGTTAGATGACCGCTGGTCTGGGAGAAGCGAAGCAACTCATTCACAGCACAGTCACACAGGGAATGAGTGTCAGAACAAAAATATGGATGGAAGACCTCTGATCAGAAACCCAGTGAGCTTGGCTCATTCTGCCTCCTCTAATCAAACCATATTTCCTGGCAGGAGACAAAGGCTGGCCGGCAATGTCCCATCCCATGACCTGGCTTCTCACGCAGCTCTCAGGGAAGTTCTGCCATGGACATTCCCGAGAACAAGGGAAGGTCAGCCTGCCTGCTTTGTGATGCCCAACAAGGTCGCTGGTTGATCCCCAAGAGTTTGGGGAGACACAAGGAAAGGGAATGAATTTTAAGCTGCTCAACAAAATCCCCACGGAGCAAACAGCTCCCTGACAGCCCTGGATGAGGGCCTTAAGTAGGTACGTTTAGCCCCATCTCACAGACAGGGAAACTGAGGCCCTGAAACGCGACCTGATTCACCCAGAGCCAGTGTTTGAACTTGGGTCTCCTACCTCCAGATCTTGTGCTTTTTTTCAGTACATGCTCCTTAAAAGGGTCACCCCTGCTTCTGAAGCCCCTTAGGAGCAGGGAGGGTCTCACTGTTTTCCACAGCACCTGACCTGGGGTCCTGCCCACAGTGGGCACCAAGTATCCATCAAGAAAATGAATAAGAAGCCCCTTTCAGGGATGAATTTGAATATCTCTCCCAATTAATTCCACAACGGGTCAATTTAATGATCACACAGACTCAGAACACAGAGACCGTATGAGACAAATTCCCTGCCTGCAAGCAGCTTATGCTCTAACGGCGGGAGACGTCATTCCCATTAACAGCCATAATGAAAGGTAGGACATGTTACATGCAAAGGAGGGATGTGCCAAAGGAAGGAGTGCCCCATGGGGGAGAGAGAAGATGGGATGGTGACACAGGGCGCCAGAAAGGACAGGTGAGAAGAAAAGTCAGGGTACAGAGCTAGGGAGGGACAAAGCAAGGCTCAGAAACCAGGCTCTCTGACCCTCGATTCAGGCTGGGAAGGGGAAAGAAGGAGGGAGAGGCGGAGGAGGGGGAGGGGAGACCCAGGCCCAAAGTCGCCACAGCAAGGGGGTGATGGAGGCAGCCATCAGCGCTGCAGGTAGGGGGTGTCTCAATACTGCCGCTGAGCCTGGGGGAAAATAGAATATCCGTACCTTTTCAATAACGTGATTCCCCCCAAAGCGAGCTACAAACTCAGCCGGAGAGGCGACCGTGAAGTCCCGATGAAGGTCCAATTTCTTCTGTTCTCGTCCTCTTTTCACCAGGTGCAGTCCTGACATGCTAGGCCTGTAGATGAAAGATGAAGAGTGGAGTTGGCAGAAATCTGGAGGCCTTGGCTCTCTAAAACACGCGGGTCAACACTTGGGGGGCTCAGTGGAGAGTGACCGAGAGAAGCTGCCCTGAGGAGGCTACCGGGGGCGTTGGAGCATCGGGAGCTGGAAGGAACCTTGGATATCTGGACCGAGTCTCTCATTCTACAAGGTGAGCAAAGAGGCCTAGGAGGGAGAGCCACCTGTCCAAAGTCCTGCAGCAAGCAAGCAGAGGGAGGCTGAGAACTCAGCTCCACCAGCTCCCAACCCAAAGGTTGTCCCATCGCTGGCCCTTGCACACTCAAAGCTGAAAGGCCATGGGGCACGCTCAAACGCCAAAGAAGAGGCGAACTGTCCGGTGAGGCTCCCTCTGCCTCCTCTCGCTTCTCAACTAAAAGTACAGATGAACACACACACACACTCTCTCTCTCTCCCTCTTCTCCTTTTCTCTCTCTCCTCTCTTCTCCCTTTCTCTGTCTCTCTGTCTATTCATTATCTTTTTCCCTGTCTCTGTTTTCTAGACTCAAAGGACAGGTGACAATCACTCTCTCTCCCTCTTTCTCTCTCTCTCCCCCTCTTTCTCTCTCTCTCCCCCTCTTTCTCTCTCTTTCTCTGTCTCTCTCTCTCTCCCCCTTTCTCTCTCTCTCTTTCTCTGTCTCTCTCTCTCTCCCCCTTTCTCTCTCTTTCTTTCTCTGTCTCTCTGTCTCTCTATCTCTCTCCTCTTTCTCTCTCTTTCTTTCTCTGTCTCTGTCTCTCTCTCTATCTCTCTCCTCCTCTTTCTCTCTCTTTCTCTGTCTCT
>NW_020941065.1:11084751-11261370 GCF_900497805.2 Vombatus ursinus | reverse complement strand
CCTCTTTCTCTCTCTTTCTCTGTCTCTCTCTCTGTCTCTCTCTCCCCTCCCACAGGGTACTGACACGACATTGGGTTTTGGGGTTCATATACTTAAGCTACAAGGACTCCCAGCTCCTTTTGGTGCGGAGGCTGAGGTCATGGAGAAGAGCCCTCACCAGGGGAGGGAAGGGTTTCCAGTTAAAGGGGTTGGTTAAATGAAGAGCGAATTCATGCTGTCTCAGGTAGGGTCACAAAGCCCCAAGAGGCAGACGTCTCGTAACTCTCCCTTAAAACAACAGGAACAGAAAACCGCCCTTTTCCAACCACAGAGTCCAACAGAACAGCAGGAAGGGCACTAGCTGGGAGTCAGGAACCCGGGGTTTGAAGCTCACAGGAGTTCCTGGCTGTACCATTAGCCCACTGTTCACCTGTGGGTAACTCAAGGTCCTGCCCTGTCCAAGAATGGCTTTGGACGAACGTCAGAATTATCCAGTACAGAGGCCTCTCAGGAGAGAGGAGGACACTGACTGGCCCAGGGTCAAAGAGATGGTGCACAGCAGAGCCGGGCCCCCAAGCCAGCCCCTCTTTTCTTCCGAGGTGCCCTCCACCCTTCCACATCCTCCATGAGGCCTGGATGTCTTCTGGGATCTCTCCCAGGACCAGGATTTACAGCCTAGGAGATTGGTCTCAATTCCAAATAAGTGCTAGTTATCACCAAGATTTTTCTTGGGGTGGAACAAAAAAAGAGAGTTTCCAGAGCTTTCTGTGTTGTTAAAATAATATCTTTTTTTTTCTCCTAAACATACATACTCAGTATTGCTCAATAATGACTAGTAAACCACGTCTCTACTGAAAACCAACCATGGGGCAGCTAGGTGGCGCAGCGGATAGAGCCCTGGCCCTGAAGTCAGGAGGATCTGAGTTCAAATCCGGATTCAGACACTTGACACTTACCAGCTGTGTGACCCTGGGCAAGTCATTTAACCCTACTGCCTAGCTAAAAAGAAAAAAAAAGTGTGTGAAAAGCAACCCAAATGGACTAAAAATCACAGCAAGTCTAAAACAGGGGAGGAGGGAATCTTCTGATCACAGTATATCATTAGAAGGGACCCCAAAGGACATCTGGTCCAACTGAGGCCAGTCCAGAAGGGAGAAGTCCCACAGCTAATTAGTTACAAAACAAGGATTTGAATCCGGGTCCTGGGACTCCAAATCCAACATTTGTTCTAACAACATCCTGCTGCCTCTCATAATCATAGCAATTTAAAATAAAACTTCCCATGAAAAACACGTTTAGAGTTTTTAAAATCCTCAGCATAACAACATTTCTATGGTTCCTTAGGTTTACAAAGCACTTTCCCTATAGCAACCCTATAAAATAGGGAGAGGGTGCAAGGATACTGTGCCTATTTTAAAGATGAGGAAACTGAGGCCCATCCAGATGAAGTCACCTACTCACTTCAGCTCCAGTGAATGCTAGAGCCATTGGGAAGACTCCCCAACCACTGTCATCTTAAGAATAGAGAAGGGATGGGAGAAAGTTGGAATTGGTAAATTTGACGTGGCCGAGATGAGAACAGAGCTCTGACGTCTTAGCATTTGTCAGATCTCAAGAAAGAATCTTGGAGCAGGTAGGTGGTGCATTGGCTAGAGCACCAGCCCTACAGTCAGGAGGACCCGAGTTCAACTCTGTCCTCAGACATTTACTAGCTGTGTGACTATGGGAGAGAGGGAGGAAGGGAGGAAGGGAGGAAGGAAGGAAGGAAGGAAGGAAGGAAGGAAGGAAGGAAGGAAGGAAAGAGAGCAGAACATTCAGATGGGTTTATAATTGAAAATAAATAGGGTGGCTGCTTTCTTTTGGCCCTGAGGGTCTCTCTGTCCTCACAGGTGATAGCTGAAGGCATGTTGAGTTCTCTCTGCCATGGCCGTCCCATCTTCCTCAAGTGTCAGAGCCCTGTTTTCTGAGATCCTTTCAGGATCAGTAATGAGAGCTGCAGGTGCACTGGACTTGGGGTCTGGAGTTAGGTTCAAGCCAGTTCTGACGGGGTGCTTGGGTGCTTGTGCTTGTACTTGGACCCCAATTTCTCCCTAGCCTCAGAAACACTGTCTCTGACAACCACTCCCCAGCCCAAGGACACTATGCCTAGCAGTTATTCATGCATGGGCCCCTGCATGACCCTTATCTCTCTCCCTGGTGCAGCTACACAAAGCTGGGTGAGAGAGTGCTGGGCTGCTCAGGCCCCAGCCTTCAGATCATGTCTCTGGAAGCCTCTCAATTCCTTGGTAAGCTCCTATCTTGTGAGAAAGCTTTCCCTTGTTGCAGCACATTCTCTCATCAAGACAGAGGGAGAGGGGTGCCTTGCCCAGCCCAAGGACTTTTGTCCTTGGCTGGCCCAAGGACTCTTCCTCCTGCCAGACTCCCAAGATCCATACCTCTGTCATCCCCCTCCCTGTCTGGTATACTCCCTGGACTTTCTCATCCATAGCTCCCAAGGATATCTGTATCTTTAGATTACCTCATCAGTGTCCCTGGCATTCCTTTCCCATGCCCTTTTCCATATAAACCCTAGCTCCATCCTCAGTCTCTCACAGGTTCCTTAAGAATCCTTGCCCACTGAAAAGCATAACAATAAATCTTTGCCACCTTGACTTAAAGAATGCTTGAGTCTGTGAATTCGCTCCAGACGACCCTGTCCTGTCCACCAGCCTTTGAGGGGTCTCAACCTCTCAGACTGCAACATTTATGGTGCCCAACGTGGGGCTTGTCTGAAGTCTCAGGCCTTCTCCAAGTCAAGGTAAGCCTCCCCTTCCTCCCGCCCTGTAGTTGGGTCGCCCCTCAAGCACCTGGGAAGGCTTGCTGGGGCTTTCAGTCAAGCCTGCAACAGGCTCTAGCAGATTTCCCTCTTGACAAGGGATACCTTGTTGGGAACTTCTGTGGGTTTTTTCTCCCTCACCAGGATGCTGATAGAGGCGAGTAGACTACAGGAGCAAGTCCTTCTTTGGTTTTTTTTTTTTTAGGCTTAAAGGCAAAGAAGATGGGCTCTCCCTCTACACCTCGAGATTCACCCCTAGGTTATCTTTTACACAACTGGAGAAAGCTCAGTCTCCAAGACCTTAAGGAAAATTTTGCCTGGTCTCCACATGATCTGGAGAACCATGAAAAAAATTTGTCTGATTTGTGCAGGGGATTTCTGACAAGTCTCTCTGAGCTTTTGGATTCTCCCTGTCATTACCATGTATCTGTTCTGTGTTTGTCTGTGTGGTGTGGGTGAATGTCCACGTGTAATCTGACACCCTTTGCAGCCAGGTACCAAGAGTAGCATCCCAAGGCTGCAGCTGGACTCTAGAAAGCCGCTTTCTTTCTTTCCCCGCTCCCTCCCTGATTACAGCAGTCTCAGAGGAGTGGATGGATGGGAGAGAAAAAGAGAAAAATACTTTATTATTTAAGTTATATGATCGGTAAAAGACAAGTGGAGAAGCATCCTCGAAGTGTCAGGTCAGAATTAGAAATAAGATATGTGCAGTTTTAAAGGGACTTTAATCAAAGTCCATCAGAAGGAAAGGCAAAAAAGTTTAAGCATGTAGGAATGAAAGAAGTATGGGTAAAAAGAAACGCATAAGCAATTTTCATGAACAGTGTGAACAGAGCATTTGAGAGTAAAAGGTTTGGAAGCTTTTGGAAAATTGTTGGGGGAAAAAATTCTCTCTCTTTATATTCTAACTGTGGCCAAGTTTTGAATGTGGAGGGAAAGACAAGAAAGAAAAGGGGAATCTTTTCCCTTCAGATCAAAAAGAGAGGTAGCACTTAATCTTTTCTGCCTCACATAAAAGAGAAAAGTTTTGTGTACCAGAACACAACCAAAAGGTAATTTAATTCATTCTGGTAATATTTTAAATGAAATGTGATGCTCTTAATTTAATGCTTAAGTCAGAATTTATTATACTGTTTGGCACTAAGGTAAATTGGGAAAATGTATGGATCTGAAATTTGTTAACTGGATGACATTTAGCAAGTTACCTTAGTTTATCTCACACGATTGGAAGATGTCTAACACAATGCCTGGCAGAGGGCAGACACTATAAATGTTAACTACTATTATTATTAGTTCCTTAATTAGATGTGACCAGTATACAATGCCAATGGTGAAGAGATGCCCGATTTTCAATGTAAGGAAATTTGGAAATGCATTCAACAGAATTGGAGTCACCTGACTGGTAATGTGTTTGTTTGAAGTTTTAAATACCAAGTATTGTTTCAAGTTGGTAAACTCTTATATTGTTATGTCAAGCAGCTTTTCATAATTTGGATATTATTAAAGTGTGAACTTAAAGAAACTAAAGGACAGTGGAAAAACTGTGTAAAACCAGTTATATTATTTTGTTAGCCCTGCTAACCCTGTCTTATAATGTTTTATAACTGCCATTTAGAAAATCAGGTATTTCCACCTTTACCTGTAATTAAAGAAGGGGTTATAGCTAAAACACTATCACTTATGAAAGCAAATAAGATTGTTAACTAAGTTATTTGAAGTTACTGTTTTAATGTTAAAACCTAGAATTGTTAATTGATTACCGTGTATGAAAAGAGGGGATTGGGTAAAAGCCTTATCCAGTTTGGTTCTGCCCAATAAAAACTGTCCTCCTTAGGATATGAGGGTCAGCAGGCAGGGGCACCAAGATCAGCCCCTCCCTGAGGTACATGGTAATTCTCCATATTTTGTAAACTTGCCAAGGCCCCTGGAAACCATCTGTGTGTACAAGGTCATCTGCCCTGTTTGGAGTTCTAAGCAATGAACTTAGCTTGCTGAGAGTTTGCAAGTATATAGAAATGATTTCTAATGACTGGCTTTTACACCAGGACAAGTTTAAATTTGAGAAGGAAAGATGTTAAGTGAAATCTCTTATGTATGTGAGTCCTGGTAAATCTTTATTGCTCATTGCAACACCATGAGAGTAAATTAACTGTATCTGGCTTTAAGCTATGATTAGTGAAACTTGCTGTTTGAGGTAAAAGGCTCTTAGGATTATAACTAATTTTGTTTTGAGTTTGAATTTGGGTATAGTAGTCTGCATTAAATCATTAGCTGAGAGAAATTCCACAAGCTACTCAGAGGGAATGTGATCGTGTACTGTTAATAGGTGGAGGTCTGCATCTGGGAAAAGCCGTGAGGACAATCTTAGCCTCAATCTAGGATGCGATCTTCCTGGCTCAGTTTCCCCATTGTGTTCCCTTGAGAAGGAATGTTTCCCACCTAACTATTCCTGAGTCTGGCTATGATGTGGAATGGATACTGCATGGTTGGAGAACTGTTATCTGAATTGAAACAGAGCTAAGGATGTTTTATCTCATCATATTTGGCACGTCACATGTCTCTGCCTTTTCCTTTTATAAGCAGGTTTCTCAGATCAGAGCAAGTGGTCAGTAAAAGACATGAGCACAATGTAAGCATGTCAGATCTTGTTGTTTTGATCTGAATTTGCAGTCATCCAATGGCCTAAGTAAGAGCAAAATCAGTGTTTGAATTTATCATACATAAAAGATTCAATTTCTGAAGTATAATTAGAGAAGGATAAACAAGTTTGTGGAACAAGATTGTGTATCTATTCAGTTGCGAGGTTAAAGTTAGGAACCTCTCTTGTTTAAGGCAGTTTCTGCAAGAGCCCCCCTCCCTAATGTAACCACCTCAGATATCTTTGCCACCACTTTTGTACTGGCCACTCCTTTATGGGAAAATTTTTCTATCTCAACACCCTGATTCTCAACAGGGAATTATTCCCTCGCTTGGGAGACAAGCTCTACGGCCACCGTACAGGCAAAGACACTTAGCCGGGGAGGGACTGTAAATGTCTCTGCTGGTCTCTTGACTTGAACCACCTGTAAGGATGCCTACAGTGATGAGTGTCCCTACAACTTTACCTCTGCCAGCTGTACCACCTGTTCTGAAAGAACACTCCCTACTTGCACCTATGACCGAATTCCTCCTGCCACTCTCCTGGTAGGCTCTCCCTATTTAACTTTCTCTTCCCAGTTGACACACAATGTACTGCTCTCCTTCCAGCTATAACACTTTTGTTGATCTTTTGAGAGTTTCTCTCTTACCGGGAATATTAGCATGTAATCATACTGATCCATGGGGCATCCATGCTCAGCACCTTTTACAAACAGGCCCCATCTGTGCCCCTAAGGGATATTCCTTCCTTTGTGGGATGGTGGGTCAGGTGGTGAGGATTCTGGGGAAGAAGTAAAGCAAAATGCCACTACTTGGCAGGACCCCAGGACTACTGTTGTTATAGCCACCCAATGTTTAACACCTTATAAGGATTTTGGTGTGTGCTCCCTTGGATTTTTGGTATCACCTCTGACCATTTTCAAAATTACTAAACCCAGCACCTCCACCCTAACAAGAGTGAAGCGTGGATTCTGGGACAATGTTCTCTGGTACCTTAAAAAGGGAAGAGAGTATCTCATGCCTTGGTATGCACATTTACAACATGAGTTCATTCTTTCAGACCTAACAGGGACCATTCACCAATTGCCAAATGACACAGCTTATAGTCCCCGGGACATTCAACAACCTCTGGATTCCCTAGCAAATGTGGTCCTGGATAATCAGATAGTTTTGGATTATCTACTTGCTTAGTGGAGGTGTCTGTGCCCTGACCAACACCTCCTGCTGTATGTATGTTAACAACTCTCAACAGGTGGAGCTTTGTACTGAAAATATACTAGAGAAAATCACCTGGATGTGAGACATCCATGAAAACCTTAGTACACCAGAGTCATCCTCTTCTTGGGGATCCTGGCTTCTCTCTTTGTTAACTACTGTTTTTGTCTCACTCCTGATTATATTCCTTTTACTTCTTTTTGGCCCTTGTCTGCTTAATCTTCTTGTCAGATTTGTATCTTCTAGGCTCAGTGCCCTCCACTTCCAGATGACAGCTCAGGCTGTGTACCAACCTCTGTCTGAGACCACAACCCATCACCCCCTGGTCCTGGCATTGGCCAAGTTCCGGACACTGACTAAAGCACCAACCCCTTGAATGGAGGGACCCCGCAAGGCCGGGACAGCTCTACGCCCAATCCCAGCAGGAAGCAGTTTCAGAAGCTGAGACCTTTGTCCCTCACCCCAAAAGATTTTGGGTCCCATCTGTTTAAGGGGGGAATGATGAGGTGCTTGGGTGCTTGTGCTTGTACTTGGACCCCAATTTCTCCCTAGCCTCAGAAACACTGTCTCTGACAACCACTCCCCAGCCCAAGGACACTATGCCTAGCAGTTATTCATGCATGGGCCCCTGCATGACCCTTATCTCTCTCCCTGGTGCAGCTACACAAAGCTGGGTGAGAGAGTGCTGGGCCGCTCAGGCCCCAGCCCTCAGATCATGTCTCTGGAAGCCTCTCAATTCCTTGGTAAGGTCCTGTCTTGTGAGAAAGCTTTCCCTTGTTGCAGCGCATTCTCTCATCAAGACAGAGGGAGAGGGGTGCCTTGCCCAGCCCAAGGACTTTTGTCCTTGGCTGGCCCAAGGACTCTTCCTCCTGCCAGACTCCCAAGATCCATACCTCTGTCATCCCCCTCCCTGTCTGGTATACTCCCTGGACTTTCTCATCCATAGCTCCCAAAGATATCTGCATCTTTAGATTACCTCATCAGTGTCCCTGGCATTCCTTTCCCATGCCCTTTTCCATATAAACCCTAGCTCCATCCTCAGTCTCTCGCAGGTTCCTTAAGAATCCTTGCCTGCTGAAAAGCGTAACAATAAATCTTTGCCACCTTGACTTAAAGAATGCTTGAGTCTGTGAATTCGTTCTAGACGACCCCGTCCTGTCCACCAGTCTTTGAGGGGTCTCAACCTCTCAGACCGCAACAGATCTACCGCCTTCTAAGAAGGCCTTTAGTTTTAATCTCCTTGGAGCCTCTAGTGTCCTCTGAGAAATGGGAACAATAACACACAACCCCCCTTTGTCAAGTTTTGTCAAACTGGACAGTACTAGAAATGAGGGCCGTGGTTACCATCTCCAGGAACACCTTCAAGAAGTCAAGGGTTTGTAACATCCTGAGCAGAGGCACCACCTCCATCTACATGCCGCAGGCCACAATTACTCTCCACCTCCTAGCAGACCATCTGGGGCCAAAAAGTATTATCATCCTGGTGGTGACTGAGCAGACATAGAGTGTCTGAAGCTGTTCCAACAGAACACAGGCTTCCTGAGGGCAGGGACGACTTCATGTGTGTTTCTAGCGCCATGCCTAGCACAGATGTTTATTGATTGACTGAATGATTTCCAACTTGACAGGAAAAATCAAAGTTTCTCTCTGCTGGGATGGCCTGCGGACACCGTGATGTGGCATTAGAAGAGAACGTCAGGAAGATAAATGGTCCCAACCCAGCTCAGCACCCAGGACCCCGATGGCCCTGGCAAAGATTTCCAACCATCCTGTCCTTCGGCCAGCAGATCTCACACCTGACTGCCTGCCTCCAACAGCTGAGTTACGAGTCCATCGAAACATATTGCCCAAACTTCCCACAGCATGGGGAGGAAGGGCATTCCTATTTCAAGCCAAGTCTCCAAGATAGGCAGTTATTTTTAACTGTTTTTAACTTAAGGTGTAGGAGAGCCAACTAGGGCAATAGTCAAACTATCCTATTTATAGGATGGCGGGACGGGAAAGGGCCTAAGAACCCAGAATGCCAGGTGTCAGAGCCTGGCAGGTCCTATGAACACAGAACTGTAGGTGTCAGAGCCAGAAGGGGCCTGAAAGACCCTCAATCCAGCCTCCTCAGTCTGGGTGGAGACTAAAGCTCAGAGGTTCGGGTGGCCTGTGCCGGAGTCTGGTGAGAAGCAAGGAGTGTTCCAAGGGGCCTTGGCCACTTTGGGAAAGAGCTTTCATTGGCGTAAGCCACAGGTCACACTCATTGACCCCAAGGAAGGCTTCCTGAGCTGCAGAGAAATCAAGGTGCAGAGCCGTGCGATGGGCAAAGGAAAGGAGCTGCCCTCACCCAATGCATGCATCGTTCCTCTCTCTGCGAAAACGAGGAGCTCGCGTCTGGCGCCCTGTCCACCTCCGATATGCTGGTATTATAGATACATGTTAAACAAGTTTCATGGGCAGGAGGGGGATCATTGAAAAACAATAATGGAAAAAAAAAACAACAAGATTTAGAACTGGAAGGTATCTTAGAGGTCAACACCCTCATTTTACAGATGAAGAAACTGAGGTTAAGAGATTTACCCAGAATCTCATGACCAAGGTGCTCAGGTAGTAAGTATCTGGGACAAGAAGATTCGCACTCAGCTCTCCCTGATGCCAAGTCTAAGAGCTCCATCCCCCAGGCCCCCTGGCTGCCTTTAAAAATTCCCAGACCTCAGTTACCTAGTCATAGACTGCTACAGCCAGAGGGAAACTGGGAGGCACAAAACGTCAGGGTCAGAAGTGACATTGGAGATCCTTGCTTTGTTTCTTAAATTGCCGACCCTCTCATTTTACAGAGGAGGAAACCGAGGCCCAGGAAACAGGGGCAAAACTGGAACTTGAACCCAGGTCCCTGGCCTCCTAGACCAGGCCCCTGGCCCTGCGGCAGGCCACCTCTTTCTGCTGCCAAGGTCACCTTAGCTACAGTCAACACCCAGCACTGGAATACAAGCAGTGAGTGGTCTGAAGGGTGAACATAAGCGGAATTCATGGGCTGGTTGTGCCTGGGCCTGAACAGTGTATCAAGGGACAAGCTCTCTTCCTGCTTTTCATCAGTAAAAATGGAATAATAACACACCCCTACTTTCAGAGGCTACTTTGGGAACATAAAATACACCCAATTAAGTCCCTTGAAAGAATGCCTGCCTGCCTCCTCTCTCTTGGCCTAAATCTTATTCATTCTTCCATGCCCAGGTCAAGGCCTGCCTCCTTTAGGAAGCCTTCCCAGACTACACCAGCCTGGACTAAGCTCGACTACCGTCTGTAACACGTGGATTGATGAGGAATTCTCTTAAATATATTAATTTATTATATATTATAATATTAAACTTATTATATCATTAATACTAGGCTCACCTATCTCTGATGGTCTTACCATATGTAACAAGTGGCTGAATAAGGAATTCTCTTAAATATATTAATTTATTATATTTTTATAAAATATATTAAATTATATCTTATTAATACTGAGCTCACCTCCTCTTACAGTCTGTAACACATGGGTTTTTGTTTGTTTGTTTGTTTGTTTTTTTTCCTTTTGGTGAGGCAATCGAGGTTAAGTGACTTGCCCAGGGTCACACAGATAGTAAGTGTTATGTGTCTGAGACCTGATTTGAACTCAGGTCCTCCTGACTCCAAGGCCAGAGCTCTATCCACTGCATCACCTAGCTGCCCCTAACACATGGTTTGATAAGGAATTTTCTTAAATGTATTGATTTATTATATAACATGGTATTAAATATATTATTTATAATATAGTATTAATACTGAGCTCTCCTACCTCTGACACTCTGTGACACCCAGCTTGATAACGAATTCTCTTAAATGTATTGATTTATTCTATAATATGGTATTAAATAGATTATTTATTATATAATATTAATGCTGAGTTCTACCTCTGACAGACTTACACTCTGTGACACCCAGCTTGATAAGGAATTCTCCTACATGGATTAATTTTTCCCTTTTCCAAGCAAGGCTGCAGGGTTTCTCTCAGATACTTCTCCCCAGCCCCCAGAGCATTCACTCCAAGGAGTTCCCCAAAGCCAGGTCCCCCAACAGGCCCGGCACAGTCATTGTCATCGTCAGCCCCGCTCTGATTCTTCACGGGCTCTAGCTGCACGGTCCCTCTGCGCCCATCTGCCACTGCCATCACCTTCTGGATGCATCTCTGCCCCTGCTCCTGCCACCTTTGGCAGTGTATCCTACCTGGGTACAGCAAGCAGTCAGCTGCCTAAGAGCCTCTCAGCTACAGAAAAGTCACTAGGATGCTAAGAATTTAACTTAAGAAACCAAGTTGCTCCCCTGACCCTCCAAAGAAGATCTTTTCAAAAACCCTGGATGTTGGTAGAGTACCTGAAGAACACAACTTAGGGGCTTACAACGTACAGACCAAACACCCACGGATGCAAAGAACAAACCCTCCCCAGGACAAAAGAGGCAGGGGGACGACTAGGGAAATTTGGGAGCAAAAAAGACAATGAAACCTGCTTTCACATGGAAACCTTGCCCTGCTCTTTTTTCAACATGACTGGAAAAGTGCTGCTCCTACACAGCTTTCTTCAGAGAGCCCCTGCTAACTAACGTCTCTTGGAACATCAGCTTCTGGGGAACACACTGGGGAAATGCTGCCCTAGGAGACAATGTCAAAGCCCCCTCCAGTCCCAGACTCTAAGGAAAAATCAAGTACTGACAACTTGTCAGGGAGGAAGTGAAATCATTTATGAAATTAAGAGCTGCCTTAATTTCATAAGCCAAGGGCGAAAAAAAAAAACTTGAACTGAGTCCTGCTGGTCTAAAAACTCAAGGGTGACAACTGGGCCCCCCTCAACTATCCACACCCCCATTTGCAGATCATATCCGCCTAAGGTGAACTCTAAATCTGCCCACTGGAAGACTTTCTTTACCAGGGGATGCATGCCCCACAAAGCCTCCCGTGAGCCTCAGGGAGACATGGAGGTGACCACGAAGGCCGGATCCTGAAGCACCCTGGCTGTGCTGGGCTGAGGATGGGGCTGCCGATGGCCCGCCCGCAGCCAGCCAAGAAGGTCAGCAGCGTCAGGAGGCTCTCCACAGCCCGCCTGACGTCAAAATGATGAAGTCTGGGGCTACCCCTAGCCATCCACAGATAAAACAACCAGTCCAACTGCCATTTACCAGCTGTTGTCCTCACAACGGGGGAATGTCCCGTGCTACTTTTCAAAGTTGGTTTCTGTCCAGCTGGGTTCTGTCCTCGAGTTCACAGTCACTCCATGGCTGGCTGGGTCACTTACTTAGAAGTCTGCACTCCCTCCACAAAACCCCATAAGGAGCCACATCTCCGTCGGCCACTCCCATGCAAGGGATGCACCAGAGCAAAGGTCAGCCCCCCACCTCCCTTCAAAGGCAGGGTCGTTTCTGGATCCGGCACGCTCCTGCAGCCCTGGGCAGGGGATGCCCGCACATCTAAGCATCGGGCCCAGGCAGAGGGTCCGGGCTGGTACGTCGGCAGCCCAGGGTTTGCCCTAACTGGAAAATGCAAAAGTGAACGTGAAGGGGAGAACTGAGCCGTCTCACTTACTTGCATTGGGAGCCCAGGAAACATCCCTTGCACTTTGCAGGGCTCATGCCTACGCTAGCCCTGCTGCCATGGGGAGCAGCTCCCGTGCTCCCAGTGGAGCCATCAGCATCCAGGCAGGTGCCCCGGCCTCCAGGCACCGGCCCCAGGGACGAGGTACAGGAACCAGCAAACTAGCGCCCAGGGCCTGTGGCTTCCAGACAACATCCGAGTGAAAGGGGTGCTCCCCTTTAAAAATCCACGCCTCGCCCATGAGGGCAAAACTCTGTCTCCTCCTGCTCCTCTTCCTCTCATCTCCCCAGGCACCGAAACCTACTGAGACTTGAGCCGGCCTCCCCTTCCATTCTGAAATAGGAGCTGCCTCTGAGTTTCCAGGGCAAGGCTCCACGGGCCTCCGTTTCTTTCTGCTCCCCTCCCCCTCACCCCAGTTCCTTCCCATTCCAGAGGCAGCCGGCGAGGGGCTCGTTAGCAGCCCCAAGTGGTGCCCGCTAGTAATTCTCCGGACGTGACCTGGGGCGGACCGAAAGTGGCCACAAATATGGCAAAATGAGCCTGCCAGAGCTCCAGAAAAGATCTTGCTCCTGAAAAGTGACTGGCGGAAACTGACAACGGCCCTCGGCTCCCCCTCACGGGGGGCAAGGGGCCAGAGGATCCCAAGGGAGTGGGCGGTTGGACAAGAAGAGACGCACCAGGCACTTCCCACAAGGAAAGGCCAAACTAGGTAGGAGCTCCACCATCGGGGAAACTGTCCCCCAGCACCTAGCACCCAGCAGGCATGAGAAACGCCGGCCAAATGGGCAGTCTCTAACACAAAGGTCAGTGGTACAAGTATTATTACCTCTCTCTTACAGAGAAGGAAACTGAGGCAAAGGTTCAGGGAGGTGAGGTGAACAAGGGTTGTTTGAGTCACGTCCAACACTTTGTGACCCCATTTGGGGTTTTCTTGGCAGAGATAATGGAGTGGTTGGACACTTCCCTCTGCAGCTCATTTGACAGATGAGGAAACTGAGGCAAACTGGATGAAATGACTTGCCCAGCATCACACAGTAAGTATCTAAGACTGGATTTGAACTCAGTTCTTCCTGACTCCAGGCCCTGTGCTCTATCTATTTTGCCATCTCCCTGCCCAGGCATGAATAATTCCACTATACCCTAATATATAACAATTCTATTTCAGGAAGACCCCTAGATCTGGATGTGACCCTCATTTGTAGATGAGAAAACTCAACCAGTTAATGAAGGCTAATATCCTGGAATGCCCCCTTACAAGTAGAGGGGACCTTAGTGGCCACAGAGTTCAGCTCCTTCATTTTACCAGTAAGAAAAACGGAGACTCAGAGGGGTTTAAGTAACTTGGGGAGGGTCACACAGCTTTGCAAATGTCAGGCAGAATTTGAATTCAGGTTTCCTGAAGCCCAGGACTTTAACCACTTTGCCAGCTGCTTCTTCCATATACCAAAGTTGAATTAGAAGGTCAAATGCGGGGGCAGTTAGGTGGCACAGTGGATAGAGCTCCAGCCTTAGAGTCAGGAGGACCTGAGTTCAAATTCAGACACTTGACATTTGACACTTATTAGCTGTGTGACCCTGGGCAAGTCACTTAACCCCACTGCCTAGCCAAAAAGCAAGGAAAAAAAAAGGTCAAACGCCCCTGCCTCCACGACATCTCTTCAGATTCTTCCTTGCCAGATGGAAATGGTCTTTCTCAAATTTGACCCTAATTTGCCCCTCAAATACTTGTAGTCTTTTTTTCATTTTAATTAGACAGACAGATAGACATGGAAAGATATGTCTATATATATTTATATGTCTACACACGTATGTAGGCATATACACACACGTATGTACATCAGTCCATGTTTTACCTCCAGAGGGCACTCAAATCCAGGGCAGGGACCAAGTCTTTATCCACTGGACAGGGGAAGCCGGGTGGTAAAGGACCCGGCATCAGGAAGACTCCCCTTCCTGAGTTCAAATCTGACCTCAGACACGTAGTAGCTGTGTGACCCTGGGCAAGTCACTTCACCCTATTTGCCTCAGTTTCCTCATCGGTAAAACAAGCTGGAGAAAGAAATCACAAACCACTCCAATATCTTTGCCCAAGAAATCCCCAATCGGGGTCATGAAGAGTCGGACGCAACTGAAGAATGACTAAATAAAAATCCACTCGATAAAAATTTGGCGAGAGAACAAATTTTCATTCTGAAGACTGTAAGAAGAAAAAACAATCTACATGCTGAATGGTTGAGGCATGCTGCAGACAGCTCAGCTCCCTTATCTCACCCCTCTCCATGCCCACCTTTCCCTGGACTTGACCACACTGGGTGTAAAGTACATAGAAGCTGGTAGAATAAGCTTTCCATAAATACTATTATCCAGCTGTACACACTATGTGCTGGGTACTCCGCTAAGCACTGTGGGGGGCGGCTAGGTGGTGCAGTGGACAAGAACACCCACCCTGCAGTCAGGAAGACCCGAGTTCAAACCTAACCTCAAATGCTTCCTGGACAAGTCACTTAATCCCAAATTCCTCAAGAAAAATTACTGACGACCCTCCCCCAAAGAGCTTCCGCTTATGTGGGTTATATCTATGAATATTCACTATTATTAGAAATTAAAATGCGAGTATTATTATGAAAGGAGTTTTGGCCTCTTGGATCCTCTGAAAGAGTTTTGGGGCAAGGGTCTCTGGTCCACACATTGAGAGCCGACGGTCTAGCCTAACGGTCCCAACCAGACTCCTGGGATCAACAAAGTTATGGCCATAACGCCATCTCCTTACAATAAATGTCAGCTAAGTGGTCAATCAAAGGATGCAGGGAGTCAGGAAGACCTGAGCTCAACTCTGGCCTCAGACATTTACTGCCTGGGTGACCCTGGGCAAGTCATTTCACCCTGTTTGCCTCAGTTTCCTCATCTGTAAAATGAGCTGGAGAAGGATATGGCAAACTACTCCCAAAAAAAAACCCAATGGGGTCACAAAGAGTCAGACACGGCTGAAAAACAACACAGGTTTTATCAAATGAGATGAAATATGTAAAACACTTTACAAACTTTAAAGAGCTATATAAATACATTATCATTATTATTATTATATAACCAAACATACCTCCTGCAGCCTGAATAAGTAACTGGTTCTACAAATGTATGTATTATTATTTTTCCAACGTATGCAGATGCAGTTGTGACGAATAAAATAAAAATTCCTTTAAAAAGTTCAGGATGCCTTTTTGTCCCTGGTATTCTTCAGGAATGGTTACTAACAGTAAAACTACTGTCACATGGGAGTCTTACCACTCTGAACTCCCCAGAACACTGACCTCATCCAACCCCTTGCCTTTACAGATGAGGAAAGCGAGGCCCAACAAGAGGCAGGGTCACACAGCCCAAGGGCACACGGGGCTCAGCAGAGCCAGGCCCAGAGCCCAGGTCAGGCCGCCATCTTCCCAGGCTCTTGCTCCACAGTAAGTCTGGGTTATGATCTCACTCAGAATTCTCCTGGGGTGACTTGGCCAAAGAGGAAGAAGGGAGAATCTCATTGGGGAAGATGATGGAAAGATGGCGGGCCAGGCCAAACAACCCATCCAGTTTGGGGCCTCTCTCCTTTCTGGATGGGCAGTCAATGAGAGTATAAGAAGGGTTACCTCTGGGTCTGAAGGTGAGTACAGAGCTCTCCTCTAGTGCAGAGGCTCTCACTATCGGTGCCTCTAAAGACCTCACTCAGCGGGGACACGTCCCCATCACGTCCCTGCTGGAAACTGCTCTTACCTCAATGCACCAAACAAGGAGTTAAGAATTTAGAAACAGAACAGAAGGGGAAACATAAACAAAGAAAGTCCGTGCTTCGCACTTGTCCCCTGTCAATGAATCCTCCCCCGCCTCCTCCAGCAGCGGACAGCTGTTTGTAAAGTCCTTAAAGGCACAAGGCAAGGAGTCCAGTGGCTGGGGGCTGAGGCCACTCTGGGCAAGGACATTCAGGACATGGGGGGCTCGAGGCCTGGCTCTGATTCTCCAAGAAGATCGTTAAAATCTTGAGACTCAGATGACAGTTTAGCCGTGGGACTTTGAAGAAGCGCCTTCCCACTCTGGACATGAGTTTTCTCCTCTGTAAACAGAGCACTGGACTGGACTGGACTGTCTCTGAGGTCTAATGCCCAGCCTCTGATTTTATTCTCTAAGCAAGCCTAGAGTTGCCTACGGGAACAGGAAAGACAGAATGATTTCTCCCAACAGCAGGTTCAAAAGAAAAGTAGGAATATGGTGGACCTCAGCAAGTCCTCATCAGGTTAGGGAAAAAAAGAGGGTTGGGGGAGAGGACAGGAGGGGGAGCTCTGCCACTAGGTGACCTTGGTCAAGTCAATGGGATTCAGTTACCTCGTCTGCAAGATAGGCATAAAAATGCTTACTCAGCCAGTGTCTTAAACTTAATCTACCAACAGGATTATCTCCACTGCTCTGGCTGAAAAGGAACGGTTCTGACTCTCAGGATTGCTGGGAGGCAAGCAAATGGGAAGGAAGATGGGACAGGAATTCCCATCCCTGACTGTGCCTCTTGGACCTTGGCTTCCGCCTCTGTGAAATGGGAGAGTTCAATGAGATGCGTTCTTACGGAAGCAGATCAGGACCAGAGAAAAGGGAGATTTGGAGCCCAGGGCTATGAGTTTGAATCCTCCCAAGGCCACTGAAATTTCTGGGGAACTTTGAGTGAGTTACTTATCAGGGCCTCAGTTTCCTTACCTGTAAAATGAAGCGGTGGGACGATGTGATTTCTAAGGTCCCTTGCTCTCTAACTCTATGATTCAACAATCCTTCCCCTATGCCAAGGCCTCTTATGGCTCCAAGAGTTCAAACAGCTTAGACACCCGAGATGACATTTAGTTCAACCCTCTCATCCTAAAGAGAAACTGAGGCCCAAGGAGGTAGAATCACAGCTAACAAGTGGCAAGGCTGGGATCTGAACCCAGGTCTTCTGGCTTGAACAATCCATGGAGTCAGCATGGGACAATGGAAAGCACGTGAAGCCTTGAGTCATGAGACCCGAGTTCAAATCCTGACTCTGCCCTCTCCTACCTGCTGGACCTCAGGCCTTAGTGTCTTTCTCTGAGAAACGAGGCAGATGGACTATAAGGCCTTTCCACCTGTAAATCCTGGGTCCATGATTTGGTTCCTTGAAAGTCAGACGCTATCTTTGCCTAAAAGGGACCCCAGGAGCCAGGACTCTAATCCCTCACTTTATAGAGAAGGAAACTGACTCAGACAAGGTTTGTAGCCTGCCCTCAGACACAGAGGTAAATGGCTGGATGTGAACCCAGATCACTCCCAATCTAGCTGCTCCATGGCAGCCCGAGCCCAGCTCTCCCTGCCCAACCACGGGCCCTCTCCATAACCTTTGCTGCTGGGGTAAACAGACTGACCTTCAGGCAGCGGGGCCATGCCACCTCACCTCGAGCTGTTGGTAACTACGTGTGTGTTTGCTGGGGTAGGGCTGGCCCCCGTCCAGCACATTCTAAGAGGAAGACTCCAGCAGTCCGGCCAGGGACTGGCTCTGGCCGGGGACCAGGGGTCAAGCAGGACAAGAGGCCAGAATGCAAACACAGGATACTAAGTGTCCGATGACACAATGGTCTCTGTCTTCGAGGTGAGCTCAGTATTGGTTGGCTTGGTGTGGCATGACATGGTGTGGCGTGGTGTGGCATGGCATGGCGTGCTGTTGGCATGGCGTGGTGTGATGGAAGCCACTTAGGCTCAGGTTCCAGCTCCAACCCTAGTGTGGTGGGGATGGGGCTCGACCTGTCTGGGCCTCAGTTTCCACATCAATAAAATGGGGATGCTAATATCTCACAGGGCCATGAGATAAGATTATGCATGTAGCACACTTTACATTCACGTGGCGCACTTTCATTATCTATAAATAACATACCAATAAAAGCGAGCATTTATCAGGTGTTTTAAGTGCTTTGTCTGAGTTATCTCTTTTGATTTCTGACCCTGGGAGGTAGGTGCACTTATTATCTCCATTTGACAGATGAGGAAACTGAGGAGGGCAGAGGTAAAGTGACTTGAGCTGGGTCACACAGTAAGAGGCTAGGGCAGAATTTGAATTCGGGTCTTCCCAACTTCCAGTCCAAGGCACTAACCACAGGGCCGCCTCGCTGCCTCACTATTTGCTCTATGCTGTAACCACCGGAGGCCAACCTGGAATCTCTTGATCTGCACAAAGGTGAGAGCCCCCCCCCATTCCCAGCATGCTCCAAGGTATAGAGACGCCCGGAGCTACCCATTCTCCCCTGTGGTTCTTAACCTACGGGCTGTGAACTTCGCCCTTCGGAGAAAGGCTCCAAGGTTCCACCAGAGTGCCAAAGGGGCCCTCACAAAGGTGGAGAACCCCCAATCTATGCTAATGCCCCGATTAGCTTAAATCAGCCGCTTTCCTCCCACAACGGCTGGAATCGGTAAACTGAGGCTGGAAGGGGTATTCCTGAGAAGGAGGAGGACCAAACAAGGGGCTCGAGACCTGAGACTGGGGCTGAGGGTGAAGAGGCACAGGGAAGCCGGCAGCCAGCAACCTCAGCCTGTTCACGGGCCGGAGCCGAGATCACCAAGCAGTCAGGCTGTCTTCCCTTGGAGTCCTCCAACATGGGGAACTCACTCCCTTGTGAGGCAGTGCCTTCTATTTCTGGACAATTCTAATTTTTGATTTTTTTTTTTGGAGGCAATTGGGGTTAAGTGACTTGACCAGGGTCACACAGACTAGATCTGAACTCAGGTCCTCCCGACTCCAGGGCTGGTGTTCTATCCGGACAATTCTAACAACTGAAAAGTCTAGCAGAAACCTCGTCTCTGGTTATGCCCGCTGGGGCAAAAATGATCAAAGCTAACACATCTTTCACATACTTCTCCCTGAGTCTTCTGGTCTCCAGGTCCCCAGCACCTTCAGGTGTCCAGAACCCACCCCATCGTGGTCACCTCCCTTCAGGCACACGCCATTCCCCAACGTCTGTCCTAAACTGTGGCTCCCTTCCCAAGGGATCGTGACTTTGGAAAGCCCTTTCCAAAACAGTCCAACGGTCATACAAGTGGGCCTCACTCTGAGAGCACTGGAATACCAGAGCCGGGCGGGACCTCAGAGGTCATGGGGCCTAATACCCCTCGTTTGACTGAGGGGGAAGCTGAGGCTTGGAGATGGGAGGGCCTTGTAAAAGTCAAAATCCTGGGGTCCCGAGTCAACCCAATGCTCCTGTCCGTACACCAGGCCGGCATCTCTCTTTCCAAGTGACTGTCCTAAAGAAAGCCAGCTTCAATCTGTCACTCCAATACTGAGCCGGAAGAAGGGGTTGAAGGCCCCTTCTTTCTTAGAAAGAAGGGGCAGTGACTGTCCTCGATTCCTTGTCTACGGACGGGCAGGAAACAGACCCAGGCCTCCTTTTCAAACAGGGACCCCCACAGTAATCTGTGCCAGCCTGAAGGACTCCCATCAAGGCCCTGGTTGGAGCAGAAGGGCAAGGACCCTCAACTTGGCAACTCAGCCCTAGCCCATCCTCCTACCAGGGGGGAAAGAGAGGGGGTGACGCAAAGACTTAGAGGTTGAGTGCCAAGCCCTGCCTGGTGATTCTGCCCCGCTACAAAATCTTCATGTCCTCATTTTCATCTGCCATATTTACTCAACTACAGCCTTGTGCCGTGCCTGTGCATCTCTTGGGGTGATCCAAAGGCACGACCCTTGTCTCCATAACTAGACCATGAGTTCCACATGGGGAGAGACTAAATCTATTTCCTTTACACTCCCCTCCCTGCCCCCCAAAGCACAGTGTTGTGGGTATACAGGAGGTACTCAATAATTGCTCATTCATTGACTGAGAAAGGGGTAGGGCCCAGTCTGAAGTCAACTGGTCGCCAACTAGATTGACCGTTCTCAGGACACCGGCTCTCGGCAAGCACTTTGGAGAAAGGATATTTTACCTCATGGTGGGGGCAGACATTTCAGACTCAGTCATGGACCGAAGGGAGGCCAAGTCGAAGGACAAGGAGCCAAAGCTTGACCGGCTGCTCTTCCTAGAGGAGGCTTTGAACAATCCATCGGGGGTGTCGTCGTCAGAAGAGACGTCATCAAAAGAGCCCAAGATGAAATTAGTCATCAGCTTTTTTTTAATCTGGGCCTGTTTCTGATCTTCCTTGGAAGGAGCCCGGAGCTGCTTGGCCTGAGAACCCAAAGGGGAGGAGGGCGACTCTGGATTCCCCGGCCCTTCCGGACCGTTGGCCTGAGGCTCAGCACAGGCCGAGCTCATGTCTGACGGCACGGGCTGGCCTGGCTTCGTGTGCGGCGGCGGGCACGATGCCAGTCGCTTCGGGCTGTTGGTGGGGCCTTCGAGGCACACTGGAACATCCGGACTCAGACTTGCCGGGGCTGACTGATTGTCTGCGTTTTGGTGGACTGGTTCCCCTTTGCTGACACAGGTTGAAAAAGGCGCCTCGCGCTGGGTTTCGGTTTCAGACTTACTCTTGATAAGCGACTTGGCGTCCGCCATGATGCTCCAAACTAACCGTAAACAAATCAGGTACAAGAACAGCAAGGCCAGCAGGATCATTCAAGGACTCTGTAAGGAGCAGGAAGAGAATTATTCAGAATGGGCATAAAATAATATTTTCTTACAGACACTGAAAGAGAGCACAAAGTAGAGAGAGCCCCAGGCTTGAAATCAGAAGACCGGGGTTCAAACCTGGGATTGCTGGAGCCTGTGAATAAGAGGCCTTAGCTCTCATTTATAGAGGTCTTTATGGGCTACCCAGGGCGGTCACAGAGAGGTAAATGTCAGGCAGGATTTGAACCCAGTTTCCTGAGTCAAGCCTTACATGACATGCTCTAGGTAGGAAAGTGAGCCGGTAACAATGGAATGTCCGAGATGGCATTTGATCCTGGCTCTGCTGATTTCAAGTCCAGCATTCAGTCTACCCTCTGCCCATATCTCAAAAATTGACCCAGAGGCAGCTGGGTGGTGTTGAGTCAGGAGGACCTAAATTCAAATCCAAACACAGACATTGACTATCTGTGTGACCCTGGGCAAGTCACTTAACCCCACTGCCTAGCCAAAAAAAATAAAATAAAATAGAGACAAAGACTGGAAGTCATTCTTTCCTGGAGTAAGATTCACCTGTATTTCTATCCTCCTTCCTTATCCTACTTGGTGAAAAACCCAGAACTCAGAGGTTCGTAAAATTCACAGACTTAGGACTCAGAGATCATCTAGGTCCTCAAGTGCGGCCCTTTGACTGAATCCAAACTTGACAGAACAAATCCCCTTAATAAAAAGATTTGTTCTGTAAAACGTGGACTCAAGTCAAAAGGCCGCACCCGAGGACCTAGGAGGCTACATGTAGTCGAGGTCTCAGGTTCCTCACCCTTGATCTGGTCAAACCCATAGCTGAAGGAAAAAAAAAAAAACCCTGCAACATCCTGGACAGCTGGTCACCTTGTCTCTGATTAAATACCTCCAGGGATGGGCAACTCACTACTTATCAAGGCATGCTATTCCCATTTAAAACAGCTCAAACTGTTAAAAAGCTCTTCCTTAGACTAAGCCAAGATTTGCCTCCCTGTAACTTCCCATGTGTCCCCCCCAAATGGTCCTAGATTTCTCCTCCGGGGCAGAACAAATCTAATCCCAACCCCAGTTCACTGTATCACATCTCTCCCTCCCACACAGTGTCAAATGAAGCCAGCTGATGGCTCACACAGTTGAGACAGAGCAAGGTGAGTCTTCGTTAGTGGTTAGTGACAAGTAACGTAAAACCCGTCTGCCCACCAGCATCTCCACCAGCCCTCAGAGGCCTCCGTGCCGTCCTTCCAGACCTGAATTCTCAGCATGAGCTTGGTTCCTCTGGGGCTTGAGGACAAATGTGTGCCCAACCTGGGGAAGACCCTGTGTTTGGCCTCAGCTCTGGAGGTACAAGGGACCTTGGCAGCCGCCCAGACCTCCTGTATCACCCCTAAGCTTTATACCTCCCACCCTCTGCCTCTTATCCTGCCCTCTCGGGCCGGCAGAACTAATCCATCCCCTCTCCCACATACGTGACCGAGGTTCCAGTTCCTAAAGACTGCCACCAGGACTCCACTAAATCTTTTCTTCTCCCAGGTTAGACAAGCTCAGTTTCTCCCCATGATCCCCAAAGTCCTTGCCCATGGTGCCCAGGACTGAGTCATCTGGTAGTCTCAGGGCCGATGACAGACGGACCCTTATCCCTCACTAGGGAGGACGTAGAAACCGAGTCAAAAGGCAACAAGGTTGGTCTGGCACGAACCGTTCCTGAGGAAACCTGGCTGGTTTCTCATTATCACTGCTTTCTCCTGTGAATATTCAACAACTAGTCAGGAGAATAGTGAGATCCCTGCCAGTGAGTGACAGAGGCCCTCAACCCTCAGCCCAGTTCTCAGGATCTGCTAAGCAACTATTTTAGACACTTGAAATCACCTGGAGAGCCTGAGTGGGATGAGATGGGAAAGGGAGGTGAGGATCTAGAAGGCCTCGGGCATGTGGTGTGCCTGTCCTGGAGAGGGCAGGGAGTGGGAGGGCAAGCTGGGTCAGGGAGGCGGTGCCAAGTTGGGTACCCAGAGGCAAAGCATTCAGAGGAAGACTGTGGGAGGCAGGACCGCCAAGAAGGGGAAGGGACCCTGATGCCAAGCTCAGCAGCTCTCAGGGGGAGACAAGAGGAGTGGCGTGGACATTTATAAGCATGTGCCTAGCACACTGAGGTGGTTTGATTATCTGGGGGCAGACTTCCTTTCCTATATCATTAGGTTGTCCTGTGGCTGCAATTAAAATCAGTTTGCTTTTGCAGAATGCACATAAACTCAAAAAGAATATGGAAAGAAACCCACCAGAGGTTAAGAGAAATGAAAAGTAATAAAAGTAATAATAATAATAGTCATCTCCACTTCTTTACAGATTCAAAGTTTGCAAAGTTCTCTCCTCACAACCACCCGGTGAAGTAAGTAGTACAATTATTATTGTCCCCATTTCACAGACAAGATAACTGAGCCTCAGGGAAGTGAAGGGAGTTGCCATCCAGCTAGGGTGAGAATGGGTTCTGGAATATGAGTCTTTGGACTGGGGGGGTCAGTGCCTTTCAAGCTACACCCCTGGCCAACGGAAAGGACCCAAGACATCGGTTTCAGTCCAACTGTCTCATTTAGTTAAGGAAATTGAGTCTCAGAGAGGCCGCGGAGGTTTCAGTTATAAGCTGCGGGCGTCGGGCTCCCAGCACTGTCCTTGCCCATAAATATTTGGATTTACAGAGCAGCAATAAACAAGGACGCAGGGCAGCCACGATAAGAGGGCCAGCTTTGAGGTCAGAAAGGTCTTCCCTTTGGCAAACGTTCACCATGTGACTCTGAGCATGTCCCTTAATCTCTCAGTCTTTTGCCCTTTCTTTGCAACCCTAGCACTTAGCGCAGTGCCTGGTATACAGCAGGCACTCAATAAATGCTTATTGACTGGCTCTTTAGGACTGTAAGCTGCATACATGCACACGTCCCTCTCTGCATCCACGGAGAGAGTTCTCTGAACCACTCAAAGCATGGGTCTGCGTGATGGGACGCAGGGGAGAGAACATGGGCTGAAGGAGACCCCATTCATGCCTTAGTCAATAGCTTTCCATACCTGACATCTTATAAGTCATAAGAATGAACACCCGAAGAATGATAATTCTGTCACAAAAAGCCTTACAGGAGAACGCAGGGTCAAGACTTGTTCTAATTGGCCTAGCTGGAAGAATTTGGTTTTAGGCTGGAGATGCCAAGATGGAGACAAAACAGACCCGATTCCGGAGGAAAGGACAGGGGTGGGGAACCTGTGGCCTTCTAGGTCCTTAAGTGCGGCCTCTGACTGAACCCACATTTTACAGAACACATTTTAACAAGGGCAGAGTAGGAGACGGACCAAATCCCAACCAATTTTGTTCTGTACAATTTGGATTCAGTCAAAAGGCCGCACTTCAGGACGTAGAAGGCAAGGTGTGGCCTGAAGGCCGCAGGTTCCCTGCCCCTGGGAGAGGACAGTGCCCTCCTCAAGATTTCCCAAGCATCTATCTGGCCGGCCCTCTCCTCAGCATCTCCTCTCTCTGTCTGGGCTATCCCTGAGCCTCCTCCCCTCTCCTTGCCCCATTCCCAGGGCCTGTTGCCTTCCATCTCTGAAGTCCCGGGGCAGAACATGGCATCTTACTGCAAGAAAACATTTTATAAATTGCAGATCCATGAGAAGCTGCGTGGTCCTGGTCCTTCTCTCCTCAAGAAACTCCTGACATATTTGTCCTGTTCTGTCTCCTTTCTGCAAACATACTCACCTATTCAAAAATGGCATGTGCTTGGCAGGGAAGGAGCCCCAGTGTCCACCCAACATCAAGGGATCAGAAAGAGACCTTCTACCAGCTTGGGGGGCCCAGAGGGCGCCTCAAAGAGAAGCAACAGGGGCAGCTAGGTGGCGCGGTGGATAGAGCATCGGCCGTGAAGTCAGGAGGACCTGAGTTCAAATCTGGTCTCAGACACACAACACACAACACGTACTAGCTGTGTGACCCTGGGCAAGTCACTTAACCCCAAATGCCTAGCAAAAAGCAAAAAACAAAACAAAACAAAAATCAAAGAGAAGCAACAGTCTCTCCCCAGTTCTGCCCGGAGGCTGGGCGCCCTGGGTTGTGAAGCAGGAAGAACATGAAGAAGAAACCTGGGCTCTCGTCCCTGGCTCTTCACTAATTTCTGGGTGCCTATGGCCAAGTCACCTCACTTCCCCGTCTCTGTAAAACGCGTGGCTTGGTCACCAACCATAGAAGACCCCAGCCCCGCCACCAAACCTATGTAATTCTATGAGAATTTCTGCTCTAACATGGGCAGGCTGGGGGTTGGACCAAATCCCAAAGCCAGAGACTTTCTCTACCTCAGTATCAACGATATTGAGCCAACACTCCAGGAAGTCCAGCGGCATCAGAACGAAAGGCAAACACAGTCCTCTTAAGAAAACCTCTTTGCAGCCCCTACTTTGTCCTTCGCTAACCTGAATACCCTGGACCAGTGGGAGTAATTTTGATTTATTGCAAAATGTGCCTTGGCAACAGCTGCTGGGTGTGAGGGCCATGATTTCTCATAGACATGGGGAATATGAGCCAACACAACGGCAGAGAAAGGAGATTTGGGGAGAGGATTTTGGTTAAATTTCTCCTGTTACCAGATACTCCCAAAGACTTGGGGGTAGGTGGAGGAAATCCACCCTTATCACTTATTAACTTATCACTGTCAGTCAATAATAACTCTAATTTCAGTATTTTTCTCAAAGGATGGTCCCCATTTTAGAAATGGGAAGAAACCAAGGTCACGTAACCAATGAATGATGAAGGCAGGGTTTTCTGAATGCCAGTCCAGTTCTATGCTAGTTATCAATAAACAGCCTCCTCGTCCCCCCAGTAGAATAATAGTCATTTTACAGAGCACAAGGAATTAAAGAACAGAGAGGGACAGTGCCTTGTCTCAGAGCACAGAGCCTGACCTTGCATCTGGACCCCGGCCTCCCGGGTCTGTGGCCAGCCACCCTTCTATGCCTCTGCACCATCTCTCCCCGCACAGACAAGGAAGATCAGAAACGCCACCCAAAGACTTACCGACGTGGACACCCCTCGCACCACTCACATCACCCTGGGACTGGGATTCCTAGGCTTAAGGCGGCTGGTCCACAAATCACCACCTTTCTACAGGTTGCCTGTGCATCAGGCCATGTGGGAGGGACCTGGGTCACGGCATGTTAGGTAAGCGATTGGGAAATACTGCTAATTTCCACTGAGTATGATTGTCTTCACTGGCCATTTGAGAAAGTCCTTCCTCTAGTCCTGGCCTCTCCCAAGGCCAGAGGTCCCAGCTGGAGGGCTTGAGGGCCCAAGGTGGGAACACCTGCTTTCCTACCTGAGGCTTGCCACATCCTTGTACCTTAGGGCCTACTTAATTCACACATGCCCATCATCCCCTTACCTAAGGCTTTTCATCTTTGTGTCTAAAACTTTCATGGATAAGAGCACTTGGAAAGGCAGGTCGCTGATGGGCAGGGCAACCCCCAGCCCAAAATGGGCCAGACATAAAACAAGGGAGGTGCAAACAGGGGAGGGGCAAGCACTGTCCCACTCCAAGCCCCACTGGCCAGCAGATTACAGTTCGCAAATTCAGAGACACGTAAGAGTTCTGATCTGAAAGTTTTAAATGCTGACCCCATTGGGGTTCCTTTACACAGAGAGGCAAGGCACTCAGACAGCTCAGAAAAACCACCTGCGGGGCCCAGGCTTGGCAGTCACCAACTTAGAGACCTAGAAGGGACCATCAAAGGGACCCCAGGAGGAGAGTTATTTAGCTCACCCCCTTCCTTTCTCCCAGATGAGGAGACAGGTCCAAAGAGACAGTGATTTACCCAGGGTCACAAAACTATTAAGTAATAGGGCTAGGATTTAAATCCAAACCCAGGACTCTTTCCACCACACGAATGAATAAAAAAAAATATATTAAGCACTTACTATGTGCAAAGAGGGGGAAAGAAAAGGGAATGAGTATCAAAACTATTAAGTAATAGGGCTGGGATTTAAACCCAAACCCAGGACTCTTTCCATCATACGAGTGAATAAAAAACTTTTTATTAAGCACTTACTATGTGTAAAGAGGGGGAAAGAAAAGGGAACCAGTGTTTTATAAAGCACCTACTATATGCCAAATACTGTACTAAGCACTTTTTACAACTATTATCTCATCTGATCCTCACAACAACCCTGGAGGTATGTGCTATTATTATTCCCATTTTACAGTTGAAGGAACTGAGGCAGACAGAGGGTAAGTGACTCAGACAGGGTCACACTGCTAACGTCCAAAGCCTGATTTGAACTCAGCTCTTCCTGACTCGAGGCCCAGCGCTCTAGCCACTGCACCACCTAGCTGCCCAATTAGCAATAATAATAATAATTTCCTCCAGGGGATCTTAAACCTCTTCTTGCATATTGAACCCCTCTGACATTACGGTGAAGCCAACCTGACTTGGAGTAATGTCCAATGCATTCATTTTAAAGACAAGGAGACTGAGGCTTGCAATGGCGCAGGGACTTGCCCAAGGTCACACGGAGCGTCAGTGGCGGAGCCAGGGCAGAAACCCACCTCTTCATCTGGGAACCTTCGGACTTTCTGGGCTGAGGCTTTGAGAGATGAGAATATTTGTCAATTATCCCTGCCTTTGGGGAGCTGTCGTCTCCCACCTGGCAGAGAATTCATCCCTCAGCATGTCCTCAATGAAGGAGGAAGCAGGGACTGAACCCTGAATTTCATGCTACCAGGGTCCAGGCAATGGCCTCTACTCTCTTCCCCCTCCAATCCATATTTCTCACGCTTCCAAAATATCTCTCACATGCATGGCTGCAGCTAGGGAGCACCACAGTGCAAAGAGCACTGAGCCTGGAGTCACGAAGACCTGAGCACAAATCTAATTTCAGACTCTTAGTAGCCGTGTGACCTTGGGCAAGTCACCTAACCCTGTTTGCCTCAGTTTCCTCATCTGTAAAATGAGCTGGAGAAGGAAATGGCAAACCACTCCAGTACCTTTGCCAAGAAAACCCCAAATGGGGTCACGGAGAGTCAGACACGACTGAAATGACTCAATAACAACAAAAATAAATGCATGGATGTGGTCCGGTCACTTTTTGGCTCAAACATCTTCAGAGTCAGGATCAAATTCTGCCTGCTATTTAAGGCTCTCCACAATCTGGCACCAGCCTAATCTCGTGTTCTCCCCCCACTCACTGGCTTGACAAATTGGCCGACTTTCTTATTAGACTATGATGTCTAATACTCTCCCACCACCAGGTCTTTGCCAACGATGCTAATAATAAAAATATCTGGCATCGAGGTTTGCAAAGTGCCATACTAAAAGAATCATCCCCATTTTCCAGATGAGGAATCGAGGCTCACAGAGGACCCTCCCCGTCAGTATTCACACATACCCCAATCCCGGACTTCCACAGGGTTTTGTTTTTCACCGATACACACTTAGCATTTTTTTGGGGGGGGGTCTGGACTTGTGGTTTCATCAATAAAGAAATCACACCAATCTGATACCTCTAAAACGGATAACTCTTGCAACTTATACTTGTGAAAAGGAAAAGAGGGGAAAACCTTTTTCCTGGAAAGCCCAATGACTTGTTTGAGGCGGTCTGTGTCTGTCTGTCTGTCTGTCTGTCTGTCTGTCTGTCTGTCTGTCTGTCTCTCTCTCTCCCCCTCTCCCTCTCCCTCTCTCTCTCTCTCTCCCTCTCTCTCTCATTTCCTTCCTCTCCCCTTCCTGGACTCTTGAAATAATCTAATTTGCATTATGGCTATTAGCACTGGTGGTTTCACTCTCCCAGTAAGCAGGAGGCACCCTTGGCCATGGTACCCAAGCCCTCCATTTTAAAGGAGAAGAGAAACCGGCTGGGCCAGGGTCATCCAAGTATTCCGACATCTCAGCGATGGAGGAGATCCTGGAGGCATCTGAATCTGGGGCTAGAACCCAGGCTTTCTTGTTAGGCGGTCCGTGCTCAAGCAGGGTCTGCCTCTTAGCCCCCACCGGTTCCCCAGTGCCTTGTACTCTACCACCGTTTAATCTGAACCTCCTAGAGGTCACCAGTTGGGTCTAGCCCCATTCTAATCACAAAGAATGAGGCTTCCTACCCAAATTTTTCCTTCAGCAAATGAACAAAAAATGAACTTACATGGTTATTATTGTCCTGCTCCTGTCCTAGGTCACCATCAATCACAAGATCAATGACAGGCAGCCTGGAGAGGCTTCCAATCTTCAGCTACTGGACCAGCCAGGGGTGGGGAGGTAGAGGGGAAAAGGGGGAGGCATTTAAAGGGTTAACCTCCAGAGCAGACTCTCCTGGGGCCTGGGCCAAGTTCATTCCAAATTCTAACACTCTTCCTGGGGGCACACACAAAACCCTCTCTACAAAGGGTTGTATTCTTGGAAAGGCTGAGGTGATGGAAGGCTCCCACCCTCCCACACTCGCAACAACTCCAGAGTGGGGAGAAGAGAATCGATGAGCAAGGGAGGTTCCCGGTAAGCCAGGTAGCTTCCAGAGAAGAAAGTCCTACAAGGTAATTCCTGGAGATCCCAAAGCAGACACAGCAACTGTTTATCCAAATGTACTTGTGTTAAAATCTCAATTGTGTCCATTACCAAGAAATGAAATATGACAAAGGAATAAAGGAGTTCTTTTAGGGGTAAGGCATTTGAGGAGGCCTGAGGTTCTATAGTTCAATTCCATTTTTTCATATAAGGATGATTCTGCTCCAAGTACTGGTCTTACTTAAGCTAAGAAATGATTATTAACCTTTTTGAGGGAAGAAGTCAATCTTGGTGAGAGAAAATAATTTTTAAATTAGTTATCCTTTTGCTAGGATTTTGTTTAAATTTTTTTCTTCAATATAAATTAGATTGGACTACAGTCTTCTTTCCCTGCTTTATTCCTCCCTGGTTGGGGTATCAAGACCATATTTATTTCACATCTCAATTATTAATTTTTGTATTCATTCCTCTTGAAATGAATGAGAGAATTCACTTACAAACCGATCTGGACAGATGAGTTTCCCTGCCCCCAAATCATTTTTGGTTTGTTAAATTTCACTTTCTGAGACTGGATTGTTTAACTAAGATGTTTATTTCTTGTTTTGTTAATCCAGTACTTTATAATTGGTAGGAAATTGTTTATTTTCTAGAAGCAAATCTTGGTAAACAGCTGTCTTTTTTACCCTGGGAGATCAGAGTGCCAGGAACATCATGATTTATAATGGGGCGGGGGGGGGGGGGGGAACCAAAACATTTTAAATGGAGAATTAACCATGAGATCCCAGGGTGAGGTAAGGCAAAAATTAAAATATTCTATGCACAAAAAGCCATCTTAGATTTAGGGCTAGAATTGACCTTTAGAAATCACGTGGTGTGATCTTTCTATGTGGCCCAGATAACAAGAGTAACTTGCTCAAAGTCATGTTATGTTAGGGTCAGAGGTACAACTAGACCCCAGATTTCCCAGCTCTTGGCACAATGTTCTTTCTCCTCTCTCACCAACAGCACCAAGCTCAAAAACAGGTTAAGCAAAAACAGACATTTTTGGACACATGTCCAAAAATAGGAATTGTCCCCAAAAATCAGAATTTTTTTTCTTAAAGGGTTTTTTTTTAAGTAGTGTTGGGAGGGGGGAGAAAATAAGGAAAGAAAAAAAAAGACTTGATAATTAAAAATAAAAATAATTTTTAAAAAAGAGCAAGTTGGGTTAAAACTGGGTCATAGTGGGGTTAGAGCAATTATGGATGCAGCTAATTAAGAGACAACTAAAATTCTGCATACTACTTTCACATTAAGTGGTAAAATCAAGTAAAAAATGAAATTTCTTTAAATTCACTGGAATGTAGTGACTAGAGTATTCTCTGGGTTTGAATCCTGCCTCAAGTGAGAACTAGCTATGTGACCCTGGGCAAGTCAGCCTCAGTTTCCTCATCTGTAAAATAAGCACTCACCTCACTAGGATGTTGTGAGAAGCAAATGGGATAATATGTCAAAGCACTTTACAAACCTTAAAATTACTAGGCAAATGATTATTCTATTATTATCCTATTTTTTTTTAATTACTGGGTTGAGGTTAAGAGATATGAAAGTATTCTGAAGAAGGAAAAAAAACTGGTTAGGCAGAGGGTCCTGGAATCTATGCTTGGTATTTTTTTTTTAAATATACTTCAATGACTCTGTCGAAACCCATGAGTAGCTCTAGAGCCTCCAGAGATGTTCCCAGCACATGGTAGGCTTTCCTCCTAGTCCAACACTATGTCTGTTCATGCATCACTGAACAGAGATCAGCTCACATTTGGGGCACCAACAGTTTGGTTATGGTTTATAAATGGCCTAAAAACAATGGGATCCTTAGAGCCCTGTTGACCCATTTTCTTTCTGCCACCATTATGGAGGCTGATGTGGAGGAGAGCTTAGGGCTGTACAGGGTTGAGAGTCATTTTTATTTTTCCTTTTCTTCATGGTTTAACATAGCTAAATAATCCATTACTCGGAATGAGCCTCTAGGAATACAAAATGGTACTCGGACACCATAGGAACCATACAAGGAGGCCTGTCTAAGACGCTGCAATCTAAACACAAGGATGTTTCTCTAAGACCTAGTGCTTAGAGCTGAACTGCCCTGACATGAAAATACTGAGTCACTGGTTGAACCATAGAAAGCAAGACTTGGGCCGTGGTTCACCTGGTTCACCTAGATTCATGATGGCGGACTCCTGACTGGTCTTGTGCTCGAGCCTCTTCCTTTTCCAATCCATCACCACTCAGCTGACAAAGAGATTTTCCCAAAGTGCAAATCCATCCTGCCCAATATACCCAGGGGGCTCTCTCTTACTCTCAACTCCAATGGTTGGCTTCCTGCACAACCTGGCCCCACTCTACCTCTCCAGCCTCTAGACCACACTATGGTCCATATTCCATGCACATCATGCCCTCCAAAACTAATGTATGTCACCAAGCGGCAGAGGGGTGCAGGGCAGAAGGCACGGGTTCCAAACCCACTCTGATATTTGCTCCCTGTGTGACCTTGGGCAAGCTGCTTAACCAATCTGGTCTTCAGTTTCCTCATCAGTAAAATGGGCATAATAAAAGCACTTCACTTCTCAGGTTGTTTGTAAGATTATATGAGATAAAGCATTTTGCAAACTCAACTTGTATGTACCCAGATAGGTATGTACCTGCTGTCTCCCCAACCCCATTAGAATGTAAGCTGCCAGGGGCAGCTAGGTGGTGCAGTAGATAGAGCACCAGCCCTGGATTCAGGAGGACCTGAGTTCAAATCCGGCCTCAGACACATAACACTTACTAGCTGTGTGACCTTGGGCAAGTCACTTAACCCCATTGCCTAGCCAAAAAAAAAAAAAAGAATGTAAGCTGCCTAAAGACAGGCTCTAATTTCCCTCTTGTCTTTGTATTCCTGATGCCCTGCACAGGGCCAGCATGTAGCAGGCACTTAATATTTGATGACTGACTGACAGATTGTTTCTCATACACAGCAAGGTGGAAAGGGCTCAGGATTGAGAGTAAGATTTGAGAACTTGGATGAATGCAATATCACAAATCCAAAAAGTGAAGATGAAACTCACTGCTCGCCTCCTCACAGAGAGGCGATGGACTTAAGATGCACAGAGACAAATACATTTTTGGCCAAGGCTAGTGTGAGAATTTGTTTTGCCAGCCTGTGGATTGAGGGAGTTGTTTTTCTTCTTTTCCTTCTTTTTTTTTTTTTTGTTCTTAATTTGCTCAATGAGGCGAAAGGGGAGAGTCATGAGAGAGAGATGTGATTTTTTAAAATGCTTGTTACTTGAAAAAAATCACAATAATAAACTTTTTTTGTAATAAAAAACATTTGGGTGCAGTGGACAGAGCACCAAGCTTGGAGTCAGGAAGCTCTGAGTTCAAATCCAGCCTCAGACACTTCCTAGCTGTGTGACCCTGGGCAAGTCATTTCACTCTGTTTGCCTCAGTTTCCTTATCTGTAAAATGAGCTCGAGAAGGAAATGGCAAACCACTCCAGTATCTTTGCCAAGAAAACTCCAAATGGGCTCAACAAAGAGTTGGACTAAAAAATGACTGAACCACCACCTTTGACGAGAATGGACTTAAGGACCTCTAGGGTCCCTTCCAGCTCTAAGACTGTGTTCCTCCTGCCTCTGGAGGCGTCTTGACCCTGGCTACCTCCCAGGCCTGAAATGACCTCCCACCCTCCTCACTGCCCACCCCTCAAAAGCCCTCATTCCTTTCAGACTCTGGCACTTCCTCGTCCCCATTCACCCCCCTCACCTCCTAAACATTTGCATATATATCGTACATACCTGTGTATGTATCTGTATAGGTCTTTGTCATCAGAACGGAAGCTCCTGGAGGGCAGGGACTGCTTTTGTCCCCCTTTTTCTATTTCTAATACTGTCCCTGACACATAGTAGCTGCTTAATAAATGCTTGTCGATGGACTGAGGTAGTCACGCCAGAAAGAGAATAAGAAAACTTCATTTCAGAGAAATACATCAGAGAGATGTTAAAAGATTTGGAACCTATGACAACTAGCATCGGCAAGGCTGGGGCATTATAACTAAGTATCTACCAAGCACATAGCCTTGCGTACAACGTTTGTCAAGAAGAATGAATGAATGAATGATATTGAATGAATATGTGGATTATATCATACTATAAATATTAACCATATTTATGCTCCCTCTTTGGGGAAACCAGCCTAAATTCGACATCACTGGGCATGGAGAGGGGGATGATTTGGTCCTGCTACTTACTAACTCAGTATGATCTTGAACAAGACCTTTCCTCATCTACAAAGGAGGGGGTGGGGCTAGAGGCTTTCTTTCTTTCTTTTTGTTTTTCTTTTTTGATAAGGTAGTCAGGGTTAAGTGACTTGCCCAGGGTCACACAGCTAGAAAGTGTCAAGTGTCTGAGGCCAGATTTGAACACCGGTCCTCCTGACTTCCAAGGCTGGAGCTTTCTCCGCTGCACCACCGAGCTGTCCCACTAGAAGCTTTCTAAGATCTTTTCTGACTCTGAACCTCAGAATCCACACCAAAGTAGGAGAGGGGGAGGGAAAGGAAACGGGAAGCCCAACTCTGGGGAACTGGAAAGCTTGATTAGCTCATGCCCTGGTCCAGGCATCAGAGGACTAAACTAATACCAAGCAATGATGTCTTTCCTTCACTGGGAAAAGCTTAAAACACTTCCGCTGCCTGACCAGGGGACCCACTGCCTTCTAAGGCTTCTCCAAACTCCCATTCGAGTGAGCCTGGGCCCCTCCCTAACCCTCTCTGAGCTTCTTCTCCATCTATAAAATGGGAATATCCATTTCTGCTCTACACCCTTCACATGGCTGTCACTGCAAACTTAAAAGCACTACAAAATGTGAGTTATTATTGCAATCGTCACCGTCCTAAAGCTCCCTTGATGATATCTTGGCTGTTTCAACCAATCAACCAAACAATCAATAGACATTTATTAAAGCACCTACTAGATGCCAGACATTGTGCACTGCCCTCCTCGGCATTTCTCCATCATGCCCCAAAAACTCTTCATCCTGGAAGATCATCTTCAGCTCTGGAAGTCACAGCTTGGAAGGCTCTTCCCAGAACCTCCACTGAAGGACGTTGCCCAAGCGAGCCCTCTCTTCACTTCTGAGCAGGGGGTACTCCTCTGGAACCCACCACTCCCCCTTTTATGCACTGCCTTTCCATTAGAAGTAAGCTCCTTGAGGGCAGGATCTTTCTTTTTACTTGTTTCTATAGCCTGCCTGGCACATAGTAGGTGCTTAACAGAAGCCTGTTGACTAAGTGATAGCTAGGCACTGGAAATACAGATGCAAAAAGTAAATTGATCCCTAATCTGGAGGATCTTCCTCACTTTTCTTCCCCCAAGTTCAGAACCAATTTGGAACCGGATGTCCTTTGCTTTCTTGCAAAGACTTTTCACATGTAGCTGACACACTTGTCTTCGGGAAGGACAGAAGGTGCCTTTCCAATGAGCTAATATCTCTATTATTTGCTAGAAGCTGTGTCAAGCATACACAAAAGCAGTTTCGAGGCAGCTCTGTGACCTTTGGCCCTTCACTGCTTCATCCATAAAATGGGGACAGGTACCACCCTGGTCACAGATATCTCAGAACGTGGTGAGGATACAACAGGACAGCAGATATGGGCAGTGTTATGAAAAGCAGGCTCTCCTAAAGTGACCAGGCTAAACTGTCTCAATCACTTTTTCCCCTTGGGCGATGATCTTGGGTAAGGTAGATCAGGCCTTAGCTTGCTCACTGGACAAATACGGATAATAATCTCTGCCCTGCTACCCTTACAGGCTTGTGGCCAGGAGAAAGTGGGCACAGATGGAGATGGGTCTAGGGCAAACTGAAGGTAGCCAGAAGGGTGGTACAAAGAGGGCTGGGTCTAGAGTCAATCAACAAGTCAATAGGCATTGATGAAACACCTACTGTGTGCCCAGCACTGTGCTAAGCAAAGAAAGGCAAAACCAGTTCCTGCCCTGGAGGAGCTCTCCGTCTGTCTGGAGCCAAACTGGATTGGAGCGCCAGCTCCTTACTGAGCTGTGTGATTGTGGACAAGCTTAACTTTTCTGAGCCTCAGTTTCCTCATCCTTAAAGTGAGACTATTATAGACCCACACAGCCAACAACTGCACAGGGTGGGTGGGCAGGAGAGCATAAGCCAGCCTTGGGGTAATTTGTAAAGGAGCCCTTCCTTAGACCAGGCTACCATTTTTCTTCTTTGCTCTCAATCTTGTGAATTTCTATTTATCCTTGGGAATAAGGTAGTTTAGGAAAATCAGGAAAGGAATAGTTCATGTATTCCTGCAAAAATAATGCCCCCCCCCAAAAAAAAACATTCTGGAAATCATCTATGGGTTTTTCTGTTTGTCTTAGAAGGCGGACAGCTTTTGGAAGCCAACACTGGATTGGCAACTTGTGAAAAACAGAGACCATTCTTTTTTATCTTTCTTTGTATCTCCACAGTAGGCACTTAATAAATGTTTCGTGACATGGCCCAATAGGTACCAGTGACGTTTCCATAGCATGTTTAGGTTTGCCAAAATTATGCTTTATACACAGTATCTCCTCACTGAGCAGAACAATGACCAGATGAGGTGTGGCTATTACAAGGGATACCTCCATCTTATAGATGAGGAAACAGCTCCTGAAGGTTACAGGATTTCTCCAGGGTCAACTTGTTAATAATTGTTGGTACGATTTGACCTCACATCAAAGGCCGGCATTCTAGGAACCCACAGAAAACAGCAAAGCCTGAGAGAATCTCAGGATGGGTTAGATGAAAAAGGTGGGGCCTGCCTCTGCCCCTAGAATGCACATGACATTTCCTGGATCCGAACCAGAAATTTAAAGTCCCAGAAATACCCTCAAGTGCTTGTGGGACTCAGTAAGGGGCCCATAAAAGAAAACTACAATAAGATAATCATTCAGAGTAAACAGCAGATGGGAGAAGTCAGGTGGGGCCTGCCTCTGCCCCTAGAATATCATTCCTAGCATTGTCTTAATTTTTTCTATTTCACTGTGTTCCACTGTCTGTCTAATGGTCCATAAATCAGAAGTTTATTGACCGAAATCATTTGCTCTAAAATATGAATGATTCCAACTGCTGATGCCTCATGGAAGCTTTGGGAATCCTGATTTGGAAGGAGAAGAGGAAGATAATAAGATTCAGACTTGAAAGGTACCATAGACATTACCTGGTCTTTTTACAGATGAGGAAACTGAGGTCCAGAAAGTGAAAGTGACTTGCCCAAGCAGGCCCAGAGTGGCCAGGATTCAAACTCAGGTCCTCAGAAGCCAAGTCTCACTCTGTTTTCTCTGTACCATGTGAATTTTGACTGGCACTAAATGAAGTTTAGCTGGCATTTTAACATTGAGCAATAGGAAGGCAAGGTTGACCTGAATGGACACCATGGGGGCATGGGGAGACTGCGGTAGAAGGAGATAAGAGAGGGGAAAGGGAGGCCAGAGCATGCCAAAGATCAATTCCACCTCCAATTTCAAAATGTTGCCCAGGGCTGCTCCTGTACCCAAGAAAGGAGGAAAGAACTCCTCACTTCCTTCTCCTACTCCTCCCTTAGCACCATAGAGCCCAGAGCACCCAGTACTCAGCTCATGGGGAAGGTGGGGCAAGTTGAGAGAAGCCAGGGCAGGTAGCCTGGCTACAAATCTTCATGAATCAAAGGCGATTTGTGGCCTGACCTGCAGAATATCCTATCATCCCTAGTTCTAAATAGCCAACAGGATGGAGATATAACCCCTCTTGTGACATCCAACTGGGATCTCAAACAGAGATTAAATCCACAGCCCACATATGTCACAGGAGCAAAGATTTAGAGCCAGAAAGGTCCCTAGGAGGCACCTACCTAGAGCAGCCCTTTCATTTTACATGCGAGAAAACCCAGGCCCAGGGTCTGCCAGGTGGGGAGCAGCAGGGATGGGACTGGCCCCCAGGGTCCTAACTCCCAATACAGAATACTTTCTTTCCCACTGTACTATCCTGAAAGAAAGACAGATTCAATAACCATCCCCCTCCACCCCAACCCCTGAACTCCAGGGAACAGATCATCTCACCATAAACACAAAACTTTTCTGAAAAGCTGCTTTTCTCAGGACTTAGCTTGCAAACCTCCGGAAGGGCCTGGGGGAATTCTGTACTTCCAAACAGGCCTGGGGTCAGTAAGGAAGTTACTTTGGTCTGGTGGGCCACACAGGATCCCAGTAGAAGCGATTTTTTTTTTTTTTACTCCTATGAGCTGGACTCATTTAGAGAAGCTGATGACATTTCGTGGATCAGAACCAGCATTTAAACGTCCCAGAAGTACCCTCAAAGACTTTGGGGATTCAGTAAGAAGCCCATAAAGGGAGAGGACAATCCGATAGCCATTTATAGTAAGTAACAGAAAGGCCAGTTGGCTCAGTAGGACGGCTGCATTTGTTGTAAAGCTTTCAGACAGACGTTTTTATTAGACATAACAGGATTCAACTTTCCCCTGGAAATCTCAGCTTGAACGAAACAGAATGTTTTTGCCAAGATCAACCTCACTCACCTTCCATTAACTGTGACTCAGCCTTTCGAATCAGCAAAGAGAAGTTCGGGGGTCTATCGACTTACCCCGGGGTAGCTTGGCTTATAACAATCGGCTTGCCCTCATCCTGCTCCGAGGGTCACGGCTTGGCTTGCTAGGGTGTGCAGTGACTCTCTAAGAAGGCACTTTGCAAATGTCACTTTCTGATTAAAGGGCCCCTGCTGTTTAAAAATACCCCGGGAGCGCTTAACCATTCAGAGTCTGAGAGGCAGGCATTCCGAAAGCCGGGAGGGGCAGCCAGCACCCTGCACTGCGCAGACCTGGTCCTTCTAGCAAATGGGCGAAAAGCCAGCGTGGCTGGGCAGGGGGATGTCAGCGGGGTCTGTTTAATTCTCTGATGGCTTTTAATCCAAAGATCAAAGGGAAATGGAACCAGAGAGAGCCCCTCAGTGATGCAAGCAGTTCTCTGGATGCAAACAGATCTCAGCCCTCCAGAGACACCCACTGGGTGGGGGAAGGATGGTCACCTGATTCCTGGCTCTGCCCAGGGTGGCTAAAAGTGGCACGATTTCACCAAGGCCAGGCTTGCATGGGTTAAGGCTCCCAAGTATTCCAAAATCACCTGACTCTTTAATCATTATGCAAGTCCCCTCAGACTTCCTCTAAGACTTACACGTGTTTAGGAAAGGGGAAAAACAAACAAGCCCATGGGCACTGGGAGCCCTCCCCTCTTAAGGCACAGCCTAGGCCATAGCTGTCTAAGTTAAAAGAAACTAGTGACAGCAAAACGTTCCCAGGCAGAGGGAAAGGACAGTTCTGTGGGACAAAGGTCATCTCTAATTCAGGTCTAGGCTCTGAAGGACACAAGCCTCTCTTTACCGCCAGCTGGGAACCACAAACCCAAAGGGGAGGAGGCAGCAGGCTCCTTTCATGCACTCGTTCCAGATCAACAGGCATACAACGTTTCCTGGAAAAGCAGCAAGCCACGAAGGACATGGGGGAAAGCCACCGGCCCTATGACGACGGTGCTAGCTTACTTGTTTATGCCTCTTCAAACAGCTGGATCTCATAAGATCACAAAATGTTGGGGTGGCGGGGAGTTTAAAGACCATCTTCTAACCCCCTCATTTTTCTATAGAGGAAACTGAGGCCCAGGGGATTCAAAGACAAAGAGCCCGACCAAGGTGGCTAAGATTCCATACTCACAGGCTGTGTGACCCTGGGCAAGTCACTTATCCCTATTTGCCTCAGTTTCTCATCTATAAAATGAGTTGGAAAGGAAATGACAAAACCACTCCAGTATCTTTGTCAAGAAAACCCCAAATGGAGTCCAGAAGAGTGGGGCATGACTGAAATGACTCAAAAACAAAAATCTGACACCAAGCCAAGTGTTCCTTCTACCACACCAACGCCTCTTCTACCTACATTCATTTACTCATTGCCCTCCTTCCCTCCCCTCCCCTAGATCAAGCACCTCATTTCACACCTGAGGAAACCAAAGTCCACAGAAGTTAGCAGATTTGCCAAAGGTCCCACAGGCCACTCCAGTCCACGCACATGAACCCTGCAATTCCTTAATCTGATCCTAATCTCATGTCAATCAACCTTATAACCCCAAAACCTGTTCCTCATCTTGGCTGTGACCTCCAGTCCTCATTTACTGCACTCTCCTCCTTCCTTCTCTTGACTCCTTAGTGAACCAACTCCTAGCATCTCTTGTGTCCTGTGGAAGACTTTGTCCTACCGTGCTTCAACCTTGGGTCACCCCAGCTTTCACGCTTTCACCCCTACCCAGGTACCCCTGAAGAAGCTAGGGATCGCAAAGAATCCCAAGTGGGTCCTTACTCCAGCAAGGCATACTTGACTGGCTCATCCACAGAGGCCCTTCTAAACTGTCCACCCTCCTCAAACCTTCCATGGGCTCGCTCTCTTTCCTGACCTTCTTGGCTGAGGACCTTCCCTTCCCTTCCCTCCGGCTCCTGTAGAAGAGGTGGCCCTTCTCTTCCAGGACAAGACAAACCCTTCTGTACCCACAGTCCTTTCTTCTCTCTGCCTGCCCGCAGACCATTGTCCAACCTCATCATTCACCTGGAATCGATCTGTCCAAAGCGACTAAGCATTCTGTCACTGACAAAACAAATGGCTTCTTCTCCATCCTCATCCTTGACCTATCAACAGTCTTTGATGCCGTCAATCCCCTGCTTCTCCTGGTTCTCTTTACCCTGTCAGACTTTGCCTTTTCCTCCGTGTAGCTTTATTGAGGTCACATGCCTTAACTGAGGGTGTTTCCTAAGGCTTGAGCTAGGGTCCTTTTCTCTTCTCCTTATAAGCTATTTCATGTGATGATTTCATTCCCATGGATTTCATTAACACCCCGATGCACAGGATTCTCAGATCTATTGTCCATCCCTAACTTCTGATGTCCAGTATCAAATATCCTGTTGGATATGTCAGGGTAGATAAGTAGTGCAGTGGATAGAGACAGGTCCTGGAGTCAGGAAGACCTGAGTTCAAATCTGGCCTCTGACACTTACTAGCTGGGTTACCCTGGGGAAGTCAGTCTCAGCTAAATCCCACCTTCTCCAAGAAGTTTTTTCCCAGTCGCCCTTAATGTTCCTGCCCTCCCCCAGAGATTATCTCCAGCTTCTTTAGCATACTATACCTCTTCTTTTGCTGTGAGCTGGCCCCTGGAGAGCAGCTGCTGGGCTTCTGGTGGTGTGTTTACATTTTTTTTTTTTGTATTCCAAACACTTAGCACACTATAGGAACTTAATAAATGCTTCTTGCGCTGCCTGGAGCTCTCTGCCTCCACATTTCAGCCAGCCAGCTGTCTTAACGTTTGCTGAATTAAGCACTAGGCTCCCCAGAATGAATTATCCATTAGAGCTGGGGTGCATGTAGGTTAGGGTTAGAGTTTCCTGGTTCAGGTGCTGGCTCCACCAGTCAACAAGCATTCATTAAACGCTTACTGTATGTCAGGTGCTGAGGCACGTTTGGGATAGTGCCTGCTCCTGGGAAGCTAATTTGCTCTGACCTTCGGGATTGCTTAGGATGAAGGTATCGCAGCCTTAGAATCGGAAGAGTGCCTCATCTTCTAGATGAGGTGATTGGGACCCAGGAAGGTTAAGTGACTTCCTCAAAGCCCTTAGGCACAAGTGGCAGATGGAGGCTGTCCCCTGACTCCCACACCACCAGCCTCCCTGGCTTTGCCTTAAAATAAGGAGGTGGGGCAGTGGCTAGAGCGCCAGACCCGGAGTCTGGAAGACCCCGGGTTCAAATCTGGCCTCTGACACTTCCTAGCTGTGTGACCCTGGGCAAGTCACTTCACCTGGCCTGCCTCAGTTTCCTCCTCCGTAAAATGGGGATCAGCGCTACCCTCGAAGGCTGGCTGAGAGGATCATGAGATCATTGTACAGCGCTTAGCACAGTGCCGGGCACACAGTAGGTGATATATCAACGTTAGCAATCCTACTTAGCTATGAGGAAGACGCCTGAGGTCCCGTCTGTCTGGCTCAGCGAGGTTCCTACCTCGAGGCTCCTGGGCCCCAGCATTCAGTGCCCTGGGTCAGTGCCGGCCCTCCCGCCCCTTACGCTCCGAGACGCTCCAGCCCAGCCGGGGGTGGGGGGTGGAGCCGTCTCTCTCTCCCCAGCAGGGAGCAATGACCTCGGGTGGGCTCGGGACTGAACCCCTTCCCCTCTCCAGTGTTCCCGAGGAATGGGGGTGGGGGGATACTGCGTTAGCTCCCCCAAAGTCACCGAAGTGCTGGGAGCGGGGCAGGGTCTTAAGACTGCAAACCCATTGCTCTGACGGCTTGAGGGTACTGGGCTATTTACAGGTGGAGAAACTGAGGGTGCGTGAGCGCCAGGCTCGAGAGGAAGGTCCGGCTAGGGGCCGCAAGACCCTCTCCCGCCCCGCACCCCCCGGGACTGCCCCCACCCTGGCTTACCGAGGCATGGCGGAGGAGGGGCTGCTCCCCATGGGGAGGGGGGGAGGAAAGGGGTGAGGAGAGGGCGGGGAGGAAGGAGGAAGAGACGAGGACGCCCCGGGCGAGACCGGCCCTTCCGGCTTCGCTGCCTACAATGGTTGCCATGGCGCCCGCGCCCCCGCCCCCACTCCGGGGCTCTCCGAAGGCACCGCTCTCCCTCCCAACCCTTCGCTGGCTCCCTAGTGCCCAGGGACAAACCCAGATCCTCCACCCTCCCTTTCCTGTCAGTCCGGCACCGAGGTCTAGCCCTGACCCAGGCATCTGCCGAGGGGCGGAGGGTCTGAAGAAATCCAATCCCATTCAACGGTGCGAGGCACTGCGCTAAGAGCTGAGGATCCAATGAACGGAGGCTGCCCAAACAATCTAAAGGGGGAAGCCAGCTGGCCAGCACCCCCTGGAGCAGTTGGAGAGAATCCGAAGGGGTCCAGGGATAGAGGGGGGCTGCTCTGGTGGCGGAATCAATCCCTCCCGGAGGGCGATGGATCGTAGCTGGTCGGGGCAAGGAGAGCTGCCTGCACCCCGCAAACAAAACGGCCGACTTCCGGTGAGGGCATCTCCTCCCCCAAATCACGTATGGTCACTCTGGCTAAGCCCCTCGGGTCATCCCTCCCTCCCTCACTTAGGCCAGTCCTGTTCGGGCATGCTGCCCACCACGATAAATCAGAACCTCTTCTGGCTGGTGCTGGGGGTTCCCCGCGGACAGACCCTCAGTCTCTACCTTCACTGCGGCATCTCTACCCCGCACCCCCCAAATCCCCACCTTATGCCAAGGTCCTATGGGCTCAGCTGGTGCATGAAGCTTGTCCCGGGCTCCCCAGCGAAAGGGCATCCCTCGGGAGCCGGTGGTTCCTTTACCTAGTGGCACCAGTCCAGCAGCCTCCCGAGCCCCCAGGCTCTACTACTAGCTTGGTACTGCAAACTGGTGCCTCCTTCCTCCCCGCCTTGGCTGTGTCTGCCCCGTTAGAACCTAAGTTCCCACAGAGTATTTGGGGCCCATCTCTTTGGCTTACATTGCATCCCCAGCTCCCGGCAGTGTGCGGCCTCCTACTAAAGTGCTAAATGCCTGCGGTCTTCTCTCTAGCGTAGGCCCCGCCCGCATCAAGCCGGCCTCCCCACTCACTCCCTCAGGGATGCTTTTATCAGTAACAGGGCCCGATACCCTTTGCAAGCCTGAGGCTGTCACGTTCTACCAATCTGGTAGGTGTGTACTAGCTGGATCTTCCCTTCCTGGAAGACTTCACCTCCAGACGGTAAACCTCAGGTCTTTGGGGGGGGATACATCTTAGGCATTTAATAAACAGGGTGTTGAGTCCCACAGAAGACAGTCAAGGTACTTTGGCCTGAAGCACTGTCCTTGTGGCAAACAGCATGGCCTCAGCAACCCAAGGAATTAAATCATCTTTTATTATCAAAATCAGACAACAGCAGCAGCCTAAGCCAGGGCTGGCCTTAACAAGATATCCCATTAATATAGATGATTTATACAAATACACACACACCCAACAAAAATAAACTAAAAAAAAAAAAAGTCTGCTTGTGTGATAAAAACAAAGTACAGCAAAACCTTTCATGTTACAAAAAACGTAAAACTGACTTTACAATCCATAAAAATTAAACCTTGTTTCATATAATCAGCATTGCTTTGCAAAGTCCCAACTATGAGACAAGCTTATAATAAAGGAATTTTTTCCATGAAAGAAAAAAATCTACCACCCTCTTCCAGATCCTCAAATTCCTAACCTCTAACCCTGAAAATGACAGACAAGCATTAGATCACAGTGAAATTTCCAGCCAAGGCTTGGCTCCCAGAATGCTAAGGCACGATAATGTTGGTTACTTTTAAAGAGAAAGATCAGTTTGCATTCTAGGGCTCCCCAAGAACTTGGCCACTGATGGATTCTGTCATCTCAATGGGAAACAGAACTGGGGGGGGGGGGGAACGAAGAAAATAATTTTTCTCCTTTACAGACCTGTGGCAGACATTTTGAAATGATCAACAGCAAACATCTCAAATTCTGAATCTCGGTTAAAAGAACAAAAAAACACCCCCAAACGGGAACCCCTTATCTTCTCCCACCACAGAACTCTGTGAATGATCCCTGCAAAGGTAACAGCATACTGCCCACCTTTCGATGAGCAGGGGACTCCTCCCTCTTTACCTTCCAATTCCCTACCCACCAGGGAGCTAAAAAACCCCCTGGAATTAGGAGTCCAGTTCTCTCTCCTAATCCCTTCAGCATCCAGATGCAATTTCCCTTTTGCAGACTCCTCCGGGGCTTAAAAGAAAAGTTTTGGTGTTGCAAAATAATGTTTTCCTTTCTAGTCACAATGAATTAAAAGCATCTTAATAAAATGACAAGCCATACTCTGATGACCCAAAGCTAACCAAGCACACTACCTGCACAGGGCGAGATACCAAATGCAAATCAACTTTCTGGCCAAGCAGAAAAAAAGGTGCATTAATTTTTCGTTAACCCTCATTTCGCCTAGGCACCTGCCTCCTCAGACTTTGACTTCTGATTACAAACCCCCCACCCCTGGTCCCCAACAAAGAGCTTGTCCTAGCCAAGATGAACAGAATCCTCGGGTCCTGCTCAGCTCCAACAGCTTCAAAGCGCTTTCCAATCAATAGGTTTCTTGCCAGACTTCTTTAGCAACTCGTTGGTCTTGGAGAAATGCCTGCATCCGAGGAAGCCTCTGTGGACCGAGAGCGGAGAGGGGTGGGCAGTCTGCAGGACGTGGTGGCGCTTCTGTAGGAGATGAAGCAGAGCGTGAGACTCTGCCTGTGTTCCTGAACCCGGGACCAGGGCCCACCCTGCCAGCCACGACTGGTCAGTCTAAACCAGGGCAAATAGACCTTGAAGACCATGGAGGTTCCCCTGAGGGCCAGGGAAAGGAAACAGCCCGAAACTGCCAGCCAAACATGGTTACTGCTCTAGTTTTCAATACTCTAGAGCAGCTTGCACGATCCTAATGAAACAGAATGGGCAGGTCTCTCTCTCTCACACACACAACAGAGGACACTGAGGCTGGAAGAACATTAAATGGCTTGGCCACAGAGAGCTAGATTTCGTGAAGAACTCCCTTCCGTAAGAGGAATGCTGTGAGTCAGGTTCTGAAGCTAGAAGGGAAGGATCATTTCCTCCAACCCCTTCATTTGATAACAAAAAAAAGGATAGATTTTCTCCAAACCCATCCCAGTAGCTGTGAATAGAACCTTTTAACATTTATGAGACCAGAACGCTAAGGGAGAGAGGCTTGAGAGGAAACCCAAGGGTGACACCTAATAGCCAGAAAATGCCAAAAAGTTGTCAACAGTCTCTGCTCTCAAGATGTTGAATGAGCAGAAAGATGAGTCCAGAGGCAGGAACACAGACTACAGATCCCGGATTTCTGAACATACTTAATGAGAGCTAGGAGTGCAGTCCCAGCCCAGGCTCTGGGCCTACGACCTGCTCTTTTTTTCACCTATTAAATGGAAATTTTGAAATATTTTTTTCTTTTTTTGGATGCACTATAAAATCTCTGGGGTCCCTTCCAGGTCTTTTGATCTGGTAGCAATTAAGTACCTTGCCATTCTTTTTATGGAATGAAATGAGAAATAAAAACATGAATCAACTGGCTGCTAAGATCTGATTGGTATCGAGCTAAACAAATAGTGCCCAAGAGTTTAATTTCGAGCCTTAAGATTTCTGTTATCCAAAGGGAGTAAAAGTGAACAAGCACATTTACGGAGAATATAATGCTTAAGAGAACCTTTATACTCCTGACTGGAAACTAAGGAGATTGGAAGATCCTGTCCAGCTCAAAATCACCCGTAAAGTTTTCATTTCTAAAATCTTTAGGGTGATAAAATACTTGACATCACCACCAAATTATTCTCTTTGGAAAAGAGCTGAGGGATTATCTAAATTTAAGGAAATCTTTTAAAATCCATTTAGAAAATGAGAACATGGCAGCTAAACAAGAGGTCCAAAATCTCCAAAAGGAGCCAAGGCCTGGACTCAATTTACAGGTTTAAGATGGAACAAGTGACAAAGTGTCTGCCCAAGAAAAAGTCTGCAGATTCTGGGATCCTGGGGGAGGGGATGCAGATGCTCACTTCCTAGGCAAACCCCGCCTGGCACCTTCGCTCCTCTAATGGACTGGTGGGGAGCCTTACCAAGGAAGGCCCCAAACTCTAACTACTGTAATGGAGAAGTGGACACAGCCTCCGGACGGTGCTTAAAGTGTCCCGGCCTTCTCCCACTGGCATGAGACAGACAGAAGCAGAGCGTGGCTTACCCTGTTGATAGAGAGGCCTTTCTTCTGAGCATAAGACCCCCAGAGCATGAAGACGAGGCCATCCAGGTTCTCATTCAGCCAAGACACCACGGCATCAGTGAACTGCTCCCAGCCTCTCTCCTTATGGGAGTTGGCCTGGTGGGCTCGGACGGTGAGCACGGCATTGAGGAGGAGAACACCTGTGCCCAAGCACCAGAAAAAACCATCAGCAGCAGCCCCGAGCTGCCTTCAACCCCCAGGCCCATCCACGGCCAGTCTTTGTTTCAGGCATGGAATCCCTAGTGCCAGAACCTGGGCAGTGAAAGGGGAAGGGGAGAAAGTGAGGCAGGAGGGAGACGGGGAAGAGGAACGAGGAAGAGAGAGGCCCTGAATACCCCCTCCCTAAGTAACGGGCCCTTAAGACAACTGCTTACCCTGTCTGGCCCATCCAGACAGATCTCCGTGACCCGGTGGGGCAAAGCCCTCTATGTCTGTGGACAGCTCTTTATAAATATTTTCCAAGCTGAAAGCAAGATAAATATAAAATGTGTTAGCATCTGTAAAGTTTTGAATACCTCCAATAAATGACATCTAAAAAGATGACAGGGGAGACAACCACAGACACACCCTTCGCCACCTGGATGACGGGGGTTGGGCCCGGTCACTTCTGGGACTCAACCATCCTCACCGGTTCAATGGGAGTCCCCTTCCAGCTCCCAGTCTATGACCCCTCCCTCAGCGAGGCCAGAGGCCTGATGAGGAAACATTTAAATGTTGGCGGTGTATTTCATCATTCAGCCCCGCCTGAGAAGGAGAGCAATGGCATGTTCTCCTTCGTGTTCTCCTCCTGGGTCTGCTGCAGCATGACAGACAAATAAAACCCCACTGAGTTGGGAAATCAGGTGAGCCACCATGTTCCACGGGACAGATTTTTCATAGCCCGACACTCATGGCACACGGTAACAGAGGAAAGAACTCTGGCCCTGGGAGGACAAGGATAGGGTTCAGACCCAGCCAGAGGTTTGGGGCGTGACTGGATGTAAACCCTCAGTTTCTGTCTGTAAAATACAGGAGGGTCGGAGGAGGAGAGGTCCGTGGGAGCTCCCTTCTAACTCCACCTAGCTCTCACCAACCTTTCCCAAGACTGCCTCTGCCCACTTGTTAGTAACAATCCAACTACCAGTCCTCATTATCCCACAAATTTCAGCTTGAGAAGGGACCTCAGAGGGCATTTACTGCACCCAAAACTCCACCAACGGCTCCTGCCACCGTTCGGCTCCAACCGCGAAATGTTTAACAGAATGAAAAGATACAACATAATGTTCATTTGTGGTTTTCTAAGTCAATGCGTGCCCTGCTGGGATGAGCTCTATCAGTCGTCCTTGGCTAAAGGCCCCCAAGGACACTGCCACAAGAGGAAATCCGTCCGCTGAGAACCCTGATGAGCACGCTTTCCTTTACATTCAGCCTAAATCTGTGGCTTCAAACTTCTACAAGATGGCCAGCTCTCCTTTCAGCTCCTGGTCCCCACCAAGAAGAATCTCTGGGTCTTCTCCAATAAATATCCCCAGCTATTACAGGATATTGGCGTGGCACAGCCCCCTCAGTCATGGCTCTGGAGGGACCTTCCCTAAAAGAGGCCACTCAGAAACAAACACCTTTCCAGACGTTGGTGCAGAAGCCTCGGCCATCTGAGCCAGCCACTGGGACTGTCGCCTCCTCCTATGGAAGCCTCATATACTTCCCCCCTTCTATACTGGTGCCCACTTGCACACGGGCGTTAGACATCATCTTACAGAACCTTACAAACACATCATCTTTTGATGGCTAGCAGAAACACAGCGAGGCACCAACAAGTGCCTGTCCGTGACTCCTTTTCTGTTTCCCTTTGATTCTATAATGAAGCCTCCTGACGGTATGGCTAGTAACTTATAAAATATAGGTCTGAAAGCAGTCATAATGAATAGTACCTGGGAGGGGGTGGGACAGGCCTCTGGACGCTGAAGCAGAGTCCGTGAGCTTGATTGGGTCCGTGATATGGGTCCTGCCCCAAGATGACAACTTTGACCTGTGCATGCCCAAGTGTGCCAGAAATTAATAAATGACAGATGTGATTTTTTTTTTCTGTAGAAATAATGCATAGATGAGGTGACTTTCAAGGTATCATCCAACTTTAATTACAGATATCTGCAAAATTCCTTGGTGCAACTTCTTCCTTCCCCCAAAAAATTCCCCTTTGTTTCTCCAATTCAAAGCACCCTGGAAATGACTGACCCAGAATTGCCTTCCTGCAAATGCGCTTCCCCTCCTTTGGAAGCCCAGCATAAGTACCATTGGAACGAGCCAGGAACTTCAACGTATATACAGGGGGAAGCATGTATACACACGTCTAACATGTAAAGTAGCACAATCTACTGATTAAAATTTGGAAAGAGGCATACAATTCATTGGTCCCAAACAACCCCTCCTGCCTGATTTTTCCTTCCTGAAACTTGAGAAAGCATCAGTTTGGAGAAGATAGAAAATTATTTGAAATAAAAGGAGCCCAGTGCCCATACAACATGCATTTTATGATACGGATGGGCAAAAGGTTCCCAAGGGAAAGGTCATGGCAGGCAGAAGAAGTTACCCAAATCCAAAGATTTCTTAACAAATTTTAGTCACTGCATGCCTTTTGATTTGGGGGATGTGAACCCTTTGTGCCCCTCACAAAGCGCAAGGAAAAGGGTCTCTCGGTGCAGGAGGCCCTTCCTTTAAGACAGATAATGGCAGTTTTCTGCCTCCACAAAAACATAAGTTTACAAAGATGCACCACCTTTTCAGGTTTTGATAGATGACACCTTGCTGAGCAATTCAAACAAAAAGGAGTGAAATGAACCACAAAGGGAAAAACCACATAGCTGTTACATTCATCAAAAACCTAGTTTCTCCTAATGCAGAACCAAGCATAAATCATCTCCAAAGATCATTTCAACAACCACCAGTTAATTCATCCTTCTAACTGAAGTCCCTGTGGTTCTAGTAAAAGTAAAAAGTCAGTCTAACCAGTACTGAGGATCAAGAGTTACTTTTTGCTCCTACACATTAGAGGCTTTAAGCAATTTATTTCCAATACCCCACAAACAAATATCTGGGGAGCCCCAGCTGCACTCAGATGTATGACCAGAAAACCCAACCAAATCTCACCAAAATCTCCAAGACTATAAAGAGTTAATGACTAGGCAGAATGCTATATATGTCAATCCTTGTGCAATCAGCTTCATGGTGAGGAGGGAAGGCACAGGTGAGACCTGCTGCACGTTGTCTATAAAACAGGCCATTGGTTACGAACACCTGAAACAAGCCCATCAAAGTACAGCAGCCTAAATCCCATATAAGCTAACCAGTACTGAGTCAGCCTTGGAGTCAGGGGGACCTGAGCTCAAATCTGCCCTCAGACACTTGACATTTACTAGCTGTGTGACCCTGGGCAAGTCACTTAACCCCCATTGCCTCACCAAAAATAAATAAAAAATTTAAAAAAAAAAAAAAAAAAAAAGGAGTCTCACCTCCTGGAGGAGCCTAAGCTGAATTTTGAATAAAACTAGATTCTATGAGTCAGAGATGAGGTGGGAATTCAAAGCCTGCTCTCTATCCACTCCCCCTGCCCCCTTTAATCTCATTCAATGATCAGCCTTCTACTTACGTCTCTGATTTCACACAGCTGTGTCCAGGTGAAGACTTGGTCTGGTGGTGGGTAGACAGTATGGCGTTTTCGTTCTTCCGCAACAAATCCCATTAGCTGATTTTGAGTTGTTTAAAAATAGAGGAAAAAAAAAAAGAAAAAGAAAAATCAAGTTTGGTTAAGAACATTCTCGCCGACTATGAATGAAATAATCCTCCAACTTCAAAGACGATTATCTTTTAAAGCAGTTTTGTGAGCACAATTTTAAAAATTCCACTATAACCTGGATTATTTGCAAATCCTCATAATTTAGCAAAAACTTGACTTATTCAAACTGCAGGGTTCCATTTCAAAGCAGTGGGTCATAATTTATCAACCAGATGAAATGGCTGTTAATTAAGCATTTTGACAGTTGACCTGGACAATCCCTTTTCCTAGGACCCGCTGCTGCTTCCAGTCTTTCCAACAGGTTTAGCTTTAATTCTTTGTCTCTTAAGGAATTAAGTTTCCAAAGTAAATTATGCAAAAGTTTCGAGGAAAAATTATAAAAGTACGGTAAAAATGCAATGGCATCTTCCTACAGGGTACAGCTTAATGCGTATTTAATGAGCTCCCATTAAGTGCAAGGCACTGCTCTAAGCGCTGGGGACACAAAGAGAGGCCAAAGCCAGTCCCTGCCCTCCAGGGGCTCACAATCTACCGGGGTGAAAGGGCTGAGGGAGGGCTGAAGTTCACAACAAAGCGCCAGCCCCAGTCTCCGCAGGCGGGGCCCCCACGTCCATTACCTGGATGAAATATGGTTTGCCGAATTCTGCGCTAAGCTGCCGCTTCCAGCTCTCCCCGAAGCCCGCGGGGACGTTGCGGGAGGCGAGCCTGAGCAGGGCCGCTGCCTTGTTCCTCTGGATCCGGTCCAACTGCTCGGGGCTCAGGGGAGACGAGGGGGCGCGGGGCTCATCTTCGGGCCGCCTCTTCCTGACCGGGCTGACCTGCGGGACGTCCCCAAAAAGGCGGGTGATGAGGCGGGGAAAGAGCCCCGAAAGCGATGGGCGCAGACAGAGGCCTAACCTGCCCGACCCCACGATGGGTGGTGGAAGGATTCCCATTGCCCCGCCCTCACCCCCTCAGGCGCTCTCAGGTCGGCGCGGAGCCACCCAGACCAGCAGGCAAGAGAGAGGCCTGCCTGGGGTGGGGCCGGCTGAAGCCCCCTCCCCACCGCGGAGACGCGAGCACAGAAACGTGGGAGCGTGGATGGAGGAGCTTCCCAGGGATGGGTTAAGGTATTCCCCGAGAGCCAGCGGCCGAAGCGCGCATGCGCCCGCCTGGCTCCACCCACGTGGCGGGACCCAGACGTACACACCTCCCCCCACGTGGCCGTTTCGCGGCAAAAACAGGACAAGAAGCGCGCGAGCCCCACCCCTTCCCCTCCGGATTGGAGGCCGAGCCCGGCCATGCGGCGGCGGGCGGAGCTCCGATTGGCTCGCCACCGCCTAGCCTCCCTCCCATTGGCTGCCCGCGGAGCCGCGCGCCAAAATTAAGGTCCGCGGACCGCGGGTTATGTCTCTGGGTCCGGCGCGCGCGCTCGCTCCCTCCGGGCCGGTCCCTTAGTGAGAATCCCCTCTCCCCACCCTCGGGCCGCACGCCCTCGCGCGACCCCCTCCGGTAACCCTCCTTCCTCACCGAGGCATCCTCGCTCTGCACCACCGCCTCCGTGCCGGGGTCCGCTGGTGTCTCGGTGCACGAGCGCCGCTTCTTGGGGGCGCTCGGGGAGAAGAAGGAGTGGAGGGTCTTCTGGCCGATCATGCCGGCGGACGAAGCGGCAGCAACAACAGTAGCAGTGAACGCAGCCCCGGCACTCCACCCCCTGACCCCCCGACTGACTAGCTCTTCTTGGCGCCAAGCGTCTCACGCATGCGCCGGGTTGCCTTTGTAGGGTGGGCTGAGAAGCGCATGCGTAGGACGCTTTACCTTTTTTGTTGGGGGAGGGAGGAGGTGTCCGGTGGTCTCTGGAGCGTGCGCACAAGGCATTGCTAGCGAGCCTCACGTGACTGGCGCTGGCCGGGGAGGGATCTCCAAGAACAGGTGGGCCTGAGGGGGTAGGGGTTGGAGCCCCTGGGGTGAGGGAAGAGCCCCGCCTGCGACGCCCAACCATATGGGTGACCTCTGGGCCTCAGTTTCCCCCGCTGTAAAATGAGCCCCGAGGACCCCAGCTGTAGACCTAGAAGGGACCCCCGGGATTATCTAATCAGCTCCTTGATTTTTTACAGATAGGGAAACTGAGGAAGTTTAATGACTTGCTAAAGCCAAACAGGTAGCAGGCTGGTTTTGAACCCAGCTTAATATTCATTAAGCGCCTACTGAGTGCCAGGCACTGTGCTAAGCGCTGGGGATGCAAAGAGAGACCACAGCCCCTGCCCTCAGGGAGCTTACAGGCTAATGGGGAGACAACATGCAAACAAATGTATACGAAGCAAGCCATATACAGGATGAAAAAGAATTAACCGAGGGAGCGCATTGGAATTAAGGTTGAGGAATCAGTTACCATTTATTAAGTACCTACTGTGTGCCAGGCACTGTGCTAAGCCGGGGGGGACAAAAAAAGGGAGTCCCTGCCCTCAAGGAGCTTACACTCTAATGGTTCTCTCTGACCAAGTGCGATTTCCCAGGGTTAAGCTCTAATGTTCCTTCTAGCTCTAAATCTCCTATTTTAAGGTCTGACACGAAGGATTCCCTGACATCGGGATTCTAAGGTTCCTTCCCGCTGTGACAGTCATTGTTCTAACATCTCAGCTCGGGAGTTCTCTGTTGTAAGGTTCCTTCTTGCTCCTAGCTCGCATAGGAGGGTCAGTAGCGTAAGGGTCCCAAGGTACAGCTGAACTTCCTTGTGAGAGACATCGTTCTTCCCATGACCCTCCCTGAACCAAGAGGAGACAGATTGAGAATTGCTTCCTTCTTCCCCTATTGTCCGGAGGGCTGCAGGGTTAATGAATTATCCTCCCCAGGGCCAGAGAATGCTCTTTTGTCTCTTGAGGTAGGGCCTGGTTTTGTTCTATTGGTCTGTAGTCCGAGCTGCAGCCTAATTAAATGCAGGAAGATTCTTCTATAGGTTAGCCTGGGGGTGATGGGATTTTTGGGAACACTCCCCAGGAATGCCTGGGGCTCCTCCCACAGACCTAGAGAATCTAAATGAATTGGAAGTGAATTCTTTTCCATTTCCCCGGAGGGCTTTCATCCTCTCAAGAGTAGCTTTTCGAGTTTGCTACTTTGTTCCTGCCCCGCCTCTCAGAGAGGCAAATTTCCCACAAGTCTGGCCTGGAGAGAACCACATTATGAATTTTCAGTTTTACTAAAAAAGGCTTAAAATGTGTTTCCACGCTTGACTTCATGCTTGGTCCTCCAGAAGTCTTGGCTGGCCCCTATAGCAATCAGAATTCTGAAGATTTGCAGTCCTGACTTCCTTTACCTTGTTTCCACAGTGGAAAATTGTTCCTACGAGTCTTCCCAGGTTTCTCTGCATCTGCCCTCAACTTTCCCACAGCACCATTCATTCCAGTGGATCGGATCCCCCCCCTTTCTTTCCAGGTCTTTGCTACTGTTAGTATTTTGGGAGCTGGGGGCTTTCCCTCTGTCCTTGACCTCCTAGGGGTGGGTGCCCAGAGGCGATGTCAGGGTCAGAATGATGGAATTGGGATCTGAGCCCCAGAAAGGAAAAACCCTGGACTTTCCTACGTGGCCAAATCTCTGGCGTTCACCTGAGGCTATAATCCCATCAACTGGCCTTTCTTTGAGGCTACACCCAATCTCCCGTCCATTGTCTTCCCCCCCTATGCCCCCCCCCCCCCCCCCCGCCACTTCCTGCCATTAATCTCCATTCTCCCAGGGCCAAGTCATTGTTCAGTTCCCACTCCTATCCAGATCTTCCAGAGATCCCTCCTTCAGTCACCCCAGACTACTTGGCCACTCCTGATCCCCCCCATAGACTTTCTGTGTGTAGGGTCCATCTTGTCTCCATTAAGGTGCTCAGATTCTTACAATCTAGCCAATAGCTCACTTAATGTTCAGATTCCTTAAGAGTCTGGCCAATATGGTGGATCTTGGATAAACCTTATCTTTGGCTGAAAGGCTTGGGTCGAATTCTTTCCAGCAGGACCTGGGTGTTGTGATTTTGGGGTTCCAGCACCCCTAAACCTCTCGACCTCATCAGTCCGATTCTTTGTGACCCCATTTGGGGTATTCTTGGCAAAGAGACTGGGGTGGTTTGCCATTTCCTTCTCCAGCTTATTTTACAGGTGAGGAAACCGAGGCAAACAAGGTGAAATGACTCACCCAGGGTCACCCAGCTGGGAAGTGTCAGAAATCAAATTTGAACTAAGATCTTTCTGACCTCAGGCCCCGGGGCTCCATCCACTTGACACTTAGCTGCCGGGTCTGAACCATATCGATCTTCTGTTCAATAAATTGGACTGCTTCCGTTTTATCTCCAGGATCAAATAGAAAATCCTTTGGCTTTTAAAGCCCTTCACAACCTGGTTCACCCCCCTTTCCAGGCTTCTTTCTCTGCAGTCCAGTGACACCAGCCTGGCTGCCTTTTCCACACAGGGAGCTTTGGCTCTCACTGTCCCCCGTGCCTGGAATTCTCTGCCACCTTCTACAGGAAGCCTTTCCCAATGCTCCATCTTTGTGCCTGCCCTCTGTGGACCATCTCCTCTTTATCCTGTCTTTATCATGTTTGTACTGGTTATTTGCCGGTTAGTCAGCTGAGCTCCTGGAGAGGAAAGCCTGTCCTTGGACTGTCTTTGCAGGCCCGGGACTCAGCCAGGTGCCTGGCACTGCTGTTGACTCTCAGCGTTACCGGGATTACCAGTGTTACCTGATTACTGATTTGAAGGATTTGAGATGCCTTCGATGTCTGGGCCTCCCCTCCTTGTGTGCCCTGTAGTCATCTTCCTGACCCAGCAGGGCCTCCTCTGATATTCGGTGACACCCCCTTCCGCACCCTGACTGTCTGCCTTTGTCTCTGGCTCACATACAGATGACATGTCCACATATATGGCCTTGATGGTAGCTTGTCTGTCATTCCTCAGGTGGCATTAGTAATCGTTGGTTGTCTGACCACTATGGCCTCCTTACCCCCATGGTTGCCTTGGAGCCACCTGCACTTGGGACCATAGTGTTCCATGATTCATAGCCATAGGATTGTTGTTTGTCCTTTGTTCTCAAAGAGGACCGGCCGTGACTTGCAGATTGGACTTAAGTGAGGGAGGGCTATGCAGGGTCACCAGCCTCAGTCTCTCCTCCAGGGCCATCTGGGTCCAGTGGCCATATATAGATCAGGACGACTGGAGATGGCCTCAGATGCAGTGGGATTCCTTGGCCATAGACTATCACTGGGGAATACCTTTGCTCCTTCCCCCGTTCCAGGGCCATCTGTGCCAAAAGTCACGCTGGGAAGTCAATGGCAGAGACTTGAGGCCGGGAAACCCACTAGGAGTCTGTAGCAGTGGTACAAAGTAAGAGATGGTAAGGATCCCAGCCAGGGTGATGCCTTGCCCCACATAGACCAGTACCATGGAAAGCAGAAGGCTTTCACCTTGCCATTTTTATGCATGCCTGGGGAAGACACAAGGTCTCCAGTGAAAACCCCAGGGGACCCAGGGCAGTAAAGAGACGCATGGCAAAGAATCCCGGGGAGGGAGCAGATGAAAACAGGTCTCAGGCCCTGGGGCCTTTAGGCTAGAGATGGAAGAATAGGGGTCAGGGATGGTGCCCTCCAGAGGCTCTGGGTATGACTCAGGGTCCCCAAAACTGTTCTTTCTTCCTGCCCTGGTGAGACAGTACAGCTCACAGTGAAGGGTTTCAAGTAGCGGAGTGAGGGAGGGCTATGCATTTATGATTGCTAGTTTATTATGATTTTAATCCTTCCCCTCCTCCCTGGCTGTCCCCTTTCCCCGACTCCTGAGCCCAGCCTGCCCAGGCCCTCATCCCCTCTGCTTTGGGCTAGCCTTCAGTCTGGTCTTCCTGAGTCAAGTCTCTCCCCTCTGGAATCCATCTTTCTGAGCCCCTGCCCAAGTCAAGAAACTTCAGGGCCTCCCTATTCCAGGAGAAAGTAGAAAACCCCCCCTCTTCACAGTCTGACTCTAGCCTCTCTGTCTGGAGCAAGGATTTTTAACCTGAGATCCATGAACTTGTATTTTTTAAAACTACTTTAATAATCATATTTCACTTTAATTAATTTCCTTTGTAATGCTATGTATGTTTATCTTATGCAATAAAAAGCATGACTGTGAGAGGGTCAGTGACTTTACCAGACTCACAAAAATGGAGCCTGGAGGGATGTCCCATTGCTTCCCCTTCCCTCAACCTACTCCGCATTCCAACCAGACTTGCTGTTCTTGCCCAGGATGGTTCCATGCCTTTGCCCAGGCTGTGCCCCCTGCCTGGAGTGCCCTCTCTCTTCACCTCTGCCTCTTAGAACAGGAAGCTTTCTTCAAGAGTTAGCTCAAGGGCCACACCCTCTAGGCTTCCCTTACCTCGACCATCCCCTTCCCCTGCCATTGACCAAATTCCCTCATATTTATTTCATATTTGCTGGTCTGTGAATGGGTTGTTTTTCTCCAATAGTGGAAGCCCGGCAAGGGCTGTTCCACATTCATCTTGGTATCCCAGTGAGTGGCACCTGCTTCCTGAATGGGGACTGAAGGCTTTGCGTCCACTTCATCTCCAGCCTCCGGGTCTTTCACATCCCTTCCTCCTTAGGGTCCCATTCTCCCCTCAGGGCTCAGGAAGGGGCCTCCTCCCCTGATTCCAACCCCCTTCCCTTATTCTGTAATTATACATCTGCGGATAGCTGCTGTATCTCTCCCCAGCCCCTGAAAGGTAACCTCCTTGGACCCCGGAAGCCAGCAGAGTTGTTCACCTGGTAGACTATTCAGTGCTTCCTGAATTGAGTTGCACTTACTAGCTGTGTGACCTTGGGCAAGTCACTTAACCCTGATTGCCTCAGTTTCCTCACTGGAGAAGGCAATGGCAAATCACTCCAGCATCTCTACCAAGAAATCCCCACATGGGGTCACAGCGAGTCAGACACAACTCATCGAATAGATAACAACAATAGTTGTATTATCTGAGTTTGAATCCTGACTTTGCCTTTACTGTCGATGAGACCATGGGCAGGTCACCTCAGCTGTAATACCGGAATTGGATGAGATGGCCTAGGGTCCCTTCCAGCTCAGGCTGTCATCCTAAACAGACCTGGCCACTTGCTACCTGCTTTCCTTCCCGCTTTGAGATCGATTCCAGGACTTTTCTCCACAGTAACGTAGATCGGGGGGCAACCTGCGGCCTCGAGGCCCCATGTGGCCCCCTGGGGCCTCGAGGCCGCAGGTTCCCCATCCCTGACTTAGATAATAGAGAACCATAGTGCACTTCCCCCAAGTAAAGGCAAGGGGAGCCCGAGAGCTTTGCTATCGACCAGTGTTGTTATGTAAACAGCCCACGTGGGCCGGGCTGGCCTCTGAGCTCGGGACCCCGGAAGCAGTGGCTGCATCCTGCAGGAGCAGACAGGATTGGGGGTATCTGAGGAGTGGGGACTAATTTGGGGTGCAGCTGGGTTTTAAAGGTATGCTCAGGGCCTTAGACAGAGAGGAACTCTGGTATGTCGAGGGTTTCTTATCTGAATACGAAGTTCTGTGGATGTCCTAATGAAGTGTAATGCCTAGAGTTGAAACGATAACTCTGCTTTGGGTATTTTGAGATCTTAAGTATCACCTCTGGAGAATTCTACCCTTACTAGGGACACTGAGAACCGTCTTTCAGAGAGGGAGAGAACGAGGGTGCTGAACTGGGAAAGTAGTAAGAATACCTAGTAACACTAGCTAGTATTTCTATAGTGCACGAAGGTTTGCAGAGCGCTTTTCAAATATGATTTCATCTTATCCTCACCACACCACTTGATGAGGACACTGACCCAGAAGGGCAGCAGCCTGGGGTGGGGTCTTCCAGCAGGGTCTGGACGAGGGGCCCTTTGTCCTGTGTGCTGTAGTGGGGATCCTTTTTGGGGACATGGATGGCCCCTGGGGTCCCTTCCAACACTCCAGTACAGAATCTGTCCAGCCGTTCTCCAATCGATGCCCTCTCTCTCCCTAAGTTTCCAATTCTCTGCCACCACCAGCAACTCTGGGACTCTGTAAGATCGTGGTTCTAAGGCACTTTTTGACGGGTCTCTTTCACCCGTCCTCATCCTCCTGTAGGTTGTTGCCAACATGGAAGGCACCTGAGGAGTTTCTCCACCTTTTTTTAATCAGGCCTCCCAACTCCCTGCTCACTTCCAGACAACAGCAGATGGACAGATTCCTGGTGAAGAAGGCTGCGGGCTGTCCTTCAGGACCAGCTAGAGAAGAGCAGGAACCAGGACACACCTTCCAGGCAGAAGAAGAAGAAAGAGGTAAGAAGAGACCCAGGAGGGAAACGGCGGAGAAAGACAGAGGCCTGGCGGGCGGCTGCCACTGGAGGAAGATTCGGGCTGAGAACTTGGACTGTGATTACACGGTCCTCTTTGGCAGGGAGGCCGCCGATGAGCTTCTCCAGACGTTGGAAAAGGAAGTAGAGTATTTTGAAGGTAAGCGCTAAGTCCTGTGGGCTAGCTGCTCTTTTTTAAGACTTGCCAGATCTGTTGCTTAAGACCAACAGCATGCCAGTTCCCACAATTTCTAGATGCCTTGGGGAGAGATCCCCATTTAATCATTTTTTAAAGTTCGCCCAGCGCCATTTTTTTTCTATTTTCCCCAATGTAGAGTGGGTTCATACAAATTATTCTGTTTTAGGAAGTAAAATATTTTTTCATGACATTAGAACACAGGTTTATAAAAGCAATAATCCTGAGTCCTTATCCATCAGTCATATAGAATATTGGAAAGACTTTACAGCCAGTCAGGAGGCCTAGATTCTAGTCCTTGTCCTTCTTAGGTGACGTATCTTGGGTTCCTTTGGTCCCACTGCGTCCTGGGCCATCTCCAGTCGTCCTGATCCATATCTGGCCACTAGACCCAGAGAAGACAGTGAGGCTGGTGACCTTGCACAGCCCTCCCTCACTTAAATCCAATTCACTTTCATGTCATGGCATCACCTCCCTGATGTCATGGTCCTCTTCCAGAACGAAGGACAAGCAGTCATCTTGGTTCCTTTGTAGTGTTGTATTGACTGTTCAGATTATTCTCCTGGTTCTGCTCACTTCACCCTGCATCAGTTCATATAGGTCTTCTCGTTTCTCTAGTGAACTGTCCTTTTTGTTATGTCATACACCACAGCCGCTCCCCATGAACGGACACCAGATCTGTGCTACAGGAAGTGTTGCTATGAATAGTTTGGTACATACAAGTCTTTGCCTCTTTCTTCAGTCCCTCTGTGGTGTATGCCTAGTGTCTGTATCACTGGGCAGAGTTCCTGTCTTCCTTAAAGCCAGCTTCTATGCATGGCCTCTCCTGACGCATCTAATTGCTAGTGCTCCCCTCCTCCTGCCACAATTTTTCTTCTTGGTAAAAAAAGGGAGTAGGCCTGGAAGGTTCTAAGCTCCCTCCCAGCTCTGCCATCCTCTGTTCCAAGGCCCCTCCCAGCTCTGCCATGCCTATTCTAAGGCCTTTCCCAGCTCTGCCATCCCCTGTTCTGTTCCAGGATCCCTTACAGATTTATCTGTGATTCCAGAGTTCCCCTATGGTCTTCCCTCTCAGAGTACATAAACCCAGGTTCTTTGCTCATTCCTCAAAGGCTCATCTTTATTTCTGAATCATGTGATTTACCCTTTTTTGCCCTCAAGCTCCCTCCCTGACTTCAGTTGCTGGGACCCTGTACAAATCACAGCTCCCTTCAGAGTAACTGGGGGTTTCCTTTGAACTCAGCTGTGAGAACAGACACGCCACATCCTGCTTTGTTGGCACAGTGGTGGGCAGCTTTGGCGGCTTCTCAAGGTTTCAGTCTTGCTGCTTATTAAATGACCAGGGAATATGAGCTTCCCTTCGAAGCCCTGATCCGTCTGTAGAGTGGCCAGTGGGCGGCTGCCCAGGTCTGAGGTCACGGAGCAGTCGGGAGGACGGCCCTCCTGCAGTTTCAAGGCCCTTCTCCCCTGCTCTGCTCTCTTCCTCATTCAGCTCAGCTTCACACATTTAACCGAAGATATCAAATCAATGCAGTAGTAACAGCCTGTGTGTCGACAGCACTTGCAGGTTGGAACGTGCTTCACAAACGGCATCTCATTTAATCCTCGTCATGACGTTGGGAGGTAGGTCCTCTTGCTGTCCTCATCTGACAGCTGAGGAAACTGAGGTGGTTTAGTGGCTTGGCCAGGGAGCTAGGAGGCTTCAGAGGCCGATTTGAGCTCAGTTCCTCCTGACTCCAGGTCCAAAGCTTCCTCTTCTAAACTAGAATGGATGCTCCTTGAAGGAAGGACCTAGCAGCACCATCCTAGCCACATCGTAGATGCTTAATTACAGCAAGTGAAATTTAATTGGATTGGATTTTCTGGCTCACTGTTCAGTTCTGTTCAACCTTGCATGTGAACCAAAACAGACACGGTAAAGTAAGTGCCTTGGAGATGGTTCGGGGTATTCGGGCAGTGCCTTGAACAGGATCGACATTTGGGGCTGCACGGAGTGGAGGTGAAGAGTGTGGAGCCCAGGCCACAGGGGCAAGAGGGGGGCATGTCGGGAGGCCTGTTGGGTAGGCGGCGTGCACATTTTACATGCCTCCTGGAGACACAATCTTATTTCTAATGGGCATTCTCAGCTTTCTTTTCCCTAAGTTACATGTTCATTCTGAGGTGAGCCAGAGCGGGATGCTGACATACTCAGACCCAGGTACTGCCATATCTGCTGCCTGCAGACACTCATCTGTGATGCCCGCATCCATTCCAGGGTGAGCCACAGAAATGAATCGTGAGCTAAAATTTATTTCAATAGGCGATCTTTCCAGAGTCCGAGTGTTTGGCAAATGGCACAGAATCCCAAGGAAGCAAGCCACTTACGGGGACCCAGGGTTAACCTACACCTTCTCGGGACTCACCTTATCTCCAAAGCCCTGGATCCCAGTCCTGGAGCACATTCGAGACCGCGTGGCTGGTGTGACTGGACACACCTTCAATTTTGTACTTGTCAACAGGTAATACAGGGCAACGTCAGGCACAGTTGTTTTAAGAAATATGGCTAAGATGTTGTGATGCAGTATCCGAGGATCAGCCACTGGCACACTTTACAGCTGACTCCTCTTGAGGCCGGCAGACAGAACCGATGATGCCAGGACCCTTCCTAGTTTATGTAGCTCGGCCTGGAACACTTGAACGCACTACCTGGCACAGTGTCTGCATTTGCTAAACCGAGTAGGAGATGAAACCATTCATAAGCTGGTGCTTTCCTTCCACAGATTATCTCCAGTGATCCTGACTTTATCTTGATTGTACTTAGTTGTTTGCTTGGGATCAAAGGGCAGGAACTGTCTTTCACTTTTGCTTGTATCTCCAGTGCTTAGCCCAGCACCTTGGAGATGGGGGAAGGGTACTGGAGCAGTGCTTAATAAACATTTACCTGACTGAGAATCAGTGAATGTCATAAGATGCTATGGATAAATTACTCGGCTTCCCTGAGCTTATTTGAAATTCTTAAATCTATGAGATGACAAAAGTTGGGCTAGCTAATTTCTAAGGCCCCCATCCAGCCCTAAACAACTGAGCCTTAGGAGACAGTAGAACTAGAGATAGCAAAGTTCAAGGTCTAGCAGCACTAGGCAGAATAAAGAAAAGTACATGTTTTTCAGGCTTAGCTATTTTCCAGAACTGAAGAAAGACCTGAAATCTTCACAGGGAGACTGTAAGGGACTTTTAGAGGTCACCTAGTTGATTAACCCTGGGGCCCAGAAGTCTTTGCCTAAGATCACCCAGGTAGTAGTAAGTAGCAGAGCCCCTGGAACCCAGGTCCCGACTCCAAAGTCAGAGGATACTTTTCTCTCACTGCTAATCTGTGGTCGGGAAAGGATGAGACCCTGCTTTCCTGGAGTTAGGACAACATTGGAACAACAGACTGTTTTCCCCTCGCAGATACAAAGACGGCTGTGATCACATCGGTGAGCACCGGGATGACGAGAGCGAGTTGGCTCCCCGGAGCCCCATCGCATCCGTCTCCTTTGGAGCCTGCCGGGACTTCTTCTTTCGGCACAGAGATTCCCGAGGGAAAGCGCCGTCCCGGCGGGTTGAGGTGGTGAAGATGCAGCTGGCCCATGGGAGTTTGCTAATGATGAACTACCCAACCAACATCCACTGGTATCACAGTCTCCCCATCAGAAAAAGGATTCTGGCTCCACGGGTCAATCTGACATTTCGGAACATTCTGCTCTCTAACAGATAAATGCTTTTCCTAACTCTCGTAAAGCCTCATTTTTGTGACAGAAAAATCCGTTTTCCTTACAGCTCTATGTCAAGGAGGGACTAAGTGGCATTTTAGATAGTAAACAGCGTGTGAAACAAAGCACAGTAATCACACAGAACGCAAAATTTAAAGAGGATGGAACAGCACGTGTTGATTTATTAAAGGACTGTCTTACATACTTTTATTTGTCTTTGCAATGAAATGGTAAGCTGCAAAACCACTGCCAATTTACCTTTTCTAATAAAACGAATCTTTATTGCCATAATCCACACAGCAGGTGCGAAAACAGACGCTCTTAGCAGACCCACAAAACCAGTGGTTTGTATTGTAAACTACTCATCGAACTTAAAATTTTTGTCATGAGGAACTAGATTAATAATTTACCCCAACCTCAAAATCCGTCTTCAGGCTTTCATGTAATAATTGCTTATACATTAGAGAATTGTCAACTGTTACAAAACACAGTTAATGGTTTTTCTCTCCGAAAATGTCTTTCACAGTTATGCACCGAGTACTAAGCCTCCCTTCTGACCTGCAGAGAAATGCTCTGTGAAAACCTCAGTGTTCACATCTTTCTGAAGTGTCTTTCCAGAGGAATCTGCAGCATTTTGGCTAACTTAAGAACGCAGCCTAAATCTATCTGAGCCCTTGCTTCCCTAGCCTGGGGCAGAGCAGATCCATTCATTTCATAGTCAAAACCAACTCTGGTGAAGGAATGAGTTGAGCTAGCAGCTAGATCCCTCAGAAAACTGCACCAAATCAGGCCTGTGAGCTGTTCTTTCCCAGCAGACTTCACATTCCTGGCCCAGGGGCAGCTTCAGAGCACACTCTGCTGAGCCACGCCCAGGAAGAACCCTCACTTTGAAATTCTTACACAAATGCACCCTCTTGGGCAGAGAGATGGGCAGATGGGGACCAGCCGTAGAACAGCCAAGTTTTGGCCTTTAACTTGGGAGGCCTTCTGGATGGATCTGCACCCAAGTCTTATCTCTGGAGAGTTTGCAGTATTAGTGCAGATATAATTCTTGCTTTATCTATTTTTTAAAACCCTAACTAAAACACAGGCAAGCCTTAGGCAGCCAACAAGTTTTTCAGCCTTAGAGTTGCCTGGACTTAAGAACTCTGAAAAGAAGCAATGAGAACATGATTAAATCTGGTACTTTCTTCCACTGTTTCTAATAAATACCTATTATAATAGTCTTATGAACACAATGTGCATAGGAGCATGTGGGGAATGAATTCAGACTGTAGACATAGGTGTGTGCACGTATGTGTCCATATGTGTGGTGATACAGAGTGCTGGGTGACAAAGAAGCTGTTCTACATGGCTGCTGGAACGGCTTTTTAAAAGAGGCAAGCCCTGCTTTGTAGCAGGATGAGACCGGCTTGAATTCACCTCCCTCGTGACCCAGCTTCTAAGGTCCATGCTAGGCCTGCCCCTCTCTCCCAACCACATGCCTGATGTCAGGTCGGGGCCTGGGATGAGCTGAGCAGACCAGAGTATGGACACTTAGGAGGTACGAAGCACACCCAGCCTCGTGCAGTCCACACACACACAGACACACAGACACACACACACACACGGTGCAAACAGCAAGGACGTCTTTTTGTTAAAAGGGCAAAGCTGTTAGCCTTGAGCAGGTCCTCTCCTGACCTGTTAGAAAAAGGACATAGAAAAGCAGGGGCTCCATCAGTTCCTCCACTAAGAAAACAGAGGGAGTCAAGCGTTTCAAAAGGTCTACCTCGGGCTCACTGAGCTACACAGATTTTGGATGTGACCCGTCACAAAAGCGACTGGTTGGACTGTAATCATTTAAACAAGGGGAAGGCACTTCTTTTAAATCACTGCCTTTAATAACTATGGAAATTCTCACTCACAGCTTCTACAGGCCTGCTTTTTAAATAGAGAAATCTGACCTGAATTTTTAAAAGAATTAGACAAAGTGAATCTCCTCTTAAAACTTGCAATTGACACATCCAAAGTGGCCTTGGGCATCTGGAGCTCTCCATCCCCTGCGGCCAGAGGGGCTGAAGACATCATGTAGACATAATGGATGCCTTCTAACCCCCTGACGCTCCACAGGGCCCGCCTCGATCAGACCTGCTTCCAGTAGCTTGGTTTGGGCATGGATCAGGACAACGGCTCCTCCTAAGAGAGACCGCCATCACCACCACACCGGAATGTCGAAGAACTGTAGTCAGGCTATTTTCATAATGTAGACAGAAAAATCTAGGGTTGTGTTTTTTGTTTTTGTTTTTTTCTGAACAGTTCTGAGCACTCCGCCAGGCTTGGCTCTGGGCAGTTTCACTCTTCAGACTTGTACTCCTGGCTTTGGTGTTGCTGAGCTTTCGAAAGGACCCGCTCATAAAAGAGCAGATAAGCGCTTGAAGACAAAACCTCCTGCAAGCTTGCCTTTCGAACGGTGTCATCCGAGATCCAGAGCCACTGGCTGCTGGTAGACAGAGGGTTCTTGGCAGAAGGAGGGGAGCGTCGGTAAGTCACAAAGTGACCAGAATGCATGTCTCCATGATGGACCACGACAGCCATCAGCCGGAAGAGGTACACCGAAGAGCTGAAGGCCAAGCAAACAAAACGACCATCAGCATCATTAACTTTCAACAAACATATTAAAGGAAATCACAAGGCTATGGCATTTTGAGGTAGAAGGAACCTAGCACCATTTTCAGATGAAGAAATGGAATCCCAGAATGGTCAATTTTAAGTTGCCCCAGGACACAAAAGCAAGAAAGAGAGATAGGACTTGAATCTATCTCATCTGACACCAGTGAATACACTCTCCACTGTTTTGCGCCATGAAATCCATCTTAAATCTAAGGGGAAACTAAATTTGTCTGCATCCTCATGAATATATTTGAAAATGCTAATTGGCTCTTAGGAATATTCAGGATCAACCAATAACATTTATTATATGCCAAATGCTATACTAGATGCTAGGGATACAAAGACAAAGACTGAACAAGGCTAGGAGAATTCCTAGCAACTTAGGATGCCTAAAACAAATGAGTTGGCAGCCACTTACCTATAGTCAGGAATACCTGGGAGACAGAAAGTGCCTGGGGTTGGCAGCAGCGTGGGGGAAGAGCAGGCTCCATTGACAAAGAGTGCTTTGGTCCTGCCAGGCTGAGCAGAGGCTGCAAGAGAAAGGGGTTTTTGGCAATTTGGAGCAGCAGTGCCTTAGGCAACAACCATCAAACTCGGGGTAACCAGCCCTGAAAACTAACATTTCTTATCCAGACATTCCACCAAGAGGAAGGGACTGCGGTGTCTACTTTGTGTAAATGGAAGCACACTGGTAGGGGCTCAGGAGCTACAGTAAGAGAAGTGAACACCTGCCCCATCAAGGTTATCCTGAGGACCCTGAGAGCAAGTCCATTCTGGGGACATGACCTTGACCTGCCGGCCTGCATACGAGTGGGTTAACTGCACCAGCCCCAGCCTGGGAAGAGAGAGTTGGCATCAGCATCACACCCAGGCTAGAGTAAACTCACAGTAAGATCAGAGCTGGGGAGTCTACTGGGTCAGGACTCTGTGAATCACCCAATCTACTAGATCATCCAATATGGTGACAGTAGGGAACAGTGTGCAGTATATATCCCTTCTGAGGAGCTGGGCAAGAAAACAGAAACCTTAATAGGAAAAGGAGGCCTGAAAGCAAGGCTGCTGGGATATCTGAGTCAGATGGGGGCAGATCCTCTCTGAGAAGGCATACAGCCTCATCTAAAGAAGAAAAGGGGAACTCATATGGGTGTGAAGCTACAGCTAGATCCTCAGAGCTGGGGACAGAAATATCCCACAAGAGAAACTGTAAAGGCATATCCTTGCAAAGAGAGTTTCCCAACTGGGACACCCAGTTCTAATTCCACAGCAGGGAGTATTTCACCTGGGGTCCATGAATTTGTTTTGTTAAAAAAAAAAAAAAGTGACCACTGTATTTCCAGAGAATTGGGTTTCCCGTATAACCCTTATGCATTTTATTTTATGGTCTGAAAACATCATTCTGAGGAGTCTCTAGGCATCGTCAAACTGCCAGAGATGTCCATGTCATCAAAAAAAAAGCTCCTCCCGTAGAGCATCCCCAGCATAAAGCACAGTAAGAGAATTGCTTCAGTAGCAGAGATTCAGAGACATTTATATTACGTGGGGAAAAATCGAACAGACAAGTAAAGTGTGAAGAAGGGGGACCAAGGGGACAAAGGCTACAACAACCTGCTGCAAGACACGCGGGGCGCAGCCTTTCCCAGGCTCCGCCATGAACAGGTGGCCAGTTTCCAAAGACCCTCCCCAGGCAGCTGAGGGAGGTGTCTTTCTGCAAAGGTGTTGAAGCTCTACTGAGACTTGACTGGCTCCGACTGTCACTGTGCCTCCCTATTCGGCTGAGTACAAAAGGCTGTAGGAAACTGCCCAGGCAGCCCTGAGGCTCCCGACTGACCAACATGGGGCAGCGGGGGGCAGCTGAGCCTCTCTGCTAACCGTCCGTCCTCCGCCAGGGCTCAGTAAACCACAAGTGTCTCACTTCATTCCCACGACAGACCCAGGAGGGAGGCTGGCTTGCATCAGGCCCAGCCCACCATACAAGAGTGTGACCAGTGTGGTCAGTACAAGAAAGGACATGGAAGTACCTTCTTGTTACAACTGTGTCCTGGATGGAGACATGATTGACGAATGCCTTCAAAGGGAGAAAGCTGAATTAGGGTGTGGAAAGCTGAGTTCCAACAAATCAGGACTGGAAAGAAATACAGGGCCCAGTGTGGAGGTTGTCTGGGACCTGAAAACAACCAGCATGACCTCACCCACCCATTTAATTCGCAACAGTTTGACAGAAAAATACTGTCCTGATATACAACGAGAAAAGCAGAAAGATTTTTTCAACAAATGTGCAGCAGATGGCCATAAATACGTCAAGCATGTCCAAGAGGAGAATTTTCATTGGCCTCAGAGGAAGCTCCAGTTCACAAAGTCAATACCGAGAAACAAGGGATGACACGAGAACTGAGGTGTGCTTCTTTTTAAAAAATGAATAACTGAATCAAGATGACAGAGTTCTGCTGGGAAGCTCTGGTGTTCAGAAAATGTGAGAGAAAGTAAATAAGTAGGCAGAAAACCTGAATGCGATACGGCCGAGCTAAAGAAGAAACTGGAAAGTAAGGCACCTTTAAATAAACGAAACAGGACTTAAGACAACTACTCAACGATGCGCAAGAGGAAACTGGTCATTGAAACGGCAATTCAAGAGGCCTCCCAAAGCTCAGCCTGTTCCCGGGACAGCAGAGCAGCAGAATCCACATCTCCTAAACCTGGCCCAGGAAGACAAGGATCCTGGTTCCGACAAGGGGCAGCGCTGAGCCCCAGAGGCTCCTGAGGAATCCTCAAATACTGGTAATGAGCTTATATGACATGAACCCACTAAAACAGAGAAAGGTGAATAGGTCAAAACAAAATCAGAGCCATGCACCTATAAACCAGTTAGATCAGGATACTGAATAAGAGGTCATTCCTTCAGCTACGTGTCATTACATACACAGATAATTTTATCCTGCACTTGTGATTACTTTTATTTAACTATTATCATTATTACTGCTGTTAATGCCATGTTGATTCTCTCATTACTGAAAGTAGTCTGTCAAGTGGTATTTACAGATGAATGTCATATTTAATATTAACGTGGATTTGATGCGGGGGGGGAGGGACTGAATATTTGTAGCTAGAGAGAAACATAACACAGGGCCACTGACCTCTCATATTGAAATGCTGGCATTATTAATAAAAAGACTAATTACCCAGAAAGTATGTCTCCTGAACTTTCTAAACATCACACTTGTTTCATGAGGCCCTCTCAGAGATGCTACAGACAATGTGACTGTATCTTTAAGAGCCAAATGTAATGTTACAGAAAAGTTCATTTGTGCTGGTAGTTGACAGCTACAGTTGAAATGACCATCCTTCTTCGGTGCTTCTCTCTACGGAGTCATGGACTGTGCCTGGTTTTTTATCTTTGCTCTATAAAGATCTATGAGATAAACTGTGGAGAAGACAGAGAAAAGATGGTGAAGAGAAATTTCTTGTGAGAACTGTCTGGAAACTTATTTTAGGAAGATGCATCATAGAAGGAATTTTATAAGGAACAAGCCTGGAGAGAGGCGATTAACAGGGATAATTTGAGAGGAGATAAAGAGATTATTATCTGTGATGGCTAAAGAGAAAGAGAAAAGACTAATTTAAATTTAGGAAATATGTTAACTAATTTCAGGAAATAAGAATAGGATTTTGGAGAGGTTTTAGTAAGTATCTGGATTGAAGTGAAGTGTGAAATTGTGTTTCTAAAAGAAGAAAAGTTAGCTGCTATTAGTAAGGGTCTGAGGCAACTCTGGCTGTGATCCTTTGCAATGCCAAAGTGTTCTAAATAATTATTTGTGTCTAAGTTAATTATTTAATTGATCAATAAATTGTATAGTTAGTAATCTGAGTATCTCTTTAATCATAAGAGATTAAGGTATTCGATATATTTTGTTGTTGTTTAGTCATTCCAGTTGTATCTGACTTTTTGAGATCCCATCTGGGGTTTTCTTGGCAGAGATAGTGCAGTGGTTTGCCATTTCCTTCTCCAGCTCATTTGACAGATGAGGAAACTGATGCAAACATGGTTAAGTGACTTGCCCAGGGTCACACATCTAATTAATATCTGAGGCTGGATGTGAACTCATAAACATGAGCCTTCCTGATTCCAAGTGTGGTGCTCTATCCACTGTGGCACCTGGCTGCCTCATTCAGTATATTTAGAGATAAAGTAACTACTACTGGGAAAGGAAATTTCTTCAGTTCATTCAGTAAATAATATTAAATGAACTGGGATCGGGGTTTGAACCAAATAACGAGAAGGAGATTGCAGGTTTAATTATTTATTGCTGAGGTTGGGACGATATGATTAAATATGGGCACAAATTTAGAATAATAAGCTGAGAGGGTACTCAAAAGTGAGTCAGATCCCAATAGTTCTTGCTACATAAGTACATCCAGAATAAAATACAAATATATACAAGGTAGCTGAGTAGGGAGGGTAGTAGCAATTAGGGGCAGCAGGAAAGGCTTTATGTATAAAGGTGGTCCTTGAGCGGCACTTTGTCTTTTTTTTTTCCTTTCTTTCTTTCTTTTTTTTGGCTAGGCAATGGGGCTAAGTAACTTGCCCAGGGTCATACAGCTAGTAAGTATTATGTGTCTGAGGCCGCATTTGAACTCAGGTCCTCCTGACTCCAAGGCCGGAGCTCTATCCACTGCGCCACCTAGCTGCCCCTTGGTAGCTGCACTCTGAAAGAAGAAGAGTGATGTTAGGAGAGAGTAAATTCCAGGCAAAGGCACAGGGCCAGGAAGGAGCACAGAGGGTGAGGCTGGGTTGTGAGCCCTTTAAAAGCTAATCAGAGACCCCATTTTCACCCAGAGGCAATATGGAGTTGACTGAGTAGGGGAGTGACCCAGTCAGAATAGTGCTTAAGGAAAATGGTTTGAGAGTCACGTGGAAATGGATGGAGGCGGGCAGAGACCTGAGACAGGGAGCAGGAGTCCGATCAGGAGGTCACTGCAATAGTCGAAGCTGTCGGGCTACAAGCAGCAGGATCTGGCACCTGATGAGGTGAGCGGGGTAAGGGAGAACAGGAACTTGGGATGACACGGAGCTCTAAATGCCAGAGAAGTCCATGGCCCTTCCTAACAGAAGTGATGAGATCGCAGTTCCACAGTGGCTGGGTTTGGTAAAGGGAGGGGCCTGGCAGGAAAGACACCAGCTCAGTTCTGGTCATGGTGAGGGTGAGTCCTCTCTGGGACATCTACGTTAAACATCCAAGGCAAACTGCTGATGGGAGACCGCCGCTCAGAAGAGACCGGGCTCCATGGAGATCTGAGAGTCATCTACAAAGACGGTAGTTCAATTATTCTCAAATTAAATTATTCACTTAACATCCCAGCGCCCCGGGCATGTCTCCAAGACTGTAAGTTACAGACGGCAGCTGTCTCAGTACAGCAGGAATCTCCTACCCTGATGAAGTCACGGGATCACAGGGATGAACCATGTCCCCCCACCAAAAGGACGTCACCACCACATTTCCCCCCATTCTGCTCTTCAACAATTACTGTTGCAGAACTGAAAGGGACCTAGGAGCTCAGCCAGTCAGAAATCCTGAGTGGACAGGTCACCCAGCGCCTGCCCGTGTCCCTGCCCTCCACGATCTAAGATGTGTCTACCTCAGGAGAGATTCGGGAGGCTGTGACGCCACGCCCCACTGCTCTTCCTAGGGCGGCCTGAGCCAGGTACCTGATCTGGGGGCTCTCATCCCGTCCTTCACGTCCAGCGCCATCCCCACGCTCTCTTTCAGGCTGGGATTGTGCTGGCATGGTTTGCAGCCAGGGAAGTGATACTTGTAGATGTCCATGATCAGGAATTCATTAAACTGTACATGTTCATGACGTTTCAGAGGAGCTCCCTGGTTGGACCAGCTCAATCTCTGCAGATGGATGCACAGACACTGGGGGAGCTACAGACACAAACGGAAAGAAAGGGTTTGAGAAAGCTTGAGCCCCCTGAGCTTCTCCCGGGCCCCCGAACAGTCTCTGCCGCTCTCAGGCATCATCTCACCTTCCCCAGCTTTAACTGTTTGACAAATGTGGTTCTCTGGTGTTCCACCACCTCCCCATTCAGGGTCCCTTCGGCCTCAATCTGAAATAAAAGATGACATTCCCACCGTCGGCATCTCCACAGAATTAAGGGGAGGAAGAAGAGAAGTGTGGCGTGATGAAAACAGCCCAGGCCCGGCGAGTCACTTAACCTCTGAGAATTATTTCCCTCTTTTTTAAAATAGAAGAATATTAAATTTGCCCCCCCTACCTCATAGGATTGCTCAGTCATAAATGAGAAATGGGTGTAAATGTGTTTTATATACTATGAATCGCTGCACAATACATAGGGCGCCTTCATTTTATCTAATATTGGAGGCTGCAGACAAGGTCAAGGCTCTATGTACTCAACCGTGCTGCTGGCATTGAAAGAATCAAGTTAGCTTGGTAACTGGAGGTAAGACCTCTGACCTCTACCTACCCTAATTAACTTAACTGCCCCACCACTTCTGTTATTTCCACTGACCCCATCCACAGCCAATCAATAATCACCAGGGTGGAGGGAAAGGCAAGATGAAGAATCAGTTCAAACACTTAAATCCTGCTTGGCCAGCCACCCTTGTCTCTGGCTACGGTGAAAACGGAGGCAGCCAAAAGGAGCTGAGGTTGGACGTGGTCGGGAGAGGGGCTATGTGAAGCAGAGACTTGGTCAGGTGGGGAGAGATACCTTGGTACAATTGTCACACACAACATCCCTGACTGATTCTGATGAGATGAAATGATGAAGGCAGTGGTCCAGAGTCAAAGGACGACCCTAGAGCATGAGAAAAAAAATTCATTTTTATAATACAAAAGACATCTGTACATAAACTGTATTAGTAGATGGTAGCAGACAATCCCATAGCTCTGTCTTCCCTACACAGAAAACAGGCAAAGGAAGCTTCCTCACATGTCTGTGGAGCACAGAGGATTCCCCCTTTCCCTGGGGACACCCTAGATGGCCACAGACATGATCAGAGTAAAAGGGGGTCGGGACCAAGCAAATTGGTGTCTTCTCATCACTGCTGGATGTGCTTCTGACATCTGGAAAAACACTCTCAGCAGCCAGGCAAACCAAACTCCAAATTTCTACAGGGTCATGTGACAATGCAGGTCACCAACTGGGAATAAATCCCAGGTCCAACACCTTCAGGGTGGGACAGGGAGGCAACCATCTGTCTTGGAGGATTTAGGAGTTTACCTGCCTGGGTCAGAAGGATTCTTAAGGTCCCTCCCTTTCAGGACTATGTTTCTACAAATCAGAGAAAAAGCAAGTCAATGCTCAGTACCTACCCACGTGGCAGCTGGGATACTCAGGGAAAGACTGTCAAAGGTATCGTATCTCACAGGACTCTGAAACAAAACAGAGCGGGATGAGCCCAAAAGCTGCAGGCCAAGTCTGCCTGTGGGATCAGGGCTCCTCAGTATGGAGACCATCCCTCTCCTCCCCACTGGGAAAATGCCCAGATCCTGGGAACGCCCTTTATTTACCTGGTGTTCACAGTGTTTGCAAACCATGTTACTAGTAAGTCTCCCATGGAAAGGGTGCTGAGACTTCCAGGCGCTGGACACGGGGTGAGGCACCCCTAGAACAGAAAACAGCTTTTTAGCCTTTAATCATCCTCAAAAAGCCCCTGCCCCTTCACTCCGTGTGAAGCTCCTCTATTTGGGGAGCTGAGGGGACCACAAGGCCAATGTCTGTAAGGGAAACCTAATTTCCATAACATTCTTAGATTTTTTTTCCAAGACAATCTTATTTTAAAATGAGACCTAGGTTTTTAAATACCACAATTAGAAGAAAAATAATTTTAGGACCATGAAAGAAGAAAAAACTTTTAAAAAATATTTAAGGTTTTAAGATACCAAACAATTTAATCAGTTGACAGCATTTATTAAGCACCTAATATTGTATGGAAACGTAAAACACTGGCGCCTCAGAGCCTGTGGACACTCCTCTGGCTAGAGAAGGCAAAGGCTCCCTTCAGCTTTAGCTTCTTCCAAAGAAATGATCTTGTACCAACTGTTAAGGACTGAGCGTCTCTGGTTTGGGGGCCTGTCTATTTCCCCTGGTGAAGGGCGTGTCCCAGTGGCAAAGCTCCCTCTACCAATGGACACTGGCACATTCTCTGCCACTTACAGGCTCTGAGAGCTGCCAAGGTTACGGAGAGATCAACAGACGAGACTAGAGTCTCCCAGCCAGTCTGGGTCAGAGATGGAACTTAAAGCCAGGACTTCTCCACCTCCAGGTCAGTTTTCTATCCACTACCCCAGGCAGTCTTTCTTGTGAGGAAAACTGACTTATCTTATTGAAAAGAGCCATCTGTGGTCCTCAAAGGATCACTTCCATTATTTGTTACTTATGGAAACAAGTTTGGTAAATAATACGTGACCTCACCCATATTGTAAAGAGTTAATGGTTTTTATTTATTACAAATCCCTTTTGGTCGAGGAGACCAACTCCCTAAAGACTTCTAAAAATTCCAGCTGTCTGAAGATTCACTTGGAATTCCTGTGCCTCACTCTATTGCCGGATTAAATTCAAACCGGGAATTAAATTCCTGTCCTTGACCTCAAAGGACTTCCACTCGACGATCAACAAGACGAGACCCCGACAGTTGGTTTTCCACACTTTCCTTCCACAAACATGACTATGACAAGACGAGGCAGGATCCATTATTATGAAACTAACTTGTGAAGGAGTGGGAATTATCAAGTTCGGAAGAACTGGAGTCCTCATTTCATTTGGGGGAGGGGCAGGGAGCTAGTACAGCTACAGAAAACAACCGAGGTTAACTTTTATCTGATTTTTTAAAAACAGTAACAACTGAAAAATAAAGTTTCAAATTAGTGCAAATGTAACTGTCATTTTTGCCTTCTTAAGAACTATTAACAAAGCCCAGCACAAATCAGAGACCTTGAACCCCAGAAAGTCCTATAACCCACAACTTTCTCATTTACAGATAAGAAAATTTAGGCCTACAGGTTAAGAGACTTGTCCAAGGTCATCTAGCTAATTAGTGGTGGGGCAATGTCTCCTGACTCCAAGCTCTTGAAACTGTTTGGCCTCAAAGTTGGCTGACATCAAAAGGCCGATATGCTATGACTGACTCAAGTCAATCATTCATCCTTCAAGGAAAATGAAAAGCCCCGTCTGAAGCATAAATAGCCTTGCTAGAGGAAAAGTGAGCAGGGGAAAAGGGTGAGCTGGTTTCAAAGGCACCTCCAGGCTGTGAAAGTTTTCCATGCAAGACACAATGGCCAAGGTCTTTTAAGGCCTCCTGGGGGGAGCCCAGCTGGACTGCATGCCCCAGGGAGACCAGCAAATGACGTAATGATCACATCGAGAAAACAGACTTCTCACATGACAGACACCAAGAGAAAATTACTACCTCGTATTCGGCAGCTAATTTGCTGAAGGGTCGCTTCTGGCTGCTGCTGCAGAGAAAAAGAAAAAAGAGACAGACTGTCTACCTACCTTCCCACCAAAACGTCACCCCCCCACATCATCAACACAAATTGGCATCAAAAAACCAAATCCCTAACTTTTAAGACAGTTTGAACTGTCTTCACTATAATTCATTTCCTCATTCATTCATCTTACAAATAATAAAATATTGACCCCCCTCTCTACCCCCACTTCCCACCTCCTTTCATGGATAAGAATCCCAGCCTCCCTGCGATGCCCCGTCTACTCTGATGCTGCCAGCTGGGGAGCTCCTCCCTTGAGTGTCTGTCCTTGGGGCCTATCCCCGGTCCTCAGCCGAGGGGCCCTCTGCCCATGTGCCACGGCACGTTATCAAGCTTTCATCTTTCACGGGAGCACAGAGTTAGAGCCAGGCCCATGAGGAATCACCCGGGCCACCTCATTTTATAGGTGAAGAAACTGTGGCCTAGTGAAATGAAGCGACGTCCTGAAGGTCTCTGGACCCTGTGCTCTGACTCCAACACAAATACTCTTTCTACTGCGTGTGAACAAGGAACTATTTTTAAAATGTTTTGAGATCTCCAACTGAAGAATTTCATGCTTGGGAAAATAAATAAAAAATGTTTCTCCTCAGGCACTGGCCTTGGATAGATTAAAGCTGGACTCATCGCAACTGTGCTTCCTACATCTTTTCCGCAGGCATTTACTACATAAAAACACAGGAAAATTGTCTTCAAGTTTTACCTCCAAAGAATGCACATCGAATAGATGCGCGACCCGAGGGTGGCGATCTCTCTCATCTTCTAGAGATGACGTGATGACGTGGAATAGTTCGTGTGCGTCCTAGCCAAGAGGGAGAGGTCACTCAGGAGGGGACAGAACACGGCAGTGGCAACAACACCCCCCCCCCACCCCCACCCCTGCTCTAGCCGACTGTGTAAAACCAACAGCAGAGCCAGGCTCAGGTCAGACTTCCTTCCAGCCGACCGAGGCCCAGAGTCCAGGCCTGGCAGCATCTCCCACACCGGCAGTCTCCAGGTTTTTGGGCTGGGGCACCTTAATCAGTGTGCACTCCCATTAGGTGTCTGTCTGGTTATTTATACATTGTAGACACGCACTATGGTATTAGTAATTATGTGCACTGTGAAACTTGGATACAAAATGTAAATTCAAAAGGACAACTTAAAGTGGAACATAGTTTGATGTTAGAGCTAACAGGGAGCCATGAAGTTTACTGACTAGGGGAGTGGCATGATCAGACTGTGCTTTGAGAAGGTCCTGGGCCAACTGAGGAGAGGACAGAATAGAGAGGGGAGGGGCCCCAATTAGGAGGCCACGGTGACAATGCAGGTGAGAGGTGCGGAGGGTCAGAGCTAAGGGAGCGGGCATGCAAGAGAAGAGAAGGGGACAAAGTCCAGAGACGTGGCAGGGGCAGAAACCACAACACTGACACTGGTTAGATTGGTGGGATGAAAGAGAGAGGTGCTGTCATAGCCCAAGGGCCTGGAAGGACTGGAGGGATGGAGTTCAGAAAAGGGGGTAGGTTTGGAGAGGAAAGATGACATAAGGAGACGAGGGACATAGAGAACGACCTGTGCATCCCTGTTCATGCCGTGAGACTCCTTCAGTCCCACCCCAGTCCCTGCCTCGGAGGGGCACCTGCTGTACCCCCAGGTCAAGTGCAGGACCTGGAGTGGCTCTGCGGGGGCAGGGGAGCACATTTCTCCAACGGTGCTTATCTAGTTGCTGCTGTGAAGGCCATGGCGCAGGTAACAGTGGGAAAGTGGGGCAAGATATAGAAGGGTGGAGCCCGAAGGTCTGGGACCTCTCATACCCTCTACAGGGAATGGACGACCACCACGAAGGAAAGGATTCCTCCTCACTGAAGGTTGCTGAGCAGAGGCCAGAAGATCACTCGACAGGCGGCATGGAGCAGGCTCGGACCAGCTGACCTCGGTGCTCCCTTCCAACTCTGAAATCTTGTGTGTCTATGGTCTGCTGAGGGTCTACCTTGTCAAAGCCCCCCATGCCAGGTGTCGGGGATACCAAAAAGGCCTAAGACATGGTCCCAGCAGGGCAGAGAGCAGAAAGGCCTTGGATATAAGAGGCACTTAATAAATGCTTGTTGGGTCAGCCTGGTTTGTAGAGGGTTAGGCAGTTGAGAACCATTCTCCTAGGCCTTCTGGTTTGGGGAGGGATCAAATTCTTTACCAGACACACTCCCAATGACTCATTTTGTTAAAGAGGGTTTTTTAATTCTTGGATTAAAAGTATTTTACCATTTTACATGTGGTAAACATTTAAATATGTAAATGTTTCATTTAATAGGGTGCCTTTTAAAAAAATATAGCTGAAGGGGCAACTAGGTGGTGCAGTGGATAGAACATCCACTGAAGTTAGGAGGACCTGAGTTCACATCCGGCCTCAGACCAAACACTTGACACTTACTAGCTGTGTGACCCTGGGCAAGTCACTTAATCCCAACTGCCTAAAAAAAAAAAAGTACAGATGACCCTATTTCCTACAACAATAGGGGTAACAGCAGCCAAGTGCTTTACATTACAAATAAGCATAAAAGTGCCAATGTTTAAGAAAATAAGGAAACGAAAAAAGATCTCTGGCCTCATTCTTGTAGACTTTCAAGACAAGTGTCAATGATGCTGGGCTGGGGGGTTGGGGAACCCGGGGGTGGGGGGCGCCTGGCTGCTACCATCTTCTCCTCTGAAGATGCAGGGAGGGGCAGCAGGGCCTGGCCAGCCCAGCCCTTGGGAAGTAGCGGCACGCTCAGGGCTTCCTTCAGTCACTAGGGTTTTGGCAGATGAAGGACAATAGGTTACAGAGAGACAGTGGGACCACACAGGGAAGCCTGTGACCCTCTGGGTGAGGATGGGGAAGGGCCCAGGGCCTGCTCTAGGCCAACTGCTCCAGATTCCAGACCACCTTACAGCTTTGCTGGTAGGACCTACACACCAACACTGATGGGACTTAGCACATAGTGGATAGAGCTGGCCTCAAAGCCAGGGCCCGCGTTCAAGTTCTGTCTCTGACACTGATTGGCTGCATGACCCTGGGCAGGTCACCTAAACACTCAGTGTTTTAAGCAACTAAGACTACATCTCAGAGGGGGTGCTGACCTGCACTGGTAGAGGGAATTTCCTCAGCCTGGAGTTCCCTATACCAATAAAACCATCACAGGCATCTCTCTGTCCCTTTCCCTTATCAATACATGTCAACTCAAAGCCTTGAAACTCTCAAATCCTTCTATCCAGCCCTCATCTCTCTTCTGAGCTCTGGTCCCACATCACCAGTTGTGAGGGACTGTCTGATGTTGGCTACTGCCAAGTGGGGGTTGTGGCAAGATGGGGTAGGAACTGGGTATTAGGAAGTAACCGGAGCTCACGCTCCCGAGGCAGGGGCTGTGGTAGGCGGAGTTGTGGTGAACTGGGATGGGCTGGATATGGAGAAGTAACCGGAGCTCACCCTCCTGAGGCAGTGGGCAGTGCTATGTGAGATAAGCTGGGGAAGGAACAGGATACAAGGAAGTAGCCGAAGCATGTGCTCCTGAGGCAGGGGGCTGTGCCACGTGGGAGTGGGACGGCAGAGAACGAGTTCCCTTTGCTTAGTCCCCTCCCTAAATGCAACGTCAACCCCAGACGCCTCCTTCCTGTGTCCTTCCTGACTATCTAGGTCACGTACTCTCTCTTTGTCTATGCACTAATCCCAGACGCCTCCTTCCTGTATCCGGTCCTAGCCTCCTGCGTCACTTCCTCTCCCTTGGTGCAGCACTACCCCAGACAACCCCCTTCCGGTATCTGATCCTACAATCAATGACTAGTAGGCGGGCTGAGGAGGAGGGGCTAAGTAGGTACTTAAGGAACGGTCCTGGTCGGAGCATGTGCTCTCTTTGCTCCTGCTCTCTTGCTATGGCCTTCCTGCTTGGCCTTGCTGTGATGGCCTCTGAATAAAGCTCGGGTGTTGGCACCTCCTGGTCAGCTCGTCTCTGTGTGTTTATCCGGGGAGGCCCCGAAGACTGGTAAGTATGACTCTGGCAGCCTGCTCCTTATAGGAGGAGAGTGCACGGCGCGGCCGGCACAACCAGTGTCCAGCAGGGATCTCAACACTGCCGGCCGGTGTCTACGCCTGCCCATCCAGCAGGCATCTCCTCCCAAGCTCACCACTGTCCCTAACAGGGCTTCTAATCTCTCTCACTGTGCCCCTCACCCCCCCTAACTCTTGCCTTTCTCCTCCCCCTCCACATCCAAACAGTTGCCATGTCTCATCAATTCTTTATTCACAACCTATTGTATGCATCTTCCCATTCTCTTCATTCATGGTCCCCACATTTGCTCTGGCCGTCATCACTTCTCATCTGGACACACCTGACAGTTGAGCCAAACTGACCTTGCTGAAGTTACACCTCTCACCTCCTTGCCTTTGCATAGGCTGTGCCTCCTTGCCTGGAATGCACACCATCTCCACTTCTCCCTCTCTGGATCCCTCGCTCCAGTGCCACCTTTTACACAAGCCTTTCCTATTCCTCTCAGATGCTAATGCCTCCCTCAAAACTACCTTGTACTTATTTTTGTACGGACATAAATTCTGTATCCACTTCGACGTGAACATGTTTCCTTGATCATAAGCTCCTTCAGGGCAGGCAGTTTTCTCTTTGTCTCTGTGTTCTCAGTGCCTTGCAGAGTGCCTGGCCCCCAAGGGACCCTGGACAAGTGCTTGCTGATAGACCAACTGATCTCTCCCCTCTCCAATCCCTCCCTCCAAAGAGCTGCCCAACTGACTCTCTTCTGCATCCATAATCAGAAGGTGAAGTGTTTTTGCTTTTAAAAGATCAATAATGTTAACTGTTTTCCTAATGCCAAACCAATTCAGTTTGACCGTGGTGAATAACTTTTCAGAACAGACTGATGTGGTTTTTTATTATTTATTGCTATATTCTTTTTATTTCTTCTCTCTTCTGAATTCATCTTGTCCATTTTATTTAAATCTCTCTTTTTTAATTAGGTTAGCTAAAGGTTTACTGATATTGTTAGTCTATTGTTCTCCAATTTATCTATTTCTCCTCTAACTTTCACAATTTCCTCTTCCGGGCCTACGCTGGGCTTCTTTGTTGATTTTCTCCTTTTTAGTTCATTCATCCTCTCTTCCTCTGTTCTGCTAATGGTACCTTCTCAGGGGCCTAACTTTTCCCACAAGGCTTGTTGAAGACTTCTTAAATCACAGGTCTAACCTTGTCACTGACCTATTCAGGAGGCTTCCCTAATGGTTTCCAGGATGAAACGCATGCTGGACCCCAGGCCTCACAATCTGGCTTCAGCCCACCTTTCCAGACTTACCCACTCTTCCCGCCAGCCCGACTGGCCTGTGTGCTGCCCCCTGCCCGTAGGACTTCACCTCTTGCTTCTGGCTGTCCCCGAGGCCAGGAATTTGATGCTCTCCTCACCTCTGCCCCCTTACATCCCCAGCTCCATTCTAGCCTCATTTTAAATGCTACCTCCTACACAAGGTCTTTCCTGACCCCTTCAGATTTTAGGACACACACACACACACACACAACCCCCAGCAGAACATATGCTCCTTGACTGTTTTTGTGTACTCCAGGCCCTGGGCTGGACAGGCTCTTCAAGAAATGCTTTTGGAATTGAGTGGAAAGCCTCTGCCTCTGTGGAGAGTGGGAGCTACCCGGGACAAGCCTCCAGGCCTATGGCCTGACGGTGCCTCTGGACGGGGCAGTGCAGATGGGGCTGTGCCCACCTCTCACCTGCTCCTCGAAGGAGGAGATCTGCCACCTGTGCATCCGCAGCACCTCCAACAGATGGCCGGCATCCAGGACATCCTCCTCCTCCTCACAGCCGGCGACTTCTTGGCAAGACAAGGCTAGCAGTGAGACAAAAATGATGGCATAGGTCAGTGGTCCAGGTGAGGCACAATCACAACGGATCAGAAGTCAGAGCCATCACCTCTTGGCTTACCGTGCGGACCGCTGGCGTTGCCCGCGCACCTGAGAGCACTAGACAAACCAGCGCCGTGGCTCACCAAATCTAGCTTGTCGCTTCCTTAGCCACCCCACGGTCACTGCCGCCAGCAGGCCCAGTGACTCCTGAGTCAAAGAAGACTCTCAACAGGAAGGAGGAGCGTATCTCATCTCTCCTAGCATCCCTGGCAGGGCCGAGCACAGCAATGGGAACACAGGCATTCCACCCACAAACACAGTTATCCCTTCCACATCGTGACTTTCCCTATTGCAGTTTCAATATATTGCAGGTCAGTGTAAGAAACTAAATGGGAATTTGGGGGGGAGTTTTGCAGAAGCCACAGAAAAAGTTTTAGAGACTCAGAAATGTATAAAATATATGGACAGAATTGCACAATATCAACCCAAATTTTATAATAAGGTACTATAAAGACCCCATAAAAGAAAAAAAAATTCAGACTTCTCTGGTATGAAGGGAAGGCCAAAACATTTTATGTAGATTTTCCAAATCACAGGGGTGCCACACTCCTATCCCCCTCAATGTGGAAGGGATAACTGTATTTGTCCAATGAATGAAGATTAATTTTCGCAAGGCTACAGAGCTTTTTAAAACTGATGTTCCCATGCTCTAAAAGAAAACCATTTAGATCCCAACAATACAACCTCAGGGCCCACATTAAGGCTGTATTGTGTGGAGTAAACTTGAAGAATAAAAACAACTTGCTTTGACCTCATAAAAATGATTTAGCACAAGCAAATGCCCCCAGTGACTTTCTGTGGCCAAAAGGATTAAGGGCGTTCACAAAGCAGGTGGTTGTTCCTGGGTGGCTGACTCCTTAAGCCACATGTGGAACCAGGCCTGATAAACAGACATAAGTGATCTAAATTCATGGGGCTAACAGGCTCAGAAGGATCTACAAGAAGGCCATGGGCTGTGCCTGATGCCAAGGATTCCTCAGCTCTATCTTCCCATGATTCCTTCATTAACGTTCACTTTAATGAAAAGTGTCTGGATAAAAGTGTCAGGAGGTAGAGGTTGTAGCAGTCACGTGACCTGCTAAGTACCCGTGCCCCAACCCATTGGCGGGGATCCAATCCTGCAAGAGAAGGAGAAGTACCAACACTGCTAACGACAACGGAAACCTTTGCTCGGGACCCTCTTTTATTCACATTATAACTTTTATCTGGAGAGGCAGAGCGTGGAATACGATCAGAGGGCCCGCTCTGGAGGCAAGAAGACTGAGCAGCGACGAGGACTGGGACTGTTTGTTTGGCGAAACATCACAGTTGTTCTCGAGTCAGAATCCTCTTGTAGAAGAGAACAATCTGACTCCACGGACGTTAATGAGATGCCTACTATCGGCAAGGCGCACAGCTCCCGCTAAGCACTCGTGACCCCAGAACAGAAGAACCCCCGTACGTCCCCACGTCTCCCTACCTTTCAGGAGGTGCAGCAGGGTTAAGGACAAGTGCTGGGGCTTGGTGGTCTCTCTCTGATCCACAGGGTACTGGGCAGTGAATTCCTCCAGCCACTTGATGAAAGTGGGGCAGGCAGACAAGCCTTGCAGCAAGGAGTTCATGAAACAGGTGTTTCCTAAATTGAGGAGGCCAGGAACAAGCCCTAGAGAAAAGGGACAGAGCACAGGGTCAGCCACGACCATCTCTTCATCTTAGTTCACTCGGTGAGATCGCTATACAGAGCCAGTCACTTGATGCATCAGGGATCGCTCTGGGAGTCCCTGAGCTGACGGAAAGAGCTCCAGGCTCATACATCTGGCTCCAGACTCGGGCTTGGGAGCCAAGGGTTGCCCTCGCCACCAGCTCCCGCCAGACTGGCATCCAAGCAAGCAGGAGCAGGGAATGGGAAATGCAGGCTTGGAGGGATCTTCTAAGCAGCCTGCTAGACATTACACAGCTTAGAGCCTAGACCACGCAAGGAGAGCAACAGCTTCATTGCCCGGTCTCCAGACTCTCCTCACCATTTGTCAGAAAACGTTACATACAACAGCCAGAGCAACTCTGAAAGAGGAATGTGAAGGTGGTCCTACTGATGAAGACAAGGCACAGCTAGGAAGCTAGAGTGGCTATAAAAGGCTTCATGATAAAAAATGGTCTGGGGCTTACAGCTGGATTTTAGAAGCCAGGCTATCAGTTTATTTACGCCAACAAAACTGAGAATGGAGAATTTCCACTGTCAGGAAGATTTTAAAATAAAATTACTGTGAACTTTAACATCAACAGACAGAAATATTTCAGTACACAAAGAACAGAAAGGAGGACCATAGAGAAAATTGTTAACTTTGTTCATGTGGTTTTTTCAGCGTATATTAAATTTAACATAAGTCAAAAACATTTCCTCGTTTGTGTCCCATTCTGAACCACCCTTCTGTGTATTTCTGAATGGTTCACTAATACACTTTTCTTTTTTTTTCCATCGTTATCACCCCGCCTCTGCTCCCTGCCCCCAAGCTCTACCTTGTAACCAATAGCTGTAGCCATGCAAAGCAGGTCACCCCAGCTCCTCCTGCAGCTGGAGTCCATCAGCCTCATCTCTGCTAACAGGGGGAAAGCCCACCTTGTCACCAGTCTTCTGAAGTCCTGGTGGGTCACTGAATGGATCAAAATTGTTGCGATTTTTAAGGTTATTTTCCTTTACACACTTTACTGTGATCGACAGATTGGCGCATTCTTCTTTTGTCATCTCTAAGTCTGACAAGTTCAGACCAGTGCGAAGTGTCACACAAACTGAAAAAATCCTAAAGAAGAGAAGATTCCCCAGCACATCGGAGGGTGGGGGTGGAGAGGGCATTTGGGAAGGTTGGGGGTTTTTCCTTCCCATTTTACATAGTGGAGAACCCTTAGTCTATTTCAGGAAGCAACTGGGCCCTATCGTACAGAGCATTTGGCCCTGCCAAGTCCAACTATGCCCCCCCTTCCTTCCCATCCCCCTTTTCCTCAGTCCTCTGTCCCACCAATCCAAGGCCACTGGCCACTTCTAATAATCTTCTCTGTCTTTGGCTCTGGATACCGCTCACTGCACCCTCCTCCTGTACACACTGGCCGCTCTCTGTATCAGAAAAGGGACTGTTCCGCTTCTTCTGCCTTCAAGGCTCTTTCACCAGCTTCTCTTCCTGCCTTGTTAAGGTGGGCTCGCTCCACCAGGTTCTGGCCTCAACCTCCTCTTCTCTTTCCTCACTCTGCCCTGGTGATCCCCTCCATTCCTGTGGCTCTGACCATCAACTCTGCTGGTGACTCCAGACCTACAACTTCAACTGCGTATGGGAACGCCCGCTGAAACTATACAGCACGGACTGGACTCCACGGCTTCACAGGTCCCCTCCAGCTCTCCCATTCTGTGATAGAGTGACCTTATCAAGGAGAATGTTTTCCTAAGGGAATTAAGAGGCACTTTCAAGATTCAGTTCAAAGGGCAGCTGCTCCCCATGCTTCTGCCTGGGGCACGGCTTCTCCCACACATACCATGGGCTCAACAACTGTTTTCTAACCAAAGAGAGCTGTAATGGACACTGGCCCTGGCCCGGTCTGGGCATGACACTAAAGGATGATGTTTACATCCAAAGGAGGCCACCCCAAATGACGCGGGAATGGAAGGCTATGCCGTGTGAGGAATAGGGGACGGGGCCTGAGAAGGACACCCTAGGAAAGAGAAGACTTTGGGTGGGTTGGTGGGGCTTTTGTGCCTTCCACAATCTCAAAGACTATCATGTGGAAAAGGCCACAGGTTGCTTCACTTGTCCCCAGAGGATGAAGCTGAGGGCTGAATGGCTGAATCTCAACTTTGCTGATTACTGTGAGATCCTGGGCAAGTAAACTGCCCTCCGCTGGCCTCAGTTTCCTTATCCATAAAATGAAGAGGATTAGGCTAGACCACAGAATCACTGACCAAAAGCCAAGAGGGGCTCAGAGGATCTCTAGTTCAATACTCCCATTTTACAGATGAGGAGGCCAAGGCCCAGGACGTTAAATGACTGGCTCCAGGACACACGAGCGACAGAGCTGGGATTTCAACTTAGCTTCAGCAAAGAGTAGAAACCAAAGAAAAACAGAAGTAAGGCTTTCTCTCAGGGAAATCCTCCTAATGATCAGGGCTGTCCAAAGTCTGTGAGTGGAGGCTGGACAGAGCCCTCACCACGGAGGTCATGGAGGGCCCTTGTTCAGAGAGGTGAGAGGAGGGAGCTCACTGGAGCTTCACCCACTCAGCTGAGGCCCCAGGGCAGGTCTTCAACATAATGACTGTACTTCACAGACCACTGGAGAAAGATGCCCCAGGAATGATCCAGCCAGACCTTTCCCAGGAGAGATGAAAGGGCACAAGAGGGGGAAGGAAGGCGGAAGGACTCTCTATGACTGTGAGAAACAGAGCATGCTCATGGGAGCTCCAAAATGATGCCAACAGACAGAAAGGACGGGGCAGGACCCAGGACTCCACAGGCACTGAGAACTCTGAGGTGAGGCGAGCCCTTCACTGATGCAAAGCAGCACCTTCTCTCAGCTCAAGAGTCCTGAGAGCTGCCCGATCACGGAGACATCCAGTGACTCGCCCAGGGTCACCGAGCCAGTCTGTGGCAAAGGCAGGATTTGAACCCAGGTCTTCTTGCTATGAGGCTGATTCTCTGTCCACTTTGCAACAATGCTTCCCCTGGTAGCATGGCGCAGTAGAGAGTTATAAACTAGGAGTTTCTGTAAGATTATAGAATTTTTTATGAAAGAGATAACACAAAACTTTGACCATTGACTGAGAGTCTGCCACCGAACCCATCCCCGCACACTTCAGTAACTAATAATAAGAAACATAAGCTGACAGATTAATGCGAGAGGCGGACAACTATGTCATGTGCTAGTCTCATTCAAAAGCCTGTTTCGGACTCAAGTGTAATGAGACTACCTTACACAAAAGCCTTTTTTACAAGAGGATATAAAATGCTGTTAACAAGTCATTAAAAATTTACTTCCTCTTGTCAGCTCCTTCAAACAATAGGCTGCCATCCAAAATTCAAGCTCTACAGTTAAAGAGACAAAACCAACTCCCTGCAAAACAAAAAACCCAACACATCAACTTTTTAAGAATCTGCTTTCTCGCCCTGGCTGCCAGGCCAGGCTCTTGCTCAGGACTACAGACAACTCCCAGGCTTGCCATCTCTTACCTTTCCGGCGCTTCTTCCTCTCGGTAATGGGACCCCAGAGCACATAGATGCCTGCCGCCAGAGCCGCGGCAACCCCGCCGAGGACTCCCCAGTTCCTCATCACCTTATACCTAAAAGAGGAGAGAAGGGGCCGTCATCTCCCATCACCAGACAAAGGCAAGGTCACAGCTACCAAGGACCTGGAGCCCACCCAGGCAGAACCCACCGGCACTCTGAGGCCCAGACGCCCAGGGCCAAAGCCAAAGGGCACCTCGAGAGGCTGCCCACGGGATCACTGGGGCAAGGTGGCCTCATTTATATTGCCAGACAGGAGGAAACGGATGGGACTTATTACGGGCTTAAAAATAATACTGTATTTTGTATGGGTTGGCTAACTGGAATCTAAGTCATGTCCATAGATTTGTTTTAATAACAGCCAGTATGGAGCACTTTAAGGTTTGCAAAATGCTTTACAGATATTATCACACTTGATCCTCACACCACCACTGAGGTGCTAGTATTACCCCATTTTGTAGATGAAGAAACTGAGGCAAACAGAGGTTAAAGTGACTTGCCCAGGGTCACACAGGTCTCCCTGACTCCAAGTCCTGTGTTCTATGCACAGCTGCCAGATTTAGAGCTGGAGGGGAACTCTGAGGCCATCTAATCCAACTCCCTCTTTTTCCAGATAAGGAAACTGAGGCCTAGGACGCTTACATAACGTGATGGTAAAGGGCAGAGAGGAGATTTGAATCCTGGTCCTCTGGTTCCAAATTCAGTGCCCTTTCCACCATACCACACCGCCTATTTCAGATGTCAGCACACCAGAAATATTCTGAAATGCTCAGAGGGGTGAGAGCATGGCTGCTCTTTTCTTGACAATGCAAATCTCTCCTATGGCATATTAACTTTCTCAACCAGACCAGTAACACAGAAGCTTCTCAAAATATTTACAGATAGAACTAGTTGGTATTTTTGGGATGTGGTATAAAAACTGAACTGCACTCATAGTCACCTTCAGAGAGAGAGAGAGAAAACATTCAGGTAATTTAGCCAATTTTTAAAAAACACAATAGCAGGTGTCCCTGCTTAATGACTACATAAATAAAAGTACATAAGAATACTAAATTCTTAACCCCAAAATCAGGTACACAGACAGGATGTGGAACATGACAGAGGCTCAATAAATGAGTCGATGGCATCAGCCAATATTTCCCTTGATCAGTCGCTGTTATTAACTGCCAGAAAAATCCATCTTCATTCCTAAGTGACTCTGGCAGCTGTGGTCATGTCACTGGGTGACTACCAGGAGCCTCTCCAGTGAACGGGTCTCTACTGTTACTTACTTCCCCATCTGTCTGTGGTCTGGGAGTGTTTCTAACATTGGCTCACACAATACTTATTACTGAAAAGCCACTGGTCGTGTCCTGGCTGCATGCACTACCCCGACACTGAGCCTTCCTTCCCCTGTGACAATGGAGAAAAAGCCAGTGACACCCATCTTGGCGCCTCTTCCACACACAAAAAGGAAGCCTGTTTCATCTGCTCTCCTGAACCCAGATTAGGTTTTATCATGGTTGGGGGACGGGGTATTCCCATATTCTGTACAAAAAAGAAACATGGTGAAGGAAACTGAGGCAGAGTCAGCAGATGCGCCTGGAAGGGGCTAGGAAAGTATGACAGCCTAAGGAGAGATGGGGGTCAGCATTCATTTCGGGGGACTCTTCCTAAGACCAAATGACTCCTAGAGGAATTGAGAAGTGCCTCACAACCACTGTGATGACCAGTCCAGGAAGTCAGAACTCGAAAACCTGCCTGCTCATCAACCATGAAGACCCATCTCATCTGCTGGGAAGGGAGCAGCAGCTCTGTCTGACACTCCTGGGGTGACCCCAGGCCAGCGGCTCGTAGGATCGTAGCACCGAGCTCGAGGGGCCCTCAAGGGGAGGCCTTGAATGAGAGTGCAGGGTGCTTCGTAGGACTTGAAACCAAAGGCTCGAGTTCAAATCCCACCTCTGCCGCTTATGTCTCTTCCAGCCTCAGTTTCCTTATCTGCAAAATTAGGGGATGGCGCTCGGTGCCCTTTGGGGCTCCTTCTGGCCCTCCCGAGGTTACTCGGGTGGTAAACAGCAGAGCTGGGATTGGGTCTTTGTCTGGAGCTCAAATCCTGGGTTCTTTCATTACAAGTGACTTCCCTCTCTGTGACTCAATGTCACCTCCCTCACATGTAGTGCAGAAGAAATCCCCATAGCCTGGTAAAGCGACTGAATGTGCTGCAAGATTGTCCAGGCCTGGGCCACGCCACGCCACGCCCTGCCTGGTCAGCCGGATCTAGACTCAGACCAAATGTATGTGGCTATTCCCAGAGACACACACCAGGCTCCAGACTCATCCAGTGGTGTTCCCAGACAGGAACTCTGTGTTCTGGACAAACTGGTCTTGCTCTGGCCCTGAACTGAACATGCCATCTTCCACCTCTGTGTGCTCACGCAGGTGGTATCCCCCCCCCCCCCCCCCCCCCGCATGCCCTCTCCTCCTTCCTTCAGGTGCTAACCCCTCCTCCACCCCCAACCTCTCTGCTAGAAAGCAAGCAAGCTCCTGGTTGAGTCTGGTGTCCTTCTTTGTCCTGGCATCCCTTAGCACAATGCCTGGAGATCAAACACTAACCAGTATCTATTAAGCGCCTGCTGCGTGCCAGGCAGTCTGCTAGACTCCAGAGATATAAAGACAGACACAAAGCAGTCCCTGCCCTTAAGGAGCTAACATCTAACAGGAGGCCCAAGGATGCGGCCAGTGGACACCGCACACGTACAACGTTATAAACAAAGTAATTAAACACAGGTAGTGTGAAGGGGAGGCACTCACTGGCTTCATGCAGAAAGAAGACAGCCAATGGAGGAGGGAGACAGGCGAGGACAGAGAAGAGGCCCAGCCTGGGAAGCTGGGCTGGGGCCGAGCCGTGCAGGACGTTAGAGGCTAAAGAGCTGAGCTTAGAGTTTATCCCAGCAGCCATTGGAAACCCCTGGCACTGGAGCAGAGGAGTCACACGCTCAGGTTTAGTCTGGAAAATCACTCAGGCAGCAGCGTGCCGGGTGGGAGACAACAGGCAGAGCGTCTATTAAGTACTTAGTGTATGCCGGCCCTTTGCCAAGGGCTAGGGATTCAAAGAGGAGTGAGCAAGATGGGGCCCCCTTTCTGAAGAGAGAAGGCAGAGGTAGAAGGGGCAGGGGCAAGGGAGGCTGGTCTCTGGCATCCCGGCCGGCCAGGCCGAGGAGGCAGCTCCAGTGCTTGCAGGAGCGAAGTCCAACTTTGCTACAGGGAGGAGGAGGGGATGGCAGCCAGAGGCCACAGATGCCCGTGCCAGAGGTGGGGAGACCAGTCAGGAGGAGGCTGTGGCAATCCCTTAGGGCAGTGTGAGCTAGGCTGGGCAATGGAAGGATGCCACAGTGACCCCCCAGCCCCCCAGCTGATTCAGCTTGTGGGAGGAGGGGGAGGAGAAAGCCCCTGTGTGTGGGCTCTGTGGGCAGAGCTGCCCTGGACACTGGCTGTGCCCTGGAGACCACTGGAGACCAAAGGGGAGGCTCCTGTGGTCATGCAGGCTGGGGGAGGGGAGAAAGACACCCGGCTGTCCATCAGTCAGTCAGTGAACACTGATGGGGGCCAAAGGCAGTCCCTCCCCGAGGGGAGATCCTGCACACTTTCCAGGCTGGCCCAGCCGTCCCCTCCTCCACCTGGTCCTTGCCTCAAGGGCCACCTCTGACCCACCCAGCTGGGACTGACCCCTCTCGCCGGTATGCAGGGAGGTCACCCTGAAGCCAGGAAGAACTGGGCTCAAGTCTGGCTGCGTGACTATGGGCAAGCGGGAGCTCCCCCTGTCAGTGAGACCCCAAGCCTAGCACGTCTACAAGAGGCGCTTAATACGTGCTGGCTGACAGGTGAGGACTGCCCTTCCTCAAGGCCTCCATCTCAGATATAACCGGACATTTACATGTAGTCTTTTCTATCAGAAAGGGTGCTGTTCCAGCGGGGCACCACTGTACGGGGAACATCAAGCCTGGAATCAGGAAGACCCGAGTTCAAATTCGGACTACGACACTGACTAGCTTTGTGACCTTGGGCAGGTCACTGCACTTGTTTGCCTCAGTTTCCTCAACTCTAAAATGGGAATAATAACAGCACCACTTCACGGGGCTGTTGTGGGAGACAAATGAGAACGCGGTATATAGTAGGAGCTGTATAAATGCTCATGCCTGCGCCAGTTTCCTTTTTGTCCCAGTGCCGGCGGCTCCTATTACACCGTAAAAGCTTAATAAATGTTGGTCCATTAAAGGGTGGGTTGCATTGAGAGCCTCTAGTGCTGCCCCCGTTAGCTGGGGGGAGGGCACAGTGACCTGCCCAAGGTCATACATGCACTAAGTGGCACTGCCAGGATTCGAATCCAGGTGCTCTCAATCTAGCTCTGCGTGCTGCCCGCCGGGTAACATCCGAGCCGGGACTAGCCCCCTCCCCAGACAAGGCAATCAGGAGGCAGGGGGCGCGGATCCAGAGCTCCCAGAGCCCCTTGCACCCAGCCCCGCCTTCCCCAACGCGCGCTACTGGCCCGGCCCCCTGCGCTCCGAGCTCCGCGTCCTCCGCCCCGCTCCCCTCCCAGCGCCCCTCAGCCTCCCGCGTCTGCGCGCTGGGCGCCCTCTGCCCCGCCCCCCTCCCAGCGCCCCCTGCGCCCGCGCGCCCGGCCGCCTCTACCCCTCCCCCCGCCCCGTCCTCGAGCGCCTTCGCACCCTCACGCCCCCACCCTCTCTCCACGGCTGCGCCTTCGCGCCCCCTCAGGCCTCGCTCCCGGGCCAGCCTCACTGACCTGAGTGCGGCTCCGGCCCGCAGGAGGCGCCGCAGGCTCCGATCCAGCGCCGCCGCCGCCTCTTCAGCCCTAGGGCTGAACATCGCCCCGGCCCGCTTTGAGGGGGGGCCGCTCGGCCCCGCCCAGCCCAGCTCCCCGAGCCGCCCCCCCCACCCCCGGCCCCGCCCCCGCGGGGCTCAGCTCTGTCAGCGTAGGGGAGCGGGCGCCGAGTCTGAGCCCGGGGAGGTAGGGGGGGGACTCGGGATAGAAACGGACCGGAAGCAGGCTTCTGCCGGAGGATGAAAGTCGAAGAACAGCCACCACCACCTTCCGGCCTCCTTTAGTCCCACCTTCCTTAGCAACGGGCACGCGCACGCGCCGGAGGCTTCGAGAGCTCGTTGCTAGGAGGAGGACGCTCAGGAGTGGGGGCGGGGAGGGCGAGACTGGAGAGCTCACTTTGCGCACACTCCGAGACCCGGGACCACGTGGCCACTGGGAGGAGCCCCAGAATCTAGAACTTTATAATTTATTTATTTTTACTTTTCAACGTTCACTTCCGGAAGATTTTGAGTTTTCAGTTTTCTTCTCCTCCCGAAGACGGCGTGCAATCTGATGTAGGTTCACATTAAGCATATTTTCCCATTAGTCATGATGTAAAGAAGAATTAGAGCCAATGGAAGGAACCACGAGAAAGAAGAAACAAAACAGAAGGAGAGCAAATAGCCTGCTTCCATCTGCATTCAGACTCCATCAATTCTTTCTCTGATGTGCACAGCATTTTCTATTGTGAGTCTTTTGGAGATGTCTTAGATCCTTGCATTGCTGAGAAGGGCTAAGTCTATCAAAGGCAGTCATCGCAGATGTGGCTGTTATTGTGTACAACGTTCTCCTGGTTCCGCTCACTTCACTCAGCATCAGACCATACAAGTCCTTCCAGGTTTTTCTGAAGTCTGCCTGCTCATCATTTCTTACAGCACCATAGTATTCCATTACATTCGTATGCCACAACTTGTTCAGCCATTCGCCAATTGATGGGCATCCCCTCCATTTCCAATTCTTGGCCACCACACAAAGAGCTGCTATAAATAATTTTGTACATGTGGGTCCTCTTCCCATTTTTATTATCTCTTTGGCATACAGAAGTGCTCTTGCTGGGTCAAAGAGTATGCAAAGTTTAATAGCCCTTTGGGCATAGTTCCAAATTGCTCTCCAGAATGGATGGATCAGTTCACAACTCCACCACAATGCATTAGTGTTCCAATTTTCCCACATCTCCGACATTTATCATTTTCCTGTTTTGTCATATTAGCCAATCTGATAGGTGTGATGTGGTACCTCAGAGTTGTTTTAATTTGCATTTCTCTAATCAATAGTGATTTAGAGCATTTTTTTCATATGGCTATAGAACTGCCTGTTCGTGTCCTTTGACCATTTATCAATTGGGGAAGGGCTTATATTCTTATAAATTTGACTCAGTTCTCTATATGTTTTGGAAATGAGGCCTTTATCAGAGACAATGGCTGTAAAAATTGTTTCCCACTTTCTGCTTTCCTTCTAATCTTGCTTGCATTGGCTTTGTGCAAAAACTTTTCAATTTAATGTAATCAAAGTCATCCATTTGCATTTCATAATGTTCTCTAGATCTTGTTTGGTCATGAATTCTTATCTTCTCAACAGATCTTGTGAGAGATAAGAGACAATTATGTTTCCATATAATGAAAGTGAGAGGAAAAGTAGCTCAGAGGCTGAAAATGGATGAAATTGGTTGTTTCATTAAAGAGGCTGGAAGTAGGACAAAGGTTAAGCTTTACCTAGAGTACTCATGGATAGGCTCATTAATACTAACTTCTCCCCCTAGAAGGGAAGCAATAAGATAGCACTAGGCACATTTCATATGTTAGTGGGAAGAAAGACATGTTATGAAATGGGAGTATCAGGAAGAGTCTAACCTGGGAAAACAGGGACCAATCCCGGCTCTGAAGGGAGGGAGACTAAGGAACTAACTGCATAAAAGGCTTGCTTTGGCATCTGTCAGGGTGTCTTATGGGAGGTGGTACCTGAGGTGAGCCTTGAAGGGAGCTGGGGATGCACAAGGTGGAGGTGAGGAGTATTCTAGGCATGGATGACACATAACTTATGCAAACCAGGGAGTTGAGAAGAATGTTCTGTGCAGGGGAAGAGTGAGTAGGGTTTACTCTGGCTGGAGCTTAAAAATGAGTGACTGGGAGTAAGGAGAAATCATCCTGGAGAGATAGACTGGAGCCAGGTTGTGAAGGGCTTTAAATTCCAAACATGAGACTTTGTATTTTGTATTTGATCTTAGAGAAAATAGGAAACTTCTCAAGCAGGGGAGTGAGAAAGTCAGACTTGTGTTTTAGGAATATCAATTTGGCCGCTGTGAAAAGGATGGATTCAAAAGAGAGAGACATGTGGCAAGAGGGCCATTAAGAAGGGTACCGAAATACACCAGGTGAGAGGTGATGAACTCCAACAAGGATGGCGATTGCGTGAGTAGCAAGAGATGTTGAGGAGGTTGACAAGAATTGGCAACCCAATGGATGTGTGGGGATGAGGGAGAGTGAAAAGTTGAGGATGATTCCTAGGTTGTGAGCCCAGGCAATTGAAAGACTATGGTTCCTTCAAAGAAAATAAAGAAGTTAAGAGGATGGGTGGGTTTGTTGTTGTTGTTCAGTTGTGTCTGACTCTTCATGACCCCATTTGGAGTTTTCTTGGCAAAGATACTGGAGTGGTTTGCCATTTCTTTCTCCAGCTCATTTTACAGATGAGGAAACTGAGTCAAACAGGGTGAAATGACTTGCCCAGGGTCACACAGCTAGTAAGTGTCTGAGGCTGGATTTGAACTCAGGAAGATGAATCTTTCTGACTCCAAGTCTGGCGCTCTATGCACTGGACAACCTAGCTGCCCGTGGATGGGTTTAGGGGGGAAGATAATGAACTCCGTTTTGGACGTGTTGAGTTGGAGATGAATCCAGGAGATCAGGCAATTGGAAATACAGAACTGGATCTCAGGAGAGAGGTGAGGGCTGGCTATTTGGATCTGGGAGTTATCTGCATAAAGAAGATGGTGGGATCCATGGGAGCTCTTGAGATAGCTGAGATGAAATATACAAAGAAAAGATGAGGGCACCTAAGACAGAACCCTGGGAGTGCGCCCACCAGGCTTCAGGAGACATGGGGAGCGGGCTGTGAGTGATGACTCTGCGAAGGAGATTTAAAACAGAATATTGGAGCTGGGAGGAACCTTAGAAACGTCAGTGCTGGAAGAGCCCTGAGGATCTAAAACAATAGAGACGGGATCATCAGGGAAACTCAGTGGTCTCTTCCAGGGTCACCTGTACTGAAGGAAGACACACAATGGGATTCTGATGCCCCTTGGGTCCATTACAAATTGATACTGTGTAACCTCAACTGGTCTCTCACTGGCAAAAGGCAATCCTTTCACGTTTCCCTGATTCACCTCCCATGCCACGCTCCCTGGGCTATTCCAAACCCTTTCTCCTCTGCTGAAGCCTGAGAAAATAGATGGGTGCCCTGAGCTTCCTCTTCCCTGCTCTCATCATCTCCCATTCTCTCCTCCTTTAGTCTCTGATGAAGATGTGGTTCTTCTCCATGTCAAGTCCAACCCCCTTGTATGCAGGAGATCCCTGATAGCAGCATTAAATATGGCGGATAGATGGAGAAGGATTAGGATTGAGGGGTGGGGAATGAGCTGATTTAGCAATTAGATTATTGGTAATTTGGGAGAGAGTAGTTTCAGTTGAGTAATGGAATGAAAGCCAAGTTCGAAGAGGTAAGAAGTACATAGGAAGAGAAGTGGAGACACAGCAAATAAAGACAAATGTTTCAAGGAATTTGGCTGAGAAAGGGATAGGTTTTTGGGTTTTTTGGGGTTTTTTTAAGGATGAGGGAGACTTGCAAATGTCTGAATGTAGTAGAGAAGGAACCAGTTGATAGGGGAAGAGGTTGAAGGCTCCAGAGAGGAATGACTCAATGATTGAAAATGCGGTCTTCTGGAGAATACAATAGGGATATAGAGCGACTAAACACTGAGTAGGTTGGCCTTGGCAAGGAGAAGGGCTTGCTCTGTCAGACACTGGGGTAAATGAGAGAAAGGAAGATGATGCCTAGGATTTTGAGATGAAGAGAATGAGAGAAGAGGCCATTTGTGTTGAAGAGTCTTATTGTTTTTAAACAAAGAGGCAAATTCATAAGCTGAAAGAAAAGGAGGAGGATGAGGTGTGGGGAGGGGAGAGAAGTTTCGGAATAGTTTCTGTCGAAAGTGAGACGGGTTATCGATTAGCAAGGAACAAAAAGCCTCTATTAATGTAGTAACCAGTTAGCACAGGTATAGGATTTCTAACAACTTCATTCGGCAACCCCTAAGTTGGGGCAGAAGAGGTCGATAATGGGCCGAGGTTTGGCAAGAGAAGAGTAGGGGCAAAGGAGTCAAGAATGGAGAATAGTGGAAAGTTGAAATTGGGGAATGGCTGAACAAATCATGCACAGAAATGTAATAGAATATTATTACATCATGGAACAAAAAACTTGAGGAATTTAGAGAAACATGGAAAGACTCATGAACTGAGAGAGAGTGAAGTAAGCAAAACCAGGAAAACCATTTATGCGATGACAGCAACGAAGTAAATGAATCAATCAGCTGAGTTGCCTCAGGCATCATCCTTCCTAATTATGGCACTGCACACACGTGACCCTGGGTTGTCAAAGACGAGATTACACCTGTGAAACAAGTGCTTTGAGGCCCTACAGAGCTGGGAAAGTTTTGAGTACAAACTTGGCAATGGACTTGTATGTGTCTTGCCAGGGGGCCATCTCAGAGAAGCTATCATCTGAAATTAGATCTAGACTCTCTTTTGTAATGAAATCTTTGCCCAAAATTGGCTATAACTGCTCACCAACACTCACAAAACATCAGCAGGTATGTCAGCGAGTGTAAACAAAAGAAGAAAAAACCCTCACATGATGAGAGTTTTTTTCCTATATCTTTGTCCCGTTCTTCCCCACCAGACTTCCTGCTCAAGTTATTGTCTTCATTGGCTGGGGCCCACAAAAATCCCGGGGTCCAGCCAGTGCAAGTACAGCTGCCACTGAATAATAGATGTTCTTATAAATAGCGATGTATTACTAATTTATAGTGAAAGTGGTGCACTGAGCGGCTATCCCCACACTGTACCGCCATACATCAGACGGAAAGAAAGATCTCCTGGATGTCGGAAAACAACAGGGTCACAGGGTCAGCATCTCTCAGGCATGGCTATTGATGTGCTAATGCAGTCTAAAGCATGTGCTTCTGTGTTCCTGGGGAGAGAGAAAGCAAATGGGATCAACACATTGCTCAAAGAGCATTTCTGTTCTCTGTAGACTTTTTCTCTTTTGGTTTTAAGATGGGATCCAGAGTTATGACCTCAAAATGGGACTGGGGAATTACTGAAATTTCTTGAGAAAGGAAGTCATACATAGTTCAGCCCTTCAGAGTTGTTAAAAGAAGCAAAGCAATCTTGCTAGACCTTCTCTGAGTGGGTATTGCCATGGCCGGGGAGCACAGTTGGAGTCTGGAATTCTGTCAGATTCACTTTTCTGTATAGATCTATCTGGCCATGCTTTTCTGCTCAGAAATCTTCAGTGGTTCTCTCTGGTCCCCTGAGTAAATTTGAACCTCTTTTATGTGGCATTCATTGGCTCCTAGGCTCAAAGTATCATAAATTGAGAGGGAAAGAGAACTTAGAAATCTAGTCATTTTACAGATGAGGGAACTCAGTGCCTTGCTCAGGGTTTTACACACAGTTAACAAGCTAATCTAGGGTCACAGAGCTAGATTTAGAAAGGATCTCAGAGGCCTCTGATGAGGGAACCACAGACCAGGAATTCAGAGAAATGTGGGAAGACACTTGCATTAACTAGTGCAGAATGAAGAAAGCAAAGCAAGAATAGTTGACGCAGCAAGGCTATAAGGAGCAAAGTTGGGGTGTTCATGCCGTTTGTAATCTGGTACCACCCCATAGTGCATGGGGGCTTCATCTTGTTTGTGGCACGGTCCCTTTGGGCAAGCAGTCTGGTGAAGTGTATGGATGGCCCAAATTATAGCGAAATACTGTTACCAAAAATTTTAAGTTCACATGTCACTCCCAGCCTCACCAGCAGCCTGCATATCGTAGCTCACAACATTTGTGTAATTCTTTAAGATTTGCAAAGTACTTTAATATCAGCTTATTTGGCCCTCCCGATCACGTAGAGAGGCATTATTCTCCTCATCTGACAGATGAAGAAACTGAGAGACGTTTAATATTTGCTCGGGGTCGCACAGATAATAGTAGGCATCTGAGGCAGGATTTAAACTCGGGGCTATTTGACAACATTTATCTCTTCACTATGGCTTGCTGCCTCTCACTCTTCCTTATACTCGGTATTACTGGTCTCATATTACTCTTTGCCTTGAATGCTAACACTCTAGCCAACTGGAAAGCTCTCTGCGCCCCAAGTGTGCTCTCACATTTTTATGCCTTCTTCTTTCTCCTCTCTTTCTTCTCTCCCTCTCTTTTCCTCTCTCTTCCTCTCTTTTCTTTTCTCTTTCCTCTTTTCTTTTCCTCTTTCCCTCTCCTTCCTTCCCTCTCCCCGTCTCTCCCCGTCTTTCTCCATCTCTCTCTGTCTCTCTTTCTTCTCTCCCTCTCTTTTCCTCTCTCTTCCTCTCTTTTCTTTTCTCTTTCCTCTTTTTCTCTTTCCCTTTTTCTTTTCCTCTTTCCCTCTCCTTTCTTCTCTCTCTCCGTCTCTCCCCCTCTTTCTCCATCTCTCTCTGTCTCTCTCTTTCTCTCTCATTCCTACCACCCTTCAAAGTCAAATGCTGTCTTCTCCAGCAGACCTTCCCTGATGCCCCTCAAATAGTCAAAACCTTCCCCCTCAAACCTTACATAGCACTTTGTTCTACAACCCTAATCCATTTGTCTTATGAACCTATCATGTCTATTATTATTATTATTATACCGTAAGCCCCTTAAAGGCAAGAACTTCATGTTTTAATTAAACTTTGAATCCCTACCAACGCTAGCACAGGAACCACAGTCGCAGCTGACCTACATAGCACTTTAGGGCTTGCTAAGGATTTTTCCATATGTTATCCCATTTTATTCTTACAACAGTCTCTGTGAGGTAAGCACTATGGGGAGGCATGCTCAGGATGGTGTGGCTCGGACAGTGCCTTGGACACTCACCAGCCAGGCAGTCCCGGCAAGGTGCTGAATCTCCCTCTGCCTTTTCTCGGGTTCCTTATTCATAGGCTGAGTTCCATGGCCTTTGAGGGCCCTTCGAGCCCTCGATCCATGATCCTTAGAGATCCTATATTGTACAAATGAAGAAACTGAGGCGCAGAGAGGTGATGTCATTTGCCCAAGGTCACACAGGTGAGTAAGTGGCAAAACTAGGGTCTATGACTCCACATCCAACTCTTGTTCTTCTGTACCATATTACCTCCCCAGGGAAGAAACCAGGAACAAATAAACCCTGCAATGCTTTATTTCTTAAGAGTAAGGGCTTCAGGACAGCTAGGTGGTGCAGTGGATAGAGCACCAGCCCTGAAGTCAGGAGGACCTGAGTTCAAATGCAGCCTCAGACACATAACACTTACTAGCTATGTGACCCTGGGCAAGTCACTTAACTCCATTGCCTCGACAACAACAACAACAAAAAAAGTAAAGACTTCTTCTGAGGGCAACTCCAGAGGGCTCAGTAGCTCTGTCCAGGCTGGTGTGTCTGGACTGTAGTTTCCACTAGGGATAAAGCATCAGCTCTGCCTCTTCCACCACCTGAGGATGCAGAGCTTGGCCCAGGCCTGTGGGCAGATGTAGAATGATTCACTAAAAAAGCAGTGATCTCAAGGATCTGGGCCGGAAAGAGGGCTTGGGAAGAGCCCAAGACATCATCAGTTACTTTGGCAAGCTCATCTGTCCACGCTGCTCCCAAAGTTAATTTCCTAAAGTACAAATCCGACCATGTCACCAGCTCCTCCCCCTTCCATATTCAATAACGACTTCCTATTATTTCTAGAGTTGATTATGAAGTCCTCTTTTTGGCATGTAAGAGCTTCACAACCTGGTCACACACACACACACACACACACACACACACAACACTCCAGACAAACTGGCCTTATTCCTTATACATGTCATCTCATCATTGAGAAATACCGTCCTGCAAGATGGAATCAGCCTTCATACTCCCACCTCATCAGTAGCCTCTCCCCTTCCAATTGCAGGGTGGAGCCATGAACTCTGAAACCTCCCTTTAAAGAGGAGGGCCAGAATTTGCCATTTCCTCATTTCTCACCTGATTACCCTACCTTGAATCATCTATGACTTCCCCACCAAGTCCTTGGACTGAATCCTTTCCTACCCTCCCTCCTTCCCCTTTCAGCTTTCTTTTTGTGAGTTGGCTTCCCCTCTTAGACTGTAAGGTCCTTGGGGGCAGGGACTGCCTTTCTTTTTTGTATTTGTATTTTCAGCTCTTAGTACAGTGCCTGGCAGATAGAAGCTTAATAAATGCTTATTGACTATTATTGAGTTTGCGCTGACTCTCCCCCCTTGCCTGAAATTTACTTCCTTCTCAACTCCATCTCTCAGAGTCCTTCAGCTTCCTTCAGGATTCTGCTCAACCATTCCCTTCTACACGAAATGTTTCCAGGCCACCCAAGGTACCAGGACCCACCCCTTCCCCATCACTGTTTCTCTTTTGTATTCATTCTCCATGTACTTAATATACGTGCATATGGTTTCCCTCCTAGAATATAAAGTCTTTGAGGGCATACCTATTCGTATTCCAAGTCCCTACCGAAAACTTTTAATTCTTTTTCATGTGAACTGCAAAGAACCAGGCTTTGCCTTTTCTTGTATTTGTGTATTTTGTGTTTTTAGCTTCAATTCAGGCTTTTACACTTATTTATTTGTTAAATTTCATCTTGTAACTTGGAGCCTTTCATGTTTGTTTAGCTCCTTTTGAATCTCAGTTCTGCCCCATGACACATTACCTAAGCAGATTTGATAAGCCTGTTGTCTAGTCATTCAAAATAACTAGCCTTTATTAAGTGCCTACTATGCTAGGTACTAGACATAAAAAACATAAATGAAATATACCCAGGCCTCAAGAAACTTAGATTCTACTGAGGGGCACACCACAGGTCAACTAAGTAAATACAAGGAAATTTGGGGAGGAAGAGAACCCTAACAACAGGGGAACAGAAAAGACTTCATGAAGAAGATGGCGCTTGAGCTAAGCCTTGAAGAAAGTGTGAGAGCAGAATTCTAGTGAAAAGAGCACTGGATTTGGGCTCTGGATGATCTGGGTCCAAGAATGGCAGTTCTACTCCGTAACTATATAACCTGTGCAACCCTGGGGATATTTACTTAAAATCTTTGGGCCCCAGTTTCTTGCAAAATAAGGTTGGATTGAACCAAATGATCAACCTTCCTTTCCAGTCTAAATCTATGATCAGAACTCTATAGGGTGGGAGATAGAATGTATAGCCGGTCAACCAGTTTAGCACTGGAAGGGACCTTGGAGGTCATCAGATTCAATCCCTACCTTTTACAGATGAGGAAACTGAGATTAGGTGGTTTCCCCAAGGTTATGATGAAAGTAGCAACAGTCTGAGACAGGGATTTGAACCCAGGCCTTCATGACTCCGAGTTTAGTTCTCTATCCGCTCTACTGTTGCTGCCTCTCCATGAAGGGGAATAATGTCAGATAAAGCTGCAGAAAGTGAAGGGGACCATGCACCTATAGAAAAGCAGGTTGAAATCAATCCATTAATCAGTACACTTTGAGTCCATGGGAATGTATCCAGCTATGAATCTACTTAGATATACTGTCCACTGTAGAACAAGGTGGACAATAGCCCATAGTTCCGGATGATTGTCCCAAAGAACATCAAGAAAGACTTTGTCAAATGCCTTGTTGAAAGATACCTTGAAGGTACATTAAGTCCATGGCTCTGTTCTACCCATTTTATTAACCCTCTGAACCAAGGAAATGAGCTTAATTTGGTGTGGTTTGTCCTGAGTCAGTCTGTACTGGCTCCTACAGACACTGCTTTCTTTTTCTCAGTTCTGTTTAATATTCCTTTCATGATTTTGCCATACTTACCAGTCTGTCACTTCCAGAAGCCACTTTTCCTTTCCCCTACTTTCTTGAAAATGGAGACAACATTGGTGCATCTTCAGTCTTCTAGCTCCTCTCCTGTTTCTATTCACCATCACCACCATCATCACCATCACCATCATCATCACCATCACCACCATCATCACCATCACCACCACCACCATCACCACCATCATCATCACCACCACCATTACTATCACCACCATCACCATCACCACCATCACCACCGTCATCACCATCACTACCATCATCACCATCACCACCACCATCATCACCATCATCATAATCAACAGTAAACAATTAGTGGACACCTGCTATGTGTAAGTCATTGCCCTGGGTGCTGGAAGCAAGAGTCTTACCTGAGACAAACAGGTGTGGGAATTGGACCACGGCATCTTCTGTTGGGGGGGATGGTCATGTGGGAAAAGAATGATGAGTTGTGTTTGATAGGATTTGTAAATAGGTTCCTGTCCTTGGTGGGCGGTTATTCTAGTAGTTCTGAGTCATTCTAAGCCAGACAACCGGGGGAGTCATGCATCCACATCCTTATAGGAACATGCCCTGATCCTGGACATTAGGAGGAATTTTGAGAGGACAGTAAGGTCAGGCACTGAAGCTCCCCAAACCTGGCACTTCCCGTCCCTCTTCAGTTGACTGTGTTACACCTGAGATTGGATTCAGAAGAGGGAGGACTGGATCTAGGATTTCTCTGCCATAGGAGACTCCCTCTGCCAAGGCAGGACAGCCCCTTTTCTGCAGTTTATATTCTTACAGGACTGCCCGAAGCACTGAGAGCTAACCAGGGTCACACAACTAGGAGCTCTAAGAGGCAGGATTTGAACCCAGGGCTTCCTGGCTACAAGGTCAGCTTTCCATGCCCCCCAGTACAGCACACTGCTTCTCAGATTCAAAAGTGCAGTAGAAATTATACAACCATGAACTTACCCCAAAGCATCCCTATAGCTGTGTGTCTGTATATATATACAAACTACTCTAAAACACTCCTATAGCCATATATGTATGTATGTGTATGCTTACAGGCTATATACTCATACACACACATATACACATATACGCATATGTACACAAAAACTTGCTCCAAAACAGCCCTATAGCCACGTGTGTATGTTACATATACAAAACAACCCAATAGCCATATATATGTATAATGTTATTTTATATGTAAATGCATTATACATACATACATATATATATGTAGCCATATATATATATGACTAGACTTATATACTTACCAAGTGTGTCTGGGCCATCTCCAGTCATCCTGATGAATATCTGGCCACTGGACCCAGATGGCTCTGGAGGAGAAAGTGAGGCTGGACACCTTGCACAGCCCTCCCTCACTCAAATCAAAGTCAATTGCAAGTCATGTCATCACCTCCCTGATGTCATGGTCCTCTTCCAGAACAAAGGACAAAAAAACACAACAACAATAACCAAGTATGTGACCCTAGGGAAGTCACTTTTCTTAGTCTCAGTTTCCACATCTGTAAAATGGCACCTACTTCCCAGATGTGTTGTGAGGATAAAATGAGATAATATTTGTAAAGCACTTTGGAAACTTTAAAACACTATATAATTGCTTATTATGATTTTTACTACTACTTTGCCATGGACCTCTTTGGTAGTCTGGTAAAGCCTATGGATCCCTTTTCAGAATATTTTTTTTAATTCAAAATTAGAGGAAATGTTAAATTTCAGTTGTCAAAAATAGAGATGTATTTTTTTTCCCATTCCAGTTCATGGCCCCCCCTGAAATCTGTCCACAGACTATCAAAGCCCTAGAAGCTATCTATCCTCAGGCATAACCTAGAAATCTATCCACAGACCCTAGAACCCCTCTTTTTTTGGAGACTGGATCTTTCTATACCACCTAGGCTGGAAGTGCAAGGTGACTTGTGGATCTGACAAAATTACTGCTGTTCAGCACAGAAGTTTTCATTTTACTCCATCTTTCTAACCAGGGCAGATTCACCTCCCTTGACACAGTTGGTGGCTGACAGCTCCCAGAGGCTCGCTATATTGCTATCAGACTTAGAGGGGCCCCCAGATCAGCTTTAGCTCTATTGAAGCTCAAAACTCCAGAACTCAAGCAATCCACCACCCTCACAAGCAGGGAGTATAGGTCTACACCCCCAAGCTTGACACAAACCCTTGTTTTCACACATGGATAATCCATATCAAATTGCTTGCCTTATCAATAAGGGGGGAGGAGAGGAAGGGAGGGAGGGAGAGAACTGGTAGCTCAAAGTTTTCAAACAGGAATGTTAAAAGTTGCTTTTACATGTAATTGGAAAAATAAAATATTTAAAAATTTAAAAGAAAAGAACCCCTGTTCTAAGCTCTCTTCTCCAGGATAATTCTTCAAATACCTAAAGACAGTTATCATGCCCCCACCGGGTCATTTGACAGGCATTTTAAAGTACATTTTTAAGTAATGACATGTCAGACTTTAAGCTAAACACTGGGAATAAAAAGGGAAGATTTGGTGGCTCAAGGAATTCACATTGTGTGTCTTACTCTGGAGAATGCCCAGCCTAGTGCTGAGGAGGTCTGGGCTAGCTACTGTTTCATGCCTCATAGGAATAGCTGTGCTCATGGGGAAAGGGGCAGAGAAGGCAGGGAGTGGGAATGAGGGAGACTAGATGGTGAAGAATTTTGTCTCTGTGGCTATTGCTGGAGCCTGGGTCTGGTAACCTAACTGCTCTGAGCACCTCACCTCCGTCTACCTCCCCAGCTTCTACCCAGGGAAGGCAATCAGTATTGGAAGGATGTTGAAAGCAGTAGACTAGTAAGTAGTGTTGGAATCAAGCCCAGGATTGGCTATGGGGAGGAGGAGGAGGATTTGTCAGTCAATCAATAAACATTAAGCACTTACTATGTGCCAGGCACTGTGCTAAGTGCTGCGGTCACAAAAAGAGACAAATGACAGTCTGTCCCTCAAGAAGCTTACAGTCTAATGGAGGAGACAACACATAAACATCTTTAGACAGAAAAAATAGGAGATAATTAACAGAAAGAAGGCACCAGAATTAAAGAGGGTAAGGAAAGGGCTTCCGGTAGAAGGTGGGCTTTTAGATGGGACTGGAAGGAAACCAAGGAAGCAGGAAGCAGAGATGAGGAGGGAGAGAATTCCACACATGGGGGACGCCTGGTGAAAATGCTCAGTGGAGAGATGAAGTGTCTTGTCATTGAGGAGCCGCCAGGAGGCTGGTGTTATTGGATGGAAGAGTACTTGTCCGGTTGGGGCATGAGGTGTAAGAAAACTAGAAAGAGAGTGAAGGTTCCAGTTATAACAGACTTTGAATGCCAAACAGGATTTTATATTTGATCCTGGAGGCAACCAGGAATCATTGGACTTTATTTAAGTAGGAGAGTGATATGGTCAGACCTGAGCTTTAGGAAAATCACTTTAGTGACTTAATGGAGAACGGGCTGGGGTGAGGAGACTTGAAGCAGGCAGACCCCTCTCCCCAGTAGCTGTTGCAATAGTCCAGGTGTGAGGGGATGAGGGCCTGCACCACGGGAGTGGCCATGTCACAGGAGAGAAGGGGGTGTGTTCGAGAGATGTTACAAAGATGAAATTCATGGGTTTGGGGAAGATTGTTTATGAGGAGTGAGAGATAGTGAGGAGTCAAAGATGATGCCTGTGAGCCTGAGACGATGGTGATACCCTCAACAGTCAACAAATTTTCTCGCCTTCTGATTGGACAATCACATCCCCCAAGGGGTTCAAGCTTCAGCCTGAGGTCATGGCCCAAACTTTTTTTTTTTTTGGTGAGGCAATTGGAGTTAAGTGACTTGACCAGAGTCACACAACTAATGAGTGTCAAGTGTCTGAGGCCGGATTTGAACTAAGGTCCTCCTGAATCTAGGGCTGGTGCTCTATCTACTGCACCACTTAGCTGCCTCTATTGCTCAAGCTTTGGAGACCCCTACTCTATCCCACATCATGATATACTTTATCAAACACTTGGCTAAGATGTAAGTAAGCTCTATCTTTGATATTCCCCTCATCTACCAGGTTAGTAACCCAAAGGACCTGACCTGCCAGGACAGTGCAAGTTGGGTCATTGAGACCAGAGGGAGAGCTACATTTAAGAAGTTAGGACAATTGCCCTTAGGCATAGGAAGGATGGTGGTATCATAGATTCATGATACCTCTTCCATCCTGCAAGACCATTCATGCCTCATTAACCATGGCTCAGACATCTATATTTTTTCATGGCTAGGAAATGTCATTCATACACCATTGTCTGATGGCGAACATCATTGGAACTTGTGGACTCCTCACAGGGTCACTGGTGAGTGTAAAGCTCCCTGTTTTATGCCTCACCTGATCAGAATAACGGCAGTGGTTGTCAAATAAAGTTCATCTGGTTATGTCTGCAGCCCCTCAGTTCTCTGGGGCTATCACCTAAACAAAGGCATGCTAGAGCCAGCTCAAGCTGGCTCAACAGCTGATTGTTAAATTTTCAATGTAAGCACTTAAAGGAATTGGCAAGTGCTGCAAATCAAGGCTTGATTTATTGTTTGTTGTTTGTCTTGACTTAAGAAAATGAAGGGGGAAATGTTAATGATGCATATTAACTTAAAAGTATGTCCTGTGCACAATTTTTTTTTCCTGGAAATCTGGATATTAAACATTCACCAACATACTCTTGATGCCAATTCACATTCATTATTTCTATTACCTGCCTTTTGCATCCCACAATTTCTGAAAATAGTTTGGGGATTCATAATTAATCAGGGAATAGCTGGCAATAGGCACCCTCCCCATCTGACATGTTTTGTAGAATCTTGTATGATTTGAAGAATTGTAGACTCATAATTATGTTATCATTTCAGAGCAATTTTATCTTTATTTCTGATTTATCTTCAATAAAGTCTTCAGCTTGACATTTAAAACCCTGCACAATCTGGCTCCTTATGACCTTTCCAGGCTTATTTTATGTTTCTCACCTTCAGGCATTCAATAGTTCAATCCAACTGGTCTGCTTGCAATTCCTGTTACACAGGACCCTGTTTCCCATCTCCATGCCTTTTCATAGGCTGCTCTCCATCTCTTCACCCCTGCCTCTTAGAGTTCTCCGCTTCCTTCAAGGGGCCACCTCTTGTTAGAGGAAGTCCTTTCTGATACCTCTAGTGACCTCTTTCTGTTCAAAATATGTCATAATTATTTAAACGTTTTAAATAGAGTATTCTTCCCCTTCTTCTCTGCCTCCTGACTCCCCTGGCTTCTTTCAAGTCCTAATTAACATCTCATCTTCTATAAGAAGCCTTTCTCAACAAAGGTTAAAAATTGTTTTTGCATGTAATTGGGAAAAAAAATAAAATATTAATTTTTTTAAAAGGAGCCTCTCCCAATTCCTCTTAATTCTAGTGGCTTCTTTCTGTTGATTGTTTCCAGTTTCTCTTGTCTCTATCTTGTTTGTATATAGTTGTCTTCATGTTGTCTCCCCCATTAGACTGTGAGCTCCTTGAGAGCAGGTCTTTTACCTTTCTTTGTATCCTCAGAATTTAGTGCAGGGTCTCTGGCACATAGTAGGGGCTTAATAAATGTTTTTTAACTGTTTTTCTGCCTCCTCAAACGGTAAACCTGAGGGAAGGAACTGATTTTCAGTTAATCTCTGAATTCCCAGAGCCAAGCCCAGGACCAGGCACCAAATAAGACCTGCCTAATAAATAAATACTTTTTGAATGGAATTGAAGCGGCAAAAGCTCCAGGCACTTTACCTTTAAGATTCTTTTTCCTCAAACACTCTTTCAAAGCAGTTAATGAAATGGAGACTCAGAAGGGTAAGTGACTTTCTAAGGTTAAACAGGCTGAACCAGGCCTAGAAATCAGGTCTCCTGAGGCTTAATGCTCTTTCTACTGTAGCACACAGACTGAAGTCTGATAAGTCAGATAATCTTTCATGTTTGTAAGTGTTCTAAAAAAGGTTGTCCACTGCTTCTCAGTCTCCTTTGCTGGATCCTCCTCCTCATCATGCCCTATAACTATAGGTATCCCACAGAGCTCTGTCCTGGGCCCTCTTCTCTTCTCTCTCTAAACGACTTCACTTGGTGATCTCATCAGCTCCCGTGGATTGAATTACCATCTCCATGCTGATGATTCTCACATTGTCCTGTCCTGTCCTAACCTCTCTGCTGACCTCCAATCTTGCATCTCCAACTGCCTTTCAGACATCTCTAACTGGGTATCCAGTAGACATCCTAAACTCAATATGTCCGAAATGGAACTCATTCTCTTTCCTCCTAAACCCTCTCCACTTCCAAACTCCCCTATTACTATTGAGAGCAACACCATCCTCTGAGTTCCGAACTGTGTGTATGGTATCTCATTTGATCCAAAGAGCATTTATTTATTAGATACCTACTACTTGCAAGGCACTGTACTAGGTGCTGGTAATACAGTGATAAAACAAAAGCCAATCCTGTTAATTCTACTGAGAAACCTTCCCTTACTTTCTCTTCCCTCTCCAAGTAATCTTTCCCTCCTATCATTTTATTAGGGCACTTTGGATTTCTCTTTTGTATCCATCCCATCCTTCTTTGTATTATGCTTATTTGTAGACAGGTTCTCTGTCTGTCTCTCTTTCTTTCTTTTGTAAGCTCCCTGAGGGCAGGCAGTGTTGTTATTTTTCATGTCGGTATGCCCAGCTCCTAAATGGGCATAATAATACCTATACACTTAAACTCCACAAACATAGGGTAGCCATTTAATAGCTGCTTGGTAAATGACTAAATGCATTAGAGGCACATTGGATATCCTTTTGTAACAAGGAATGTCTAGATACTTACATCAGAAGTTGAACAGAGAAGGGAGGAAGTCAGGAATCTGTATAGATAAGATTCAACCAAAGCAGACCAGCTGGGGCTGTAATTCCTTCCCAAGGTTCCTGCAGTAACTCAGACCACTCAAGCTGCCTTCTGGTTTATGACATACTCCCAAATTCTTGACAGAATTATTGGCCCTTAATTCACCCCCTTCCTGTTATTTACTTTATGGCTATCTGGACAGTCTGTCTGAGGCATCATGGTTATTACTAATGTGGTTTCTGTAGCTTATCTTTCTGAGCTCAGAGAGGTCCTTTTCCCCTCTGAGCCTCTCTTGAAACAGATTAACTGACACCTATTCCATGTGGCAGCAAGGGATATTTGTTTCTTTTCTTTTCTTTTCTTTTGTGCATTTCTTTCCTTTTTTAAAAATTGACTTTTCTTTTTTTTGTTTTTGTTCTTAAATTAAATTTTCAATAAGAGACTTAACTTCCTCTCTCAATCTCCCTTCCTGTTCCAGTATCCAAGTCATAGGATCATAGGACCAAAGGTTTAGAATTAAAAGATTATGTAGTTAATTTGTAGATGAAGAATGGAGACTCAGCAAAGTTAAGTGATTTTGCCCAAGGTCACACAGGTAGTGCTAAAGTCAGGATTTGAACCTAGGTCCTTTGACTCTAAATCTAAAGTCAGAGAGAATTGATCATGGCACAGGACATTGGTATTCTATAAATGAGAATAGATTCTATGTGAGCATCATCCAATTATCAATGCCTGTGGGAATCTGATCCTATGGGGATGGTAGAATCAAGCTCTCCCTGAAAATCTGCTCTACTTGCCTCTAGAATAAAATACAAAGTCCTCTGTTTAGACTTTTAAGGTCCTATATAGCTTCACCCCAATCTACCTTTCCAGCCTCACTGGACACTACTCTTTCTCCTGAACTCCGGGATCCAAGCAAACTGGCCTTCTCTTTGTTTTTCACATATGATCTAGGCTTATTTGTATCCTGACTTTGGCCCCTCCTACCATCTCCTGCCTCCTTACTTTGGCCCTAGCCATCCTCCACTCCTGAAATGCACTCTCTCCTTCCCTCTTTCTCACAGAATCCCTCTCTTCCTTTAAGTCATAGATCCAGTATCATCTTCAACATGAAGATCCCCACCATGAAGATCAACATTCCTGATCCCCGCAACTGCTGATGTCTGCCCTCCCAAATTTCCTTGTGTTTAACTACTTGGCATATATTTGCATTTATTCACTTCATATTTATGTGTATGTATTTTCACATGTACTCATTGTCTCCCCATTCGAATGGTAGTTCATTATGAGTAGAGGTTGTTTCATTCTTTCCTTGTCTCCTTAGTGCCTAGAACAGTCCCTGGCAAGAATAGGTACTTAACAAATATTTGTTGATTGATAAATAGGTGATTTTAATGTTGTTATAGCAGAAAGAGCATTGGATTTAGGATCAATTAGAATGTAAGCTCCTTGAGGGCAGAGATTGTTTTTCATTTTTTCTTTTTGTATCCAGTGCCCCCCCTTTATTGTTTAGTCCATACTGATGATTTCATCAGTGTGAAGATTCCCTCTACCAACATAGATCAGCAAAACTTATTTGTAGGTTATAGATTTAAGAATTTGCCTGGGGAAACCAAAAGATGGAGTCATTTACCTAAGGTCCTATGGACAATATACTTAAACTTAGCTTTTCCTGCCTCCAGCTCTGGCCCTTAGTCCACTGTGCCACCCTGCCTTCTGCCTTGCACTTACAGGTGCTCAACAAGTCTTGGTTGGATAGGAATTGATTGGACTGGGTTCTCATTTCAGTTCAATTCTAAAAATGTTTATTCAGCACCTCCTATGCACAGAGTACTAAGTTAGGTGCAGGGGATGAAAAAACCTTAAAACACAATCCCGGTCCTCAAGGAACTTATGTTCCGCTAAGGGAGTTCTTTGCTTCCACTCTGATCAATTTGATAATGCTGCAGGATATGGATCTTTGCTTGAAGGCCATCTCTACATGGAGATGGGCATGTCCATTGTTGATCTGCTTGGAAGCAGTTAGTCAACAAGTACTTATGAAGCACCTACTGTGTGCCGGTCACTTAGCTAAGCACTGGGGATGCAAAGAAAGTCAAAAGATAGTCCCTGCCTTCTAATGAGAGAGACAATGTGTAAACAGTTATGTACAAAAAAGGTCATAGGTAAGATGAACTGGAGATCACAGGAGGAAGGCACTGGAATTAAGAGGGGGTAGGGAAGTCTTCCTGGAGAAAATGGAATAGTAGTTGGGACCTAAATGAAGACAAGGAAGCAAGAGGGAGGGATGCAGAGGGAAAGCATTCCAGGGACAGGGGACAGCCAGTGAAAATGCCTGGAGTCAGGAGTTGAGTGTCTAGTTCAAGGAACAGCAAGGAAACCTGTGTTGCTGGATTGCAGAGCTGGGGAGTGGAGCAAAGGAGGAGAAGAATAAGGTATAAGAAACCTGGAAAAGTAGGAGGGGGGCTAGGTTATGAAGAACTTTGAACTCCAAATAGAGGGTGCTATGATCCTGATCCTGGTCCTGGAGGTAATAGGGAGTCAGTGGAGTTTATGGGGGGTAACATGGTGGGTCAGCTTGGTGGTACAGTGAATAGAGCACTGGGCTTGGAGTCAGAAAGACTTATCTTCATGAGTTCAAACCTGGCCTCAGACACTTACTAGCCATGTGACCCTGGGCAGGTCCTTTAACCCTGTTTGCCTCAGTTTTCCTATATGTACAATGAGCTGGAGAAGGAAATGACAAACCACTCCAGTATCCTTGTCAAAAAAACCTTAAATGGGGTCATGAAGAGTTAAACACAACTGAAAAATGACACAACAACAATAAAAACATGGTTGGCCCTGTGCTTTAGGAAAATCACTTTAACAGCTGAGTGGAGGATAGATTGGAGTGGAAAGATTTGAGGCAGGGAGACCAATCATCAGGGTGTTGCCATAGTCCAGGCATGAGGTGATGAGAGACTGTACCAGGGTATGGCAATGCCCAAGGAGGGAAGAGGTACGTCCAAGAGATGTTGCAAAGGTAAAATCTACAGGACTTGGCAACAGCTTGGATACAGGGGAGTGAGAAAGAGTACAGATTCAAAGATGACACCCAGGTTCACAACCTATCTGTTAACCTTGACAGCGGTGCCGTCAGCAGTAACAGGGAATTTAAGAAGCGGGTAGAGCATGAAGGGAAAGTTAATGAGTTTGCTTTTGGACTGAGATGTCTAAGAGAAGATGTGAGAATGAAGGTTAGGGTTGGATAAGTAGGTCTGAGAGTCACCAGCATAAAGGTGGTAACTGAATCCATGGGAGATGATGAGATCTCCAAATGAAATAGAGAGAAGAAGGAAAGAGAAGAGGGCCCAAGATAGAGCCCTGTGGGATGCCCACAGGGTAACCTATGAACCCTTATGTGTGGCCTAGACATAGATCCTGCAAAGGAGGCTGAGGATGAGAATCAGGATAGAGCAGTGTTACAGAAACAGAAAACTAGAGAGAAGAGAGTATGAAGGATAAGGGAGTGATAAACAGTGGTCAAAGTGGTCAAGAAGGATGAGGACTAAGAAAGGGCCATTGTACTTGGCAATTAGGAAATCATTGGTAACTTTGAAGAGAGTAGTTTCAACTGAATGATGAGGTCAGAAGCCAGCTTGTGGAGAGAGAGGAAAGGAAGTGAAAGTATCACTTGTAGATGGCCTTGTCAAGCAGTTTAGCCACAAAAGGGAGGAAAGATGTGAGATGATAGCTAGTGGGACTGGATGGATCAAGTGACAATGTTTTTGAGGTGAGGAAGATGTGAGTGTATCTATAGGCAGTAGGGAATCAGCCAGTAGACAAGGAGAGATTGAAGATAAGTGATAGTGGGGCTGACAAAGTGGGCACAGATGACTCCTGGGATTGGAGCTGCTTCGAGATAATTTGCTGATTGGGACTCTGAATGGACTCTTGTCAGAGAATCTGCCCTGCTCTATAGTCTACAAAAACTCTCTGTCTCTCTCTAATCTTTTTCTTCCCTCTTTCTCCTTTTTCTTCTCTCTGTCTGTTTTTGTCTTTGTCTCTCTCTTCTCCTTCTCCTCCTCCTTCTCCTCCTTCTCTTCTTCCTCCTCTTCTTTCTTCTGTTTTTTTGATTTTTGATTGCTTATACTTTACAAGGTATCTTGGGGTTTGAGGACTATATTTCCCCCTATTTATTTATTATATCTTTTTTTCTCAAAAAACTGGGATAATGAACTCTGTCTCATGTAGCTTTCATTTATGATTTCTTCCTTCTTTTTTTGGGGGGGGGGGGAAGAGGCGCTGGGCAATGGGGTTAAGTGACTTGCCCAGGGTCGCACAGCTAAGAAGTATCAAGTGTCTGAGGCTGGATTTGAACTCAGGTCCTCCTGACTCCAGGGCTGGTGCTCTATCCACTGTTCCACCTAGCTGCCCCCTTATTTATGATTTCTTGAAATATAGTTCTGGAAAAACAGGCTTTGAAAAAACCTATTGTGATTCAAATGGAGCTAGTTGACTTTGCCTTTAAACCCAAATCAGTCTGGCTTTCATTGACTGGCCAATAATAGGTCCCAGACCAAGCCTCTCTCACTCATTTTTGGGGTTTTGATGGTGCAGAGTGAGTGTAAAGAGCAATTATTTTCTGTTCTGAACAAAAGCTCTGAGGGTCTTTCCCTCCCAGATTGATTCTTTTGTGATGGCAAACTAGTCCGTCTTTTGTCTCAGTTCTTACCTAGCCTTTAATCACTGGGTGGGCATTGCCTCAGACAAACTGAGATCTGGGAAAGACCTTAACTTTAAAAGTCCTAGGTCTCCCACTGCATCCTGATCCATCGCCAGTTGACTTGACTTATGTCTTGTCACTGGACTCTGAAGACTGGAGGAAGAGAGTGAGGCTGATGACTTTGCACAGCCCTGCCTCACTTAAATCCAATTCACTTGCAAGTCAAGACATCACCCTCCTGATGTCATTGGTCCTCTTCAAGAATGAAGGACAAACAACAACTGTTTCTCCATGGCTCTGTCTTTGTATTTCTGTCTCTATCTCTTCAAGAAGATGGACCAGCACACAGCAGACTGATTACATTCATGGTGGATATGGGAGGGAAAAATCTGTGCCTATGCACAGTTCACTCCCTAGGGAGGAGTCTGAACCACAGTGTGGTGCTCCAAGTGTTGGGAAGAGTATAAGACTCTATAAGAAAGTAACCCACTAGAATGTCAAAAGCTTGCTCCAGCAGCATCTTTGAGGTAAACTCCCTTCCGAGGGGAACTGATGGATTATTTGAGTGCTTTTTGACATTATCTTTATTTGTTTACGAGATTTTGAGTGTCCTTTACATTTTATACATTTTTAATATATTGAAATTAAGGCTGTCCTATACCCCATTTGGCTATTTTGAGCGCCTTTGTAAGAGCTAGGCAACTCTAGAGACAGGAAATTTTCTTAGAGTAATTCTAGGTGGGGGAAATTAGCAAAAGAGAGAAAATTACTCTCTTGGGGTCAGCTTCCATGTTTAAGCTTGAGTCTATGTAACCCCAAATGGAGTCCTGGGATTGCCATGGGCCATGGGTTACATTTACAATGCAAAGGTACGTGATTTTGTTGGGGTGGTTCCCCCAACTCTTCTATGACTTAGTAGTTGGTCTTCAGGAATGATTGTGCCCAAAAAATTAAATACCCTGAAGTCAACCTCATGATGATTACTCACCTGTAAAATGCATCATTATATTCCAGGTTTTTTTAAAAATTTAATATAATCAAGCATTTCTATCTTCTTTCTAATAGTTCCTTCAATTCATTCAATTAGTTGAATAGGAAGAAAGTCATCTCCCTACCACAAATGAGATAGATACATTATTCCGTTTTCTTCTACCTTTTTTAATGTTTAAATCATCCATTTGGAATTCACTGAAGTATATGGTATGAGATGTGGGTAAAAATCCATTTCCTGCCTGAGTACCAACTAATTTTCCTGATACATTTGTTAAATATTTTGAATTCTTTTCCCAGTCCTTATTTTTATAAGTTTATCAAATATTAATTCTTCATATATATTTGGTTGGACATCTGAAATATCTCCATTCCAGTTCATCGATCACTTTTTTGCCTTGTTCCAAATAATTTTATCACTGATTTTTAATAGATTATGAAGGCCAGCTTATCTTTACCAGTTTTCCTAATTTTTTCCTTCTCCATGCTCCTAGTAGACCCCTTGTTATTCTTGTCTGTTTATTTTTCCCCATAAATTTAATTATAATGTATCCAATTCTATGGTAATTTGATTAATACTGTATTAGACATGTGGAGTAATTTTGGAGTGCTATTGTTTTTGCTATTTATCTGACTAATCTATGAACATCGACTGTCCTGTCTTTATTTCCATCATTTTCAATTTTGGGTTGCCTTTATAGAAACCATATGCCTTCTTGATTAGGTTAATTCTCAAATAATTTGATGGTTTTAGTAAATAGGGTTTCTACTACACCAGTTCTTGAATGATACCAAAGTTATTTAATATTTCATGGTCTTTTACATTTTCCCCAATACATCCTCTGACCATGGATTTGCCCATGCTATTTGTTTGATGTTTAAAGTCAAAGTAATTTAATTTAATTCTTTTTTGTTTGTTTGTTTGTCTTTTAACCTGGATCTTCTTATCTTGCTGAAAGGGCAGTGATCCTATAGGCCTCATCCCAATGCTGTTGGCAAGGAAGCTTGAACCTGCTATTTTTCTTACCTGGGCCAGTATGTCTCTCTTTAAGTAACCTGGTCACCCTCTGCTGCTAGGGGCTCACCATTTTGGCACTAGAGTTATCATAGAGACCCACTTGGTTTTAGAACATCTGGAGTGCAGAACTCCCAAACTCAGACTAATTCACTAGCCTCAACCTCCCCAGCAGTAGGGACGACAGAGATTTACCACCACGCTTGACAAAGAAATTTATTTCAACAAACATGTAATTTCAAGAACCACTTCCCAACTTGTACAGTGGGTTCCCCCAATAAGGCTACTCTGGACCCCCAATAAGGGTGCACATCTTTTCAGAGCCACAGTTCACAAGTCCCCACCAGTGTGTGAGAAATTTTTTATTCAGCCAGAAGACACAATTAATTCTAAGCAAAGGCATTTCATGAAATAGCATAACAAGAAAAGTAGCAATAAAAAAAAACTTCCTCTGTCAACCTGAAGCACACTTTCCCATAAATATACATCACCAATGGGAAGAATGGGCACATGTGAAAAAAGATACATGGAGAGTTAGCCACATAAAGAACACTGTGGTTCTGGCACATTTGCGGAGGAGCAGCTAACATTACTGGTGCTGCAGGGCCCTAATGTCTTCTAGTGATGCCATCATGCAGCTCCTTCTGGGCTTGCTCCCCACTAGTCTCAAGTGGTATAGAGTCTCTGTTGGGTATGTAATGTCTACTGGGTGTGAGGGCATGTCATGGAGTCTTTGTGGGCCATTGATGGCTTTGTATGGCCACTAATTGATGTTGTTCCACTTGTCCACTGATGGCTTTTGATAAATAATACCAAGTGTGGCTCACCTAAGAATAAGACTGTGGACCTTGTTACTGCTTCTGGCTTCTGACTTGAACTGGAGACCTTAGCTGACATGCTGCCTCACCTCCACAAGAAGGAGAATGGGCTTTGCCATCATAGTTTTTGTATATCTCTTTTTCAAAAAGCAAAGAGCTCAATTTTCCAGTCATTGAATTTAGGAAATCCTATAGTTGTTTTTCCTCCTATTATGAGAACTACCTATTTTTTCTGAGCCTTTGTACAAATGGGTGTTTTCTCCAGCAGGAAAATTATTCAGTTCAGGTGCCAATATCTTAGGAAGATAGAACATCTTCAACTAACTAATGCCTTCAGGTTTAAGTTTCTTTTTTAATCTCAATTTCCTGGTCACCTTGGACAGGGTCTCAATCAGAGGCCTTATATGCACTTAAGGTTAGAAAGTCCTTGTGGCTTCCTATTTAATTTCCACTGTTAATCTCCACCCAGTCATCATCAGTTTAGTGGCTATGTTTCTATAAAATTGCCAAGGGTTCTCTGGATTATGGGTCCCCCAGTTTTTCTACCTTTTTCTACTTTGGTCTCCCATGCTCCCATGGTCTCTCCTATTTAGGAGAGGGGAAAACACAAGAATAAACTAAATCTAGAAAATAATACCATTTCCCCTCATCCTAATTATATGTGGTTGACAACAAGACACTCTATGTCTGCAGCTGGGTAACAGAGTATATAGAACACAGGCCTGGAGTCAGGAAGGCCTGAGTTCAAATGTGGCCTCAGATATTTACCAGCTACGTAATTCTGGGCAAGTCACTTAATTTGTTTGCCTCAGTTTCCTCATCTATAATATGGGGGTAATAATAACATCCACCTCTTAGGGTTTTTGTGAGGATCAAATAAAATAATATTTATAAAGCACTTAGCACAGTACCTGACACACAATAAAGGCCATACAAATGTTAGCTGTTATTATATTCAGAACACTGAATTCTTAGGAGAATTTCAATATACCTTAACTGTGGCTTCTTAAGCAAGGACTTTTTGGTGTTATGTACTTAATAATTTCTAACAAAGAGGTAGAGCTGGCCTTGGAGTTTCAGGGATACCTGGGTTCAAATTCCATCTGTGACATACAGTCTGTGTGACCCTGGGGAAATCACTTGACCTCTCAGGGTCCCAGGCAACCCTAAGGCTATAAGTGGCAGAGTAGCAACTGATCTAAATTGTAGAGGGATTTTTCTCACCAGGAATCCCCTAACCCAATCAAATCAGAAGTCCCTAATTCAACTCACCCACCCACACTGGATGCTGAATTGTGCATTTCAGGAATATTGATGGAATTAAATAATCTCTAGTTGCTGGACCTCTATTTCTAGCATCCCCCTCGACTCACATTTTCACCTCAGTTCACTTTAAGTGGCAGCATATTGCAGGGGAATGAGAAATGTACTTGGAGTCAGAAGACATGGGTTTGAATCCCACCCCTGATATTTACTAGGTGGACTCATAAGCATTGTGGCAGTTCAGTGGATATAGCAGTAGACCTGCAGTCAGGAAGACCTGAGTTCAAATCTGGCCTCAGACACTTACTAGTTATGTGACCCTGGGCAAGTTACTTACCTTTTGTTTGCCTCAGTTTTACCTTCTGTAAAATAGGGATAATAATAGTGCCTTCCTCCTGTGTTATTAAGATCAAATGAGATAATAATTGTAAAGCACTAAGCCCAGTACCTGGCACATAATAAGTGCTATATAGATGTTATATTATATTATGTTATGTCATGTCATATCATAAAGCATATATCATATTATATTATGTCATATTATATTATATATTATTATAAGAGCAGCTAGGTATAGATAGAGCACCAGGTCTGGAGTCAGGAAGACCAGGGTTCAAATTCAGCCTCAGACACTTACTAGCTCTGTGACCCTAGGCAAGTTACCTAACCTTGTTTGGCTCAGTTTCCTCATTTGTAAAATGAGCTGGAGAAGGAAATTGCAAAATCACTCCAGGGTCTTTGCCAAGAAAACCTCAAATGGGGTCACAAAGAGTTGAACGTGACTGAAGCAACTAAACAACAACAAATTATTAATAATCACTTTACCTCTTGAAATATCAGCTTCCTTATCTGTAAAATGGGTATAGTAATGCTCATATGTGATTGTTGTGAGGAAAAGGCTTTGTAAATCTTTTTAAAAAGATGTTCCCCCTGTATTTATCCAAATGTAGCATGGAAAGGTTGTAAACTGCATTATTGCAGGAAACTCAACATGTTGAGATCACAGATCCTTTGGAATATTTGAGACTTTGAGATTGCCAGCCTGACAGAGCTGTTGTGAGGTTTAATTGAAATAAGGTTCAAGAAAGTGCTTTGCAAACGTCAGTCATGATGTCAACTTTAGGCATGATATCAATGTCAGCTATTATATAGACACACACATATGTATATGTACATATACATATACATATACACATGCCTATACACACATATACATCCATGTGTATATGTACATATACATCATGATACATACATACATACACATACACGTGTGCGTGTATAGAAGCACAGACATCTTTCTTATGTGGCTTCAAGGTGGGTTTGCCCTCCACCAACATTTCCATTCCTACCCATCTATAAACGTTTTCTTTTCATCTTTACAGTTCTTTCCTTTCTTCCATTCTAGCCTTTGGTGGTGGGCTTTATGCAGTTATATCAACCTTCCTCTGGTTTTCCATTGTCCAGCTACTTTGCCTACTTGCACAGGCCAGCCCATTTCCCAGCTCCATGATGTTTCATCAACTGTCCTCAAGACCTGGGATGCACTTCCCCTTCAACTTTACCTATTAGTTTCAATAGTTTTCTTCCAGACAGCTCAAATCCTCCCTCTTACAAGAAGCTTTTCTAGGTCTCCTCAACTGTTGGTGCTTTCTGCTCTGAGATGACCTCCCAACTCTTCTGTGTACATCTTGTAGTGACCTGGTTATTTACATGTTGTCTTCTTCATTAAAATGTGAGTTCCTCAAGGACAAGGATTTTTTTTTTTGCCTTCTTTTGTATCCCTGGTGTGTAGCACAGTGCTTGGCACATTAGTAATTACTTAATAAATATATGTTGATTAATTGACTGACTGACTGACTCTTGTCCATTGTCCCAGAGCTAATGTGAAGGTATGGAATGCAGACCTCTCCTGACTGTGAGTCCAGCACTCTTTTCAATAACCCAATTATCCTGATGGCAAGGATAGTAGAATTGTAAAGTTGGATATAGATAGTATAATTGGATAGATAGTAAAATTGGACTTTCTTTCCTATTCCATTATATGTCCATACCCACTGCTACCTCCAAAAAATTAGCATGGTTTGATAGAAAGAACCCTGGCCTTGGACTTGGTGTCAGGAAAGGTCTGGGTTTGAATGCTGCCTCCAGCATTTTCTAGCTATTGATTCTTGAACATATGGTGCCAATTCTCCCCAACCTCAGTTTCCTAATCTATAAAATGGGGATACTAATAATTGCATAACCTATTGTGTGGGTCATTTGTAAGTATTATAGGAAAGAGTTATCATTGATGACCTTTAATGAAAGAATTATGATGAAAATCATATCATTCTATGTTTATGATCCTATGATCTTGTCATTTTTTTCTCTCAATTTTCCTCATATGTTCCTTCACTTTTTGATATCTTGGTTTCCACCCCTATAAAATGATGTGGGCAAATTATATGGCTTCCTTTATATCTCCAAATTTTGATACTATGATCTTAAAAGTCAAATCTAGTGTAGTGTGTATATGGGGGGCAGGCATTTGGTTTCCCCACCCTTCCAATTTACTTGATGTAATCAATTGGAGCTATGTCCCAGAGGGAGTGCTATACCAGCAAGTGTCAGAGATGAGATTTGAACCAAAGTATTGTTTGCCTTCAGTCCAGCAGCTGCCTCGATGGTAATACTAACTCCCATGGAGCTCAGATTTTCACAAAATGCTCTTTTTACCTCAATTCTAAGAAAGAAGTAAGAAAAGGACTACTAGTCTCATTTTACAGATGAGGAAACTGAGGTCCAGAGCCTTCCAGGATCTATCCCCAGTCACACAGCCTAGTTAACCACAGGGCTAGAATTTGAAATCAGTTCTCTGGATGTTCAAGCCAACATTCTTTCCAAAAATACAGAAAACCTTCATCAAGCAAGCATTTATTAAGTCTTTAGGAAGACCTGAGTTCAAATTCAACCTGGACACTTACTAGCTGTATGATCATGGGTGAGTCACTTCACATTTGTCTGCCTCAATTTCCTTAACTGTAAAATGGAGGTAATAATAGCATCCACCTCGCAGGGATGCTTCGAAAATCAAATGAGAATATTTGTAAAGCAGTTAGCACATAACGGAAGCTGAAGAAGTCCCTTCCCTTCATTCTTTCTTTCCTTCTTTCCTTCCTGTCTGCCTGCTAGGGACGGTACTAAGCACATGAGGATACAAAGAAAGCCTAAACCATCCCTGCCCTCAAGAAGCTTACATTCTAATAGGATGAATAATAACACGGACATAAATAGGAATATACAAGATTTATACAGAGCCCTGATGCAGACAACCATTTTATAGAATACGATGCTACAGGGGAAAATCAACATTCCAAAAGCCCTAGTATAAACACAATGAGGAGGGAGGGGGGCGAGGGGGAGGAGAGGAGGGGGGTGGGAGGAGAGGAGGGGGCGGAGAGGAGGGGGCGGGGTAGTCGAGTGGGAGGGAATGGGCAAGTCTCTGTTCGCAGCAGAGCTATCTCCGCCCCCTCTCCGTCTAGCAGCCTCCGCTCCTCTCCAGCTGCTGCTATTGCTGCCGCTACCCTCCTCCTCCTCCCCCTCTTCCTCTTCCTCCTTCTCTTCCTCCTCCTCTTCCTCCTCCTCCTCCGCTGCCCTCCCCTCGGCCGCTTTGTCTCCAGGGTGCCCTAGCTGCATTTGGGTAGCGGTGGGGAGCTGTCCAGCAGCCCCGCTCCTGAAAACCTTCCCAAGCCCTCCATCCCCTCACCATGTAAGAGCCATGAAAACAGCGCTCCCCGCAGCAGCCTTGCCATGGAGGATGATGTGTTCCAGCTGAGACAGCTGCCGTGAGTACCACTGGGGGATGTGGGGAGACAGACAGATGTGCGTGCGTTTGGAAAAAGCCAGACCGCTCCAGGCGGGCGGCATCTGGGCTGTTAATTGCACCGCACCGAAAGGAGCCCCGAGAAAATGAGTTAGGCCCCAAGGAAGCAGGCCATTTTCTCGGATGGGGAGCCCAAGTTGGGTTTCTCTGACTCAGTTCAATTTCCCCCCGCTGGCAATCAGGAGATAATAAGGGGAGCCCTGTGGCAGGGATATTGTCTGGGGTTCTTTCCAGTCCTGGAGGGATGGATTAGCAGGCATCTGTCAGGACTAGGGTTTAAGGAAGGTGGAGCAGCTTATTTTAAATGCTGATAGCCTCTTAAAAGCCTGGACATTTGCCCTTAGCAGCTCTTCACCTCCACGATGAATGACTCCCAGCCTCCGAAATCTTTCTGCAAGGTCTGTCAGTAGGGAATGATAAGGATGTGTGCAAACACCATCCCCCCCCCTTCATCACTACCCCTTCCCACCAGGATTCCCGCTAGGGAGGAAAAGATGGGGCAAAAGGCTGTTGTTTATGAAGTGTGTAAAGGGTAGGTCTGGACCCAGAGCTGATTATACCAGGTATTATCCCTAGAAATCTGCTTTCTTTTGAATGAGTGGAGAGAAGAATTTTTAAAAATCCAGCTCCAATGAAGCCCACCTTAATCCACTGGCTAAAAAAGCAGTAGAAATCCACTGCTTAGAAGAATGATTGCTTCAGGGTAAAATAAAATTGCCTTGGAACCCTGGGGAACACTCTAAAGCAACTGCTCAAAATTGCTACCTTTGGCAGGGGCAGGAATGGGGGGTGGGGGTGTTGGGTAGAGGGGATTTCCCTCCATGCAGATTTTCTAAGAGGGAAATAGAACTCCAAGGAGAAAGCAATTCTGTGGCCATTCAGCCAAATCTCAGCTTACTGAATGAAATTCCATTTCGACCTGTCCAAAACCATTGCTTATTATGCCTTCTGTGTCTTTTTTTATCCATTCAGCTTTATTTTATAAAAAAAAAAAAATGGTTCTCTGTAGCACTTAAGTATCCTCCAAAGTCACTTTGGGTGTGAGTGTAATTGCTTGGATAGTCAGATATTCCACACAAATACAGCTCTTCAAGGTGATGAGGAGTGAGCAATTCCATGAGGATTTCACCAAAGAGGGTACCTTGTAATTTCTGTTTCCTCCCCAGTGTAAAATGATTACATTAGATGGGGCGCAGAAGGGAAGGAGACGGTGGCTGTGCTGGATGTGACATGAAGGCTTTTATTAATAGAATGATGCTAATAGACATATATTTTATTGTTGAACATAGAATGATTTCATAAATAATAATCACATCGGACATTATACCAAAGATGGCCAGTTATAGCTGCCAAAGGCTGGTTGTCAGGTGAGATATGAGAATACAGAAATACAAGTACCTGAGTGGAATTTATATGACTGAGTTACAGAACTATGGAGCTTGCAAAAGACCTTGGAGACCAGTTTACAAAAGAGGAAATTAAGGCCTCTAGAGAGGGGAAGTAATTTGCTTAAGGCCACACATTTACTGTGGTAAGAGCCACAACTTGAACTAATTTCTTTTGACTTTGAACCCAGTGCTTTTTCCACTCCATGTTGCCTACACAAAACAAGTACTCTCTACTCTAACCAAAAGTCAATTCTAAGGGCCAATAGAAAAACAATAGCCCCAAATTAAATCATATTTAACAAACGTGGGTTCCTGGTGACATAAGAGAATATGTTTGCCTGCAATATACAAAATCAACATCAAATTGTAATTTTAAAACTTTGTGTTCTATAGCACATCTGACCACATTTCCCCCTCACTCAAAAATCTTCAACAGCTCTCTATTGCCTCTAGTATAAAATGAAATTTTCATTGGCTCCTTATTATCCTTAGGATATATATTTTTTAATCCCCAGCCTAGTATTTAAAGTTTTCCACATTCTGGCTTCCACCTGTCTTGTTAGTCTTATTTTGTATTATTCACCTTCACACATTGTCCACTACAGTCAAGTTGACCTATCAGCTGTGCCTTGTATAGGACATACTATCTCTAGCCTCTGTGCCTTTGCACAATCCATCAAGCATGATTAGAATAACCTCTCTCCTCACCTGTGCCTCTTGGAATTCCTAGCTTCTTTCAAAGCACAGCTCTGGGATCACCTTCCATATGAGGTCTTTCCTGATCCCCAAAGTTGTTAGCGTTCTCTGCCTCTTGAAACAATGCTGTGTTATTTTGTATACACTTTGGTTTACTTCTCAGGGTACATACTGTAGTCCCTAGTGGAATGGAAGTTCCTTGAAAGCAAAGATTATCGCATTTTGTCTTTGTATCCCTCTCTGCCTCGCTCATAGCAGGTATGTAAGAAATGTTGGTTGGAATCGAACATAACTTTAGTTTCTAAATATTATTGGAAGGTGGAAAAGTGGATAGAGTGCTGGGCTTAGCGTCAGGAACATTAGAGAGTCCAAATCCTGCATTAGAGACATAATAGCTGTGTGGCTCTGGTTAAGTCACTTAACCTCCCAACCTCAGTTTCCTCATCTGTAAAATAGGTATAGTAGTAGCACCTACTTGACAACATTATTAGGATTAAATGAGATGATATTTGTAAAACATTTTGCAAAATTTAAAGTACTATATAAAGGCTATCATTACAAAAACAAACAAATATGGAAAGTATGGGGCGGGACAGGTATGGGTTTTTGTTCTTGCTCTGTTCCTCACTAGTAATGTCACACCTTAGGCAAATCACTTTCCTTCTCTGGGCCCCAGTTTCCTTCTCTGTAAATGAAGGAGTGAGCAACTAGGTAGCACAGTGGATAGAACACTGGGCTTAGAATCAGGAAGACTCCTGCTCATATTTCAAATCTGGCCTCAGACACTTACTGGCTCTGTGACCCTGGGCAAGTCACTTCACCCTGCTTGCCTCAGTTTCCTCATCTGTAAAATGAACTGCAGAAAGAAATGGCTAATCACTCCTGCCAAGAAAACCACAAATGTAGTCACAAAGAGTAGGACACAACTGAAACAACTGAACAACAACAAAATGAAGGAGTAGGTAGTGTCTAAGGGCCCTCCCACCACTGACATTCTATGTTCTGTTTTCTAAGGTCCCTTTCAGTTCTAATATACCATGTTCTAAGGTGCCTTTTGGTTCTATCATTCCATATTCTAAGGAACCTTTTATCTCTGGGGTTCTGTGTTCACTCACACACACACACGCACACACACACACATACACACACATCTGGAAGGGCACACAGAAGCCATCCAGACCAACTCCTTTATTTTCCAGATAATGTAAAGTCCCAGGGAGGAGAAATGAGTTGCTCACCCTCACACAGCTAGTAAATAAGTAGCAGAGTTGAGATTGGAACTCAGTTCCCCTGGTGCCAAATCCTGTGCTCTTTTCCCTGTACAGTGCTGCCTCCCAGGCCTCTTCTAGTCTGAATTCAATGTTCTGTGTCCTAAGGTTCCCTACAAATGGTCTAGGAACAAAACACAAACACAATATCCACCGAACAGTCTTTTAATGATTTTCTGAAGAGTGAATATATTTCAGCAAGTTTATAGCACTTGAGAAATTCACAGATGACTCAGGGGATGCCTCCCTTAACCAAAGAAGTTGCATGAAGTTAACTGGACATGTCCGTACTGAATCAAAAAGAACTGACCATAAAAATAGAAGAACATTTAGAAAAGCAAACAATAAGCATGCTAATTATCTGTTGTTCGGTTGTATCTGACTCTTCCTAACCCAGTTTGAGGTTTTCTTGGCAAAGATACTGGAGTGGTTTGCCATTTTCTTCTCCAGCTCACTTTACAGTGGAGGAAACTGAGGCAAACAGGCTTAAATGACTTGCCCAGGGTCACACAGCTAGGAAGTGTCTAAGGCTGGATTTGAACTCGAGTCTTCTTGACTCTAGGCCCAACACTCTGTCCATTGCTCCACCTAGCTGCCCATGTTAATTATACAGGGCCCCAAAGAGTAACTGGAATATGTTCATACTGTATGTATGTATGTATGTATTGTATGTGTGTGTGTGTGTATATATATATATATATACACATACATATATATAAACTATATGCAGAACTGGAATATACAAAGCTACAAAATATATACATTTAATGAAATCAGAATGATTTTGGCAATGTTTGGCAGTAATTTATCCTTAAAACTCAGCTCAAAGGGCCATGCTATTCCATGTGCCACAGTGAATCCCGACAAATACCATTTATGTCATCTCCCATGCATGGTATAGACAGATTGCAGACTGCAGATTTCCTTGAAATACTGCTGCACATGGAGTCAAAACATGTGAGTTGAAATCCCACTTCTTCTTAGTAATTATGTGGCATCGAAGAAAGGAAATAAGCATTTATTGAGTGCCTACCCTGTGCCGGTCACTATGCTAAGGGCTTTACAAATACTATCCTTATATTATTTGTATTATCCTTTACAAATAATATTCTCTCAACAACTCTGGGAGGTAGGTGCTATTATTTGCCCCCATTTTATAGTTGAGGAAACTGAGGCCAACAGAGTAGAGGTGATGTGCTCAGGGTCACACAGCTAGTAAGCGTCTGAAGCAGGATTTTAACTCAGATCTTCCTGACTCCAGGCCTAGCACTCTATCCACTGTGCCACCTACCTGCCTTGAGCAAGGCACTTAAACAACAAGCATTTACCACGTGCAAGTAATGGTGGTTACAAAGACAAAAGTAAAACAAGAAAAAAGTAGAAACAGGCTTTGCCCTCAAGAAGCTCACGTTCTGTGAGAGCAGACGATATGTACACCTCTAAGTGCAACCTGATTCCCAAAGCCCATTCTTATGGGCTCTTTCCTAATTAGTGGAAATCAGTGCCTGAGCCCAGGTGACAGGCAGGTTGGAGTAGGTGAGAGTGGGAGAGAGGAGAGCACGCAGTCCAATTTTTTCAGTCTCTTTGGCCTCTGAAGTAGCTTTGGGGGCTTCTGGCTTCCAACTTCAAGAGAGAAGATGAATGAGATCACCTCACTTCAGGTTACTGAAAGGAAAATAAGAGTCTAGGAAGAAGTCGACATGAGAGGAGTTGACTGTATCCATTGTGTCCCTATCCCCAGCTTTCTACACCAGAGACTTTGGAGAACTTCCCCTTGAGTGACATTCAGCACTCTCTTGATTGAGCTGACTTACCTCACTCCCAATAGAAGAGCTCATTCACTCTGTGTTGTCTGGTGTGTATTCTCCTGTGTATACCTTCTCTGATTTCTGTCTTGACAAATGGGTTTCTTTCCTAAGTGCGTGTTCATTGTGTAACTGGTATTTGATGGGAAGGTATCAAGCCTTGGATATAAAGATTAGGTCCCCCTTACCCCATTGAGAAATCACTATCAGAAGTTTCGTTTGAACCTGAAAACCATATCCCCTAGAGTAATAATATTTAAAGACCAAATAAATATAATTCTAGCCAGGTTCTCTCTGTGTGTGCGTGTGTGTGTGTGTGTGTGTGTGTGTGTATGTGTCTGTCTGTCTGTCTGTGTCTATCTATCTCTGTCTCTGTGTCTCTCTATTTGTCTCTCTATGTCTTTTTCTGTCTCTCTTTGTGTCTCTTTCTCTTTCTGCTGTCTCTGTCTGTCTCTGTCTCTGCCTCTCTCTGTCACTACCTTTCTCTGTCTCTCTGTCTTTGTCTCTCTGTCTCTGTCTTTGCCTCTGCCTCTGCCTCTGCCTCTGCCTCTCTCTCTCTCTCTCTCTCTCTCTCTCTCTCTCTCTCTCTCTCTTCCCCTCTCTCTCTCTCTCTCCCTCAGCTTATGGTCCCAACCTCTTGCCCTCTGGAAGGAATTAAAGCCTTCCTTGGAGAAGGATGGGGGAAGAAGAGGCTAGAGGGATGTCTATTCTGCCCCCCTTCAAGCTGCAGAAGGGGAGGAATAAGGCTGAAAAGGCAGAAGAGGGCCAAGTTGTGAAGAGCTTTGGATGCCAAAAAAATTTATATTTGCATCTAGAGGTAATAGGAAGCCACTGGAGCTTAGGTACAAAATAGGGGATGGACATGGTCAGGGAAGAATGTGATCTCAGTTTGGAGGGAAATGTTTTGTAACGATGCTTCTTGCTATAAGTAAATCCCTTTTCTAAGTGCTACTGGAGTTCAGCTGATTGATTGATAATGGGCAACACACCTGTGGGAGCTCATGAGCAACAGTACTAGAACCCCTCAGCCTCTTGCTGATACCCCTAGAATCCTGAGTGGAGGAGTAGTCAGCTTCCCTTTAGCGACCCTAACCAACGAATGGGAATGCCTTCTTCAGGGAGTGGCCTCAGAAAGGGAGCTACATCAAGGTCTGAATGTCACATTTTTAGGAAAGACATTGATAAGGTGGAGAACATCTAGAAGAATGTAACAAGGATGATGAAAGGCATCCAGATAGTGCTGTTTGAGGAGCATGTGAAGGAGCGGGGTGATGGCGAGCCAGAGAGAACAATTAGGGACATGACAGCCAAGGGCTATCCCGTGGAAGATGCAATAGACTCATATTTAACCTCAGAGGCCAAAGTAGGAAAAATAGACATTACAGAGATAGAAATAAATTTAGACTTGATGTCAGAAAAATGTACTAATTTTGAGAGCTATTCAAAAACAGAATCAACTGTCTTAGGAGGCAGTAATTTCCCACTCCCTGAAGCTCTTCAAGCAAAGTCTAGTTGACATTTTTTCAGAGATTTCTGTTGAGGCATGGGTTGGGCTAGATGGTCTCTGAGGACATTTCCAACAGTGAGATTCCATGATTCTGAATGGAGTCAGAAAGGGAAATTCAGGAGGGCCAGAGCAGTCAAGGAGAGCTTCCAGGGGGAGGCAAGCCTGAGAAGCACAGAATAAGTATTCCCAATGAGGGAAATGTGAGCAAAAGTAAGGAGGCAGGACTAAGCATGTCATGGTGGTGGTATAATGAGGTGGTCCTGATTAGAGCTAAGGAAGCACATTAAAGAAGAGAAAGAAACAAGCATACTACTGTGTGCCAGGCACCTAAGATACATCGGAGGCTGGATTTGAACTCAGGTCATCTTTTCTCTAGGTCAAGCACTCTATTCACCTCACCATCTAGCTGATAACTTGTTTAATTTCTCTGGGTCTCAGTTTCCTCTTCTGTAAAATGAGGGAGTTGGACTGATAGTCCTCTGAGGCTTTGCCAGCTCCAGATCTATAAGTCAATGAATCCCAGGCCCCCTGCCCAGCTCTCTATAAACAGATTTATCAGCTTATAATTTCATTATTTATTTATCAACAGATAATTTCCAGAGGAAATTTTTTTTTAACCAGGAGTAAACTACTTACCCCAGTAAAATCACAGGGGTGTGTAAAAAAAAGAAAAAAACTGATCTGGGAACTAGGGATACAGGGATAATTAATGTATATAGAGGAAAGAGTCCTAAGACCTGTGTTTAAATCTTTGCCATTTGGCTTTTCTGTGCCTCAGTTTCTTCATAATAATAAAATTTAATAATAGCTAGCATTTATTTAGACATTTTTGAAGTACTTTACATATATTATTTCATTTGATCCTCACAACAACCCTGTGAGATATGTGTTATTGTTATCTTGATTTTACAGATAAGGAAACTAAGGCACAGAGAGGTTAAGTCACTTGTAAAATAAGGAGGTTAGACCAAATGGTCTAGATCTGGGATCCTGAATTCCTGCTGTCAAGAAGCTTACCTTCTGAGGTGTGGGGTGAGGTGGGAATAACCTATACACAGATAAATAGGTCATTTAATAAATAAGGTCATTTGAGGAGAGAGAGAAGGTAGAAGGGTGATCAAGGAAGGTGGCACTTGAGTCACCTGTGGAAGATGAGGGTTCTGAGGGGCAGATAAGGATGCTTTCCAGAAATGAGGGACAGCTCAGACAAATATGATGGCAGGCAATGGAAAGCTGGGCTTAGGAAACAGCTCATGATCCAGTCAGTCTGGGATGTAGTTCAGGGAAGGCAGTAATGTGACATGAGGCTTGACGGGTAGGAGGTTCTTAACTACCCAGCTGAGGAGACCCTTTTGTTCTAGGGGCAGAGATGAAAGGTCTCTGAATAGAGTATAATTGTTATTATCCTACTTATTCTTAGCCTTCCTCTCATGACTATCTTGTGCGTTTGTGGGGATGTGTGGTGGTGACCGTACTCATTCTCCCGGGGCAAGACCAGCTGGGTGGAACAGGGGATAAAACTTCCCTAAGACTTTTGGGATCCTTTCCACATCATGACTTTCCCCATCACAGTGTCGATATATCGAGGGTCAGCATAAGAAATTAAATGAGAATTTTTGGGGAGTTTTGCAGAAGCTGCAAACCAGATGTGAAGGCCAGCAGACCACGCAGAAAAAGTTTAGAAACTCAGAAATGCATAAAATATATGTGTAATATTGGATGATATCAACATACTTTATCTTTTAATACCATCATAATTCAGATTTCTTTTCTGATACAAAGGCAGGACCAAAAAATTTTAGGCAGATTTTCCAGATCATGGGGGCATTGCACCCCTAGTCCCCTTGATGTAGAAGGGACAAATACTCTTGTCAACGAGGTAAAAGTAGCTTCATATATCTCAGTCATAGAACTGCCTCTTTCTAGCTTCAAGAGGAGTCCTTAGCTCTGGAGCCGGGCATGCTGACTTCCATTGTAAACAGGGATGCCCTGCTGGTGAAGGTCAAGTGGTCTGCCATGGTCCTTCTATCTCAGCCACCAAAGCTCCACAGCTACATACCTGCCTGTGGCCAGCCATACAAATGTCTCTAGCCTGAAGGCTTTGACTGTACTGCTGCTCAAGGGCGTCCAAATGGCTTCACTGGCTCTGATGTACTCAATGAACCTTTCAAAAGCTCACTGCCTAGCCTGAAAGAAGTTCCCTGTGAAACTATCTGAAGGTCATGGTCGCCAGCCTGGTTTTTTAATGTAACTTTCTGCATTCATCCACCTTCTCTCACCTTTTGCTAGCACTTAATGGTTTGAAAATAGCTTTCCACACAAGATTAGTTCAGACGAGGAAACTGAGCCCAGAGAGGGGGAGTTGCCTAGAATCATACAGGCAGAAAGTGGTGGAAGGACCAGAACTCACATCTTCCAATGCCAAGTCTTGATGCTACTTGTTCTTTGACTATGCAACTTTCAAGATGAGTTTCCTCATCTGGAAAATGAGCATAATCACACCTGATGTCCCTGCCTCCCAAGAGAGTTGTGAAAATCAAATGAAATCATGTATATGAAATTTTGGGGAAAAATTAGTGCTCTTGAAAAAAATTGGAACTCAAAATTTTATAAAAAATGAATGTTAAAAATTGTCTTTATGTGTAATTGGAAAAAATAAAAAAATACTACTAAAATTTTCAAGTTAACACTCTCTATAAATGTCAGTTATTATGATGGTGATTCATTGCATTCTTTTCATATTGTTCAATGATATTTGGCCAGAAGCAGACCAGTTCAAGTTTCCCTCCTGCTATTATTTTAGATTTTATGCTCCGTGGGCTAATATATGGGTGGATGAAATACCTGCTTTTTTGTAACTGGATATTATTATTATTATGTTAGGGTCCTAGATATAGAACTGGAAGGGAGCTTAGATGCCATTGGGTCCAAATTCCTCATTTTACAAATGAGGAAACTGAGGCAGAGAAGTGAAGTGACTTACCCAGGATCTCACAGGTAATTCAGTGTCTGAAGTAGAATTTGAACCAAGGTCTTCCTGACTCCAAATCTAGCACCCTAACAACTAAGTAATCCTACCTTTCAGTATCATCATCATCACCATCACCAACCTCATTATCAGCATCCTTATCATCACCATCATTCTCATCAAAATCTCATTTGATGGAGTTCAGATATAAATAGTCCCGGAAAAAGTTGCTATTCTTGATCGTTCTTTTACGTTTCATGTTACACAGACTGTTACAAGGTAGATAAAGAGATTGTTTTTGTTCTTGTTATCCTTATCTTATTTGTATCTTTTTCGATAAGGTTCAGATGCAAATGGTCTTAGGAAAAGTTGGCTTCTCTTATTCCTGTATATTAAGTGATGCAGGGTGATAGCACAGGTAAACTACTTCTTGGCATTCACTACAAGTGGGAAGATGTTGATTCATCCTCTGCAGACTCACTGAAAGCATCCTCTGTAGAACAGCAGTAGCAGACAGGAGGATGGGGATGGTGTGCATCTCAGCTTCTCAGCTCAACCATAAGATTTTGATCTCTTCAGCCAGCTTTCTATACTTCGAGAGTGTTGCTGTCTCTGCTGCTCCGGTTGCTTTCCCCATGGAGCTTGGTGATTCTGTTAAGTTTAGGGGATGATGATATCTAGGGATGTATGGGACCCAGTTCATACCAGCTCATGAAAGTCAATTATTAATTTTTCAGAGTGAGCATTTATACGTCAGAAATCAGCAAACACTATAAATCAAGACTTGGTTAATTGTTTTGTTGATTATCCAAATGTAGGAAACTGATGGAGAAAATGTTAATAATGCAAGTTCAACATAAAAGTATTTCATGTACATGTTTTATTTTTCAGAGAGCCAGTTGTTAAACACTTACTAGCAGACCTCTGAAACTCTTAAAAACATTGACTTTGAGTTTTTAATGAATCAATGTTATGTAAAGGTGATTGTGGGAAACAATTTGATCTGGAATAATGATCTGGTCCCAGTCTAATGTTTGAGTTCTCCAGGATATTATGAAGGCTGTATTTGCAGTATGGGGAGTTGTTAGTCAATGAAAGGTAGATGGATAATTCTGACATATAATGCTAACCGTCAGTCTTGTCTTGCTGGGTAGTCGGTAGGTGTTAAACTCTTACAGTTTACAGTGAGGTGCTGCATAATTTCCACCATTATCTTACATAACCTACATTGATCACTAAGACCAGTTCCTTAAGGATTAACCTCTAGTTTCTTATGGCAATGACCTGGTCCTGAATGACCATCAGAAACCCTTCCATTTCCACAAATGAATCCACATGATTCAGCTGTTCGTTCAATGTTTCTTTATCAGTTTATTGAATAATTCAGAGAGGGCCTTTTGACTCTACTCTTGGATATCAGTTGTTTCATTAACCTCCATCCAGAGGTAAATCACTTTCAGTTATATTTGGAAAACCCAATGCCATTTTTATTATTGTTGTTATTGTTATCATTATTATTACCCCCGTGATTCATCTAATATGCCAGTCCAATCCAATTCAATCCAATCTGAGAAGCATTTATTAGGTTTCTCCTGTATACAAGGTCCTTGACTAGGTTCTGGGCACACAAAAATAAAACAGAAATCAGTTCTTGCTCTCATGAAGCTTTCATTCTCCCAGGACAAACTGGTTCCTCACAAGTACATGATAAGAAATGTACCAAACCCAAAGATTTCTAAGCACAAGCTTTGGAAGGAAAAGGGACTTCAAAACATATATGTATGTATTTGCTCTTTTTTTTTTCTTCTGTTTTGTTTTGTTTCCTCTTTCTTGTGGTTCCTCCTATTGGTTCTAATTCTTCCTTACAACATGACTAATGTGAAAACAGAACAAAACAAAACAAAAACATATATGTATGAATGTATGTGTGTTTTGCGTATGGATAATAATGTGCGTATTGATGTTCTCATTAACCGAGTGTGTTGATATCTAACTTCTCATATACCAATTTCAAAAGTATGGCGTGTTCATTGCACTTTTTAAGTTTGAGGAATGGTCTGCACCAGAGCCAAACCAGGCTGGGGTGATAGGGGATCTGCCCTAGGGCACCAAGTTTACAAATGCTGACAGCATTTGGAGTCCTTTGGGAAATTCCTCCCCCACTCTTCTCTGCTCCCTCCTGGAGAGGCCTCCCCAGCAGCAGCCTCATGGCAGAGTTCCTGGGTCTCTGTGACCCTAATAGTATAGTGTCCCACAATCATTGCCCCCAAATTGAATACCTTTCAAGCCAGTATCTTTAAATACAAAAATCTCTAGTTACGGTTCACTGACCACACTATTTTGAAAAATTCTCTATGAGGAGGAGGGGGAAATCAAAATAATATTTTATATTTATAGAGGATTTGCTTTTCAAAGCATTTGTACAATGATTTCCATAGTTGATTCAATAATACTCTGAATTTGGAAAGCTTGGATCTGCCCTGTCATATGAGGATCATTTGAATGAACCAGGAATGTCTAGCCTAGAGAAGAAAAGATTGAGGGAGAAGATGAGAGCTTCCCCATGCATCTGAAGGGCTCTCATGCAGAGAACTTTTATTTGTTTCACTTGTTTGCCAAGCACAGAGCCAGGTACAATAGGTAAAAGTTACAAAGAAGAGAATCTGGAATCGGTGTAAGGAAAACCTTCCTAACAAACACAGTCATCCCAAAGTGGAATGAGCTGCTTTGGAAGGTGGTGAGTCCTCCTCACAGGTACTCAAGCAGAGGCTTAACCACTTTGTAGAGAGGACTCTTATTCAAGTATAACTTGTACTTAAGGCAGCTAGATGGCACCATGGATAGAGTTCTGGACTTTGTGTCAGGAAGACCTGAATTCAAAGACGATTGCTAATTGGGCAGCTAAGTGCACTAGCCCTGGAGTCAGGAGGACCTGAGTTCAAGACCAGCCTCAGATACTTACTAGCTGTGTGACCCTGGACAAGTCACTTTACCTTCTTTGCCTCAGTTTCTTCATCTGTAAAATGAGCTGGAGAAGGAAATGGCAAACCACTCCAGTAACTGTCAAGGAGAGTTGGACGTGACTGAAATGACTCAACAAAAAAAAAAAAGGGTGTGTGACCCCTGGGCAAGTCACTAGACCTCTCTCAGCCTCAGTTTCCTCGTCTGTAAAATGAGGAAGTTTGATTTGATGGTCTCTAAGATCTCTTCTATCTCTAAATCTGTCATCCTCCATGTGACTCTGAGGTAGTTTTGTTTCAATTCAATTCAGCATGCATTAATTAAACACCTGCTGTATTCTAGGCACTGGGGATATAAAGACCAAACAGAGAATGCAATCCCCTTTCCTCAAGGAGCTAAGCATTCATGACACTGTGATACTCTCATTCCCATAATATAGATGAGGAAATTAAAGTGTGGAGAAGTTAAGTAACTTCTCCAAGGTCACATTAAACAGGTTATATGTCCTGAATCAACTATTTTATTTTTAACTAGAACATGATAATAGCCATCTCTTGGGCATGCATTTATGGGCAGAAATGCCAACATCTAATTTGATCTTACTATTCTTGACAAAAATATTATGGCCAAGAGTAAATATATCGTGGAATAATTTATCAAGAGCTGAAATAGACCTTCAGAGACCATCAGATCCAATCTCCTCATTTGTCAGATGAGGAAACTGAGGCATACAGTGGTTAAGTGACTTGCCCAGGGTCACACAACTAGTAAATATCTGAGGTAGGATTTGAACCTATGTCTTCCTGACTCCAAATCCTGTGCCCCCATCCACTAGACTTCACTGTGACATGCCCAAGGTTACATTGGTAGTATCAGAAATGAGATTTGAACTCAGACTCCAGAAATAATATTCTATCTCTTGCACCACAGTGTCTTAAAGACACATCCATATTTTCTAGTTAGCTAGCCACTCACACTTACCCAGTTCAATTTTCTGGTCAAGTCAACCAGCATTTATTAAGTGCCTACTGTGTGCTGGGCACTGGGCTAATCACTAGGGATACAAAGAAAGAAAAAAAAACCAGTCCCTGCTCTCAAGGAATTCACAGTCTCATGGTCAACAAAAGAAAGCCTTTTACATTTAACCAGATGCAAGATTTCCACAAAGGATCTGAGTCGGGGAAACTCCTCCCCAGATAACCATCCCTGGTTTTCTCTAGAGTGGTCAAGTTCCGAAGAACAGGAGAGAGCTCCAGGTCTGATGATGATGCCATCTCAGGAGAACATGAAATCCAGATTGAAGGGGTCCGGTCAGAGTTAGAGGCTGTGGAATTGGAGGATGGAGCTGCAGTGCCCAAAGAGTTTGCCAATCCCACTGATGGTGAGTAGGGTAGCAATAACAACCACAACAATAACAATTTTATGGTGATTTAAGCCTTGCAAAGCACTTTACTTACATTGTCTCATTTGATCCTCACATCAACCTTACGAAGTAGGTGATATCATTATCCCCATTTTACAGATGAGGAAACTAAGGCTGAGAAAGGTTCAGCGATTTGCCCATCATCACACAGTTAGCAAGTGACTGAGGCAGGATTTGAACTCAGGCCTGCCTGACTCCATATTCAGTGCTCTAACCACTGGGCAACTTGGCTTTCAGAATCTATCGGCTATTTTTTAAAAAAATTGAAAGACAGTGTTTTTCAATGAATAAAAATGTATCTTCTCTCCCCCAACTTTCTCTCATATTGGAAAAAAGAAAAGAAAAACAAAACCTCTGTGACACGTATGCACAGGCAAGCAGAAATAATTCCCATATTGGCCATCTAGCTGCTGTTCTTAACAGCTGAAGTAAGGTATTTCTGGAGGCTGAGGCTCACTTACGGGTTAACCTTATCAAAATCAGCCCAACGCAGACGTACTTGCTTCAGGGCTCAGTACATCTAGATGGGAAGGCAATGGGGACTAGAGGTGTCACTAACAGTGATTTATTGTGGTCAATTTCAGTATCTAGGGATCATGGCCCAATCCCTACCAGCCATCTTGTTGGGTTTTTTCTATTCAAATGATTCCTGATACATTTTTTGACATTGCCTTCATTTCCAAATGTCTTTATCACTCTTGCCACCCCATCCAGCGACCTCTCTTTCATAGTAAAAAATAACAGAAAGAGAGAAAAAAATCAGTTCGGCAAAATTAAAGAACACTTTAACCATTTCTGACAGTATATATGCTATTCCATATCCATAGTCCTCCCTCCCCCCAATCGCTACAAAGAATGGAAGAAGGGATGTTTTTGCATTTCTTCTTCAAGGCCAAGTTTGGTTATTGTAGTTACACACTGCTCGGTTTCATTTTTTCCCTTGTTTTTTCAATTTCTATTGTTGTAGTCATGTATGTTGTTTTTCAAGCTTAGTTTCCATAGGTCTGCATCAGTTCACAAAACTTCTCCCTTGCTTCTCTGAATTCCTCACATTTATTGTTCTTTTTTTTTTTTTTTTTGCTTTATTTGGTGAAGCAATTGGAGTTAAGTGATTTGCCCAGGGTCACGCAGCTAGTAAGTTTCAAGTGTCTAAGGTCAAATTTGAACTCAGGTCCTCATGACTCCAAGACCGGAGCTCTATCTATTGCACCACCTAGCTGCACCCCCCCCCCCCTTATTGTTTCTTATAGCACTGTTCCAACCATCTTGTTTTGAATAATCTTGGACTATAGTGGAATGGGGTCTGGATTATTGAAGAAAAGGAATTTGGATGGTGCTTTACAAAGCCAACAATACTCTAAGGGGAAAATTCTTCCTCTCCATCTATTTCTATGAGATAACAGCAACACCAGTGGGAAAAATTAGATATCGTACACTTATATAAAGCCTGTCAATGGAGACAATTCTAAAGAGTCAATCACATTTTATTTTACTTTTATTTTCCAAATGTTTTATTGATTCCCTCTAGGTTTTTTTTAATCATAGTTATTTCTCAGTATACTAGCCCCTTCACCATTATAACAAAGAATAACTGCTAAGCCAAATTGACCTATGGAGAGAGCTCTGATATGTGCAGCATTCCATCTCAGTAGTTCCCCACTTCTCAAGAGGAGGGGAGTGTGTTTCATCCTGGGTTCTCTAGGTCATTGGAAATCATCTGAGTTCAATTGCCTTTCAGCATCGTTCCTATTTGCCTTATTATGGCCATTATATACATTTTTCTCAAGGTTCTGCTGTATTCCTTCTACCTCACTTCATACAAGTCTTCCCATGTTCCTAACTTTTATTTTCTATGGCCCGATAATATTCCATTCCACTCATATACCACAATTGGTTCAGCTATTCCCTAAATGATGGAGCAATAACATTCTCAGCAATCATTAAGCATTAATTAAGTGCCTGCTGTGTTTCTGTCACTGTGCTAAGCAGGAGGTGGCAGTTATGAAGATGACCAACCCTGAAAGGGGAGGAACATGGAGTGAACTTTATTGCAGACATAAACCTCCACCATCTTCCAAATCATGTATTATGATGTTTCAATTTAACTTCACAGTCATCTTGAAATATTCTCACCCTAGGAAAACTATAGGGTAACTGACTTCTTTATTTCATTCTCAGATACTTTCATGGTGGAAGATGCGGTGGAAGCCATCGGCTTTGGGAAGTTTCAGTGGAAACTGTCTGTCCTCACTGGATTGGCATGGGCAAGTATTTGGAATGGGGGCAGTTCAGTGTTTCAAAGGCAGGGTTTTTTTATTCTAAATTTTACTATTATTACTTCTTTGGTTAGTTTTCAACATTCATTTTTATAAGATTTTGAGTTCCATTTTTTTTCTCCCTCCCTCCCCTTCCCCCTCCCCAAGATGGCAAGCAATCTGATATAGGATATACACGTAAAATCATATTAAACATATTTCCACATTAGTCATGTTGTGAAAGAATCAGAACAAAAGGGAAAAACCATGAGAAAGAAAAAACAAAACAAAAAAAGAGAAAATAGTATGCTTTGATCTGCATTCAGACTCCAGAGTTCTTTCTCTAGATGTAGATAGCATTTTCCTTCATGAGTCTTTTGGAATTGTCAAAAGCAGGTTTTAAGTGACCCCTACATACGTTGAAGTGTTGTTGGGGGTTTTTGACCAATAATGAATGAATGAAAAAGCGTTTATTGTGACTACCATGTGTCTCTTTCCATGAAGAAGAACTGAGGATTTTAACTGAATAAAGCAAGCAATGGATGGAGCATTTCTACCCCTCTGTCATGGGCTGGCTGCATGAGTAAATTTGGGAACCAGCTTCCTTATTCAGCCTATCGACTTCCCTGAAGCAAGAGGAGACAGTCTTGGAAGCTGAAGATGAGGAGGCAGAGTCAGTCGACACCAATAATCAGTGTGTCTGTCTGCTTTCCCTTTCCCGGTACTTCTCACACTTTCTCCTTCTTCTAGATGGCAGATGCAATGGAAATGATGATTCTCAGCATTTTGGCGCCCCAACTGCATTGTGAATGGAGACTCCCCAGCTGGCAGGTGGCCCTGCTCACCTCGGTAGGAGCCCGGTGCATGTCTACTGTCTTCACATGGTTTAATTTGCCTACCACCCTTGTGGTCCATGTGGAGTTGTCTCCATCATTCAAACCCAGCAGAGGAGATGTGAACCTTGGTTGGGAATCTGGTAGGGAAATCCAGACTGCAGTCTCTTCCTGCCTGCCCCAGTACAACCTTCCCGTCTCTCGACTACCCACATCTTTGACGGTGGAATCCACTTAAGAGGATGGAACTTTCTTTTGTTCATCATTGAGCCCCTGCCCCAGAGTTATGGGTTATAGTAGAAAAAAAAAAGTGCTGGAATTGGAGAGGCCAGAACCTTCCTGTACATGTCACCTCTGCCATCTACCTTTGTGTCCTCAAGCAAGCCATTTGTCCTATATGTGTCCCACTTTTCTTTTTTTTAAGTCTTGTCTCAGACATTTGCTATCGGTGTGACCCTGGGCATGTCACTTAACCCCTGTTTGCCTCAGTTTCCTTATCTGGAAAATAGGAAGGTAACCAATAATGGATTCAGTCTTTAATGACTCTGACTTTGCTGTGACTTAAGTCTAAATACTTCTCTTTGGATCTCATCTCCTTTCTTTGTAAAGTGAGGAAGGAGGCCTGGATCATCCTGAAAGTTTCAGCTCTGACATTCTCTGTTCCAAGGTGTCCCACTCCCCAACCCCCCACCTCTGACATTCTATGTTCTAAGTTCACCCCCAGCTCTAGCAACTTCTATTCTAAGGTCACTCACTTCCAGCTCTGACATTCCCTGTTCTAAGACCCCTTGTCTAAGACTCCTGACATTCCATGTTCTATGACCCCTCCAAGCTCTAAAAAGCTGTATGAATCTGAGTAACTTTCATAACAAATGTGGATGGATATATGTCTTTGGAGGTTTTAATTTGAATGGCTTATTGGGGTTTTTTGGGGGGGGAAGAGGAGTCTTTCTTGGGGATCCTGAACTTGTCTCTAACAGAAATTGTTTCTCATGTCCTGCAGGTGGTGTTTGTGGGAATGATGTCTAGTTCCACTCTTTGGGGAAACATTTCTGACCAATATGGACGAAAGACAGTAAGTCAACTATAATCAGGATAACTTGTGTGTGGGTGTTCTCCATTTTATTCAATCAATCAATAAGCATTTATCAAGCTCCTAAGTCCTAACCATTGTGTAAAGTGCTGAGAATATAAAGAAAGGCAAGACTATTTCCTGCCCTCAGGGAGCTTCCATCCAAATGGGGAAAACGACATATACCACATGAGATACACAGAGAGTAGACAGAAGGCAATCTTGGAAGGGAGGGCACTCACAGCTAGGGAGGGTTGGGAAAGTCCTGCAGAAGGTGACATTTGAGATGAGTCTGGAAGAAAGACAAGGATCCCAAGAGGCAAAGGTGAGGAGAGAAGAGCATTTCAAGCATCAGGACTGCCATTGCAAAGAGGGATTACAGAGGGAGTAGAAGGTGTGAGGCCAGTGGAAAGATCAGAATGGGGAGGTTGGGAAGAGCTTTAAATGTCGAACACTTGAGTTTGTATTTGATCTAAGTGGGAAATAGGGAGCCACAGTCGTTTATTGAGCAGGTCAGCGACATGGTCAGACCTATGCTTTGGGAAAATCTCTGTGGCAACCGGGTAGAGAATGAATTGGCATCGGGAGAGACATGAGAGAACGGAGACCCCTTAGGAGGCTGCTGCAGTACTCTAGGCGAGAACTGAAGCCAGATGGTAATTGGGTGAGAGGAGAGAAGGGGTCAGATAAGGAGAGATAACTAGGAAGGCAGAAATGGCAAGGTTTGGCAAACGAGTGACTAGATGAGGTGCAGGATAAGGATTTGGGGATCCTGCCAAGGTGATGATCCTGGGAGACTGGAAAGATGGTGCCGCCTTCAACAGAAGATAATAGATTTTTATCTAGTGGGGGTGCAGGAATGGGGTGTCATGGTCAAATCTGAGATTAAGGAACCTGGGTCCTCTGACTCCCAATCCAGCCTTCTTTCCCCTTTATCTGACTGCCTGTGAGTCATACAGAGAGTGGCGTTGTCCCAAAGTTAGTGAAACCAGGATGTGAACCCTGGTCCTCTGACCTCTAACCCCAGACTCTCTTCTCCATAAACACCACTACCAAGCTGTTGCTAATCCGGGACACCTTGGAGACACCGTTCCTTGATGAATCACATGCATTGGGAAGGGGGAGGATGAAAAGCTTCCTCATCTCCTCCAGAGACAAGTCTCTTTCCTCCTCCTTCTCCTTCCCAGGCTGGCAGAGCACTGCTGCCTGACACCTTCCTCCTACCTCCTGTCCCCCTTTCGGTTCAGCCGGTGACATTTGCTGGTTTGAAAGTCTGCACCCTGGTGCAGAAATCCTAATTGTCATTGCCTGGGATGCCCCTTTCTCCATCCAGCAGGGACATTTCCCTTCCTTTCGGATGTCATTTATCCTTTCAGGAAGCTTTATGATGTTTTGGTTTTTTAAAGAATGAATATGGGGAGGAGGCATAGGCCCTGCTGAGTATTTATTCTTAGGCCCCCTTGTGACTGGGCGGGAAAGAAATAACAATCACTAATTTGTACTATGCCTATAGTTCCTACTTCTCATCATCATTGTGTGCAAAGTACTTTATGAACTTTAAATGGCTATAGAGATATGAGCTATTGTTACCGGAACTGAAGGTAGGGAAAGTTAGGTTGGATCAGTGGAGGGTCTGGGTCATGGAGTTATTTTTAATGCATTTTATTTATGTTTACCTAGTAACCCTGATTGGCCTGACAAAGTGTGGCTATGTAAAAGCCCTTAGGACCCTGCTTTAATGAAGGATCCTGCTTTAATCTTCAGGTGGAAGGGCTCTCAAAGTCAATCTGGTCCAACCAACATCCCAATAAGAATTCCACTCCTCCCCCTCCAGCATCCCTGATCATCTAATCTTTTCTTGAAGACCATTACTGAAGGGGAACCCACTACCTGCTGAGGTTACCCATTCCCCTTTGGAGTGGGTCTTATTGTCAGGAGATACTTCTCACATCAAGACAAAATCTTCCCTGCAACTTGTGGGCCAAGAACAAGTCAGTCAAGCCGTAAACATTTATTAAGCACCTGCTATATACCAGGCACTCTGCTAAGTGCTAATTGAGTCTAATCTATCTTTTGAATGACAAAGGATCATAAATTTAAAGCTGGAAGGTGCCTCAGTCCCTTTGAGTTTAATCTTCTATTTTACAGATGGGTAAACTGAGGCAGAGAATTTAAGTGACTTGCCCAAGGTCACACAGCTAGTATGGGTCTGAGATGAAATTTGAACCTGAATCTTCCTGACTCCAAATCTCCTGCCTGATCTGATATACTAGGCTACCTCAAACCCTTGAAGACATCTGTCATGGCCCCCCAGAATCTTCTCTTCTCCAGAACAAATGTTCCAGTTCTTTCAAATGATGTTCATTTTGTGCGGTTTCTAGCTCACTTACCGTCCTAGCCACTCTCCCCCGGACATTGGCCAGCGTACCTGAGAGATGAGAATGATTTGTAATTGGCCCATCAGTTGTTTTGTGTAAAGAGGTACATTAAGAATTTGAAGATCAGAGAGTGATCTGTTCCCTTTGCCACAAGCCCTGGGATCCTCCATCCATTGTTTTTTCCCCATGGGCAGGGCAGACATCTGTCTGGCTCCTGGTGTGATTATCACAAATTTGAACTGAGCTGGCTTTGAGATTCTCAAGCTGCTGCTGTATACAGCTTGAGGAACGGAGCAAACTGGTAGACCTGGCCCTTCTCTCTTTCCTTCCTCTGTTCTACCCCCTTTTCTCCTCTCCATCAGCATTCCTGGTCTGTCCGTTGTACAGGACTAATTTTGTTAGATGGCTTGGTGGCCTTTCTATGTATCCCCAGAAATGAGCACAATGGATGGCATACAATCAGTGTTTAATAAGTGCTTGTTGATTGCCCATTAACTGACAGCTGGCTCAGTAACAGACCTAGCCCACCAAAGACTTCGGGCCCTCAGAATGACTTCAGTCATTCATTATTATTCTACAAGTGTGGGTTGGTGGGGTGATGTTTAACAACCAGCTCTCCAGAAAAAAATGTAAGCGGGACCCACTTTTAACCTGTATTACTAACTTCTGTCCATCACTTTCTTAAGCCCAAACAATTTGCAATACAATAAATCAAGCTCTGATCTGTTTAAATAATAAATCAAGCTGCTGATTTCTGAGGTGTAAATGTTTGCTCTGAAAACTTAGCACTTGGCTCCAGAACTCCCATAGCTGTGGCCAATATGGTACCCTTAGAGAAGGAAGTCACTAGGTTTTATAGTCTTTCCTGGAAGCTCCTAGAGGGAAAAGCTAAAGGGGAGGACTATAAAATGAGCCACTGGGTGGTGAAGTGAATAGAGCACCTGGCCTGGAGTCAGGAAGACCAGAGTTCAAATTCAGCCTCAGACACTTACTAGCTGTGTGACCCTGAGCAAGTCACTTCACCCTGTTTGCCTCAGTTTCCTCATCTGTAAAATGAGCTGGAACAGGAAATGGAAAAGCACTCCAGTTATCTTTGCCAAGAAGACCCCAAATGGGGACAGGCAGATTCAGACATGACCGAAAACAACAACAACAATGAAGTTTTCATTAATCCTGCAATATGAATCCTGGGAGGCAAGCAATTAAATAGTAGCTTGTAATAATGGCTAATAATAATAGCTAACATTTATGTAGTGTTTACTATGTGCCATACACTGTACTAAGCACTTTATAAATATTATCTCATTTGATCCTCACAACCATCCTGAGAAGAAGATGCCATCATTATCCCCATTGTACAGATAGGGAAACTAAGGCAAACTTTGCTTAGCTAACTAAGCTAGACATTGAGTCCACAAAGACAGAAGAATTAAATGGGCCTTGCCCTCAAGGAGCATAGATTCTGCTGATGATGACTCCAAGTTTCTTCCTTGCCTAATTATCATGTTTGTACTACCTGAAAGGCGGCCTTAGAACAGGGAAGGTCAGAGCTGGGAGGGGCCTTAGAACAGAGGATGTCAGAGCTGGGAGGGGCCTTAGAACAGAGGATGTCAGAGCTGGGAGGGGCCTTAGAACAGGCCTTAGAGGATGTCAGAACTAGGAGAGACCTTAGAACATCAATGTCAGAACTCAGGAAACTTTCACCTTCACCCCTATTTCTTTCAAGCTATAGTACCTTCAGGATGAGTAACTGTGGTCAGTAGATTTACCTAAGGTCCCAGAGGTAGTGCCAGAATCAGGTTTCAAACCCAGATCCTCGGACTCTACCTCTCCTGCTTTCTGGTAGTTAAGTGGACCAGGAGCTAGAATCTTGGTCTTCTGACTCCAGGACCACTGAGGTACCCTACCTTCACAGTAGGTTCTCCTACATTGCTTGGAGGGATCTTTATGTTTCGGGGCAAATCACCAGGACATCCGTCAATGGCACACACCATGCCCCAGACCCTTACTTGGCCCCTTTTCCTCCAAACTTAATAGAAAGTGAGCTGGCTTGGCTTTCTCCTCATATTTCACTCAATTTCTGTCCCGCTGCAGAGGGAATTTCTTGGTGATGCTACTAGCCGGTTCCTTGTTGTCAGAAGGCTGGCTCAGGGGATCCTGGGCAGGAAGCAGGCTTAACAGATTTCATCCTTCCCATATCAGCAGACCACGTGACTCGAATCTGTTTTTATCCCTGGCTGGCCCGGAGGGGAAAGATCGATTTTGCAGTTTCAATCTGGGCCTCAGTGGCTCAAAGCAGTCAGGGTCTCTTATCACAGAGCCTTTCTGACGTCCCTTTCCACCCAACCCCAGGCCCCTTTCACTGATTCCTCCTCATTCTTCTCTAGGATCAGGGGATTCAAAGGAATGTTCATCCTAAAACCTGATGGGTCAGATTAGGAGTCAGCATGGAATCCCCAAGAAAAACTTTGACAGTGCCTCCCCCCAATCTGTAACACTTCTCCCCCTGCTAACCCCCCTTGCTAGGGGGTAGGGACCCCTTTCCTAAGTTCTCTACAGTGATGGACTTGAGGACAAACAGCCCAGTTTTTGGTGAGAAGATCGAGGGACCGTAAGTGTCCATCAGCCCATGGTAATAGTAGCTAATATTTACATAATACTTTTAAGTTTTATTGTCTTTCTACCATAAGAGGCAGCCTCCTTTCCCCCCTTTCTTTGTCATCCTTTTTCATAAGGGATGACTTTCTGGATGAGGTGGTGGGGAATGAAGGTGATGTAAAAACAAGAGATAATCAGAAAGTGCTAAGATTCACACAGCTGCCAAACTGTTGACAAACTTTGTTACTGTTCTAAATGGAGAAGGGCAGTGTGATGCAGTGGGTGGGGAGGAAGACCTGGGTTCCACTGCCACCTCTGACACATGCTGGCTGTGTGACCCTGGACACGTCACTGAACCTCTCAATGCTCTAGGCAGCTAAGGTGCAGGGCGCAGGGATTTGGGGGATCTGCATTGGTACATCTGGTATAACTGGTACATTCTTCATGTGGGAGGTTCCCTATGTCAGTGAAATCAGAGATCTCGTCCTTATCCCTACTCTAAAAGTGAGACCTCTGTCCAGTGACCCACAGGTGGACATATTGGGCAAAGAGATGAATGATATCAATCTTGACGGTTTGACTACAAATGAAAAAAAAAATGAAAGACATTTTAGCTCAATAGAAGGAGGGCTCCGAGGTCTGCCTTGGAAAGGCTAAGAAAGGAATTGGCCAAATGGGTTTTCTCATACTCCCAAAAGTTACAAGAAATATTATTTCATGAGACATTTTGTCAATACACATACCTAGTTTTGAAAAATACTTGCATAAAGACTGCCATGAAAAATAAAAGATGTCAAAAATTTTTCAATGAGGCCTAAATATTTTGTGCCCATTATTAATGTGATATTCATTAACATTAATATTATTATCCTAGGAGAAGGCAGTCTGGGTGAATTGCACCGCACAGACATAAGAGGCCTGGACTGGATGTTAGGAGCCCTGGTTCTAGTCCTGATTTTCCCTCTCTAGGCCTCGTTTTCCCCATCTGTCAAATGAGGGCATTAGACTATGGGATCTCCTTGGGGGGAGGGGGATTCTTTGGCTGACTCATCCTAAGCTCCCTATGCGATTCCAAAGCGAGAGCAGACTGTCTGCTAGGTGGGTGGAGGTGCTGTTCTGTCTCGGAGTCTGACCTCCGCTCTGCCTCCTCCCACTGCAGGGGCTGAAGATCAGCGTGCTATGGACGCTCTACTATGGAATCCTCAGTGCTTTTGCCCCCGTGTATAGCTGGATCCTGGTCCTCAGGGGCCTCGTGGGCTTTGGGATTGGAGGAGTTCCTCAGTCGTAAGTAAATATTCATTCATTCGTTCATTCATTCGAGACTCCAACGCCTCTTCACAGTGTGGAGGTGACTCAGGGCTCCCAAAAGGTATGTCACTGGAGTGAAAGCTGTGTGATTCTGTGCATGTCCCTGAACTTCTCTGCCTCATTTCCTCATCTGTAATCAAACGATCAAAAAGCATTTGTTAAGCACCTACCATGTACCAGACACTGTAGTAAGTGCTGGGAATATAAAGATATAAAGATGGGAAGCAAAGTTGGCCTTACCCTCAAGGAGCTTACATCTCTTGGGGGAGACCACACGTCCATATATAAGCATGTAAAGTAAATATGTATTTATGTAAAAGCACATACGTGCATGTATATAATACAAGGTAGTTTGGAGATGCTACGGGATGAGGGAAGACCTCATGTAGAGGGTGGTGCTTGCACTGAGCCTCACAGGAAGTTCTGACTCCAAGAGACAGAGGTAAAGAAGGAGGGCATTCTAGGGGGAGGAGACAATTAGTCTGCTACTACTACTACTCACTACCATTACTACTCTTATTTTTACTATCATTACTACTGTTGCTACTACTACTTTTACTATAATTATTACTGCTAATCTTATTACCATTAATACTACTATTCTTACTACCATTACTACTACTAATTTTACTACCAAACTACTACTATTCTTACTACCATTACTACTACTGCTACTACACCTCTTTCTACCATTACTACTATTGTTACTACGCCTCTTACTATCATTATTACTGCTACTAATCTTACTACCGTTCTTACTACCATTACTACTATTGCTACTACTACTCCTCTTACTACCATAACTACTTCTGCTATTATACCTCTTACTACTATTATTACCAGTACTACTCATTACCATTACTACTACCATCACGACTACTGCTAGTAAACCTCTTACTAGCATTACTACTACTGCTACCTCATCTATTACAACCATTATTATTATTACTACTACTCTCAGTACCATTAATTACTATCTCTTACTATCATTACTACTATTTTGGGGGGGGGGGCTAGGCAATGGGGTAAGTGACTTGCCCAGGGTCACACAGCTAGTAAGTGTTATGTGTCTGAGGCTGGATTTGAACTCAGGTCCTCCTAAATCCAGGGCTGGTGCTCTATCCACTGCACCACCTAGCTGCCCCCTATCATTACTACTGTTGCTACTACTACTCTACTACCATTATACTACTCTTACCACCATTACTAATAGTAGTACTCTTACTACCATTACTACTACCACTACTCTTACTACCATTACTACTACTTATCTTGCTATCATTATTACTACTTCTTCTATTATTACCATTATCACTACTATTCTTATTACTATCATTACTACTATTACCACTACTGCCATCATTACTACTAGATTTCACTACTTGTTGGTGTTGTCCGGTCCTGTCTGACTCTTTGTAACCCCATTTAGAGTTTTCTTGGCAAAGATATTGGAGTATTTTGTCATTTCTTTCTCCAGCTCATTTTACAGATGAGGAAACTGAGGCAAACAGGGTGAAGTGACTTGCCCAGGGTCACACAGCTATTAAGTGTCTGAGGCAGATTTAAACTCAGAGAGATGAGTCTTCCTGACTCCAGGAAGACTCCTGGCACTCTCTCCACTGAGCCACCTACCTGCCCATACTTTCACTACTGCCATTGCTGCAATTACTATTACTAATGTTACTACTACCATCACTACTATTGCCAATACTACCATTATTACTACTACTATTGCTACTATTACTATTGCTACTTTGACTACTATTACTATTACTATTACCATTGTTACTACAACTCTTACTATCACTGCTATTATTATTGCAATCATTACTTTTAATATTATCACCACTATCATTATCACTACTACTGTTACTACAATTATCACTGTTAGCACTACTACCAATACCACTATTACCATTATTACTACTTCTAATCTTAATACCAATCAATCAATAAACATTTATTAAGCATCGACTATGTGCCAGGCACCATGCTAAGCTCTGGGGACACAAAAAAGAGGCAAAAGACAATCCTTGCCCTCAAGGAACTTACAATCTAATGGAGGAGACAACATACAAATAAATATATACAAAGCAAGCTATATACAAGACCAATAGGAAATAATTAGCAGAGGGAAACTGGAATTAAGAGGTGTTAGGGAAGGTTACTGGAGAAGGTGGGATTTTAGTTGGGATTTAAAAGAAGCCAGAGAGACCAGTAGTGAGAATGAAGAAGGGAGAACAAGCATGGGAGAACCATTACTACCACTTTACTATTACCGCTATTACTACTACTATTACTATCATTATTACCATTACTATTAATTACAATCATTACCATTAATATTACAACTACCATAATCATTATTACTCCTTAATAGTCTTAGCACCATTATTATTGTTGCTACTTCTACAATTACTGTTACTACTAGTCTCACTACCATTACCACTACTACTTGTTGTTACAATTCAATCATTTTTCAGTTGTGTCCAACTCTTCGTGTTTGTTATTTCCTTCTCCAGCTCATTTTAAGCATGAGGAAACTGAGGCAAACAGGGTTAAGTGACTTGCCTAAGGTTTCACAGCTAGTGTCTGAGGCCAGATTTGAACTAAGGTCTTCTTGACTCCACACCCAGTGTTCTATTCACTGGGCCACTTAGCTGCCCCAACAACTACTATTACTACTACTCCCATTACTACAATTACTCCCATTATTACTGCTTCTACTATTATTGTTACAATGACCATTACTACCACCATCATTATTACTACTACTCTTACTCTTACTACCATTGCTACAACTGCTATTATTACTTCTGCTATTACTACCACCACCACCAGGTCCGACCAAACTAGAAAGGTTTTTGTCATGGACTCAATGAAGCTGGTGTAGCTGTTGTTGAAGACCATGTCTAGCTTCAAGTTAAGGGAGGCTCTGGGCTCAGTTGGCTGTAGAGGGGTGAATGGAGGGGACCTGGGGTAACAGCAGCTCTGAAAGACCATCTGCTTGATTATCAAAGGGCTGCTATCTGCATTGGTGGAGAAGGTGCCCAAACCAACAAAATCACAGAAGCTTAAGTTGTAAAGTGGCGAGTTCATTCATTTAACAAATACATGCTAAGTACCAGCTAGGAGCAGGACTCTGGGGGGGATTCTGAGAGGTAGAAAACTCAGTTTCTGCAAAATGAGGGGCATAATGTAGGTGATCTCTAAGCTCTAAATCCTCTAATCTCATGAGATCTCTTCTAGCTAGAATAAAAGCAGGGAAAGGTCATGAAGGAACTGGGCCTGGGAGGATTGGCAAAGATGTCCATGGAGGGCAGATGCAGCCCATCCCCATCCTTCTGGGTTTCTATGGTCCCAGGGAAATGAAGGCACTGGGACTTTTACCACCAGAGCAGGTAGCAGTCTGTGTTTCCCTTCCCTCATCCTCCATCCTCATTCATTATTGATCCTTCTTCTAAGGCTCTGGCTGATTGAGCACTGGACAGCAGGTCCTGCCAGGGGTTAGAGTTGCCTTAAAAGCCTCTTCGACTGGAAACCAGGGCTGTGTCTAGAGCTCAGGTCACAAATCTTGGGACTAACTCAACTCGGCTGCCATTTTGGCCTGGCTTCTTTCCCAGAGCTAGGCCATCACACTGAATGGAATGATAAACGTTCCATTCCCAGGACTTTGTTCATTGACTACGGTGCAGCCATCCGCTAAGGGGTGACCAAACCATGAAGATGCTCCAATTTTCCTCTTGTCCTCAAGTGAGGAAGAAGCAATGTGGCAAGGCAGATCAATAACTCACTGGCTTTGGAGCCAGGAAGACCTGGGATCAAGTCCCACTGCTGACCAAGCTGGCTGTATGACTCTGGGCATAGCCTCTAGTCCTCACTGAGCAAGCAGGTCACTTAGGACTGGAGGCAACTTTTTAAGATTATAAATTAAAAGGAAAAAAAGGTGCTAACCTATACTGGTGGAGGGATTTGCTCATCTGGGAGCTCGCTCCATCGGTGCAGCCCCCATCACTATCCCTCAAGTGAAACTGCAGAATTCAAGGCTTTAAAACTTGGAAAGAAATTGAAAGATTGTCTAATCCCAAGTCTCGATTTTACAATTGAGGAAACTAAGGTTCCAATATGAGAAGTGACCTGTCTAAGGTCACACAGCATAAGGAACAAAACTCGATTGAGCAGTCACATGTCAGTGCTTCTGGCCTCTAACAAGATTATACAGATGACCCTCAAGGCTGGTTTTTCCTCTGAAGCTCAATGACCCCCTCTTGCTTCTAGAATAAGATTAAAAATGGTGGTGTTGGTGGTGGTTTCTGACTCTCTGTGATCCTTTTTGGGGTTTTCTTGGCAAAGATTCTGGAGTAGTTTACTATTTCTTTCTCAAGATATTTTACAGGAAACTGAGGCCAACAGGGTTAAGCGACTGCCCAGGGTCATACAGCTAGTAAGTGACTGAGGCCAGATTTGAACTGAAGTCTTCCTGACTCCAGGCCCAGCCATATCTACTGAGCTACCTAGCTGCTCATTGCCTCTAGGATAAGATAAAAAATTCCTAACCTGGTATTTAAAGCCTTTCACACTAGGGCTCCTATCTACCCTTCCAGGATTATTTCACATTACTTCCCCATCCCAGTCACATGAGTCTGCTAGCTGTCCCCCATGTTTCCATATGCCCAGTGGTGATCACAGTATCTGGCACATAGTAGATGCCTAATGCATGTTTGTAGAACGGAATTGAGTTGAACTCAGATAACATGGCCTCCTCTTCCCAAGCAGAGTGGCCTACATGAACTCTCCAGTAAGAGCTCACTGTAGACCCAACAGTGAACATCAGGAAATTATGTCAGAATTAGCCACAGACGGCTGCTCGGTGCCTGCTAACTTCATTGCTCATTCATCTGTCTCTCAGCATGATCGTAATCATGACAGCGCTCATCGCCAAGTGAACGCGGCTCATCTTTCTCAAGCCTCAAACAGGGTCTACCGCCTAAAAACAAGCTTGACTTTCTCACCAGAAGCCCCGAGATGACAGCTGTCACGAGCTGCTTCTTCCCCCCTAAAATAATTACTTATATTCGATCCTCGGGACAATAGGGAGTCCCTGATGTTCACTGAAAAGGGGTGAGGGGAATGACGTGGTCAGAGTGAGCTTCAGAAAAATCACATTGGCAGCTGAGTGGAGGCTGGATCGGGGTGGGGAGAGAGACGTGAAACAAGACCAGTTGTCGTGGAGAGACCCACGGAGTTGGAGTCAGGAGACATGGGTTCGAATCCCAGCTCTGACATGTGCTACCCAGGCAACTTTGGGAACCTTCCAAAGTCTCAGTTTGCCCATATGTAAAGTGGGGATCGTGATATTTGCATTTTTCTACTTCTTAACGTTGCTGTGCATATAACCCAGAATGCCAAACTCTAATTTGGCCTGAGCCAGGCTAATCTTGAAGAGCTGTCAAAAAAAAAGTTTTTATATATACATATATATTTTATATACATACATATACACACATGTATATGTGTATATATGTGCATGTGTGCATATGTATGTGTGTATACATGTGTGTATGCATGTATGTGTGTCTCATTCTCTTTGGCTCACAACCCCACCCAAGGTTTTGCCCCAGGGAATACTAGATCTTTTGTCTAGATCTTCACATATGTAAAATCATGTACTCAGTCAACAAGCGTGTATTAGCCAGGCCCAGTACTAGGTACTGAGGATACAAGAGTCTCTGCCCTCAGGAGGCTTCCATTCTATCAGGAAGGATGTTAGTGAAGGGCACCACGTTCTCTGAGCCCCTTAGCTACCCTCCCTCATCCTCTCTGATGAGGCTGAGTGCCTCAGGGGGCCTGCCAGGTCCCCTCAAGGCCCTGAGGCATTGGGGGTTGCTCTTCTGGTGTGTTCTCACCAATAGCAACACTAGCAATTCGAACCCAGCGTCATTTAACCAATTAACAACAGGTAGCTTTTACACAAAGATATTTATTGAGGAGATTTCTCAGTTACTCAAGAATCCAGGTGCAGACATATTCTCCCAGAGCCCTAGACCAGTTCTTCCCTGTACCATTTTGGTACCAAGGAAGAGTGGGCTTAAATTGGAATCTATTTCAACAATGCGTTGGCTCTGCCAAGTTCATTTCTCAACACAATTTGTTCCTTTGTTTATGAGGCTGAGCATCTTGGCTTCTGGGCCTGTCCGCTGCTGAGCCAGGTTGTTAGACCAGGTTTGGCTGGCCAAAAACCCTGTCATGGATTCTGGCTTCCAGGCCCCTGGGGGCTCGCCACTCCGACCTTGCAAAGCTCAGAGGGTCATGGCCTTTTCTCATACTTCTTCCCCTATGAGCAGTAAAAAATGATCAATAAGAGGTGAAGTCTAGAAGCCAATACTGATGGGCCCCATCAGCCCCAGAGGGGGAGGGTCCTAGGCCTCTCCTCACCCAGAGGTGTACAGTGCATCTGTCTAACTCCAAAGGCTGGTGAAGGCTTTCTGAATGCAGCCTGGGTTTGGGATCTGCAATCAAAGGGCCAAGGTAAACAGACTGAAAATAATATCTGTGCACACTCAAGTCTGCATGTGGACTTCAAGAAGGGTGTGCTACACCCGCTCAGAAGAACTGAGCCTGTTGGCTAGTCTCCTGTTATATAAATATCTACAAAATGGAGATGGAGGGAAAGAGGTTGGATCTGTGATTTCACTGGCATGGGGCACTCTCGTGTGAGAAAACTCCCTCTACCAATACAGGTTAGCACCTCCTCTGCAATTTAGAGAGTTGCTTAGAATGCTAACAGGTTAAGTGACTTGCCCAGGGTCACACAGCTAGTAAGTGACAAGTGCCTGAGGCTGGATTTGAAGTCAAGTCCTCCTGACTCCAGGACTGGTGCTCTATCCACTGTGCTACCTGGCTGCCCCAAATAATCCATATCTTTGAATTTTATTGTCCCTTCTAGACTATGGGTCCTTCATGATCTTAACTCTCACTTGAATGAATGAATGAATGAATGAATGAACGAATAAAGAAAAAAGTCATTAAGTACTTTCTATGTGCCAGGCACCATGCTAAACTATGGGTACCCATATAAACACAAGGCTGTCCCTGTCCTCAAGGAATTTGCAATTTAACAGGAGCAGGAAACACATAGAAGAGAGAGGTGGCCAGGGAAGGATCCTGTGGTCTGAGGAGTCATAGGGGTGCCAAGCCAATCAATTTGATTGGTACTTCCTCCTATCTAACATTAATCCATCTTTTTCTGATTTTGTTTTCCACAGGGTAACCTTGTATGCTGAGTTCCTCCCGATGAAGGCCAGAGCCAAATGCATCTTGCTGATAGAGGTATGGAGCTGCAGTCCCGAACCCCAGCAGAGGAGAATGCTGAACACTTAGCAATCATCTTCAGGCCCCCAGATCCTTCTCCTCTTATCACCTCACTCCATCTCTCCAGCCCCAGGAGCAGTCTTTCCTGAGCCTAGTGACATCCCAGCATGTAGAGTGAGAGGAAGGGAAGGAATGTGGACTGGAGATCAATGGGTTATAAGAAAACTCCGCTAATTATTCCAAATTTACAAATTATCAATTATTTGGGTTGTAAAAGGATTCTTATAACTAGTGTGACTGGGTAAAATCACTTCACCTCTTGGGGCCTCGGTTTCTTCCTCTGTTAAATTTGACTTAGATGGCTTCCGAGGTCTCCTCCAGTTCTGCATTGATTGATCTTATGAGGAAGTAGCGGTTCTGAGAAGGACAGTGCTGAGTAGTCCTAGAAAACAGAGGTGTCTGGGAGCCATGGGGGCATTGGTAAAAAGCACTGGGTTTGGAGTAAGAGGATCTGAGTTCGAATCCTGCTCTGCCACTTATAAACGATGTGACCTCAATTAAGTTAATTCCTCTCTCTGTCCTTAGTTTACTCATCTCTAACATGAGAAGTTGGTTGAGGAGCTTTCTCAGATCCTTCCAACTCCAAGGCTTTGGGTTCATGAATGAGTTATTTAATGTTTTGTGCCTTAGTTTACTTATCTGTAAAATGAGGATGTAGGATTGGATGAGCTCCAAGGCCTATGCTCCTTTCCACTCCTTTTTCCCCCTTCCAATTTTATATTCAGAGCCAACGTTTCACACTTGGTTATCTTTGCTGCAGGCCTATTGCTAACAAGAGAGTTAGCTGTCATCTTGGAACACTCCTTCCAGACCCCATTGGGATGATCTCAGGCCCAATGTTGCTGAGAAATGGAGGAAGGGGTTCCCTTCCCTATGTTCAGTCATTTTTCGGTTATATCCTACTTTTCATGAGCCTATTTGGAGTTGTTTAGTAAAAGATACTAGAATCATTTGCTATTTCCTTCTCTAGCTCTTTTTTTTTTAAACAGTGGAGGAACTGAGGCAATCAGAGGTTAAATGACTTGCCCAGGGTCACACAGCTAGGAAGTATCTGAGGCTGAATTTGAACTCAGGTCTTCCTCACTCCAGGCCCAGTGATCTATCCAATGAGCTGCTGAGCTCTTCTTCTCTTTCCCTATGCCCCTCATTTATTCATGTGCTCCCATAACAGCTTCAGGAAGAAAACCTAGGGACAACTTCTGCCTGGTACCTAATTAGGTAACACTGACTGCACTGTGCTGCCCATATTGTCCCTCCTGACACACTGACATCCTGACCACAATGGCTGTCCTCTTCATTTTGGCCATCCCAACTAGCTGACTTTCCCGTCTCCACTGACCTTATCTTCCCTGACCGTCCTCAGCACACTGACCGCCCGGTCCCACACTAGTAGTCAGCCTGTCCCCGGTGACCATCTTCCCACACTGCTGTCCACACTGAGCAGGTTGTCCTGTCCACCTGTCCAAACTCACCATGCTGGTCCACGCTGACCCCATTAACTAGTGTGGTACAGTGGGTAGAGTCCTAGACTTGGGGTCAGGAAGACCAGAATTCAAATAAGTCCTCCAACATTTGCTAGCCATGTGATTATAAGCAAGTCTCCTCACAGTGGAATAAAGAAAAGGAGGCTAAAATCAGAGTCCCAGGACCTGGGTTCAAATCCAAGCTCAGCTGCTTACTACCTGTGTGAACTAACACAAGTCTCTTAACCTCAGTGAGTCTCAGTTTCCGAATTTGTAAAATGAAGGAAGCTGAACTACATGACCTCTAAAGTCCCTCCCAGCCCTAACTTTATGATCCTACCACTTTTCTGGGCCTCAGTTATCTCATCTATAAACTGGGGCTAAGGACAACTACGGGTTTAAAGTCCTCTCTACCTTGTCACAAGGCAAAAAAGGGAGGTTGAGGGAGTACAGATAGCAGCTGTTGTCGCCTGGCCCATTCATTCCTCCTTTCTTGTTCATTCTGACCATGCAGCCTTCTACTTACCTCTGATTTCCATTCTCCTGTGGCAGGTGTTCTGGGCCATTGGGACAGTGTTTGAGGTCGTCCTGGCCGTGTTTGTTATGCCCAGCCTGGGATGGCGTTGGCTGCTCATCCTTTCTGCTGTGCCGCTGCTCCTGTTTGCTGTCTTGTGCTTTGTAGGTACCTTTTTGGGTTTGTTTTTTTTTAATTTAATTTTTTTTCCAGTCAACTAAAATCCACCTTTGGTCCCTCCTATTTCTCCCTCCCAACTTGAGAAAGAAAGAAAAACAAAATCCCCACCACAAACCCATATAGTCGAGCAAAACGAATCCCTGAATTGGCCATGTCCATAAAAAAAGAGTCCTTCATTTCTGTTTCAGGAAGTGGGCAGTAAGTTTCATCACCTGGAATCGCAGTTGGTTCTTACTATGGTTAAAGTTCCCAAGTCTCTCCAAGTCATTTGTCTTTGCAATATTGTTGTCAGTGGATACATCATCCCTTAGTTCTGCCCACTTTACTCTGTTTCCATTCATATAAGTCTGCAGGTCCCTTTCTGAGCCCACCCAACTTTTCTTGATATCCTCTGCAGAGGGAGAAAGTGGGCTGGCTGAGTGCATGAGGACCTCCTGAGCCCGCATCACAAAGGAAGTGCCGTGCCATAGAAAGAGCCCTGGGGTGGGGGAGGTAGAAGTGTATGTGTGGGGCGCCAGGACCTAGTCAAGTCACATGTCCTCCCTGCACTTCTGTAAAACAAGGAAGTTGGACCGATGTCTATCTATTCAACTGTATTGTTCTATGTCATATCTTCTAAGGTCCACCCCTCCCCCGAGCTCTCAGTCAAGTCAATGAGCATTTATTAAGCACCTATTACATGCCAGTTACTGTACTGGGTCCTTGCTATACAAAGAAATGTAAAGGCTCTGACATTCCATGTTCTACGCCTCCTCCCAGCTCTGACATTCCATGTTCTAAGGCTCCTCCCAGCTCTGACATTCTCTGTTCTAAGGCCCCTCCCAGCTCTGACATTCTCTGTTCTAAGGCCCCTCCCAGCTCTGACATTCTCTGTGCTGAGGCTCCTCCCAGTTCTGACATTCTATGTCCTGAGCACTGAGTAATAGAGACTGGAAGCTCAGGGGTCCAGATTGGCCTGATGTTTTCCTTCTCCTTCCACCTCATACATCCCTCTGCACCAGCTCCACTTACTGGCTGAAGATCAGACAGAAATCCAGCCCCTTGATTTGTAAATTGCTTTGGCGTTTGGCTGAAAGGCTGCAGTATTTTCTGTTGAAATGCCACTAAGTCTATCTACAAGCGTTCACTTTCATCCGCCAAACCTCTTACAAATGAAAAACTCCTGGGTAGGTATTAATTTCTTGGCAGAGTTAAAGGGAAAACTCAACAGAAACAAATCCCCATTGGATACCTGCCTTCCCGATAACAGAGTATCTGTCCTGCCTGTAGGCAGGCAGGCAGCAAACATTAATTAAGCACCTACTATATTCCAATCACTTGCTAAGGGCTGGGGATACCAAGAAAGGCAAAAACATGGTCATCTCAGTCGCTCACTCAGATTCTGAGCCAGAATCTCAGATTACATGATGATTCTTACAACATCATTGGAATTGTGGTCAAAAGACACCCTCCTAATGAGACATCTGAGGCAGAACTGGGAATTTTTGCACCTGGGGCAATTACCACAAACCACACTGGCTAAACTCACCCTCTGGGGAGGGGGATGGGAAAAAGTGGGGGAAGGGAAGAGCTCACGCCAGCAAGCCATCTGGCAGCTTCCTATTTTAAGGAATTAGTCGTGCTGAGCTAAATTCTATTGTTTCTATGCTACAGGACTGCCAGTGAGGATAGAGCCTTTTAAATTCAGCACCTCCTGCCTCTCCCTCCCCCTCCTCTCCACCCCAAGCTCATCGCTCAGGGCTAACAGTCTGATCTCCTTGCCTTAGTCACAGCTCCCACCATACATCATCATCAGTCCAAGGCAGGACCTCTATGAGCTTTTAAAAGCATGGGCATCTGAGTCCAGGACTCCTCATTTGTTGATGAATAGCGTGGGTTGTGGTACACTCAGGGCAGACACATAGATTGTACTTCTTAGAACAAGCGAGGCTTGCACCTGGCATTCTGAGATGGATCTCCCATGACAATCCCATTTGGTGTGTGGCTTAGAGACTCCCAAAGCCATGTTATTTGAGAGCCCACGCCTTCCTTCTGGACTAGATGTGACAGGAACCATTATCTGGGTGCTATATTTACTCTGCTGTTCGGTTGCTCCTAGCTATGTGTCATTTTTCAGGAATTGTCTGCAGTAGGAATAAGCATATCACACACACACACACACACACACACACACACACACACACACACACACAGAGGGAGAGAGAGAGAGAGAGAAAGAGAGAAAGTCTCTACTCAGTATACTCAAACTGAGTCCTGTCCAGAACTGGAAAGAATTATTAGCAAATCAAAGAAACCGTTTTTTATTTTTATTGTGAAGAGTAATCAACGGTCGGTTTAAGGAAGACCAGGTGCTTTGATCCTATAAAATAGGGATGATAATACCTCTAAGGATCTACCTCACTGGGCTGTTGTGAGGCTCAGAGGAGACAGTATGTACAAACCTGTTTATATACCTCAAAGGGCTATGCAAATATCAAGTTTTAAATGATAATAAATGCATTGGTTGATCCTGGATCCTTGTCCAGACTTCGGTGGAGTGGAAAGTCGGGGGATTTATTTGAAATCAGCAGACCTGATTTTGCATCTTGGTTCTGTGACTTCCTACTTCTAGAACCTTGAGCAAATTACCCAACCACTTGGGGACTTTGTCTATAAAATGGGGTGCTCTGTATGCTATGAAGATATCCTAGAAGATCCAAGATTCAAACTCTGAAGAAATCCATTAAATTGTAAGCTCCTTGAAGGCAGAGACTATTGAACTTTGGGGAAATGGGTTAGATTGTAAGCTCCTTGAAGGCAGGGACAGTCTTTTGCCTCTTTTTGTATCCCTGGTGCTTGACACAATGGCTGGCACCCCATAGGCACTTAATAAACGTTTATTGATTGATTGATTGATTGGAAAGCCAAATATTATCATTTACTGATAGCATTAATAAATAGAGCATCTTTGACAAATAGAGCATCTTTGGCAAAAACAAATGATTCACCTTGACGATAGAAGTATAAATGAATGTACTAGCTTCTCTCTAATGCTTCAGATCTTATCAACACACTCCACTCCCCCAACCATCACAAGTTTCTTGACTCACATAGTCATACTTTATGTAGTGTAGCCAAAGTTTTAGCTCAGGATGTACTCTACTTGGCATTTTTCCTTGGTAGTCAGGCATCCAAACTCAAATAAAGCATTTCCTAGGTGCCAGGTACCATGCAATGCTCTATAAATGCAAAGATAAAAAGGAATCAGTCTCTGCCCTTAGGAAACTTCCATGTCAAAAGAGCATCTGAGGGGCAGCTAGGTGGTGCAGTGGTTAGAGCACTAGCCCTGGAGTCAGGAGGACCTGAGTTCAAATCCGGCCCTTAGACACATGATATTTACTAGTTGTGTGACCCTAGGCAAGTCACTTAACTCCAATTGCCTCACTACAAAAAAAAAGAGCATCTAGAAGGACTTTCAGGGGCATGTTGGTGGTTGGCTGGGATTGACCTTGATCTCAAACACCAGCCCCACATATTGTGGCTCAGCTGGGAGTCAGTGCCCAGCCTCCCCCTGCCTCTGCTTTGGGTTTGATCTTCTCTGCCTTCCCAGTGGCTTCCTGAGAGTGCAAGGTATGATGTGCTATCTGGGAACCAGGAAAAGGCCATCGCCACCTTGAAGAGGATTGCAACAGAGAATGGTGCACCAATGCCCCTGGGAAAATTGATCATTTCCAGACAGGTCAGTGCCCTGAATGAGCTGGTTCAGAGTGTGCTGCAGCTGATGGGGATTGGGCATGTGGGAGTGGAAAGAGAGCTGGTTTGGGAGTCTTAAGGACCTGGGTTCAAATCCCTGTTCTGCTATTTACTACCTATGTGACTCAGGAAAGTTATAGAACCTCTCCAGGCCTCAGTTTCTTCATTTGTAAAATGATTAGCAAAAGTACATTCTCACTCTAAATTTATGATCCTGTTATCTCAGAATCATTTTCATGATTCAATTTTCCAGGCTCCCTGGAGGAAAAAGCTTGTTTTGTCCCATGTGTCTCAAGATTATAGGACAAGTGAGAGTCAATCCTTGCTACCTGTGCTGCCCAGTGCAGAATTTGAAGTTTTGGAGGACAAAGGGGATCCTGTGGACTGAATATTTATTTATACCATAGGTGGTGTAGTAGATGGAGCATCAGGTCTGGAATCAGGAAGACATCTTCCTAAATTCAAATCTGGTCTCAGACGCTTACTGGCTGTGTAACCCCGGGCAAGTCACTTAACCCTTATTTGCCTTAGTTTCCTCATCTGTAAAATGAGCTGGAGAAGGATATGGTAAACCACACCAGTATCTCTCCCAAACTGAGTCACAAAGAGTTGTTCAAGACTGAAAAATAATTTAAAGTGACAAAGGCTAAGCTAGGGACATTTTCTCCATGAACTTGTCCACTCCCACTGATTTTAAACAATAAACCTATTCTCTGTTCAGATAGCAACCTTATTTTGAGTTTGAGAAATGTAAACCAAATTTGTCTTTGTTTTGAAACAGGAAGACCGGGGCAAATTTAGGGATCTTTTCACACCCCAGTTTAGGTGGACAACTTTATTGCTGTGGTTTATATGGTAAGAGATTTTCTGTACCAGTGTTTTTCCCCACACATGTTCCATGTTTCTGCAAATGTATTCCATTGACCATGTGGCACAAAAGACTTCCATGTGTCTTGAAGACAGTCTTATTAGCAATTCCCAGGCTGCCGTAGTGTTCTCATTTCCTTAGGTGTCAGTAAATAGCCAATGCACTAGGGAGATAGGTTGGTATAGAGGAAAGAACAATGGACCAGTCCCAAACCTGCCTCCAGCTACCTATGTGGCTTTGGGCAAGTCTGTGCCTCAGTTTCCTCATTTGTAAAATGTAGGGATTGGACTCAACAGCTTCTCAGGTCCCTTCCAGCTCTAAATCTCTAATTCCTCAGTGTTGAATATTTGAATCAGTAGGGAAATTTGCTGGGAGAAAACAAATCCTCCATTTATAGTAGGAAGCACTGAATTTAGAGGCTGATGTTGAATTCCACTTGGGGCCATTGTACTCCATGTCTTGAATATTGGAAAAGGAATTTTTGACCAAGTATGGATTGGACTAGATGATGTCTGCGGTTCCTTCCAACTCTGAGATTCTGTGATACTTGTGTGCCTTGTAACCCTGTAAAGGCCTTTAAGTGCTCTGGGCCTTTTTCCTCATCTGTAAAGTGAAGGGATTGGATTAGATCACCTTCATGGTGCCTTCCAGATAGAAATCTATCCTCCTTTCTTAATCCCAATGTTTCACTTTCGCCCTTTCCTTCATGCTTCCTCTCTCACCAAACCTTGAAACAGAGTTATTCACACATAACAAAAAAAATATCGTTGCTTCTCCTTATCACTTATTAATCACCTTTGCTCTTCCTTGCTCACTCTCTGGGAAAGGTGCTAATTACCTGTGAAATGAGCAACAAGAGGGAGAAGAGGTTGGCACCTTAAAGAAGCCAATGAATGGGGGCAGCTAGGTGGTTAGAGCACCAGCCCTGGATTCAGGAGGACCTCAGTTCAAATCCAGCCTCAGATACATAACACTTACTAGCTATGTGACCCTGGGCAAGTCACTTAACCCCATTGCCTAGCCAAAAAAAAAAAAGCCAATGAATGGTCAGCCCCTGAGTAATGGACAGTTTAATTCATGTATTCAATCATTCATATTAATCATAACAGAAAGCATCTATATAGGGCCTACTAAGTGCCATATTGGGCTAAGTGCTTTACAAATATCTCGTTAGATCCATACAACAACCCCGGAGGATAAGTGCTATGATTATCATCCTCATTTTCCAATTGAAGAAACTGAGGCAGACAGAGGTTAAGTGACCTATACAAGGTCACACAGCTTATAAATGTCTAAAGTATGAGCCACTTCTGGGGGAGCTGAGTGGGAGGAGAATGGGAAGGAGGACAGCCCACTCTACCTTCTGATTATATCTTATTGTAACTATTTCTCACAAACTAGGCACTAAGCTCTGCTATTTTTACATGATGAGGGAGTTTGTGGAAAGAACACTGGAATCTCACCTCTAATGTTTACCTGTGTGACACTGGGCGAGTCATTTAACCTTTTGGGCCTCAGTTTCCTCATTTGTAAAATGAGGTGTTAGACTATGTGGCTTCCAGCTCTAGATCTAAGATTCAAAAAAATCAGATTCTCTCAGTGGAATGGGGCTTCAGAGCCCATCTAACCCGGTTTGCACGTGACCAAGAATCCGTTCTGTCATATCCCAGACATGTAGTCAGCCAGCCTCCGCTTGAAGACCTCCAGTGAAGGGAAGCCTGCTCCCTTCCTAGAGAGCCCATTCTGGGAGCAGTGAGGTGGTGCAGTAGATAGAGCACAGGACCTGAGTTCAAATCCAGCCTCAGACACTTACAAGCTGTGTGACCCTGGGCAAGTCAATTAACCCCGTTTGCCTCAAAAAAATTTTTTTTTGCTTTTATATAGTTTTAAGTGTTAAGTTTTTCCTAACATTGGGAGGAAATTTGACTGTTGGCAACCTCCACCCATTGCTCAGAATAAGTCTACGTGACAGCCTGTGACATGCTTGAACACATCTATATATGCTGGGCATACCCTCTATATTCAGCACCCTAGGGGAAAGATTCATTTGCCCTGCCCTAGTTATACTCTGGTAGTAGAGACCACCATAGTGTGGAGTCAGGGTGATAAATGAAAAACAGAAGATGTAGTCTCTACCCGAGAGAGGCTATTTTGACAGATAAAATGTGTGGGGCGGAGGAAGGGTGGGAAGAGGAGACGAATTTCAATGCATGAAAATGTCGTGTTAAATGTGTACCAAACAGAATTTGTCATCGTCAGTGGTGAAGGGTCATTGTAGATGATTTTGTAGAAATGGGAATATTTAATAGGGACATAGAATGTGTGACTCCAGGCAAGCCCCTTCCAAGACTTCAATTTCCTCACCTGTAAAATGAGACCATTGGGCTAAATGATCTCTAACGTTCTTTCTAGTGCTGACATTATGTTTCCATCCATGTATCAATCAATAAGCATATATTGTTATATAGTATTGTTACACAATATTTATATTATGTTGCTTCTGTGTACCTATGGGCCAGGAACTTTGCTAGCTGGGAATATAGCGATAAAAATAAAACAATCTCTGCCCACAGGGAGCTTGAACAAAAGAAAGCTTTTGATTCCATATGGATAGCCCTGAATAATGTTTTCTGTCATTGAGAGCAGTCTTCCCCTCTGTGTCTCTGGTTCACTTTAAGTCCTTGCCTGCACATAACGACTTAGAACTGCCACATTAATACAATCGGCCCCTGGTGCCCTGAGAAGTCATGGGTCCCTGGCAGGTGGGTTGTGCAAGGAAATAGTGATAGTGTGTGGATGAAGGGAGGGGTGAGTAGCCTTCATCAGCAAGCTTCATCACAGGAATCAACCATTCTCTTTTGCTCCCTGACAGGTTCTCCAATGCATTTTCATACTATGGATTAGTTTTGCTAACTACAGAGTTCTTTCAAGAAGGAGATGTCTGCAACAGTAAGTAGTAACGCTTTTTTCTTTTTATTTTCCAGAGATTAGTAGAATCTCAGGGTTGGGAGGGTCCTTAGAACAGGGAATATCAGAACTGGGAGGGGCCTTAGAACAAGAAATATCAGAGCTGGGAGAGCCCTCAGAACAGGGAATCTCAGAGCTGGGAGGGCCCACAGTACAGGGAATGTCAGAGCTGGGAGGGCCCTCAGAACAGGAAATATCAGAGCTGGGAGAGCCCTCAGTACAGGGAATGTCCCACTGGGAGAGCTCTCAGAACAGGGAATGTCAGACTGGGAGGGCCCTCAGAACAGAGAATGTCAGAGCTGGGAGGGCCCTCAGAACAGGGAATGTCAGACTGGGAGAGCCCTCAGTACAGGGAATGTCAGACTGGGAGGGCCCTCAGAACAGAGAATGTCAGAGCTGGGAGGGCCCTCAGAACAGGGAATGTCAGGACCGGGAAGGGCCTTAGAAAATGTCAGAGCTGGGAGGGACCTTAGATCATAGAGCTAGTAAAGACCATAGATATCATTTAGTTCAACTATTTTACAGATGGAAAAACTGACTCAGAGAGAAGGATGTATTCTCTCACATCCATCGCCTTCTCTTCTCTCACACAAATCCACCTTAGTTCAAGCCTCAATTCAAGGAACTTACATTGTATTGATGAGGGGGCTGGGGTAGAGGGAGGATAGGGAGAGAGGATAAGAGCTGGGCCTGTGATCTCATTGGTATAGGGAATTCCCAGGTGAAAAAATACCTCTACCAATGCAGGTCAACATCCTCTTCATAACTTGGGCTTTTAGAGAATTGTTTAGAAAATGACTTGCCCAAGGTCACAGTCAGACCAGAGGTGGTACTTTGACTCCAAAGACAAATCTCTACCCACTACACCTGGTTGCTTCTTGTTGGGGGGAAGAGTGTTAGGAAGGAGGAAGGGACAGGATGCACAACCTGTACAAATATAATTAAATACATGGATATGAGGGACTTGGTGGATAGCAGTGTCCCTGATGAGAACAGTGAAGTCAGAGGGCATCCAGGCACCAACTGCCTCATTTTATAGATGAAGAAAGAGGTCCCGCAAGACTCAGTGATGTGCCCAGGGTCACACATTATTAAATGGCCAAGGTGGGATTTGAACCCAGACTCTTTAAGAACTGGAGATCCAGTGTCCTTCTCCCCATGCCTTCCTGCTTTGCTCATGGCTGTCCAAGGTCACTACTTACACTGTCTGGAGGGCACTGGCCTTGCCTTGACCATGGCAGGGAGGGAGACTCTTCTGACCCCTGCCCTGGTGGGGACAGAACATCCTGTTCCCAAAGGCACAGCAGCTGAAGGCCTTCCTTCCAGGCTTGGTCGGCGCTCAGAGGTCTAAGGGGAAAGTAGAGTCCTCAGCTGTTGAGGCTCGAAACTAAGCCCCCCTAGGCCTTGCCTCTGAGTCCTTCATCACAGCCCCCTGCTCATCAGGGTATCAGGCCTAGTCTCAGCCTTGGACAGAAATTTATGGATCAAGCAGAATGTGAGCAGTTTTCTCACTAGGCCTTATTGTTGCCCCCCCCCCCAAGCCCCTGCCTCTGAGACTTCATTACAGAGCATGGGGCAGCTTGCCTGGCTGAGGAATCACTGTTTAGAACAAGAGTCCATGACCTGGGGGAGGGGGTGCAGAGGTGCTTGCCGTTGGAGGGTGTGATTCCATGGCCAAGGAAGGATGGTGGAAGAGAGCAAGGCTGCCTGCCTTCTGTTCATGGAGCTGCAGTAGGGAAGGCATCTACTAAATCTCAGCTCTGACCAGTGGCCCCTGGATGAACGGTACCTATGGCCCTGGCTTCACCTGTTGCCCGTCCACCTGATTTGTTTGGATTCTGCCAAGAAGAGATAACTCCAAGAGACCTTGCAGGAGGCCTTATTAATGGGGAATGGGCACTTGTTAGCGCTGGCAAGTCAGTGGGTAGACAGTGGTAATTCCAGAGACAGTGGAGGTAGCAGGAGCAAAACCCACCTGGGGACAGGGAAGAAGAAGAAGAGTAGAGCCTGGCAGAGTCACGTCCAGGGCTTAGGTGATGCCCGAAGGACTGGGGGGGGGGGTCTCTTGGCAGCCTCCTCTGGACCTGCTCTATCCAGCTTCTCGGGGAATGTCAGAACATAATGCATCTGCTGGCCTAGACGGGCAGTCGCCGACCCTTGGACAGGGTGGGCCTGGGCAGCCCCTCTGCTTCTTGGACACCCCACCTCCCTTCAGGGGGCAGCTCAGGTGCCCCTTTCTAGGAAAGGCCTGTCCACACTGTAGAGCATAGATCTGGGACTAGAAGGGACCTCAAAAACCAGAATCCGGTCACCTTATAGGCGCAGAAGCTGAGACTGAGAGGGTATTATTACACATAAATATATACTTATATATAAATACATCACCTATTTATATATTTTGTATAGTTATTATATATTTCAATATACATGTGATATTTATATATAAATACATCATATACTACATATTGTGGTTAATATATGTGATAATACACACCATGTTTTTTAAATAGAAAGTGATTTGGACAAAGTCACACAGAAATTAAGTGACAGAGGCAGAAATTAAAAATTAAGGTTCAAGTCCCAGTGGTTAGTGTTTCCCAACCTACCTTCCCTCCAAGACTGCTATGTAGTAACATTATATAGACTTTGTATTTCCTTCTATTTATGTTTACTATAATGAGAGAGTTAGGTGGTACAGTGGATAAAGGGTGGCGCCTGCAGGCAGGAAGACCTGAATTCAAATGCGGCTGAAGACATTTTGTAGCTGTGTGACTCTGGCCAAGTCACTTAAACACTATTTGCCTTAATTTCCCCATCTGTTAAATGGGGATAATAATAACACCTACCTTTCAAGGTGGTTGTGAGGATCAAATGAGATAATTATAACGTGCTTAGTACAGTGCCTGGCACGTAGTAGGTACTATATAACTTATCTGTTATTACTTTTCTATATACATGTTTCTACATACAATAGAAATCAACCTCCTTGAGGGTAGGCGCTACCCTCTTGTCTTACTTTTCTCTCAGTATCCCTAGTGCCGAGCACTTTGCTCGGCATAAGGACTTTTTGTTGCTGTTGAGCCATTTCAACCTTGTCAGACTCTTTGTGACCCCGTGTGGGGTTTTCTTGACAAAGATAGTAGAGTGGTTTGCTATTTCCTTCTCCAGCTCATTTTAGAGTTGAGGAAACTGAGTCAAACAGAATGAAGTGACTTGCCCCGGGTCACACAGCTAGCCAGTGTCTGAGGCTGGATTTGAACTCATGAAGATAAAGAAGTCTTCCTGATTCCAAGCCCAGTGCTCTGTGACTATAACAACGCCTAGCTGGCCTGGCATAAGGACTAGGAGCTTGCTAAGGGCTTGCTGGATTAATCAAAAAGACAGTATACATCAAGTGCTTTTGCAGCCTTAAAGCTCTAGACAAATTGAGCGATTCTCATTATCGTCATTATTTCCAGCATCTCATCTTGTTTTATAGAGTTCAGGTAGAAATAGTCCTGCTGCCGTTGGCCCTCCTGCTATTTTTCTTTTATGTTTAATGTTCCAAGGACTTTTGTGAAGGATAGGGTGACTGCCTTTGTTTGCATTTTCCATCTTATTTTTATTGTGGACTTAACAAACACCCAGTAAAATAGGCCATTCTTTCTTCATTGCAGAATAGGAAGTACTGTACACAAACCCACAGCTCTCTGCTATGATGTGCAGCTTGCGTTTTCTTTTGACATAAATAGTAAGTTCAAGAGGTAGCATCCAAAACTGTCCTTCTCTCTATTTTTCTGTGTTAAAAACAAAAACAAAAAACCCAAAAAACACAATTTCTACTATAACATCAATATTGGAAAAACAAACAATTAACTCTGATAAACACGATGACCAGCCCTGATTTCAGCAGACCAATAGTGAAGAAATTCCTCACCTCAGGACGGAGGTTAAGGACCAATGTGTACAATGAGAACCATGTTTGGGCATGGCTGATGTAGGAATTGGTTTTGGTTGACTATGCTTCCAGGATGGACAGCTAGGTGGCGCCATAGTGCATAGAGCGTAGGGCCTAGAGTCAGGAAGACTCATCTTCCTGAGTTCAAATCTGGCCTCAGACACTTACTAGCTGTGTGACCCTGGACAAGTCACTTTGCCCTGATTGCCTCAGTTTCCTCATCTGTAAAAATGATCTGGAGAAAGAAATGGCAAATTACTCCAGTATCTTTGCCAAGAAAATCCCAAATGGGATCACGAAGAGTCAGACATGACTGAAAATGATTGAACAGCACCAACATCCTATGTCTTCCTTTCTCTTACTTTCTTTTTTCCAGTTGGGGTGAAGGAGGGAATTGGAAGGAGAGGAAACAAATGCTTGGTAATTTTAAAAAGTTTTTCAAAACAAAAATAAAAAGATGAAGCCTTTCCCAATTCCTCTTAATGTCAGTGTCTTCCCAATATTGTTTCTTCCTATTTGTCCTGTATATATCTTGATTGTACACAATTCTTTGCTTGTTACCTCCTTCATTAGATTGTAAGCTCCCTGAGGGCAGGTGTCATTTTTTACCTTTCTTTGTATCCCCAGTGTTTGACAGAGTGTAATAGATATGCATGTAATAGATACTTAATAAATATAGGTTGACTGACTGCTTCCTACTTGCCATCACCCTTCCATTAACCCTCTTATGAGGAAAGAAATGTATAAAGTCTTTGTAACAAATCCTCAGAGTCAAATGAAACAAATTAACCAAAAGTGTACGAATGACTGTTTTTGTAATTTAATAAAACTGTGAGAATATAAGCTCTTCTTCTGTAAGTATCCTTGGGAGACCTGGACTGCTGGACAGGGTGATGGAGACAGCGTGTTCTTTGTCTGGTTCCCACATGGTTTCGATCATCTTTGTTATTGTTGTCAGTCATTTTCAGTCATGCCCAACTCTTCATGACCCCATTTGGAGTTTTCTTGGGAAAGATACTGGTTTGCCATTTCCTTCTCCAGCTCATTTTACAGATGAGGAAACTGAGGCAAACCAGGTTAAGTGACTTGCCCAGGGTCACATAGCTAGTGTCTGAAGCCAGATTTGAACTCAGGTCTTCCTGACTCCAGGTCTGGTGATCTATCCAGTATACTACCTAGCTTCCCCTTAGTCTGATTCCCACATGGTTTCCATCTCTGTTAGGTTTCTATATTTTGGAAGGTTTTTTTTAATTGAGAGTAGTTTGGAGATTATAAGTATTTGACATGGTGACATCTATCAGGCTGCTAGGTGTCACAGTGGATAGAGTACTAGGCTTGGAGTCAGGAAAACCTCAGTTCAAATCTGACCTCAGAAACTTACTAGCTATGTGACCCTGAGCAAGTCACTTAACCTCTGCCTCAGTTTCCTCATCAATAAAATGGGGATAATAATGACCTACATACCAGGGTTGTTGTGAAATAATATTTATAATATTTATATAATGAAATAATATTTATAATGGGCTTTGTAAACCTTGAAATGTTATCTAAATGTTACTAAGTTATTATTAACAAAATGTCATTCATTGTTATTGATTGGAAAACAAAGAGAGTAGGTAGTCCTGAAAAGTCCTAGCTGAAGCATTTAAATGTTACTTTTCCTCCTCTCTCCCTTCCTCCTGCCCCAGTGTCCAGCAGAAGGAAAGCTGTGAAGGCCAAGTGTAGCCTGGCTTGTGAGTACCTGACTGAGGAGGATTACATGGACCTGCTCTTGACCACTTTATCAGAGTTTCCTGGTAAGTGACCCACCTGCTTATAGAGAGGGGGCCTAGCCAGAGACAGGGGGCCTAGCCAGAGACAGGGGGCCTAGCCAGAGACAGGGGGCCTAGCCAGAGACAGAGGGCCACTATCTGGCTGAGCTGTGCTGGGACTACTCCCACACCTGGAGCAGACGTGAGCTCATTTACCTCTCATTTATCTGTGCTAATGCCAGGTGGTGCGGTGGACAGAATACCAGGCCTTGAACCTAAGTTCAAATCTGGTCTTAGACACTTACTAGCTGTGAGACCCTGGGCACCTAACCCCTATTTGCCTCAATACACTGGAGAAGGAAATGGCAAACCACTCCAATGTCTTTGCCAAGAAAATCCTATGGACAGTATGGTCTACGGGGTCACAAAGAATCAGACACAACTGAATGACTGAACAACAAGAAAAGAAGCATGCACCAGAATGAAGGGAGATGCGTAATTCAGAAGAAGGGGGTCAGATGCTGCTACCATCCAGGGGACATGGGTGGATGTTGAGAACTTTTGAATCAGAATCTTGGTTCAGGATTAGACTGTGATTAGTGCAGAAGAACGTGGATACAAAACAATAAGGAAGGAAAACTCTAGAACTTGTTCACCAAGTCTAAGCTACAGTCTTTTAGCAGGAGCTCCATCCACAAGAATTTGGGGAAAGAAAAAGGGTGAGAAATACTGAAAAGGAAAGAGTTAACAAGGGGCGTGACTGATTAGCCAAGCAAAGATCTAGTAAAACTGCTTTCAACATTACTTTTGACTCTTAAAGACATAGTAATGATATCTCTAGTGTCTGTGAAAGGTGTTTCAAACGTGGGCTACGTGGAAATTCAATGTTCTGCCATACCAGACTTAGATCCATCATCAGCAAGTGATTGAGCAAAAACTCAGGAGGGTAGAGGGCATTCCCCTTCTGGGAGCAGATGTGGAGGTGCCCCAAATCGGGAAGAGCACAAACCATGCTGGGTTGTTATCTTGCTGTCTGCAGAGCATTGAAATCCAAGGGACTTTGATAAGTGGAAAACCAGGTTCAGGGGCTGTTTCTGGCCTTGAGGTCAGTACTAGATCAGGAGAGAAAATGGCAGGAGTGTGGGAAGGGAATTTTTTGTATGACTCAACCTGTCTCCCCAAAAGCTACAGCCTTTTTATAGTGACCGCTTACATGCCTTGTTCTGAGCTGGGAGACTGGTATGGTCCTGACTGGGGATCTTCCATAGCTCCTTCTGACTTTACCTCCCCAATTAGGCTATGGAATTAGCTAAGGAGACCAGGATGGACTCTATAAATCTGGCATCCATGAAATGGTGCTTTTGATGTCCCCAGCTACAGCCAATCAAGGGCTGGGAAGAGCCACTGATTATCTTCCCTGGTCCCCCAACACCTCCCCCAACCCCAGTTTGTCAGGCCTCAGGCTAATGCTATTCCTCTCTCTCCAGGCATCCTTGTGACTCTGTGGATCATCGATCGTCTAGGCCGAAAGAAAACAATGGCCCTCTCCTTTTTCGTCTTCTCCTTCTGTAGTCTCCTGTTACTCATCTGCGTTGGAAGGTAGGGTCAAGAATGGATAATGGGGTAGAGGGCCAACCATCCTATCTCCTGGCCACCAGGTTGGGAAAGGCGTGTATGGTATAATGGATAAATTGTTCAACTCCATATCCATATCCGGCCTCTGATGCTTCCTAGGCTTGTGACCATGGGTAGGTGGTTCTCTGAGCCTCAATTTCTCCATCTGTAAAATGGGAGCGATAATACCCATAGAGGATGACTCACAGGGTTATAGTGAGGCTCAAATAGAATAACACATATAAAGAACTCTGAAAACCTAAAAGTGCATAGAAATGGCAGTTATTATTGTCATGATTATGTCTTAAGGTTGATGAGAAAGGTAAAGGCTTTATTTACTCAGTTAATGGATTAGCGTTTATTCAGCCCCAACTATGTGCCAGGCACCGTGCTAACGTGCTGTGGATACAAAAAAAGGCAAAAGGCAATTTGCTTTCCAGACACTCCCAGTCTAATGAGAGAGACAACATGCAAACACGCTAGGTACATACAAGATATGTGCAGGGGAAATTGGGGATGATTTCAGAGAGAAGGCTCTCAGGCCTTCAGACTAGCTCAGACATCGTCTCCTACGTGAGGTCTTCCCTGACACCCTCCCTGCCCACTCCCAAAATTGTGTTTCTTTTCTATGTACCTCTATAAGTGCCAGTTTTCTCCCCATTTAGAACGAGGGCAGGGACCGAGTTATTCTTTGTATTCCTAGTTCTGTTTTTGGCACACAGTAGATACTTAAATACTTGTTGATTGATTGATGAGGCTTGCAGATACCTCCTGGTTTTCACACACGTATTATGCCCATTGCCAGTTATTTGAGCTTCCTGCCCTGCGCACCCTGTGAGGCCCCTGGTTGCCTCCCTCACATCCCCCCCCGGCTGCTCAATCTCCCCAACTAAGCACACTCTGGTATTACTTGGGATACTTGAAGACAGTGATGATGTTGATGTTAATTTAATATAACTAACATTATTTACATAATGCTTTCAAATATTCAGAGTGCTTCCCATACATTATCTCATTTGAGCCTTGCAATGACCCTGTGAGATTGGTGGCACAGGAACTACTGCCCCATTTTACAGATGAGGAAGCTGAGTTTCAGAGGATTACATGACTCAGTTAGGGTCACACAGTTATTATCAGTGGTGGAATTTGAACTCTGCTCTTCCAAACTCCATGTCCAACACTCACAAGACCACAAGTCCAGCCCTCTCATTTTCCAAGGGAGTATCAGAGAAGTTAGGTGATAAGCGTCAGAGGTGAGACTCCAACTTAGTGCTTCTTGACTCCAGGGTCAGCATTCAATCTCCTTGACTTGGAGACCATCCACCACCTCTCCTTCTCCCTCTGCTCACCCCAAGGGTTACCCCCTCCCATCCTTGTTCTTTGTGAAATAGTGAGGACTACCAGGGCAGGCCTTGGCGGATGGGAGATGGACCTAGAATACATAGGGCACTGTTGCTGGTTTCCAGAGTGTTGATGAAAAACGTTTCCCTGCCAAACCAACTCTTGGCCAAGCATCTTTCTCTTTTCTTCGCCTAGAAGTGTCCTCACCGTGCTTCTGTTCATCTCAAGGGCTTTCATTTCAGGAGGATTTCAGGCTGCCTACGTTTACACTCCAGAGGTAGGAGGGTCTGGGTGAGAAGGGGGCAGCTTTGGTGAGCAGAGGGTGTGGGGGCTGGCTGACGCTGGGCACGGAGAGACAATAACTGTATTTCAATGCAATAGGTTTCCTCTGTAGTCCCATGTTTTTTATTTTATCCATTGAAAAGTATTATTACAAAGAGGGGTTCCTGGCCTTCACCAGACTACCAAAGGGGTCTGTGACCTTAAAATAGATAAGATCCCCTGGATGAGAGCTTAACATCTGGCTCCTCTCTTTCTCAGGTTTACCCCACAGCTACCCGGGCCCTGGGACTGGGCACCTGTAGTGGCATGGCAAGAGTGGGTGCCCTCATCACTCCATTTATTGCTCAGGTAGGTGATATCATGGGCGGGAAAGAGAAGAAGTCAGAGGGTGGGGGATGGGACAGCAATGGCAGGCCCTTACTCTTAAGCAAGTCTGTCCTCATGAGAATGCCAGGCAGAGCTCTTGATATTATTTTTTTCATGCCTAGACCAGGCTTCATGAAATGCACCCTCAAATCCACTTCTATAAAATAGTATTTTACATGATGGGAAATGCTATCCACATCCAGAGAAAGAACTGTGGAATCTGAATGCAGATTGAAGCATACTATTTTTTGGTTTTTAATTTCTTTTTAATTTTTTTCTTTCTCATTTTTTCCTTTGGTTCTAATTCGTCTTTCCAACATGACTAATGTGGAAATATGTTTGATATGATTGTACATGTATAGCCTATATCAGACTGCATGCTGAGTTGAGGAGGGGGGAGGGCAGGGAGGGGGAGAAAATGTAAAACTCAAAACTTTATAAAAGTGAATGTTGATAACTAAAACAAACAAATAAATATTTTTTAAAGAATGAATAGTATTTTGTTTTTTCCCCAATTACATGCCAAGAAAATTTTTAGCATTCATTTTTACAAGATTTAGAGTTCTAAAGTTTTCTCCCTCCATCTCTTCTGAAAATGGTAGGCAGTTTGATCCAGTTGATATATGGACTGTCAAGTGAAAAATATTTCCATATTAGTCACAGTTGTGAAAGAAGAAGCAGGTTTTAAAAAACCATGAGAACTCAAATCCATTTTTAAAGACAAAAGATGAAATGATGGGGCCAAGGTCATAAAAGTTGTAAGTGCTAGGGTCAGGATTCAAACTCGGGTCCTCTCATTCCAAACCTAATGCTCTTTTTATACCAGACTGCCTCTCAGACCACATACGGAAAAGAGCTTTGAGCAGAAAAACATGACATCTAGATTTAGGGGATCAGTGTCCATAAAGGCCCAACTCCCAAAATGATTTGTCACCAGCATCTTGTATCTCTCACTCTGCAGGTGATGTTGGAATCGTCTGTTTACTTGACTCTGGTGGTATACAGTGGCTGCTGCCTCTTAGCTGCCCTCGCCTCCTGCTTTCTGCCAATTGAAACCAAAGGCCGTGGTCTTCAGGAGTCCAGCCACCGGGAGTGGGGTCAGGAGATGGTGGGAAAAGGCTCCCACAACATGGGTGTGACCAGGTCAAATTCTGGATCACAAGAGTGATGGCGGCTAGAGAGGCTAGATGTCGGGGAAGACCGAGAGGGAGGAGGTGGGGGTGATTCCCAGCGGGATCAGGCTGTCACTGCCAACGTCATGGGTCAAAGTTCCAGACCTGTGGATTTGGACCGAAAGGAATTTGTGTCTTTAATACCGTTCACTCATATTCATCCAGCACCACCTCGGGGATGGCAGGGGATGCATTTGTTCTGGGGGTTGCTCTGTCTGTGTGATAGTGGGGTGAGGTTTGTTAGTAGCCTGTCATTCTCGCTTGGCCCACTGCCAAGCTCCAAAGGTCCAGTGACGTCATGAGCCAACCAGATGCCATTCAGATCCAGGTGTTCGACGACGGGAGAGCCAAAAGCCGAAAGGTCCATGGAGGTGACCCAACTCCACGACACATTTAGCAAAGAAGGGGACTCTGATGGGTCAGCCTCTGCCATCAAGCAGCCAGTTGGGTCCTGAGTCCCCAGCTCAGTGGCAATTCTCCTGGGCATTATAGATGGTCTGGGCTTGCAGAGGAAGGTCAATCCAAAGCACTTGGGGACTACACAACCTCCCAACCCTTTGTTCAGGTCCAAGTAGTGCTTCTGAAACTGGGAATGGGAAAGAGTCAGCGTTCTCTCTGCTCAGAGCTCTCCTGGCATTGCTCACTGCCCAATCATACCACCAGGTGGTATCACCATTGCTGACCTTCAGGTCAGGACCCTGCCCCTCCCCCAACTCCCATATCCACACTGCATGGGGGCAGGTGTGTTTTTGTCCATTGTACCCAGGCTTGTTCCCAGCATCGACCCTTTCTCACTGGACGGGGATCAGGGATCCTTCCTATCGGATAGCCACCTCTCACAACTGCCTCCAGCTGGGCTGGGACATCAGGACAGAAAGGAGGGACGGAAGGAGGGCTCTTGCTTCTGGTTCCTGGAGAGGGCCAGGAGGGACTGGGCTGGTAACCTCCTTTCTACCCCCTGGAAAGGCAATTTGGGGGCCCAGTATCTTGAATTGCTGGCTCTTCTATGGGGGTAAAAGGTGGGAGAAGGAAAAGGCCCACTTGAATGGCCTCTCTTTATTAAGCACCAGCCATGATGGGGGATTCAGATTTTGAGCCTGGACAGATGTACAGAGAAATCAGAACATGTGCCCACACACATCTCAGTATTTTTCCAAAGCTGCGGTTGGGGATGCTGAGTTTTCAGGTCCTCGTCCCTCAGCTCTAGTTTCTTTGCTGCCATCCCTTGCCAATGCTCATGACATCACCATCCCAGGGGTGGTCTGGGGTGCCACTCATGCCTCCTGGGGGGAATGGTGGCCCTCTTTGGTGGACAGAACATGAGATGTCAGCGGGGAGAGCCTGCCTTTTTGCAAAGGCCAAACTCGGCTTGCTTCTGGGGCCAGGAGAAGGGGACTAACTAGGTTCCATGTCAGCGTCGTACGTCGGCCTGCAGTACTTGATTCAAAATGTGATGTTTCCCATTGTGAAAGCAAGGGGATTGCATCAGAAGGAAGAGCATCCCCAGTTTCCATCGAAGGCCAAAGATGCTGCTGACATTTTTTTGCTTGGAGATGTCTGTTTTCAGTAAACATTGCAAGGGAACAAAGTCTGTAAGTTCATTTATTATTAAAACATGTTGGTGATGGACCTTGTTGAGCTCTGCATCTCTGACTGTCCCATATCATCCTCACAGTGGTCTGGGTTAATCTTACTGGAAAAGATTCTACAGCTGGGAGTCTCTTGGATGGAAAATTAATGAAAAAAACATTTAATAAGCACTTACTATGTGCCAGGCACTGTGCCAACTTTTAGCTGGGATATAAATAAAAAAGTGAAACACAATCCCTGCCCTCAGGAAGCACACATTCGAATTGAGAGAGATGACATACACAGGCAGATTCAGCTTCAAGGTGTATAGCAAAGCCTAGGAGCCCTTAAAATGTATCATAGTGTCTGCCCCATAGGGCAGGGAGCCTTGAGGGAACCCATAATCATCAGTAGGAGGGAGGTGGAAATGTAGCTAAAGGTTGGAGTAGAATGGGGATTCTGGATTACCCCTGGCAGGGCTGAGAATGAGGAGTAAATGTCTGACTACTCTCCAATCTAACAATCCAAAGAGCATTTATTAAGTGCCTACTGTGTGCATGGTAGCAAAAAGACTTATAAATGCAAAGCAACTCCCTCCCCCCTAAAAACAATCTTCACCTTTGGAGACTTACATTCTACTATGGGGATAGAACCATTTCTTTACTTTCGTCTTTTTTTTTTTTTGAGGGGGGTGATGAGGCAAACAGGGTTAAGTGACTTGCCCAGGGCCACACAGCTAGTAAGAGTCAAGTGTCTGAGGTCAGATTTGAACTCAGGTCCTCCTGACTCCAAGGCTAGAGCTCTATCCACTGCGCCACCTAGCTGCCCCTACTTTCATCTTTAACGCTTACTCTCCATGCTGAGCTTCCAATGACTTAAAAGGCTACTGGGATCAGTGACGTCTAAATATTTATATCTTGTTTCTTTAAATCGATCACCTTTATTTCAGAGTATATTGTTTCATTCCTTCTCCCTCCCCTTCCCAGATAGCCACACCTGTAACAGAGAATTAAAAAAGAATGAGAAGGGGGAAAAAGTCAGTTCAACAAAACTAACCCAAAATGTTAACCAGTTCTGACAACCCATGTGATTGTTCCACACCCATAGTCACCCACCTCTACAACGAAGGCAGGAAAGTGTTTTCTCCTTTTTTCCTCTAGGACCTAGCTTGGATATCATAATTACAAAGTGTTTAGTTCATGTGTGTGCATGCGCATGCATGCACTGGCACATGCGCATGCATGCACTGGCACATGCCAGTGGTGATTTTCTTTTTTTCATTGATTTTATTAAATAGATTTTATTGATAGCTTTGTTTTCACATTGCCTCTTTTAGAGAGCCACCCCTTATGAAAAGGAATCTGTTTTTAAACAAAAGAAACAGAAGAATCGAAATGAATTCAACAAAGCAGATCAACATATCAAAAAAGTCTGCCTCTCTCTGGGAAGGGGGGCTCCACTCTTGTGGACCCCCTTCTCTGCAAAGGAGTGTAGATGAGAGGGGAAAGGTTGTCTTCTCATAGCTCTCTTTAGGACCAGACTTGTTCTTTATAGTTTCACAACATGCAATTTCCATTTTTTTTTTGTGGCGGCTGTTTTTTCTATTAACATAGTTATTGTGTATTTTCCTTTTTTTTTTTTTACTATTTTTACTATTGTGTAAATTACTTTCCTGCATCTGCTTATTTCTCTCTGCATCAATTCACCTAAAATTTTCCATTTTCCTCTGTAGTCATAATATGCATCATTTCTTATAGCAAGGTAATATTCTACCACATTCATATGCAACAATTTGTTCAGCCATTCCCCAATTGATGGGCATCTTCTTTATTTCCAATTATTGTTGTTGTTGTTCAGCTGTTTTTTCAGTCCTGTCTGATTCTTTATGGGGTTTTCTTGGCAAAGATACTGGAGTGGTTTACCATTTCCTTCTCCAGCTCATTTGACAGATGAGGAAACTGAGATAAACAGGGTTAAGTGATTTGCACCAGTAATGGTTTTCAGTCAATCAACATGCACAGACTAAGCACCTACTATGTGCCTGGCACTGGACTAGGTGTTGGGGAATGAAACAATCTGCTCTCAGAGAGCTTCACTCACCTTTGCAAGTGGATCTACCTAAGGTGATGCATCCTTCCAGCAGCCCAAGGCTGGAATGAGGGTCGTTCTTTCCAGTCCTCCGGAAGTAAGGCAAGGAAACTCAGCTCCTCAGATCACACTGAACCATCCCATGTTCCCGAGGCAGGATCAAAGATTGAGAAATAGAGGGGACCTCAGGGGTCACTAGTCCAACCCTCTGATTTTATTGATGAGGCAATTCAGAGGATCACCAAGAAGGTCATGTAGGTCATGGAGATGAAAGAGACCTTAGAGGACATCTAGTCTAACCCCCTTATTTTACAAAGGAGGAAACTGAGACCCAGAGAGGTCAAGGGACTTGCCCAATGTCATAAAAATCACAGAAGTATAGATCTGGAGCTGGAGGTGACCTCAAAAGTCATTTATTACATTTTGGAGCATAGCCAATGAAAGAATCTGTTTTATCCAACTGTACAGTTTTGTTATAAGAGTTTTGTTTTTCTCCACCGGAGGATGGGAAAGTGAAGGAAGTGAGAATAGATTTTTGTTAATTGAAAAAAATTTTAATGAAAAATAAACCATGTAGTTCAACTCTTTCATTTTGCAAATGAGGAAACAGAGGCCTAGAGAGATCATGTGACTTGCCCAAGCTTATACAGGTGGTAGGCAGCAGAGCTGAGATTAGAACCCAAGTCCTCCAGCTCCAATTCTGATGCTCTATAGGTAAGTGGAGCCACAAAGACAACTCCCAGCACAGGCAGCCAAAGACCTGGTCTAGTCAAGTCTCCCTGTGTCTCTGTTTCTGTCTCTCTGTCTCTCTCTCCCTCCCTCCCTCCCTCCCTTCCTCTCACTTTCTCTCTTTCTTCTTCTTTTTCTTCTTCTTCTCCTTTTCCTCCTTCTCCTCCTCCTCCACTCTCTTCTCTCTCACTCTCTTTTCTCTCTCTCTCTCCCCTTCTTTCTCTTTTTTCCTTCCTCTCTCTCTCTCTCTCTCTCTCTCTCTCTCTCTCTCTCTCTCT
>NW_020941065.1:11080030-11084651 GCF_900497805.2 Vombatus ursinus | reverse complement strand
CCCCCTCCCTCCCTCCCTCCCTCCCTCCCTCTCTCTCTCTCCCTCCCTCCCTCTCTCTCTTTGTCTCTCTCTGTCTCTCTCTCTCCCCACCCCCACCTTTAGGGATGCCCATCAGCTTGGGCTGAGGCTTGACAACATTTCTAATTATGATCGGATGACTGAGCTTTCCTAGGTAATGTGAGGCATGTAGGTTTTCCCTTTAGAATACCAGCTGGCAATAACAATACTCAGATGCATGGGTCAGCTCAAAGGCTTTCACTACATGGAAACCAGTATTTCATGGCAATGTTACCTATGGTGGGTGATAAGGTTTTTGTAGTAGGGGCAGGGGCAGGGATTATGGCGAGGACAAGGGAACGCTTCTTTCAAAATCAGGAGGATAAAAAGACCTCATCTATTCTTACCTCCTTATTTTGCAGTGAAGGAAATAGGATGGAAGAGGGAGAGGGATTTGCCCAAAGTTATGCAGGTAGTAAGTGGCAAAGACTGGCTCATCTGACTCCACTGTCATCTTTTTCATTATTGCACATGGTTTTAAGCTGAAAAAAGTATAAATGGTGTTAACCAATATTGGCCCTAGATGCCAAAGGTGACACAGCGGATAAAGTGCTGGACCTGGAGTCAGGAAGACCTGAGTTCAAATCCAGCCTTGGACACTTCCTAGCTGTGTAATCCTGGACAAGTCACTGCCTGCCTCAGTTTCCTTGTCTGTTGTTGTTTGTCCTTCATTCTGGAAGAGGACCGATGACGGCACAAGTGTGATGTCTTGACCTGTGCATGAATTGGATTTGAGTGAGGCACAGCTGTGTAAAGTTGTCAGTTTCACTCTCTTCTCCAGTGTCATTGAAGTCTGGAGGTAATAATAGTACCTCTCTCCCAGAGTTACTGTGAGGATCAAATGAGGTAATATTTATAATTGTTGTTGTTCAGTCAATTCAGTCATGCTCAATTCTTTGTGACCCTATTTGGGGTTCTCTTGGCAAAGATACTGGGGTGGTTTGCCATTTCCTCCTCCAGTTCATTTTACAGATGAGGAAACTGAGGCAAACAAGGTTAAACAACTTTGTAATCATAAAAGCCTTAGATAAATGCCAGTTGTAACTATCTGAATCATGAAATCTCAGTTTGGCATCTGAATAACTTAAGCAACCATCCATCCAACCCATACTTAAAACAATATTTCCCTCTAGAGAGTCCCTATAAATATTTATCCAGACTGTGCTTGAAGGCCTCCAATGAAAGATAACCCACTACCAGCCAAGTCAGCCCATTTCACTTTTGGACAGCTCCAATTGATAGCAATTGTTTCCTTATCCAAGACTCCATTTTTCTCTTGTCAATTTCCATTTGTTTTTCCTGGTTCTATCCTGAGACCAAGTCAGAGAAGACCAATCCTTCTTCAATGCAACAGTCCTTCAGGTACTTGAAGACAGCCACCATGTCACTCCCCCCAACCCCTAATAATTTTCTACTTCTCTAGACTAAACATCCCCAGTTCCTTCAACGCACAGCATGATCTCCAGTCCCCTGATCATCCTGGCTGTCCTCCTCTAGGCACTCTCTAGTTTATCAAAGTCTTTTTAAAAACGTGGCTATCTTCCAAGGCAAGGCAAATGGATGACTAACTAGTAAGAAATCCCAGAATCCCAGAATTTAAGAGTTGGAAGAGTCCTCAGTGGCCATTCAAGTGAAACCCTTACCCAAAAGGAATCCCCATAACAATATTCTTGACAAGGGGCCATCCATCCTCTACTTGAAGACCTCTATTAAGACAGAACCAGACAAGAGCTTGCGGGAGCCAGCTGGCACATACTTGAGAGAGCTTTTGGTGTGAGCATTTACATCTTGGAAATCGTCTTGTCAAATGCTGCAAATCAGGGTTTGATTTATTGCTTCATTGATTATCTCAAGAAAGTGTTGGAGAAAATGTTAAAGAATACAAATTAATCTTAAATATGTGTATGATATATGTATGGCATTCATCTCTTACCACCCCCTCACCGCACTCCACCTCACCCCACTCCCCCAGTCAACTGTTAAATATTTCCCACCACAATCCTGGAGGGAACCCACCAGCTCTAATAGTGGCCCCTTTCTCCCTTGGACAGCTCTGAATGCTAGCGACTTTTTTCTGATGTCAAGTACTCATTGCTCCTGGTTCTGCCCTCTGGGCCAAGCAGAACAAGTCTGATCTCCCTTCTATTTAACAGCTTTTCAGATAGGTGAAGACAACTATCATACCTCCCTCCTCCCCAGTCTTTTCTTTAGGCTAAACATTCCCAGATCCTTCAACTGACTTCATGCTATGCACTCAGCACCCTTCACTACAAAATAAGATAATATTTGTAAAGCACTTAGCATAGTGCCCGGCACATAGTAGATCCTTAATAAATCCTTCCTTCTCTTCTTCCTTCCTTCTTTTCTCTCTCTCCTTCCTCCTTTCCGTCCCTCCTTCCTTTTTCCCTTCCTTCCCTCTCCCCATCTTTTCCTCCCTTCTTCCTTCCTTCTTCCCTCACTCCTTCCTTCCCTCCTTTTCCTTCTTTCCCCTTTTCCTCCATCTCTTCCTTTCTTCTCCCATTACTTTCCCCCTCCCTTTCCTTTACTCTCTTCTTACCTTCCTTTTCTCCTTCCTTCCTTCCCTTTCCTTCCTTCTCCCCTTCCTTTTGTCCCTTCTTCCTTCCTGATTGTCCTCCTCTAGACACTCTCTGACTTATAAAGACCCTTCTTAAACTGTGATGCCCAGAACTAAATACAATTTCCCAGCTGTGGTCTGAGGAGAGCTCAGGACAGCAGACTTGTCACCCTCTTGTTTCTGTCAGTGATGCCTCTCTCAATGCCAGCCAGAATCACAATAACTTTTTGAGGACTGCCATATTACTTTGCTAACGCATAGTGAACTTGTGGTCCTCTAATACCCCTAGATCTTTTTCAGACAAACTGCTGCTTAACCAAGGTTCCCTGGATGAGCTGATTTTTTTGAACCCAAGTTTAAAAGTTCAAGTTTAAACCCAGGTTTAAGACTTAAATTGATCCTTGTTGAATTTCATCTTCTTAGATTCAGCCCAGTGTTACAGCAGGACAAGATCTTCTGGGATCCGGCCTGTCATCTCAGCCTTAACTTTGAAGTAAATATAGATTAAAAATTTAAAAACAGTGTTTCACAATGGAACAGAGCTTTGTTTGAGGAAAGGAAGATTCCCTCTTAGTTCATATTATTCATAAAAGGCAATAGCATCAGAAAGATTTCAAAGAGAAGCAGGTTGATTGTAAAACTCAACTTTTGGGGAATAAATCAAAAAGCAGAGTGACTTGTGGTATTGAACAGTGGAGTGAGAAACAAAGGATGTGGTGGGGCAGCTAGGTGGTGGAGTGGATAGAGCACCCGCCCTGGAGTCAGGAGGATCTGAGTTCAAATCCGGTCTCAGACCAGATACTTGACACCAGCTGTGTGACCCTGGGCAAGTCACTTAACCCCAATTGCCTCACCAAAAAAAAAAAAGAGAAAGAAACAAAGGACATGGGTTTGAATCCTGGCTTTGACATTGACTACCTGTGTGACTTTGGGCAAGTCACTTAACTTCTCTGGGCCTTAGTTTCCCCACTTGTAAAATAAGGGGGAGGGGGAGTATTTAGACTAGATGATTCAACAAAGTCTCTTCTAGCTTTTAATCTCATAATCCTTTACGCACTGTGTTTTATGAAAAGCCAAAGGGAAGGTAGGTTTCAAACTAGGTTTTGGGAAATGATTCCATAGAATCTCAGAGCTTACAGAAAGGTCCCAAATAGGTATGTGTCCAGATTGACTCCTCCCTGTCTTTGGACCTGGGGTGCCTATTCTTGAGGGTTTCCCATTAAGGACTAGATAGTTAGTTGGTTCAGATTCACCTTCCCCCACATATTTGATCTTGACAAAATAATAATTAATCGGTTTTTTTTTTCAAAATGATCAGATGTAACCCCCTCCCCTCCTCTGGATACCAGAATGTGGTTCATCCAGGCCCCTTGTGATGACTTCTGTGGTCTGTGCCCTGGGACCCCATAGTGGACAGGCTTGGTTCTTCACAGATGTTTTATCGGTTCATGCAAGGACTGTTGCTACAAGAGGCCATTAAGAATGTACAATCCAAGGGCAGGACAGGGCAGATCTCTCCCATGGAACCATTGGACATTTGCCCAGTGACCCATGAGGTCAGGGGCTAAGACTAGGAGGGCAGTGGGGAGAGGTAGGAAGAAAAGAAAGCCTGAGGGTACAGGATACCGATGCCAAGAATCTACAGTCAGAAAAACTGGCCTTGAGTACTAGGTCCCCCATCAATGACTAGCCCTGGGACCTTGAGCAGTACTCAATTGCTGGGACTCCGTGACCCCATCTGTAAAATGAAGGGATTGGACTAGATAATCTCTAAGGCCCCCTACAGATTTAATGATCTATGTTCTAAATTAAGACCAAGCTGGAACATCAAGATCATTGGATTGAGACCTTCAAGAACCTTAGAAAACATCTAGTCTAACATCCTCATTTTACAGAAGAGGAAACTGAGGCCTAGAGGCTTACATACACATTTGCTGTTCTAAGCCCCATCCCAGTCCTGACATCCCCTGTTCTAAGGCCCCTCCCAGC
>NW_020941065.1:11051086-11080020 GCF_900497805.2 Vombatus ursinus | reverse complement strand
ACATCCCCTGTTCTGAGGCCCCTCCCAGCCCTGACATCCCCTGTTCTAAGGCCCCTCCCAGCTCTGACATTCTCTCTTCTAAGCCCCACTCAGCTCTGACATCCCCTGTTCTAAGCCCCTTCCCTGCTCTCACATTCTATGATTGTATGAGGCAGGTCAATTACACCCCAGTGGTTAGCTGCAGGGCTTGGGGTTAGTGATGGCTGGAAATTACTCGCCGAGGGAGCTTCTCATCCTCAGATGCGCCCTCCTCTCTGCCAGGTCGCCCAAAGGCTTCATAATGGGCAGCACCTTTTGCTCCAGGAAAGGGATCATTTCTTCAGTTTATTTTTTGGTTAAACATGCAGGATCCCATTCATCATCCCCAGTGGTCCAGGGCCAGAGGACGTTAATTCCTGATTGTCAAATAAGGAGGGTATTTAGTGAGTTAGGTTTTTTTTCTTGCTAAAGGGTTTCCATGTAGAGTAATACTTCCAAGGGGTTGGAATGGGGTACAGGGGAGAGTTAGGAGGGACTGCTGGGGCCATGAGGCTGAGTAGACCGGCTCAGGAGCCCAGAAATCCAGGGCATGGGATGGTCCTTCTCTGCTGTCCTATTTCTTTAGAGCTTGGGACTTCTGGCTCTGCCCTCCCACCGGCCCACTGTGCTGTGGTCCAGCAATAAGTGCCCTAACCTAGTGAAGAGATTGGCATTCTAGAACTAGCTGTATGACTTTCTGGCAAGTCAGCTTCCCTCTATGGGCTCAGAGAGCCTCAGCCTCCTCATCTGTAAAATGGGAGCATTGCAGAAGATGATCTCTAGGCTCCCTTATGGCTCGAATATCCTGTGATTCTGAGTGCCAATACACATCTGACACTATTGGTGTGACCTTGAACAATCACTTTCACCTCTCTGGCCTCAGTTTCCTTATCTGTAAAATGACATGAGTCGTACTAGATTGCCTTTGCACACTCTTCATCCATGAAATCTTTTGGTGGATGACCAGCCATACCTCATTCTGCCCTTCCCAATGTCCAGGAGAAAAATCTGGTCTTCAGTGCTGAACCCAGTGAGCCATGGAATTCTAGAATTTTTTATTCTGTCTAGCAGGAGAACCCTCTTCATTTCTCATTTTTCTCAGGCCTGGGCTTCTTGGCACAAAGGGCTGGAGATGGGGAGGAGGGGGGTGGGAGGAAGTCGTCTGGATTCACAGGTAGAGTAACTAAATCAAGGGGAGGGGGTGGGGATGATGGAGGATGACTGGCTTTGGAGGCTGAGATCCAGGCACCTTCAGAGGTGAGATGGAGGAATGCTGGCCAGCTTCCTTTCTTCTAGGATTTGCCCAAAGAGCTTGGCAACCTCCAAGGCACAGCCCCAATGGATGGTGATCCCATAACCACCATGGCCATAGTTATGAATGATCTGAAAGAACCAAGAGAAAAGGTGATCATTGAGCCTGCTGATGGGCGGTAGCAGAAGAGGAGAAAAAACATCTCTGGCACATAGAAATCAGTGCAGTCAGAGAGCTGCACTTACATTGGGGTGACTGACCCCAGGCAAGTTGCTGAATCTCTCCGAGCCTCAGTGGCCTCATCCGTGAAGTGGGGATAGTAATAACTTGTATTTGTGCAACCTTCCATGCAGTGCAGTTATGTGAAAACATTTTAAACCAGCTTCGATAGTCGATGTTCTAAACACCCTCCCAGCCCTGAGATCCCCTGTTCCAAGTCCCCTAACAGCCCTGATTTCCCCTGTTCTAAGGCCCCTCTCAGCCCTGACATCCCCTGTTCCAAGGCCTGTCTCAGTTCTGACATTCCATGTTCTAAGGTTCCATCCATCTCTTGCCCTTTCAGTTTTGACATTCTATATGACCAATAGATAGAAAGCTGGTTTTGAAGCCAAGAAAACATGGGTTCAAGTCTTGCCTTTGACCCATACTGATTCAGTGACCTCGGGCAGGTTGTTTAAACTCTAAGACTGTCAGCTGCAGAGAAGGGCAGGCCCATACTTGAAGAGGGTGCCTTCTCATCCCCAGGCTCCCAGGTCTCAGATGTTCTCTGATTCAGCCTAATGTGCTGCTCTCTCCCTGCGCTGGGGACATCTGTTGGCATCTCCATTTCTGGACACATCTACCTTACTTCATGCCTTAGCTCTGAGTGTCCTGTAGCTAGCCATGTTTGATGGGTTGGGGGCTGGGGGAGGAGGAGGGAGTGGATTATCTCTCTCTAAATTAATCCTGATTCCACTTAGCCTTCTTTGGAATTCTAGCGCCTTTCCAAGCATCATGACTTGGGGTCATCTCCAAGCTAAAATAGGAATAGGTTTTCAACTCAATTCACTCACACTCCATGGGGCCCCATTTCATTACGTTTATCATCTTTTCTTTCAACTAGTTTTTTACTTCTGTTTAAAAAATCATATTACACTGCTTTGGTCAAGTCCCATCTGGGATGAATGAGAAGTCTGGTGGGCCTTTTCAGGCCACTCCACAACCGCTCATCCCCTGTCCAGGAGACCAGAGGCGGAGCCAAGTTTTCATCTGGAATGGAAGCTCTCTGAGCCATCCCAACACTTTCACTTACCTGACCTTGGACAAATCATTCCCCCCTTCCAGTTCAGAATCTATAATCCTGTGACTCCAAAGGTCCTAGGACCCCCATGGCCTTTCTACCTTTCCATCAGAGACTTCTTTCCATTACCTATGATTTGGAAAAGGAAATAAATTCATTCCCCCAAGGTGGAAAGAGCCTGGAATTTGAAGTTGAGAAGACCTGGATTCAAAATCCCAGCTCTGTTCCTGGCCTACATATGTGACTTTGAACAAGTCACTTAGCTTATCTGGGCCTCAGTTTCCTCATCTGTAAAATGGAGACAGTGATACCCATAAGACATATTGTTGGCTGTTGTGAGATCATGGATGTGAAGCTCTGGGCCATGGAAATGTCAGTTATTAATTTTTAGGATACTAAATACAGAGTCAAAAGGGACCTTAGAGGCTCTCTCAGCCAAATCCTTCATTCTGTGGATGAGGAAGTACCTTGCCCCAGACCCTTCAGGTATTACGTGGCCAAGATAGAAATGAAAAGCAGGTCTTGATGACAAAAAAGTCCAGCCATTCTCTACACCATAGCACCTCTCAAAGCTCATGGATCTCAAACTGAATGGAACCTAAAGGCCATCTATTCCAATCCCACTTCTGTTTACAGATGAGGAAACTGAGTCATGGGACCACTGAGTGAGTTACCCAAGGTCATACAGGTAGTAGATTGGAGAAGTGGGATTGAAACCCAATGCTTCTGCTTCCAGGGCCAATGTTCTTTTTCCTAAGCTTTGACTAAGGCCAAAGAGAATTGGTATGGACCAGAGCTCAGGCCCTGGACTCCTGTAGATGTCAACAGGGCTGGTTTAGAAATCTAAATCTTCATGAACTCAAGAATATCCAGGGACCATCCACCAATAGATAAACAGAGGATATGAGCAAAAAATTCTCAAAAGAACTACAAAGTATTCACAACCATATGAAAGAATGCTTAAAATCACTAGTAATAAAAGACATGTAAATCAAAACAACCCTGATGTTTCATCTCACACTCTGAAAATTGCAAAGGTATCAAGAGATGACAACAATCAACACTGGTGAGGTTGTAGGAAGATAGGTACACAAGTACATTGTTGGTGGAGCTGTGAATTTATCTAATCATCTTGGAAAGCAATTTGGAATTTTGCAGATAAAGTGACTAAGAAGATGGCAGAGGAAAAGCAGTGACTTGCTGGAGCTCTCCCCCCAAACCCTTCCAAATACTTATAAAAAACGGCTCTAAACAAATTCTAAAGCAACAGAACCCACAAAAAAACAGAGTGAAACAAATGTCCAGCCAAAGACAGCTTGGATGGTTGATCAGAAAGGTATATCACGCTGGGCAGGGAGAAGAGCGGGGTTCAGTGTAGGCACGCAGGCTGCAGCAACCCTGGAGCAGGCCTCAGAGGGCTGAATAGCGGGCAGCTGTGGCGATTTCCAGATTTCTCAACCCCTTAATGCCAAAGACAACTTGGAAGGTCAATGGGAAATGTCTGTGACTGCGGTGAGAGAAGGAGCTAGGTCTCATCCACCCCCAGGGGCCGTGGATGCTCCCTGAGCTTCTGGCCCACAGACTGAGGGGGAATCGAGTGGCTGATCAGAGGTGGATTGCAAGAATCTCTTTGCCAGTGCTTAGGCAGGAATCTCTTGCTTTACCGGGGGCAAGGAGGAATGCTGGTGTGGTGAAGCTTCTTGTGGCGGTGGAGAGAAAACACCTCTCCCCTTATCATAGCACCTTGGAAGAACTAAAAATTTTCAGATCCCTAGAATTATCTCTGAAAACAGCTGTACAAACCCCCGAAACTTGGGACAGTACATTTTCCACATTGGAAGCAGACTTTTACCTTAACGAAGAGTTTAAAACTCAAGTAATTGACCGGGATCATGAGTAAGCAGCACAAAAAGAGTCAGACTATATTATCTTACTTTGGTGACAAAGAAGATCAAAATATACAACCAGAAAAAGACAATGAAGCCAAAGCTCCTGCATCCAAAGCCTCCAAGAAGAATATGAATCAGTCCCAGGCCTTGGAAGAGCTCAAAAGGGATTTTGAGAGGCAAGTAAGAGAAGTACAGATAAAGTGACTAAAATGTCCATAACTTTTGACCCGGAGATTTCATTACTGGGCTTCTGTATCATGGAGGCCATTGATAAGAAGCAAGTCTCCTTATTCACCAAAATGTTTATGACAGTACTTTTTGTGATAGCAAAGCATTAGAAACAAAGTAGATTCCCATTGACTGGAGGATGGTTAATTGTGGTACATGAATACAATGGAATGTTACTGCACTGTAACAAATGATGTGATGAGCAGCTAGGAGGCTCCATAATGCATGAGTGCTGTGCCTGGAGTCAGGAAGACTCAACTTCCTGAGTTCAAATATAGTCTCAGACACTTACTAGCTGTGTGACCCTAGACAAGTCACTTAACCTTGTTTGCCTCAGTTTTCTCATCTGTAAAATAAGATGGAAAAGGAAATGGCAAACCACACCAGTGTCTCTGTCAAGAAAACCCCAGATGGGGCCACAGAGAGTCAGACATGACTGAAATGACTAAATAGCAACACAATGATGTGTGTAATGAATACAGAGAAATGTGGGAAAGATCTACAAGAACGGATGCAGAGTGAAGTCAGCAGAACCAAGAAAATAATATATACAATGACCACAACGATGAACACAATAATGGAAATGGAAAGAACAAATACATATGCACAGAAGTCAAAAGTGAATGTTGCAAAATTAAAAAGAACGATCATGAAGAGAACAAGCATTTATATAGCCCTACTATGTGCCAGGCACTGTGCTAAGCACTTTACGAATACCATATCTTTGATTGTCACAACAACCCTGGGAGGGAGGGGCTATCAACATCCCTGTTTTACAGTTGAGGAAAGTGAGGCAGAAGACAGTAAAGTGACTTGTCACACAGTCAGGAATTATCTTTTTTTTTTTTTTTTTAGGTAATTGGGGTTAAGTGACTTGACCAGGGTCACACAGCTAGTAAGTGTCAAGTGTTTGGTCTGAGGCTGAATTTGAATTCAGGTCCTCCTGACTTCAGGGCCGGTGCTCTATCCACTGCACCACCTAGCTGCCCCAGGAATTATCTTTAGCTGCATTTGAACTCAGGTCTTCCTGACTTTAGGCTCTGTCTGCTATCGCTGCCTACCACACCCCTTTGCAGAAGTGGGAGGTCCACAAGTGTTGCTCATTACACATATTTTCAGACTTTTTCAACACATTTATCAGTTTTGCTTATTTTTTCCTCTTCTTTTTCTTTCTTTTTATTTTGTATTTGAAAGAATACTATGGTTCTCTGGGAGGAGGAGGAAGAAGTATATTGGGAGAAATTGCAGTAGTATAAAAAAAGACATGAATGAAAAACTTATTTCAATGTTTTTCTTTAAAAGAATGTCCCGATGATCCCTTTATTCACCACCTCTCACATTCCCATCTTATGACTTTGGGCAAGTCACTCTCCTGGGGCCTCAATTTCCTCAACTAAAGAGTCATCTATTCCCTTCTTACCTCCCAGGGATGGGTGTGAAAAGTCCTCTGCAAGGAAAAGTACTAGGGGTGACAAGTGGCATTATTAATCTTCTGGCTCAGGAGACCATACCTCTGCCTTGAAGGGTCCACGCGATAGCTTCTCTCTCTCCAGCCGGACTTGGGGTCGGGCTGGCCGGAAACCACTCCATGTACTCATGATGCGTGCATCCTGGAATGAAATGCTTCAGTAACTTGGGTTTTTCTCATGTTTTTGTTGTTGTTATTTGGGGGGAAAGGAAATGTGTGTTGTCACTTATTTATTCCTATTTAACTTTGGGAAAGTCTCTTACCAGCTCTGAGCCTCAGTTTCCCTTTCTGTAAAATTAGAGGGTTGAACTTGATGGTTTCTAAGATTCTTTTCAGTTCCATGATGAGAATGCCATTGAGAATAGAAATATCCCTGGGGAAGGGGAATCAGTACGGATTGATGGGATTCGCTAGTAGGCTCACGGGAAGAGGACTCAGATATCGTCACCTGGACTTGAGGACCTCACTAGATGGCAGCTTTTGGTCGTGACCACATTTATAACTAGGGTGGAGCAATGGGGTCTTTTCCCCAGGTGCTGAAATTTAGAGCGTGCCAGTCTTGGGGGATGCTTCTTTCCTCTGTTCACCACACCCAGCTGGACTCCCACATCTACGTCCCCAGCAAAGGTCAATTCTTCAGCAGAGTAAAACCCTCACTGAGTCCCAGATATACTTCCTCTCCGTGGTGGCCATGCCCCAAGAAAGCTCCCCACAAAAGTTCATTTTTACAGGTGATGAAACTGAGTCTGCTGGAGGGAAATTACTTGCCCAAGGTCATACAGGTAGTTTAATGTCAGGTACCTTCCACTACTGCCCCAAACTATCCCCACTTCATTCTAGTTGCAAAAATTCCTGATGACAGCCCTTAGCACTGCACTTACATCTCTGGTATGTGTCCGGCTTGATGAAAATCAAGCTCCTTTCTCATCCCCATAAAGATTCACCCAATAATCCAAGTTTTGGTGTCTTCCTGTGGCTTCAGGGGCCCCAGGGCCAGGACATCAATATAGGAAGTGGAAGGACCATTGGTCCTGCCTTACCCGAAGTGCGGGGTCCAAGCGGCAGCAGCCTTCCCAAATGGTGTTGTGGTCCTGGGAATCATTCTTCTCATTCCAGTTTCCCAATTGAAAGATACCTCCCAGGGTGACTGTCTGGCTCCTGGATCAGGAGGGAGGAAGGTGCAAGTGGAATGGGGGCCCTGAGCCCCCAATTATCTGCTCTCATCATCTCTCCCACCAACATAGACTTCATTATCTCCATCAGCCTCATCACCATTCAAATTGGTATTATATTTGCGAAGTATTTACTGTGTGAAGAGCACTTTGCTGGGTTCTAGAACAGACAGGATGGTTAGATGAGGAATAGCCCTTGTCCTCAGGGGCTCACAGTCTTTATAGTAGGAAGACAGGACACACAGAGAAAAATAGAATACCCTTACTTCTCACTATATGAACAAAGTCCTTTCCTTGAAGACTTTCTATAAGGCGAAAATCCAAGTTAAGAAAACAGACCATGATCTGCCCTCAGAGAGGAGACACTTTGAGGGATTGGCACCAGGGCTAGACTGGAACCAGCTCAAACTGGTTCACAAGTGCTGATTGTTAAATTTTCAGTGTAAGCATTTACACCAAGGAAATCATCAAGTGATGCAAATCAGAGCTTGATTAATATTTCATTATTGTATAGCCCTAAGAAAGTGAAAGGGAAAATGGTCATAATACAGATTAAATTTAAAAGTGTGTCATGAGCACATTTTTTTTTCCTGGAGAGCTGGTTGTTACACATTTGTCAGCACACCCCTGCCCGGCACCATGTTTTTGCTCAGGTTTCGATAACGGAAAAGAGTAGTTCATGGAGTGAAAAAAATAATAATTATTGTTTATTAAAATGGAAATTTATGAGTATCCATGTGGCAAGGGATGGGCATTTATAATATCTTATTAAAGGTTCATAAGAGGGGTGCAAGTAAAGAGCTCTGTGAAGGGCAAGGGAAAAATCATCATCAACCAAAAGGAAGGCTTCATGGAGGTGGAGGCATTTGAGTTGGGCTCTAAATCATGGCAAGAATTTAATGGGCAGTGAGTGAGCAGGATATCCCAGCTATAAGGAGCAGTGGGAGCTGAGGAAGAGAGGTGGGTAAATATGGAACAGTGAGCCTAGCAGCTTGACTGAAGTATCAAGTATACGGAAGGGAGGAGCATGAGATCTATCTGGAAATGCAGCATGGAGATGGAACAGTTGGGACCTTGCATGCCTATTACCATCATCATCATCACTGGCATCGTCACCCCGTTCATCTTTCCACCATCACCATGACCACCATCACCACAGCTAACCCTATCACCACTCAACAACACCATCATCTCTACCACCACGACCATGACTATCACTGTCACTACCGCCATGACTATCACCTCCACCAACACCATCACCTCCATCACCACCACCATGGTTATTACCATCACCAGTAATGCCATCGTCACTACCAGCACCACGACTATAACTATCACTTTTACCATCAATGCCTACATCACCACCAATACCACCAACCATCAACCACCAACACCATCATCATCATCACCATTATGAGTATAACCATCATTGTCACCACCAACATCACTATCACCAACACCAACACCATGACCATTACCATTACCATTAACACCATCATCACTGCCAACACCATGACTATAACTATCAGTTTTACCACCAACACCTACATCACTACCAATGCCACAATCATCACCACTACCACCACCATGACCATTACCATCACCATTAATGTCATCATCACTACCAGCACCATGACTGTAACTATCACTTTTCCCACCACCACCTACATCACTACTAATGCCACTGTCATCACCTCCACCACTACCATCACCATCAACAACACCATCACTACTACCATCACCACAACTACCACTGTCACCACCACCATCGCTTCCATCATTATAAACCAAAAAGAATGGATTTGTTCATTGTTCAATCTACCCCTGTTCTGATTGGCTGGGCCTTTCTCACCGATTCTACTCAGTCCTCGAGGGGCAGAATTAGGAGTAATAGATGGTAATTCCCAAAAGGAAACTTTGAGCTTGATGTCAGGAAAAGACTTCCTAACAATGAGAGCTATTCAAAAGGAATGGGCTGCCTGAAGAGAGGTGGGCTCCCGCTCCTCCATTGGAGGTCAGCATGCAGAGGCTAGAGGGAAATGGTAGAAGTCCCGTCCCCCTCTGACCTTGTGTGGGAGGAGGGTAGGTCCAGCTGGACTGAGGTCCCCAGCCTCTGAGGACAGTTCATGGAGTAACCCCATCATAAAAGGGCATGAAGGCCTCCCTTGCCCTACTCCCACCCCCAAGTTGGTACCTTACCCTGGGATGATATATGGGGACTTGTACATCCCAGCATCTGGATCATGAGTCATAATGAAGTGCTTCATCCAAGGGGCAAAGACCTGGACGGAACAGAAGGGAAAGATCTGTGGATGGCCATGCCCCACCCACATGCCAGGACCAGAGATTCCATTCTTGGGCTTCTAGTAGGACTGCATTCCTTAGTCTCCAGTGCCCTGATGGTCCTAGCTTATGGAGAAGCTCACGCAGGCTCCACACTCTAGAAGGTCCTGCTTCGCCTGGTAGCGTCCTCTCCCCAGCACTGACAATAGGCCAAAGCTCACTCTAGACCTCCCTAGATGGACAGTTATGGCAGAGTCAGAAAAAAAGTCATTAGCGTCTCCTTGGCAAGGATGAAAAATTCCCAAACGCTTCCCACCTCCACCTAGTAGGGTGTGACTTCCCGCCAGAGCCTTCATCATAATCCTATTTCTGTAGTGCTGTAAAGTTTACAAAGGTCTTTCCTTATAACAACCCAGAAAGATAGGTAATTCTTTCAGAAAAGGAGACTGAGGTTCAGAGAAGTGACCTGACATCTTATAAATATCAGATCTCTCCACTCTGCCAATCTGCCTTCCTCATATGTCACAGTTTGTCCCAAAATATATGTATCTGTGTCCTAAGAAGTGGGATTTTCTGACCCTAAAACTATAGGTATTCATTTTTTTAAAGTCACCTTTGGAAGGGTCCCTTCTTGCACTCCCATGGAGTAGTGCAAACCCCAGGTAGCTGCCTACCCCATGGGCCCCCAGCCTTGACTTGCTGTTCTGAGACAGCTGAGGTGCCAGCTTTTGCCAGCCCTCCAGCTTGGGCCCTTGCTTCTCAAACCAGCCCTTTGTCTGGACACCTTCAGTATCCTATTTAAAAGACTTTCCACAGACGCCCTCAGAGGCCTTTGCTCCTCAGGCCATAGTCAAGGACATCTCCTCCACCGCCTCTGCCCCTCAACACCACGGGCGCCAGACCCACCTTGAGGATTTGTCCCCGTGCAGGCTGCAGCAACGGATCGGTTTGCAGCAGCCCAGCCCACACTCCAGTGCAATTGATGATGACGTCTGCCCCTTCCCTTGCCACCTGGGGACAAATGGCACATGGGGAGTGGGGAGGAGAGGGCTGCTGAGCACAGCCTCCTAAACATCCGTCTGGGGATCAGACAAACCCCAGGGGGCAGGAGCAGAGAGGGAGGGGGACCCTGCCCAGGCCCTGCTCCTGTGGTTTCTGCCCCCACCCCCATCAAGGTTTGCCCCCGACTGGGAAAGGAGCATTCCTAGGGACTGGATCTGATGCTCCACCATCCTTTAAAAAATTATTCTGAATTTATCAGTTTAATATTGTGATTAACCACTAGGTTTGGTGATATCAGTTAATCATAAGCTCTTGGAAGGCAGTGACTGTTTTCTTTATATTCTCTGTGCCTGGCACATAGTAGGCACTTAATAGATGCTTATTGGATTGAACCAAGTTGAATTGAAGTGAAAGAGCCAGCACCTAAGCACAAGGTTCTGTGCGTTTAATGATAAACAAAATAATCCGCAAATCCTCCAGCCACGTGGGCAAGTCTCTTAGTGTTGGAATCTCGGTTTCCTTATCTGTAAAATAATAATAACAATAAAATGATAATAACTAGAGTTTCTATAGCATTTTAAGGTTTGCTCAATTCTTTGCATATTGATTCTCCCACTAGCCCTGTGAGGGAGGTTTAGTATCCTCACTTTGCAAATGAGGAAACTGAGGCTCAGAGGTGAAATGATGTACCCAAGGTCACACAGCTAAGTACCTGTCTGAGGGAGGATTTGAACTCTGGTCTTCCTGACTCCAAGCTGGAAGTCTACTGCTGTAACACCTGACAGTCATATCTATGGTACCTAATTGATGGGGGGCAACACACCACATCATGTGAGGGGACTACCTTGGGCCCCAGGCTTGTGGGGGATGCCCCAGAATCACTGGTGCATCACACAGCAGAGGACTTCGTAATGTTGAATTGAACTGGTGTTGGGTCACTGGTACTGGGGTTGGTGCTCAGATAAATCTGAGGGTTCCACTGGCCTCACTCTGGCTTCTTTTCCCCATTTTTGGGTGACTGGTTTCCCTACTTTCACTGAGTTTGGAGCAGGGATGTCAGGCACAAAGTGGGGTTTGACATACCATCCCTGAGCATTTGGCAATGTCACCTTGGAACAAAGACAGAAAAGCCTTAAGGGGACGGGACAGAAGGCAAGACCATAGTCAGGGACCTGAAGGGCCCTCGAGTCCAGCCTACTCATTTCACAGATGAGGAAACTGAGGCCCAGGAAAATTAACTGACCTGCCCACACAGGCAGTGACTGTTAAAGGGTGGATTTGAACTCAGATCTTAGACATAGAATCAGTGCTCTTTGCTTTACTCCCCAATGGCCTCCAAAGCCACTTGGCCTTCTGAGTTTTAGTTTCCTATCTGTAAAATGGAAATTAATAGTGTTCGTAATAAAGGGTTGTTGTAAGGTTTAGAAGAGATGACACTTTATATAATTATGTAAACTTTAAAAGCACAATAGGATGGTATTTACTGTACTGTTATCCAAAGTCACTTTGTGGTTGTTATTTAGTGGTGTCTGACTCTTCGTGACCCCATTTGGGGTTTTCTTGGCAAGGATACTGGAGTGGTTTCCCACTTCTTTCTCCAGCTCATTTTACAAGTGAGGAAACTGAGGCCAACAGGGGGGAAGTGACCTGCCCAGGTCACACAATTAGTAAGTGTCTGAGGCTAGATTTGAGCTCAGGTCTTCCTGACTCTAGGCACTGTGCCACCTAGCTGCCTTGAAGTCACTTTAAATGTACAATATAATACGCAATACTCTTTCTGTGTTCTATTTTGCTATGGAAATGCTTAGGGCAGAGTTGATTGCGTGTGTGTGTGTTTGTTAAATTTAGAATAAAAAACGTAAACACTGTGTAAATGATGGTTATTGTCCACAGTTACACAAAAAAGGAACAGAAGCAGGATTTGAACTCAGATCCTCTGATTTCAGAATCAGTATACTTTCCACTACAAGCATTTATTAAGCACCTGCTACACTTAACATGATCCATGGTGTTGCTTTACAGATTTTTGTAAAGTCCATGGGACAGGATTTGGGGGTGGGGGTTTGTTTGGGGTTTTTTTGTTTTTTTGTTTTTTCCTGAGGCAATTGGGGTTAAGTGACTTGCCCAGGGTCAGACAGCTAGTAAGTGTCAAGTGTCTGAGGCCAGATTTGAACTCAAGTCCTCCTGACTCCAAGGCCAGAGTTCTATCCATGCATCACCTAGCTGCCCCTGGACAGGGCTTTTAAGGAAAGAAAACCAATCCATTCTTTGTTTGCCTTTGGGCAAAGAATACATATGCAACCATACGTCATAAACTGGTGGCCACAGAACAAGGAAAATCCAGTCTGAGCTGTAAAATAGAAGAGCAGAGAGCTGTAATTCTTGTTCCAATTAAAGCAAAAATCAGTCCAATTGCTTTCATTCCATTTTAATCATTGAATGGGGAGATTTTATGACAGAATATGATGAAAAGTACCATTTCACTGACATAGGCGCTGTTTCATAACTTTACATGGATGGATTTTTTGCGTGTTTTAATCCAATTAACGCATTTCGATTTGTTCTTGCTGTATTTTAAGAACTTAAGCCTTTTCTTTGCCCTTCCTTAATCTAAAGACTATTGAACATCCATCTTGGGACAATGTTGTAAACACAAATGTATGAAATAAAAGAATGCAAAAAAAAAAAGAAACCAACCAAAAAACCCCAAACCACAGCCCTGTTCAGTCCTAGGGATACAAAGAAAGGCAAAAACAGTCCAACAGGCCTGTCCTCAAGAAACTCCCAGTCTAATGGGGGAGCCAACACACAGATAACAAGGTAAATACAAGATATATAGATAGTGGATGTTAGTCATTTAATCAGCTAGTATTTCTTAACACCTACTATGTGCCAGGCTTGGAGTCAGGAAGACTCATCTTCCTGAGTTCAGATCCAGCCTCTGTTACTTACTAGCTGTGTGACCCTGGACAAGTCACTTTATCAAGTTTGCCTCAAAAAAGAAAATCATGTTTGCCTCAGTTTCCCCATCTATTAAATGAGCTGAAGAAGGAAATGGCAAACCACTCCAGTATCTTTGCCAAGAAAACCCTGAATGGGGTCGCAAAGAGTTGGACATGACTGAAAAAGATTTACTAACATGTGCCAGGTATCATGTTAACCTCTGGGGTTACAAAGAAAAACAAAGGCATCCCCTTGCCTCCCAGGAGCTCATCGGCCATAATGGAAAGTACTGAGAAGTCAGGAAAATGGGTTACTGGAAACCAGAAGCTTCTCCCCCCCCCGGAGGGTTCCCAGTGCCTGGGGAAGGGAGGCAGCTGGAATCAAGAACAGCCCTGGACTCCCTGCCACCTTCAGCCAATCCCTTCTTTACCCTTGATTTACCTCCTCAAAGGATTGAACTTTTTTCAGGAAGAATTTGACTCCCCGTTCAGTTAACCTGCAAGATAACAAGGTTTCCACAGGAGAAGGTGGTCAGTGAGTCAGAAGGCCACAGCCCTGCCCAGTCTTCTTCTTCACAAGATTTATAGTTTCAAGATCATTCAGTCTCATGCCCTTGTTTTATAAATGGAGAGGCTGAGGTGGACCGTTTAAAGTCCAAGAAGCTCATTTTACAGATGGGGAAACTGAGGCTTGGGAAAGGGAAAATACAAGTAGCAAAGCCAAGGTTAGAACCTGGGTCTTTTGTCTCCAAAGTCAGAGTTCTTGCCACTGTAACACACTGACTCTCCCCAGTTCCCCAGCAATTATAAGGGGTCTCTCGCCTCCTTTTCCTCCATCTGGTACTAGGTCATTTACAGGGCCTGGAGAAAGGGTTCTTCATCTTTTGGAGGGGGCATCATGGACTCCTTTGACAGTCTGAGGAAGCCTACAGGCCTCTTCTCTAACTCATATTTTTTTTTAAATTCATAAAATGAGAAGCATTGGACTACCAAAGGAGACTATGGAAATAAAAGTTCTTGAAATATGAAAAAACAATTTGCAGACCCTAAGTTAAGAACCCCTGGAGGCCACGCAGTAGTGCTCCTGAGGAGGCTGAGGCTGGAGAATCTCTGGAGCTCAGGAGTTCTGAACTGAAGCAGGATTTAAGGCAATCAGGCTTAGTCAGACTCAAACCCAGATCTTTCTGCTTCCAAGATAGGTATTCTCCACCTCTCCCTCACCCACGGCCTCTCTGTTGTATCCAAGGACACAAAGACACATGAAACAATCCCTCTGCCCAAGGGACTTTGATTCCTGAAGACCTCCACAGACAGAGTCCCAGAATCTCCAAGACTGAAGGGACCTCAGAGGCATCTAGTACAACCAAGACCGGGACAACCTGTCCGACAAGTGGCCGTCCTTGATTGGTCTGAAGCCGTCCAGGTCTAGTGAGGAAGCAGATGGCCCAGATTGAGAAGGCTCTAACAGTGCCAAGCTTAAATCTGTCTCCTTGTAGCATCTACCCCCTGCTTCTATTTCTGCCCTTCGGAGCCAGGCTGAGAAATGGAACCACGCATGCATCCTTTAAGTATATTTTTGTTGGGACAATGGATGACGATCTTAAGCCTGAGGGGCTGAATCCCCCCCCCAAGCCATGTCCCTGATGGGGAGAGGCAGCACTCACCTCTGAGTGAGCCAGGGCAGGTAGCTAGTGCCCTCCAAGATCAATGTAGTGTTGAACCATCCGTGGCTGACACAAGAGGTGACAAGCAAAGGAATGGTGTAGTTAAGAAGGAGCAGGCCCAGCAATTATTATACATTTTAAAATCATTTTACTGTCATTTACTATGATTTCTCCTTTCTGTGCATACATATTTGAAACACAAATAGTTGCAAGCAGAGATTATCCTTTTACTTTAAATTAAAGATTTTCATCCTCCTATCTATTTTCTCTTCCTTAAGGATTAAGAAAAAATGTACTTCATGGAGCTCCATCCTTTGAGGCATTCTTAAATTCCTGTCCTTTTGAAGCTCCAGGCTCTCCTCCAAGCAGACTGGAGAGAGGCCTGCCTACGTGTGCGGGTGGGCAGTGTGAGGCTTGGCAAGGGAGCCCACAGCAATGCTGCTCATGGCTCCAGATGGGAAAGTACCAGCCAACGGTGCCTGCTGCCATACATCAGCATTGTGGGGGGGTGGGAGTTTTGCTCTTCCTGAAGCAAACCCCTCCCTTGCCCAATGGTCCCATCAGTCCTACCTGTAACCAGGAAACATCTCAAGCTCTCGGGGTGTCAGTTGGCGAAACCCCAGAACCGTGTCCTTCCAGGAAGGATCCTACAGAGGGAAAATTCATGTCCCTGTGAAATCCAAAAGGAGCTTCTAATCCAAACTCCTACCCATTCGGAAATCCCCTATATCAACCAACCAAAAAGCATATTGTATGTGGGCTCTTGGTATGCTAAGCCCGGCCATAGAAGAAAAGGCAAAAAAAAAAAGATATATATGTATATATATATATATATATATGTATGTATGTATATATACACATACAATGTATTCAAAACTGATACAAAGGAGCCTTGGAAGGGAGGGCTCTCAGAGCTAGGGGGATCAGGGCAGGTTTCATGAAGAAGGTGATGCCTGAACTGAGTCCTGAAGGGAACCAGGGATTTCAAGACATGGAGGTGAAGAGAAAAACATTTCCAAGAATGTAGTGGGTAGAGAGTAGACAGGTCAGTATGGCTTAATCACAAAGTTTCTAGATGGAGAGCAAAGTGTAAGAAGACTGGAAAGGTAGGAAGAGACCATATCATGAGGAGATCTAAATGTCAGACAGAGAAAAGCAGTCACTAGAATTCTACTTGAATACTTCCAGCAATGAGAACCTCACTACCTACTGAGGTAGACCAACACATTTATAGACGGCCCCATGAGGCCCTTCTTCCTCAGTAGTTGCGCTTTCTATAGTGATTTAAAGTTTACAAAGTACTTTTCATTAATTTGTATCATTTGAACTTCACCACAACTTTGTGACTTTGGTGCTAAGGGTGTTATTGTCACCATTTTACAGATGAGGAGGTTGAGACCAGCTCGGAGAGGTTAAGCAAGTGGCCTAAGATCACACAGCTAGGATTATACAGTCATGGATCTGGAGCTGGTAAACCCACCAAGGTTAAGTGACTTGGCCAAGGTCACATAGGTGGAAAGTAAAAGACCTAGGATTCAAATTTCAGTCTGGTGACTCAATTTAGCATTTTTTCCCTCTCTACCACAGTAAATTTCAGAAGCAGATTTCGTACCCATATCTTTCTGGTTCTAAACCCAGTTCATACATGCTTGTAATTGTCCCTAAATCTGTGTCCTAGTATACTCTCTACCCACTGGTGCTAATTCTACTTCCCAGAGCTATACAGAACATAAGCAATACTAGAATCAGAAAGACCTGAGTTTAAATTCTGAGTCAAACACTTAATAGCTTTGTGAACCCTGGCAAGTCGTTCAACTGCTGCCTGCCTCAGTTTCCTCATTTGTAAAATGGGGATAATAATCACACCTCCTTCTCAGGGTTGTTGTGAAGATAAAAAGAGAAAACAATTATAAAACAGCCTAGTGGCTGACACATGGTAAGTGCTGTGTAAACGTTAGCTATTATAATGATGATATCATTATGAAAGCCCTTTGTAAGCCTTAAAGTTCTGTATAATTGCTAGCTATTATTGTTATTTGTGCCCTTCTTTCTACTCACAGCCACCACCTCGTCCAGACCCTCATCACCTCTTGACTATATTATTTCACCAGCAATTGCATCCTGAGTACATCACCCTGCATCCAGAGGTGAGCGGCATGCTGCATCTTTGGTCCTCTGGAATGGTGATTGGTTACTGCATTGATCAGAGTTCCCAAGTCCCTCAGAGTTGTTTATTTCCACAATAATGCTGTCATTGTGTAAACTGTTCTCCTGGTTCTGCTCACTTCACTTTGCATCCATTCATAAAAGTCTTCCTAGGTTTCTCTGAAACCAGCCCCTTCATCTTTTCTTATAGCACAATAGTATTCCATAGTGTTTTCCTGTGCTAACTTGTTCCACCATTCCCCAGCTGACAAGCTTCCCTTTCAGTTTCTAATTCTTTGCTGTTTCCAACAAAGTCCGTCCCTCCCAGGACAGAGGTGAAGCTGACTTACTGGGACAGCTCTGGGGAAGAGGTTGTAGCCTGACAGGAGGAATAGACCCATTTTCTTGGCTTCTGGAGAATTGATGTAGCCCAGTAGGTAGTCAAAGGTCTTTCGGCCCCAAGCCCTGTGAGAACAGAAACACACAAAGGGTGGAAAAACCCCTGGGAGTGGTTGCCAGCCCTGGGAGGGACCCTCAATAGAGCTGTGAGCTGGCTGGGGCTTGGTCTGAGAAGGGGAGGGCTGGAGGAGACCTTAGAAATCAGCTAGACACGTTCAAGGGTCGTCGGATGTTAGAACTGGAATTGGAAGGGACCTTGGAGGCCGTTGAGTGCAACTCCTTTCATTTTACAGATGAGGAAACTGAGGCCCAGGCAAATAAAGACAAGATCTGGAGTCAGAAGGGACCTCAGAGGCCAAAAAGTCCAAGCTATCATGTTCTTCTTGTGGACACTTGGCTCTGTCAGGATCCCTCTGCTCCCATCTTGTGTACCCTACCATGAGCTGACATCACTTACCCATGCCCAGCAGCACCCTGATAACACCTCCTAGCAGCAGTATGGTGCTGTGGGAAAAGAACTGGACTTGGAGCCAAAGGTCCTGGGTTCAAACATTGGCTGCTTACTATCTGTGCAACATTTATTAAGCACCTATTATGCACCAGACACCACTGTATTGGGTACTGGGGATACAGACAAAGAATGAAAGATCCCCGGCCCTCAAGGAGTTTGTATCCTATCAGGTATATATACTGAAATGGGAGACGCTGGTACAGCATGGCCCCCTCATCAGAGAAGGTGCTGCGCTCTATGAGCAAAGCAGAATTGAAGTAGCTCAAAAGAAAAGCGAGAGGCGAAAATTTAGAGAATCCACCCCAAATGATCCCATGGACTGTTTGTGCCCGACCTGCGGTCTGGTCAACCACAGTGGGACACACTGTACCTTGGCCCCAGTATAGTGATGCCATTTTGGTCTTCTTCAAGAACAAAGGACAATAACCATATACGGATGCATCTATATAGATATATGTATATATGTATGCATGTATATATGTACATGTGCATATGTGCGCATGTACATATATGACTATACACAAAGTAAGTACAAGATGACTTGGGAAGAGAGTTCACTAGTATCTGAGAGGATCAGAAAAGCCTTCATGTTGAAGGCAAGTCACAGCACAGCCCTGGGCCTCCGTTTCCTCATCCGTCAGATGAGAAGGTCAGACTCAGTGACATCTCAGCTCTGAATCTATGAGCCAGGGGTCCTAACTCCAAACCCCTCCCTATCTCCTTCTCCTTCTTTATCAAAATTCCCTTTCTCCTGTTCTCTCCTCTAAGTTCATGTGTCACTAAAGGATAGGAACTCATTCTCACTAAAGTGTGAATGACTGATTTGGACCTTAAAGAGCTAGGTTTAGAATCCCGTTTCCACTGTTCTTTGCCTGAATGACTATGGATCAATCCCTTAATTAACTATACCTTAGATAATGCAGATCACCTCTGTGAAATTCCTTTAAATAAAATGGGGATGGTTATGTTGGTCTGAATAGACGCTGTCCTTCCACTCACCCTCAAAATGTGGCCTAGAGTAACAATTCTCAAAGGTTTTGGTTGCAGAACCCTTTACCCTCTTAAAAGTGATTGACCCCAAAGATCTTTTATATAGGTGAGTTATACGGAGCAATACTTAACTGCATTAGAAATTAAAATGGATGACATTTAAAAACATGAATTTATTAATTCATTAAAAATAATATTAAACTTATTACATAACATATTTTCATGAAAAATGTTTTCATTTTTCAATGTTTTCTAAAACAAAAACAATTAATGAGAAGAGTAGCATTGCTTTGCATATTTTTGCAAATCTAATGTCTGGCTTTAATAGAAAATAGTGGAATTCTCCTATCTGCTTCTGCATTTAATCTATTGTAATATGCGGTTTTGGTGAAGGACATAAAGAAAATTCAGGCTCCCACAAATACGCAGTTGCAAAAGGGCGGAGTATTTTAACAGGAAATAGTTTCTTAGCATTATTACGAAAATAGTCTTGATCTTGTTAACTTGTTATTGTTCAGTTGTGTCTGACTCTTCGTGATCCCATTTGGGGTTTTTTTGGGGAAAAATGCTGGAGTTTTTTGCCATTTCCTTCAGCGCATCATACAGATGAGGAAACTGAGTCAAACAGGGTGACGTGACTTGCCCAGGGTCACACAGCTAGTTTCTGAGGCTGGATTTGAACTCAGGAAGATGAGTCTTCCTTCCTGTCAGGCCTACCACTGTGCACTATGGTGCCACCTAACCACCCCTTTGACCTTGAGACCCCCTAAATAGGTCTTGGGAATCCCGAGAAGCCCACAGACCACACTTTGAGAACCTTACACAAAATCTGAGTGCAGGGAGGTGGAGGAGAGAACTATAATCAAAGTATTAGTGAGATAACAACAATGGAAATAATGAGGGTGAAGATGTGAATAGCGGTGTTAGGGAATAAATTGAGAAGGTGTTGGTTTGACTTAAAGAAAGACAAGGAGGAAAGGGCGCAGGATTTGGAGTTGGGAAGACCTGAGTTCAAATCTAGCCTCAGACACTTACCAGCTATATGACCCTGAGCAAGTCACTTAACCCCGTTTGCTTCATTTTCCTCATCTGTAAAATGAAGACACACTGGAGAAAGAAATGGCAGCCCACTCCTGCATCTTTGCCAGAAAACCCCAAATGGAGTCAAAGAATCAGACATGACTAAATAACAAGCTTTGTGTGACCTTAGGCAAATCATTTCACTTGTTTGGGCCTCAGTTTCTTCATCTGTAAAGAGAAGGGGGTTGGGCTTCTGAGGCCCCTTCCACCTCTAAATCTGCAATCTCCTAAATGGAAAACAAACCCTGTCACACAAATATGTATGTTTCCCATAGTAATTTGGTTGAATTTTTTTGTGTCTCTCTATATATTGCTTTCCTGCCAAAGACACAAAGTTGAGAGACATGTTTTCTGTGCAGGGATTTAGGCCTATTTTGAGGTCGTCCCCATCTCTCAGATCCCTGAGCTTCACTTACATCAGGCTCCCTCTCTTTTGGACACTTTTCCCTTTTTCTGCTTTTTTCCTGGAAACTTCTTTGCCACTCAGCGCTTGCATTTCCTTTTTTACTGACCTCTCCGGCCAATACCTAGCATTTCCTCGCCTGAGATCAGAAATGTAAAACCACTCAAATGAGTCTGAGCAACAATCTATCTCATCGAAACTGCAAAAAATGATGACCTTTGGGCCTTTTCAAGTTGCCCTATTGAGGGGGAAACAGAGGACCCCAGGCATCCCCCATCCTGACTGGGAAGAGCTTGGGGGAGACACAGGGTCAGGGGTCTAGAGATGGAAAGGCCCTTAGAGGCCGCTGAATCCAACTCTCTCATTTCACAGCTGAGAAAACTGAGGCCCCAGGGAAGTTAGGTGACCTGCCTGAGGTCACACAGCTAGTAAATGGATGAGGCAGGAGTCAAACTCAGGTCTTCCTGACCTATAGCATTAGCTATCTAATTTGGGTGTATTCAGCCTGATGGGGGGTGGCCTCTCGGACTTTCACTGATACCCACCCCTAATGCCCATTGCACCTGAGGCCCCAGTGACTGTCACCTGCCCCAGCTAAGGGCTGGGTAGAGAAGGCCTGTGTGAATCCACCCTTCTTCAGCAGCTCAGGCCCCTTTGTACTGGGGTCTAAATCTCTTTCCCCTCAAAACCTCATTTCATACCTTGGACTTAGAGATTACACACGACCCTCAGAGGTTAAGTGACTTGCCCAGGGTCACACAGCTAATATGTGTCAGAGGCAGGATTTGAACCCAGGGCTTCTAGTCTCTGAGGTCATCGCTTTATCCACTAGACCACACTGCCTTCATATGAGTTAAAATATGGCATAATCAAGGTCATATCTTGGGAATCATAGGATCATAGACCTAAACCAGGAAGAAACCTCAGAAATTATCCAACCCAACTGCCTCATTTTATGGAGGGAGAATCTGAAGCCCAGGGATGGTAAGTGATTTAGCCAGGGAAGTGTCAGATGCTGGAAGGGACCTCAAAGATCATCTAGCCCAATTTCTTCATTTCACAGAGAGAGAAACTGAGGCCTATAGAGTAAATGACTTGCCTAAGGTCATATAGATAATAAATATGAGAAGCAGGATTTGAACCTAAATTCTCTGTCCCTAGAACTAGTGTTTTTTCCCCTATCTCTGGACAGTTCAATCCTTTTCATAAAAAAGAAAAACTTTTCCAAGTTCCCAAATTGCCAGAAAAGCTGTCACATGGGTCAGCACAATGATCCCCACAGGGTCAGTAGAAATGGTTATTGCTGTCATTACTGTGGCATCAGTCAGATGAGATTTCTTGCGGTTGATTTGGAATGCTCAGTGACTAAGGGCCAGATTGACATAGCAAGTGCTTGCCTCTCTCAGCTAGAACCGTGCCAGCTGCTGGCCCCACCCCCACCCCACCCTGGGATTCCTTGCTCACCTCTCTTGCGGTACCTCGGAGAGGTAGGGCTGCCAGAGGCCTGCGACCCCATCGCTGGTTGTGAGTGGAGTGAAGCGGTCAGCGTACACCTCGATGGACAGGGACTGCAGGGTGCGGTGGTAATTTTCATGGATGCACAGGGCAGTGGAAAGTCCGATCACTCCTGCCCCAATCACGACCACACGCATAGTGGAGGCTGTAGGGAGTGGAGACAAGAGGGACAGCCTCAGATATGAGACAAAATGGGAACTGACTACTTTCCAGCAGAAAAGAGCAGATGAGTGGGACTTGATTCCCTTCTTCAGAAACTGAGGGAGTTTGACTAAATGGCCCCATTCTAAGATATATCTCTTACACTTACTAGCTGTGTGACATTGTGCAAATCACTTCCCTTCTCTGAGACTCAGTTTCCCCATTTGTAAAATGGTAGGGTTGGACTAGATGCCCTCTGAAAACCCTTCCATGACTAGAGGGATGTATGCCCTAGAGCAAGTCTCATAACATCTGTGGGCCTTAGTTTCCTCCTCTGTAAAATGTTGGGATTGGACAAATGGCCTATTACATCCCAGCTCTAGGTAATCAGCCTAGATCACCTCTGTGGATTAATCCAATTTATCCTGCATATAGCTTGTATGTATATAGTGGTTTGCATGTTATCTCCCCAATTAGACTGTCAGCTCCTTGAGATCAGGGACCATCTTTTCCTTTCTTTGTATCTTCAGAGCTTGGCACAAAGCCTGGCCCGTAGTAGGTGCTTAACAAATGCTTGTTGACTGACTGGCTGACCTAGTCTGGCCAAACAAAATGTTGTTATGTTCTAGGTGCCACAAAATAGGAAGGTCATTGATAAGCTGGATTGTATGGAGGAGGGCAGTCTTTAAGGTGAAGGGTCTGGAGATCGTGCCATAGGTGGATGGGGCAATGCCAAAGAGGAACCAAACTTGTTTTGGTTGGCCCCAGGAAGAGAAGGGCCAAAGACAATGAATGGAAGATGCAAAAAGGCAGATTCCGCTTGGATATCAGAGAAATTTTTCCCTACAATGAGAGAGGTCCCAAAGTGGAATGGGCTGCTTGGGGAGGTGGGGAGGTACTTCATCAATGGGGGTCTTCAGGCAAAGGCTGGATGACCATTTGTTAGGTATGTTAGAGAAGGAATCCTTGTTCAGGTGTGAGTTGGACCAGATGGCCGCCAGGTAGTCTTCCAACAGTTAGTCAATCAATAAGCATTTATTCTCAGCTCTGGGGTTGTCTTATTCTGTAAAGCTGGTAGCTATCTGTCTTTTTCTGAAAAATCTTCATGTATGGAAAGGCCATTCCCCATGTCTCTGAGCTTCACCACCTTTGGAGGGAAAAAAACGGAGTTGGCAAGAAGAAAAAAGAAAAAAGAAAAAAGAAAAGTTGGAGAAAAAAAGGGGAGTTTAACTAAAACTATATTGTTCTCTAACCCAGGTGACTCCAACTAGTTGGTCATGGTCTACTGGTAAATATTCAAGTGTGACTCAATGAATTACAGAACTGGCTACTGTCATCATATCTTGTCTGCTGGGCCAATCATAGGCTCCTAGATTGAGAACTGGAAGGGACCCCAGAGGTCATCAAGCCCAACTACCTCATCATTTTACAGAAGAGTAAACTGAGGTTCACAGAGTTTTGTGACTTGCCCAAGGGCACACAACCAGTAAGTGTCAGAAATACAATCACAGGTTTAGAACTGGAAGGGACCTTTGAGGCTAAATCCTTCATTTTACAGATGATGAAACTGAGGCCCAGAGAGTATAACTTGCCCAAGGTCATACAATTGTTTTAGGAGAGCAGACCCCCAGCATACCTGCTGGTCAACATCTGACCCTTTTCCTCTACCTATAGATCCATCACTTTAAATGAGGCTCTCATCACCTCTCAGTTCTCTGCCCAAAGTCTCTCCTCCCTCCAGCTCATAGCTTCCAAAGTTATTTCCTTAATTGCAAATCTGACTGTGTCACCCCTCTCCTCAAAAAACTCCAGAGGTCTTCTAATGGCTCTAAAATCAAATATTAATTCTCCATTTAATTTTTTTAATTCCCAAGTTCAAATCTGGCCTCAGACACTTTATCAGCTGTGTGACCCTGGACAAGTCACGTAAGCTTATTTGCCTCAGTTTCCTCATCTGCAAAATGAACTAGAGAAGGAAATGGCAGACTACTCCAGTATCTCAGAAACTCCATTTAAATTTTGAGGAGACTTCTGGATTTTAGGAGAGTGGCAGGCTCCCAGATCGATTGTTAGATGCTGATTTTATTATGTACTGTGTTCTTACTAGAAGTACTATTTTTTTAAAATTAATTCTATGTTAAGAGTTAAAATAAGCTGTATATAGGGGCAGAGCCAAGATGGCAGAGGAAAAGCAGTGACTGTCTTGAGTTCTCTCTCAAAGCCCTCCAAATACCTAAAAAAATGTCTCTAAACAAATTCTAAAGCAGCAGAACCCACAAAAAGACAGAGTGAAACAAATTTCCAGCCAAAGACAGCCTGGATGATTGATTGGAAATGTGTATCACACCAGGTGGGGAGAGGAGCTCAGTGAGGCGTGGGCCCGCAGGCCGCAGCGACCCTGGAGCAGGCCTCAGAGGACTGAATCGTGGGCGACTGTGGCGGTTTCCAGACTTCTCAACCCACAAACGCCAAAGACAACGTGGAAGGTCAGTGGGAAAAGTCTGTGACTGTGGTGAGAGAGGAGCTAGGTCTCAGTCACAAGTCCCCCATCGTGGCCAGGGCCACAGCTGTTTTCTGAGCTTCTGGCCCAAGACTGAGGGGGAATCTAGTGGCTGATCAGAGGGACATTACAAGGATCTCTTTGCCAGTGCTGAGGCAGGAATCTCTTGCTTTACCAGTACGTGGATCTGGGTCACAGTTCTGAGGGGTGGTCCTGGGGGAAGGAGGAACGCTGGTGCGGTGGAGCTTGTTGTGGTGGTGGAGAGGAAACACCTCGCTCCTTATCATAGCACCTTGGAAGAACTGAAAATTTACAGGTACCTAGAACTATCTCTGAAAACAGCTGTACAAACCCCCAAAGCCTGGGACAGTACACTCTTCACATTGGAAGCAGACTCTTACCTTAACGAAGAGTTTAAAACTCAAGTAATTGGCTGGGATCGTGAGTAAGCAGTGCAAAAAGAGTCAGACTATATTATCTTACTTTGGTGACAAAGAAGATCAAAACCTACAACCAGAAGAAGACAATAAAGCCAAAGCTCCTACATCCAAAGCCTCCAAGAAAAATATGAATCAGTCCCAGGCCTTGGAAGAGCTCAAAAGGGATTTTGAGAAGCAAGTAAGAGAAGTAGAGGAAAAACTGAGAGTGATGCAAGAAAATCATGAAAAACAAGACAACAGCTTGCTAAAGGAGACCCAAAAAAATACTGAAGAAAATAACACCTTAAAAAATAGCCCAACCCAAATGGCAAAAGAGATCCAAAAAGCCAATGAGGAGAAGAATGCCCTAAAAAGCAAAATTGGCCAAATGGAAAAGGAAGTCCAAAAGATTACTGAAGAAAATACTTCCTTAAAAATTAGAATGGAGCAATTGGAAGCTAGTGACTTTATGAGAAATCAAGACACTGTAAAACGAATCCAAAAGAATGAAAAATTAGAAAACAACGTGAAATATCTCATTGGAAAAACAACTGACCTGGAAAATAGATCCAGGACAGAGAATTTAAAAATTATTGGACTATCTGAAAGCCATGATCAAAAAAAGAGCCTAGACATCATCTTTCAAGAAATTATCCAGGAAAACTGTCCTGATATTTTAGAACCAGAGGGCAAAACAGAAATTGAAAGAATCCACAGATCTCCTCCTGAAGGAGATCCCCAAAGGAAAACTCCTAGGAATATTGTAGCCAAATTCCAGAGTTCCCATGTCAAGGAGAAAATATTACAAGCAGCCAGAAAGAAACAATTCAAGTACTGTGGAAACACAATCAGGATAACACAAGATTTAGCTGTTTCTACATTAAGGGACTGCAGGACATGGAATATAATATTCTGGAGAGCAAAGGAGATAGGATTACAACCAAGAATCACCTACCCAGCAAAACTGAGTATAATCCTGCAGGGGAAAAAATGGTCATTCAGTGAAATAGAGGACTTTCAAGCATTCTTGATGAAAAGACCAGAGTTGAATAGAAAATTTGAATTTCAAATACAAGACTCAAGTGGAACATGAAGAGGTAAACAGGAAAGAGAAAATCATAAGAGACTTATTAAGGTTGAACTGTTTACATTCCTGCATGGAAAGATGATATTTGTAACTCATGAGACCTCTGTCAGTATTAGGGTAGTTGGAGGGAAAGAATTATAAGTATGTATAGATAGATAGATAGATAGATAGATAGATAGATAGATAGAGGGCACAGGGTGAGTTGAAGATGAAAGGGTCATATCTGGAGAATAAAATTAAGGGGTGAGAGAGGAATATACTAGGAGAAGCAGAAAGGGAGAGGTAGAACAGGGTAAATTATCTCACAAAAAAAAAACAGAAAAGAAAAGGCTCTTACAGTGGAGGGGAAACGGGGAAAGGTGAGAGAGAATGAGTGAATCTTATTCTCATAGGATTTGACTTAAGGAGGGAATAACATACACACTCAATTGGGTATGGAAATCTGTCTTACCCTACAGGAAAATACGGGGGGAAGGGGACAAGAGAGTAGGGGGATGATAGAGAGGAGGGCAGATTGGGAAAGGGGGTAATCAGAAGCAAGTATTTCTGAGGAGGGTCAGAGTCAAAAGAAAGAATAGAATAAATGGGAGGGTGGGATAGGATTAAGGGAAATAGAGTTAGTTTTTCACAGCATGTCTACTATGGAAGTATTTTGCATAACTGCACATATATAACCTATATTTAGTTGCTTGCCTTATCAATGAGGGTGGGTGGGGAGGGAGGAAGGGAGAAAATTTGGAACCCAAAGTTTTAAAAACACATGTTTAAAAAAAAGTTTTCACATGCAACTGGGAAATAAGAAATATAGGAAATGGGGTACAGAAATCCATCCTGCCCTACAGGAAAATTGAAGGGGAAGGGGATAAGAGAAGGGGGGGAGAGATAGAAGGGAAGGCAGACTAGGGGAAAGGGTATTCAGAATGCCTGTCGTCTTGGGGTGGGGGGAGGGGCAAGATGGGGTGAAAATTTGGAACTCAAAATCTTGTGGAAGTAAATGTTGAAAACAAAAAAATAAATAAAAAACTACTATAAAAAAAAAAAGAAATGATGAGCAAGCGACTTCAGAAAAACCTGGAAAGCCTTGTATAGGCTGATGTTGAGTGAAGTGAGCAGAACTAGAAGAACGTTGTACACAGTAACAGCCACATTGTGTGATGACTAATATTGATAAACTCAACCCTTCTCAGTAATACAAGGATCTAAGACATCTCCAAAGGCCTTGTGATGGAAAATGCTATCTATATCCAAAGAAAGAACTCTGGAGTTTGAATGCAGATTGAAGCATACTATTTGCTATTTTTTTTCTTCTGTTTGTTTTGTTTCCTGTTTCTGGTGGTTCCTCCTATTGGTTCTAATTCTTATTTACAACATCACTAATGCGAAAATATGTTTCATAGGAATGTATATGTACAGCCTATATCAGATTGCGTGGCCGTCTTGGGGAAGGAGGTAGGGAGGGAGAGAAAAATTTAAAACTCAAAAGCTTAAGGAAGTGATTGTTGATAAATCAAAATAAATTAATTTAATAAAAAAAATAAGCTGTATACATCATTTGGGCAAGAGTCTTCTGTGGAAAGCCAAATCCATTGTGCCACAGTCACCTGACCAGCACTCACTGAAATATAGGAAGTCCCACATAGGTGCTATAAGGCTAGGCTTCCCTCGTGACCTCTGGGAGCTCTGAACCCATTTTGATTGGCTAGATCCACGTGTAACAGCGGGCTGGCCAATAAGCGCAGTCCTAATACGCTGAGCATGGTGGATGCAGGCTCCTCAGCCTCTTCCATGGGGATCTGTATGAGCCAAGAACCATGATGCTCACTGCACAGGCTCATGGGGACTGGGCTTATTGGCCAGTCCTCCTTACACACCAGTACACACGCCTTTTGATGAGGAATCAGTCCAGCCCTATAGAAAGAGGCAGAGCTGAAGGACAGAAGTTTGCGCACTGGTCATCCTAGAAAGCATTTTTTCGAATGTTTCTTCTATCCAGTGGGACAAATTCCCCAGTGAATGGTACTATCAGCACCACCTGGTGGTTAAAGGAATAACTAACATTTCTACATCAGTTCTCAGAATTCTTTACATAGATGATTTTGTTTGAGCCTCAGAACCCCATGAAACAGGTTCATATAATACTAGGATCTCCTCAGTCAGGACAGTTCTTCCCCTGGTGCAGATCACTACCCAGCCATGTCTGTTGTTGTTCAGTCGTTGGTCAGTTGTGTCTGACTCTTCATGACCCTACTTGGGGTATTCTTGGCAGAAGTACTGGAGTGGTTTGAAAGAAAGGAAGATGTCATGGTTCTCTTCAAGAACAAAAAACAAACAGAAAAACATCTGGAGTGGTTTGCCATTTCTTTGTCCAGCTCATTTTACAGATGAGGAAACTGAGGCAAACAGGGTGAAGTGACATACCCAGGGTCACACAGCTAGTCAGTGCCTGAGGATGGGTTGAAACTCATGAAGAGTCTTCCTGCCTCCAGGCCCAGTGCTCTGGGCACTATGGCACCACCTAGCTGCCCAAATGAGATAATTATATACTAT
>NW_020941065.1:11029465-11051076 GCF_900497805.2 Vombatus ursinus | reverse complement strand
TTATCTGACTCTTAACAACCACGTGGACTTGTCCGTGGGATTTTCTTAGCAAAGATACTAGAGTGGTTTGCCATTTTCTTCTCCAGTTCATTTTATACACAGGAACTGAGGCAAACAGGGTTAAGTGACTTGTCCAGTGTCACAGAGCTAGTAAGCATCTGAGGCTGAATTTGAACTCAGATCTTCCTGACTCCAGGCCTGGTGCTCTAACCACTGTACCACCTAGCTGCCCATCCTGTATTCCTCTTGTCCTAATTGACTCTGTGATAAATTATGAGCTGCATTTAAAGCCATTTACAATTTGGCTCTAAACTCTCTTTCTAAATTAAGCATATGTTACTTCCCAAACGGCCTACTTAAGGTTACCAGACATGTCAGTGTACCGGAGCCAGGTCTAATTGGCTCCTAGGAGCTGATTGTTAAATTTTCTGTGAGAACATTTATAGCTCCGAAATTGGCAGATGCTGCAATTCAGGGCTTGATTTCATGTTTTGTTGATTGTGTAGACTTAAGAAAATGATGGAAGCAATGTTACTAGGACAGATTAAAACATCAAAGTGTATCATGTGCACATTTTTTCCCCAAGAGCCAGTTGTTAAACATTTACCAGCACACTCCAGCCTGTGCATCCTTTGCACAAGTAATCAATTCTATGCCTCAATGCTGTCGTTCCCCACCATCACCTTGTAGAATCACCAGCTTCCTTCAAGGCTCAGCTGAAGCTTCCTACATGAGGTTTGCTGGTCTTCTCCCTACAATCCATCCCTCAAAATTACTTTGTATTTGCACTGTATATATGTTGTATGTACTTAACTGTATACATGTTATCGACTCCCCAACCCCCACTTCCATAGCGTGTGAATCCCTTGGGATATCTCATTTTTCTTCTTGAATATCTAGCATCCAGCCTGATGCCTGGCGCACAGTAGGCCCTCAGTGAATGTTTATTGACTTAGATCGCCATCCCCCATGCCCATAGTTGAACTGTGGGACATTAGGCTAATCAAAGGATGCCCTCCATTGAGTAGAATCGTGGGTATGTCCTACTCGGATTTGTCCTGGGGGCTTCGTTTTTCCCTGCCAGGGGGGACATCCCCCAGCAGCTGTCACTGACCAAAAACACCATGGGACAGCCCAATTCAACTTTCCCTCCTCTGTTCTCCAAACTCTCTTCCCACAGACTCCACCTCCTGGCAACTTGGCCAGCAGGGCCCTGAATGAGGTTTCTGTTATAGCACATTCTTTAAAAAGGTCTTTTTACCACCGGGTGGGGACGGGAGGGGGCCTTTGATAGAGGCTCCAGCCCACAGAAGTTGGACACTGGACAGGCTTCCTCAGCTAAGTCTCGAGCAGAAACAGCAAACACAGGAGATTTCATCATGGGACTTCTCTGGTGAACCATGGGCACGTGTGGTTCAGCTCTCTGCCCACCAGGACTCTAGGCAGACCAATCCTCCCCTCCCCCCTAGACAACCCCTCTACTTAGAAGGAGCACACAGAAAACATTGACAAAGACAGAGGGGGTCAGTCAGTCAGTCAACAAACACTCATTAATCTCTTACTACATGTCAGGAGCGCGACTGAGTGCTGGGGATCTGAAGAAAGGCAAAAAACCAGTCAGTTCATGATGAACTCTGAATGCAGACTGAAGCAGACTTTTTAAAACTTTCTTCATTTTTACTGTTTTATTTTGTCTGTGTTTTCTTTTGCAAGATGGCTAATACGGAAATATGTTTTGCACGACTTCACATGTATAATAGATATCAAATTGTGTGCCTTCCTGAGGAGGGGAGGGATGAGAGGAAGGGGGGAGGGTTAGAGAAGAGAGAGAATTTGGAGCTCAAAATTTTTAAAAATGATTGTTACAAAAATTTTTTACATGTAATTGGGAAATATTTATGAAATAAAAATATTTTTTAAAACTAAAAGTCAATCAACAAACATCTGTTAAATGACTACGTGCTAAGCACTGTGCTAAGCTCTGGGAAAATAAAGGCAAAAGACAGTCCCTGCCCTCAAGTAGCTTACATTCTAAGGGGTGAGGGGAACAAGACATAAATAACTAGGTATATACAAGATATAGACAGAGTAAATGAAGGTAGAGTCAGCTAGGAGTGATGGGCTGGGGTCAGGAAGACTCATCTTCCTGAGTTCAAATCCAGCCTCAGACACTTACTTAGTGTGTGACCCTGGGCAAATCATTTCACCCTGTTTGCCTCAGTTTCCTCATCTGTAAAATGAACTATAAAAGGAAATGGCAAACCACTTCAGTATTTCTGCTTAGAAAGCTCTAAATGGGGTCACAGAGCCAGACAAGACTGGAAAACAATTCAATAAGTACAACAAAATGGAGGTAATCTGAAAGGGAAGGTTGACAGCTGAGTCAGAGCACTGGTTTGGAACCAAAAGATCAGAGTTCTTAGGCAAGCTTTGTCACTGAGAGACTGAGTAGTGGTTTTTATGATTCACTTGACCCCCACCCCACCCCACACACCTAATGTCTACATGTAAGGAAGTGGTTGATCAGGGGAATTTCCATGTCAACCTAATGAGTTTTCAGCAAATAAGATACAAGTGCCTTGAGGGTAGAGACTGTTTTATTTTTGCCCTGGGTCTCCCCCTCCCATATGGCACATAGCAGGTGCTTAATAATTGTTGATTCATTCATTGCAGGGTTTGAGGCTTCGTTTAGGAAGTGGTTTTCCCCGTGGAAAGTAAGGCATTGGCTCTTAGGTCCATTTATGTCTTATTTACAAATGATTGATTGACCCAGCAATACCACCACTTCTAGGGCTGTATCCCAAAGAGATCATACAAATGAGAAAAGGACCCACCTGTACAAAAATATTTATAGCAGCTCTTTGTGTGGTGGCAAAGAATTAGAAATTGAGGGGATGGCCATCAACTGGGGAATGGCTGAACGAGCTGTGTTGTATGATTGTGATGGAGTATTATTGTGGTATAAGAAATGATGAGCAGAATGTTCCAAGACTATTCCAAGGACTCATGATGAAAAATTCTATCCACCTCCAGAGACAGAACCAGTGGAGTCTGAAAGCTGATCAAAGCAGACTTTTTTACTTTGTTTATTTTTCTTAGGGTTTCTTTTGGTCTGTGTTTTCTTTTACAACATGACTAATACAGAAATATTTTTGCATGACTCTATATGAATAATCTATGTCAAATTGTTTGCCTTCTCAAAGGGGGGGAGGGAGGGAGAAAGGGAAAGAACTTGAAATTCAAAATTTTTTAAATGAATATTAAAATTTTTACATGTAATTGAAAAAAATTAAGCATTTTTATATATTATATATACTCCTGATACTATGCTATAAGAACTGATGAGCAGGATAGTTTCCAAAAAACCTGGGAAGATTTATATGAACTGTTGTAAAGCGAAGTGAGCAGAACCAGGAGAACGTCGTACACAGTAACAGCAACATTGTGTGATCATCAGCTGTGATTGACTTAGTTCTCAGCAATGAGATGATCCAAGACAATTCCGAAGGATCCATGATGAAAGATGCTACCCGCCTCCAGAGAAAGAACTGGTGGAGTCTGAGTACTGATCAAAACATACTTTTTAAAACTTTTTCTTTTGTCTTTTTGTGTATTTTCTTTTATAACATGGCTGTTTTGCATGACTTGACATGCATTTTGTTGTGCAGTCATTCAGTTATGTCTAACTCTTTGTGACTCTGTGGATTATAGCACTGCAGTCCATGAGATTTTCTTGGCAAAGTTTACTAAAGTGGTTTGCAATTTCCTTCTCCAGTGCATTAAGGCAAAGAGAAAGTTAAGTGACTCGTCCAGGGTCATACAGCTAGTCAGTGTCTGAGGCCAGGTTGGAACTCAGTCCTGCTGACTTCTGGCCCAGAGTTCTATCCACTGAGCCACAAGTATATAATCAATATCATATTGCTTGCCTTCTCCATGGATGAGACACGGGCAGGAAGGAGGGAGAGAATTTGGAACTCAAAACTTTAAAAAATGAATGTGTTTTATATATATATATATATATATGTCTATATATATATATATATAGACATATATATAGACATATAATTGGGAACAATTTAATGAAATAAATAAAAATTTTAAAGATTTTTACATGGAATTGGGGAAATATTTAATGAAATAAATTTTCATTTCCTAGATTTCCTTCTTTATACAATAGAAAGTGATGAATGAAAGAATGAGGACATAAGGCAGGTACCCAAGAAGCTGCAGAAAATAAATGAATTTGGACAGAGCAGGAATGGAAGCTGGAATGTTCTTCAAATTTCAAATCTCTGGCTAAAGTCAACATAAAATGTCAAGGCTGGGGAGATGGAGTCTACCCCTCCCCAAGAGAGGGCCATGGAGGGCTTGCAAGAGGGGAGAGCGATAAGGTTCAGCAACCCCTTTTCTCTAAAGGCGGCATAGCAAAATAGGGTTGATCGCAGGCATCAAAGCGGAAAGGGACCCTTGAGATCATCAGGGCCAGGCCTTGAGGCCACATGTGGCCCTCTAGGTCCTCAAGTGTGTGAATTCAAACAGGTTTGAATTCCATCAAAGGGCCACACTTGAAAACCTAGAGGGCCATGTGTGGCCTTGAGGTCACAGGTTCCCCAACCCTAATCTCTTTATTTCTTTTTTTTTTTTAATTTCTCTGAAGTGACCAATTTTGAACTTTGAAGATAAATAATCTCTATAAATTTAAAAAAAATATCTGAACCTAACAAATGACAAATAAAATTAGTTTAAACTGAGACAGATGATTGTCCGTGCAACCCCAAATCTCTTTGCCGGACAGCTTGCTTTTCCTTTTAAGAACATAATAAGTTTAGCATGTCACTCTCGAAACTGTCCTGCTTCCCTTCTGGCCTTCTTTCTGTTCTCTTTTGTGCATTTTAAAAAGCACTTCAATGACCCTCTTTTAAATTTTTTGGGGGCCATCCTATTGCTACCCCATTAGATTGTGAGCTCTTTGAGGGCAGGGACTGTCTTTTGCCTTTTTGTATCCCCAGTGCTTAGCATGGTGCCTGGCACATAGTAGGTGCTTAATAAATGTTGATTAGTTTTTGATGATTGCTAGCCCTCCCACTTTTTTGCGCCCACTATCCAAAAGAACCTCTCAGAATAAATAAATGTAGTTAAGAAAAACAAATTCCCACCCTGTCAGAAAATGCATGTCTTGTTTGGCCTCATGAATCCATAACCTCCCTGTTAGGAATCAACCCCTTATTTCATAGAAGGGCAACAGAAGCTTGGAGAGGAGATATTTCCCTGAGTCACAGAACTGTGAATCAGAAGTCATCTCCTCCAACCCATATTTAACAAGGATCCCTTCTACAACAAAAGGGGTTACTGAGGTTTTAAGGAAAAATGTCCAGTGTTGGGGAGCTCATTACCTCTCAAAGCCACCTGTTCCATTTATGAAAAGCTAGCATCATCAGTAAGTATTCCTTGACCTCAAACCTAAATCTGCCCCTTTGCAGCTTTCTTGCCCTGTTCCTGCTTCTACATGCTAGGGACAAAGCCAATCCTTCTTCCAGGCATAGCCCTTCCAATATTTGAAGAGATTAGAACTATCTCCACATTTCTCCTATCTGCACCCCACTCTTCAGTCACACAGCTACCACCTCATTTCAGGCCCTCATCACCTCTCTTCTGAACTACTGTAATAGACTCCTAATGGGCCCCCCTTCTACAAGACTCCCCCTGCTCCCCTCTGCTGCAAAAGTGATTTTTCTTTTCTTTTTCTGTGAGGTAATTGGGGTTAAGTGACTTGCCCAGGATCACACAGCTAGTAAAATGTCAAGTGTCTGAGGCCGGATCTGAACTCAGGTCCTCCTGATTCCAGGGCCAGTGCTCTATCCGCTATGGTGCCGCCTAGCTGCCATATAATTTATATATGTCTTTATATACATTTTCTTGGCTAGACTGTGAAGTCCCTGAGGTCAGGAACTGTTTGCCATTTGTATTTATAGCCCAGTGTTTAGTGCAAGCTAGTAAATCCTTGTTGGTAAGTTGATTGCAATATGGCCATTCATGGCAGAGCCTGTTGCCTCCTTAGGGATAACTCTAAGAGAGCTTCAGGCAGACCAAGATCCCACCAGTTTTGCAGCCAGCCAGGTCACCCTGAGGATTCATGCTGCCTCCAAAACTCCCCCAAGTCTTTTTTCCCACAAATTGCCAACTAGCAATAGCTTCTCCATCTTTTATTTATAAAATTGATTTTTTGAACCCAAGGTAAGACTTTACATTTACCTCTATTAAAATTTTCAATTCAGTTCAACAAACATTTATTAAGTACTACTATGTGCCAGGCAGTGTGCTAAGTGCTGGGGATAGGATACAAAAAGAGGTAAAAGACAGCCCTTGCCCTCAAGGAGCTTATAATCTAATGGGACAGGTGGGGAACAACATGCAGAACTATATATATACAAGCAAGTTATATATAGGATAAATAGGAAATCATTAACAGAGGGAAGGCGCTGCAATTAAGAGGGGTTAGGAAGAGGGGGGATTTTAGTTGGGACTTAGAGGAAGCCAGGGGCAGCTAGGTGGCACCATAGTGCATAGAATGCCTAATATGGAGTCAGGAAGACTCATCCTTCTGAGTTCAAATCCTATCTTAAGACATTTCCTAGCTGTGTGACCCTGAGAAAGTCATTTCATCCTGTTTGCCTCAGTTTCCTCCTCTGTAAAGTGAGCTGGAGAAGGAAATGGCAAACCATTCCAGTGTCTTTGCCAAGAAAACCTAAATGGGGTCATGGAGAGTCAGACAGGACTCAATAACAATACCAAAAAGAAGCCAGGGAGGTCAGGAGTGGGAGTAGCAGAGGGAGAGCATTCAGACACGGAGAAGGGCTAGAAAGAATCTTTGCTCCAGCCCATTGCTCCAGCCTGTCGAGGAGTTTTCGGATCCCAGTTCTGCCATCCAGAGCATTAGCCCTCTTTCCCAGCTTTGGGTCACCTTCATACACACTTGATAAGCATGCCTTCCATGCTTTTATCCAAGTCACTAAAACAAATGCCAAACAATATGAGATCGAGGAGAGTTGTCTAAAGGCCTCCCCGAGACCCCCTAAGTTAACACTGAACCCTCCATTCATTCGTGATGACTCTTTGGCTCCAGCCATTCACCCAATTTGGATGGAAATCCTTCTAATTGTATTCACCTAGCACAGGTCTCCCTGTCTCTTCCCTAAGAACAGCATGAGAAACTTTGTCAAATGTTTTACTAAAATCAAGGCAAACTATAGCTCCAGCACCCTCCCCACCGCCTACCAGTTTTGTGTAAGATTAGTCGGTGACAACCTGCTTTTTTGATGATCCTTTTTTTTTAATGTTTCCTGCTTTCCCTTTCTAAATGATCATTGTTCACTCATTTTTTTTTCAGTCCTGTCCAACTCTTTGTGATCCCATTTAGGCTTTTCTTGGCAAAGATACTGGAGTGATTTGCCATTTCCTTCTCCAGCTCACTTTACAGATGAAGAAACTGAGGAAGACAGGACTAAGTGACTTGCCCAAGGTTACATGACTACTAAGTGTCTAAAGACAGATTTGAACTCAAGTCTTCCTGAGTCCAGGCCCAGTGCTCTAACCACTGTGCCATGTGTTCATTAGGCATCCCTTTAGTAATATGTCCTTGGATTTTGCCAGGAACTGAAGTCAAGCTCTCCGACCTGCAACTTGCATATTCCATCGTCTTCCTCACTTCTCTTTTTTTTTGAGCTTTGGGAGAATTTTGGCCCTGCTCTCATCCTGTGGTCCCTGTCTGTGTCTCCACTCTCTCTCAAAGGTCCCTGACATTGGCTCACCAAGTGGAGGATGCAGTTTATCTGGGCCTTAGTTAATTCATGAAGGTTGGCTAAGTGTTTTCTGATAATCCCTGTGTTTATTTATCTTAGGTATCAAAGTTCTATTAGCTATATTTGTTCTGTGCTTTTCAGTCCTAAGGCCATTCTCATTGGGAGAAAAAAAACAGAAACAAAGCAAGCCTCGGGCAGCTCAGCCTTCTATCTATCCTCAGCAACTATCCCAAAGAGCATTTCTATTTCTTTTTAATCTTCCTCTTTTCCTCTCTACTAGCTAATACAAAAATGGAAGAAATAAACAAAAACTCCCTCCGTAATTCTTTCTATTGTACTTAGCTTTCTTTAGAAGGCACAGTGAACAGAGGGCTGCTTTTGGAGCCAGGAAGAGCTGAGTTCAAATACAGCCCCAGACCCTTGCTAGCTGAGGGCCTCAGATCAAGTCACTTCATCTCAGCCTGCCTCAGCTTCCTCAATTGTAAAATGGAGAAAATGAATAAAATAACGTATGTAAAACATTTGGAAACCTAAATATTAGCCATTGTTGTTAGCACTTTTGCCACTAGGTGGCACCGTAGTGCACAGAGAGAACTGGCCTTGGAATCTGGAAAACTCATTTTCCTCAGTTCAAATCCAGCTTCAGACACTTACTAGCTGTGTGACCCTGGGCAAGTCACTCCACCCTGTTTGCCTCAGTTTCCTCATCTGTAGAATGAGCTGGAGGAGGAAATGGCAAATTACTACAGTATCTTTGCCAATAAAACCCCAAAATAGGGTTGAGAAGAGTCAGACACAATTGAAACGACTAAACAACATCGACATTATTAGCACTTTGGCTTAAATGAGAAAGTGCACCCAAGGTCATACGGAGACTGCATTTTAGGACCGTTCGGTGATTGCTAATTGGACACGCTGTTGGAGGGAACCAGCAAGAGAGAGACCTAGACCTGGAAGCCTCAGCAGTCATTTAATCTAGCAGGTTCATTTTACAAAAGGGACAACTGAGGCCAGAGAGAAGGGTGACTTGAAAAGGCCATAAAAGCAGCTGAGCTGGCTTCATATAACCCAGTTTCTCTGCCTCCAACTCCAGGTCAATCCTTCCTGGACACTCTAGAGAGACCCTGCCCTAGACCCTACTCTCCTGACTGGGGGCTCCCTCCCCAGGAGACCATTTAGAATAATGCCTGGCACAGCATAAATGCTTATACCCGTTCTGGCTGGCTGTCTAACTACCTCTCTCTTTCCCAATCCCACTGTTGAGATGCAAAGCACCTCAACACAACCGTAAGGTCTTTCCCAAGGTCAAGAGCACAGAGCTCATAAGAGGCAGAGGTCAGTCTGAAATTCAAATCTTCCAATGCCAGGGTCTTTCCCATTTCCCTCCACCCCCACCACCCCCCTTTCATCCGATGTCTTTCCTAGAAGCCATTAGTATTGCATGGAGATGGGCCACTCTTTCCTAGGTCAGATCCAGGAGCCTCCCATCCCTGCAGGCACTCTCCCCGGGCCCGTCACCACTCACCTGCTCACCTGCTCTCCCAATCTCCTGGGGACAGAAGGGATCAGAGTAATCCGTCAGCCAAGGACTTCTCCCCTGCCTCGCTCTGCTTCAAGGGTCCCAGCCTCCCTTCGGAAGCCTCTCTTACCCCCTCCCAGGGCTGGAGAGGGAGGTCAAAGTCTTCCAGTGACTGCAGTGGCCCAAACAGCCAGTCAGGAACAAGGCAGGGGTTCTGGCTGAGGTAGAGCTGAGCCCTTTGGCCCGACTTCGGAATGAAACTGGAATTGGGCCCAGCCTTGGGAGATCTTACTCCTCTGTCTCGTCCATCCCATGAGAGGTGACTTGAGCTCTCTAGCTTCATGGGGACAGCTGGCTGTGACTGAGCCATCTCCTGGCTGGCTAGTTTGATTGGGGAATGAGGTGGAGGGGGGCACAGGGGAAGAAAACAGGAGAGAGAGGGGGGCTGCTTCTTGAACTCCTCTTACCGGAGTTGGAGGGGGGTGGAGCTCAGCTCTCAGAGCCAACGTGGGCCTGGGCTCCAGGAGGCCAGAAAGCCAGGCCACAGGCTACCCAGGACCTTTAGCCTGGGGCTGCTCCCTAGGAAGAGTCCGAGAAACGCAATGCCACTCTGGGACAATGGGGGAGCCCGGATCCTGTGTGCCCAGGGAGGCGCCTGGCTGTGCTGAGGAAGATGTGTGGGCCTTCACCGCCGTCTCCCAGAGACACTTGCCATGGAGCTGACCCCGAGTCTGCTCTCTGGCCAGCTTTAGGCCCGACCTTACTTTGCCTTACGTTCTGAGGCCTAGGAGCGGGGGGTTCTGTTGCTCTGTCTGGGGGCCTGAGGCCAGAGATAAGTCTGGTTTATTACCAACTATTCCCGTTTATTTTTAAAAATACAAGTTTCCCATCCTTCCCCCCTCATACCCGCAACCAAATGAGGTCAACATGTCTGCCAGCTGGAAAGGCTCTCAGAGGTCATTCCCTCCAGACCTTTTGATTAATTTTATTTTGTTTAAAAATAAGTTTTATTGATACTTTTTCTACTTAGATCTCCATCATTTCAGGATATAGATCATCTGCCATTACCACAGTCATCTTGCCTTGTCATGGAGAAAAAATAGCTAAGCAAAATCAACTGACACAACCATGATTTGACAATGTATACAACATTATACACCTGTAGCCCTCCACCTTTCTGCTAAAAGGTAGGAAATGTGCTTCCTAGGATCATAATGTAGCAAAAAAAATTCATTGCCAGGTCCAACAGGACTGGGATGTTTGCCCTCTTCTTCTCATGGAGCCACTAGTTCTGGATCCATGCTCAAAGCCCAGGTTCAGTCCTAGGAGAGAGCCTGGCATCTAAAGAGAGAGGTCAGATTCTTTTTCTTAACTGTAAGACTCTTTACACTCCCATGAGCCCTGGAAAAATCACTTTAAACTTAGTTTTGATTCATTTCTAGGGTCTACCCGAAATGGTGAGAGTATTAGATATATAACATAGATCAGATATAGGTCAGCTATTTATTTCCTCCATGCTAAACCATAAAAGACTCACAAGTGTACATTAATAAATCATTAACAATTTATAGCAGCAACTTATAACTACTCTTTTTCTCTCCTGGGAGGTTGATATTAAAAACAAGAAGCATTTGTAAGTCTGCTAAATAAGCATTTCACATTATATTTGGGTCCTGCAGTATCTCCCTCGAGGTCCATGCCTCCTGAGGGGTTGAACTCATCCTCCCATCTTCTCCATTAGCATTATAATGAATGTAGGTGATACCTTGAATAGTGCAGACTGTCTCAGCTGAAGGACTCAGAAACTCCCTACCTCTCAAAGTCACAAAGTTTGTTTTCACTGCGAGAAAGCTCCATCTCAGGATCCTGTTTGGTCCCCCACTTTCAGGCAAAGAAAAACAAAGCTGAGGCAGCCAGGGGCTCAAAGCCCAGGCTCAGGCCCACCTGTGCGGATACCTACCTTAGTGGCTACATGAATGGAGTCATTTCTGGCAGGGTGCAGAGGGCAAATGGCCCCTCCCCATTCCCTCACAGGAAGTCTAGGCCAAGGAACCAAGGGAACACCCAGGGTTTGCTATGTCACCCCAAAATGCCAAGTCCTTCGGTGGCAAGCCCCATGTGTCCCCAGAAGTTACCAGAGGGAGCTCAGGACCTTTGCTCCATGGGTTGAGCTACAATCCAACCGATGGGACAAATAGTAGCCTACATGTAGACTGGAAGGGACCTCAAAGATCATCTCCAGGGGTTCTTAACCTAGGGTCCATGAACTTTTTTGAAAAATACACTTTGGCAACTATATTTCAATATAATGGGTTTGCTTTGTAATCCTGTGTATTTTATTTCATTCATTGACCAACATTATTCTGAGAAGACGGTCCATAGGCTTCACCAGACTGCCAAAGGGGTCCATTAGATTGGGGGGGCAGGGAGGAATAAGCATTTGTACAATGCCTACTGTGTGCCAGGCACCGTACTAAGCATTTTTTACAAAGATTATCTCATTTGATCCTCACAACCACCCTGGGAGGTCAGGGCTATTGTTATCTTTATTTTACAGATAAGGAAACCGAGGCAAACAGAAATTAAGGTCACACAGCTAGTAAATTTCTATCCACAGTGCAGTAATAATATTATATACAGTCATATAGCTGCCCCCTACAGGACAGAGATTGTTTTATTTTACCCTCTGTATCCCCAGCCCTGATCATAGTGCTTGGCACATAGTAGGTATTTAATAAATATGTGTTGAGTTGAGTTTAATTGAATTGTTCACAGAATCTCATCAGAGTTGGAAGAGACCTTAGGACACCAGCTAGTCAAACCTATGTCCTGCTCATCCCACCTTTTGTGCTTTGAGATCCCCACAGAGGGACTGACCAATGCTCCCTGAGCCCCATCTTCCCCATTTGGATAGCTCTGATTGTTAGGAAGGTTTGGGTTGGTTTTTCCTGACTTCAAGCTTACCTGCTTCTTTGTTATTTCCACTCACACTTTCTAGACCAGGGATGGGGAACTTGTGACCTCAAGGCCATACGTGGCCCTCTAGGTCCTCAAGTGTGGCCCTTTGATTTGTTCGGTGAAGTTTGGGTTCAGTCAAGGCTGCAGGTTCCCCACCCCTGCTCTAGACCTTTCCTCAGTGGCCAAGTAGGGCAACCCTTCAAACACTTGAAGGCAGTTTTCTGGTCCCACCTGAATCTTCTCAATCAATAAGTCAGCCTAGTAACATTTATTAAACCCCTACTATATGCCAGGTACTGTGCTAAGCACTTTAATAACATTTTCTCATTTGATCCTTACAACCTGGAAGGCAAGGGCTATTATTATCCTCATAATGATAGTTTCTCTCTTATATTAAGAACTAATTACTGAGTCAGGATCAAGGTTTTCCCCTTTTCTACTTCTTCATCCAGAAATCAACCCATGCAGGGAAATCTTTCTCAAAGACTATTCCTGCTCATTGTGTTTACTCAGACAAGTCTGGGAAAATGTGGATTCTCCCTTTGTCAGACAGCTAATATGGAAATTGATAAGTCTCTCTGACCAAGACTTGGGTGGTCCAAGTTATGTACCCCCATGACCCTCATTAGAAGATAACCCAGCCAGGGGCAGCTAGGTGGCACAGTGGATAGAGCACTGGCCCTGAAGTCAGGAGGACCTGTGTTCAAATCCAGCCTCAGATCAAACACTTGACACTTACTAGCTGTGTGACCCTGGGCAAGTCATTTAACCCCAATTGCCTAAAAATAAAAAAAAATTTTTTTTAAAAGAATATAGCCCAGCCCCTTATTGTAATATCCATTTTTTCATTAATTCTTAACCAATCGGGGCTCATTGCCATCCTCAGGTACATCTGCCCTTCCAAGGGCATGTAAATTGTGAGCCCACTGCCATGAGGGGTCTTTGGCATTCAAGAGTACCACTGAGCTCTTTTTATTAATAAACATGTTAGCCTTATTAATAAAATGATTAAATTACCCAGAAACTGTGTCTCTAGAACTTTTTAAATGCCACACAGATGAGGAAGTGAGGCAAACAGGGTGAAGTGACTTGCCCAGGGTCACACAGCTAATAAGTTCCTGAGGCTGGATTTGAACTCAGGAAGATGAATCTTCCTGACTCTAGGTCACCTTCATCACCCATGGGTAGATCTTAGGATCCTAGATTTGGAGATGGAAGGAACCTAAGAAGCATCTATTCCAAACCCCTAATTTTACAAGAGAGGAAACTGAGGTCCAGGGAAATTAAATAACTTGACTAAGGTTATACAGGTAGTAGCTATCAGAGACAAGATTTGAATTTAGGTCATGTGACATCAGAACCAATGTTCTTTTTCCTACACCATGATGGTTTTCCTATGAGTCCTTGAAGGTTAAATGGAGTCACACCAGGAAAAGACACCTCCCTTTCCCTCAGGGAGACATCGATAAGGCATAAACAAATTAAATTTTTAAATAAAGGATTACAGTAGGTGCTCTCCAAGGTGCCTTCCAACTCTGACATCTGAGGCCCCTCCCAGCTCTGACCTTCCCTGTTCTAAGGCCCCTCTCAGCCCTGACATCCCCTGCTCTGAGGCCCCTCCCAGATCTGACGTCCCTTGTTCTAAGGCCCCTCTCAGCCCTGACATCCCCTGCTCTGAGGCCTCTCCCAGCTCTGACATTTCCTGTTCTAAGGCCCCTTCAAACTTCACTGATACTCTCAGTGGACCCTGTTCATCTCCACTCTGACATTCTGTGCCCTAAGGCTCCTCTCAGCTTTGATAGTCTGTGTTTTAACATGTCAGAATGCTGACATCCCTTCTAACTAATCCCAGATTAGTCCCCTTCCCACTCCAGAGATTTGTTCTCCTTTTTCTAGGCCAAAATCAGGAAGAATGTTCTCACTTGGCTGAATTGGAAAGAGGAGACACATTCAAAGACAAGCCAAACAGCAGCCCAGTGAAAGGAGGGCGGGAGAGAGAGAGAGAAAGAGAGAGACAGAGAGAGAGAAAGAAAGATGGAGACAGAGAGAGAGAGAGAGAGAAAGAGAGGAGAGGAAAGGAGAAAGAGAGAGACAGAGAGACGGAGACAGAGAGAGAGCACGCACTGGTGCTGACGCTGACTCCACACCAGAGGGCCCAGGCTGCCTGGTCATTGCAGTGCCCATCAGATTTCTCCCTGGAGAAATTCCTTGGCAGGGACTCTCACCCTGATCTCCTGCCAGAACCAGGCAGACCGCTGAGATCCAAACAGCTGCTCCTTTGTCCTCACAGAAGCCTGCTCCCTGCACATCTGTGTCTCTGTCCTGATGAATTTCAGCTTGGGAGCCCTGTCACGGCAGCAACTGGAGAAGAAGCTCAGGAGGCTTGTTAGGGAGGTGAAAGGGTCTTACTGTGGCTGGCCCCCATGGCAGGGCCTAGACTAAATGCCAGAACAGGCAGAGGGAGCTGATATAATAATACTAGCCGTGTTGTTGTTAATTGTTTTTCAGTCGTGTATGACTCTCTGTAACCCCTTTCTGGGCTTTTCTTGGCAGAGATGCTGGAGAGGTTTGCCATTTCCTTCTCCAGTTCATTTTACAGATGAGGAAATCGAGGCAAACAGGGTGAAGTGACTTGGACAGGGTCACACAGCTAGGAAGTGTCTGAGGTCACACGTGAACTCCGGTCTTCCTGACTCCCAGCTTGGTACTCTATGCACTGCAGCACCACCTAGCTGCCCAATAATAGCCGTAGCTGACATTTATTTTAATTTTTTCCATTTTTATTGATATCTTTTGTTTTCACATCACATTTGTTTCAAAGTCTCTCTCTCTCTCTTTTTTTTTTTTTTTGGCAAGGCAATTGGGGTTAAATGACTTGCCCAGAGTGGCACAGAAAGTGTCAAGTGTCTGAGGCCGGATTTGAACTCAGGTCCTCTTGACTCCAGGACTGGTGCTCTATCCACTGGGCCACCTAGCTGCCCCTACTTCTGTTTCTAAATATTCGTTCTCTCCCTACCCACAGAGCCCATCCTTACATAAAAATTAAAAAACAAAAAGGAAGAAAAAATAGTATTTCAACAAAATCAATCAACACATCAATTATATCTGACAGTGTATGTAGTATTTCACACCTGTAGTCCCCCACCTCAGCAAAGAAGGGATTGAGATATATTTTTCTCACCTCTTCTCAGGCGCCAAACTTGGTCATTTAAATTACACAAATCGCTGGCATTTATATAGAGCGAGGGGTCAGCAAATTATAGCCCACAGGCCAAATCAGCTCTTCCCTTGTTTTTGTATAGCCTGTAAGCAAAGGATGCTTTTTACTTTTGTAAATAAAGTAGTCTTGTATTAACACAAAAACAAGCTTGAGTCAACTGAAATGAAAGCCGAATGAAAGCCTCCCTAGGAGAAGGGGGGAGGGGTGGGGCGGGAGAGGCTGGAGATGTTTATTTTGCCCCACTTTGAGCCACCCTAGGATAGAGTCCTCACCACCTGTGGAGCCTCAGGACAAGTGGGCCCCACCCCCACCTCTTCACTCGGAAGATAGGAAAAAAGTTTCATTTCTAACTCTAGGACCTGATTCATTTTATTGTTGTTCAGTCATTTCAGTTGTGTTCCATGCTTTATAACTCCATTTGGAGTTTTCTTGGCAAAGATACTGGAGTGGTCTGCCATTTCCTTCTCCATCCAGTTCATTTTACAAATGAGGAAACTGAGGCAAACAGGGTTAAGGGACTTGCCCAGGGTCACACAGTAAGTGTCTGAGGCGGGATTTGAACTCAGGTCCTCCTGACTCCAAGGGCCAGTGCTCTATCCACTGCACCACCTAGCTGCTCATTGTTAGCTATAATTGATATTATTAAATGAGATAATGATTGTAAAGTCCTTAGTACAGTACCTAGGTAGCACATAGCAAACACTATATAAATGTTAACCTTTAATATTATTATTCAATGAGATAATTATAAAGTGCTTAGCACAGTGCCTGGCACATAGGAAGTGCTATATAAATAAATGCTAGCTATTATTATTTAATGGACTAATATTTGTAAGGTACTTAGTATCATGCCCATCACATAGCAGATGTTATATCAATGTGAGTTTTTATTATTATTCAATAAGATAATAATTATATAAAGGGCTTAGCAGAGTGCAGGGCATATAGTAGGCACTAGATAAATGTGAACTGTTATTATTATTGTTAGTGAATGAAGGGTAAATGGAAGCAGTGGTAGGTGTTACCTTGAGCACACCAGAGTATTTGAGGGGCAGTGTCCTCGAGGGTCAGAAAGACTTGGGTCTGCCTTTGACCTCACCCCTTACTAGCTGTGTGATCATACCCAAGCCCCTTTGCCTCTCCCCATCTGTAATGGGGAAAGTCGTACCTGATTCATAGTTATTGTGATTCTTTTATGAGATAATCTGTGTCAAGCATTTTGCAAAGCTCCAAAGCTAATATAATTTCAATTATATTATTTCTTTTAATTAATTTTTTATGAACTGAATACCATATGCAAGTACTGGGCCAGGCACTGGAGATTCAAAGATAAAACCAAACTGCTTCATGACCTTAGTCATCAAACAGAAATTTATTAAGCAACTGCTATGTGCCAGGAAAGCTAAGTAGTGGGAATACAAAGACAAATAAAAAGAAATACAGTGCTCCCCCTCAAGGAGCTTCCATTCTTTTTTTTTTTCTGCTACAACAAAAGGAACTTAATTTTAAAAGAATTTCTTTAATGTTTTAAAATTTATTTATTTATTTTTAGTTTTCAACATTCACTTCCATAAGATTTTGAGTTCCAAATTTTCTCCACCTCCCTCCCCAAGATGGCGTGCATTCTGATATAGGCTCTACAGATAATATTGAACCTATTTTCACCTTAGTCATGTTGTAAAGAAAAATTAGAACCAATGGGAAGAACCATGAGAAAGAAGGAAAAAAAGAGCAAATAACATGCTTCGATCTGCATTCAGACTCCATAGTTCTTTCTCTAGATGTGGACAGCATTTTCCATCATGAGTCCTTTGGAGTTGTCTTAGATTCTTGCATTGCTAAGAAGAGATAAGTCTATCAAAGTTAGTCATTGCACATTGTGACTGTTACTGTGTATAATTCACTTGGTTCTACTCACTTCACTTCACTTTGCATCAGTTCATGTAAGTCTTCCAAGGTTTTTCTGAAATCATCCTGCTCATCATTTCTTTTTTTAATTAATTGATTTATTTTTAGTTTTCAACAATCACTTCCATAAGCTTTTGAGTTTTAAATTTTCTTCCCCTCCCTCCCCAAGATGGCATACAATCTGATATATGCTCTACATACACATTCCTATTAAACCTATTTTCACATTAGTCATGTTGTAAAGAAGAATTAGAACCAATAGGAGGAACCACAAGAAAGAAGAAACAAAACAAAACAGAAGAAAAAAAAAGAACAAATAGTATGTTTTGATCTGCATTCAAATTCCATAATTCTTTCTCTGAATGTGGATAGCATTTTCCATCATTCTGCTCATCATTTCTTATAGCACAATAGTATTCCATTATATTCATATACCACAACTTGTTCAGCCATTCCCCCTAAAAATAATTTTTTTTGACAGACTTGGGTGAATAGGGAAAAGCTCTTTAGTTGGCTATGCATGGGAATGAAAAATAATTAACAAATAACATTAGTATAACAGACCTTTAAACATTAACAATGCACTGGCAAACAAAGTGGACTTAACCCAAAATGAATCTTAAAGCTCTGCTAATTATTCAAGGAGTTTCCATTCTAGAGGGAAGACTATGGTTAGTGGGGGGAAGGCGACCATGTTGGGGCATAGTGGAAAAGACAAGAGAATCAGAAAGTCAGAAAGCAGAGGCAGGGGAATGAAGGTGTGAACATGTCAGGCCGGATCTAGGCCCTCCATAAAATGGAGGGTCTCCAGGAACTGCCCAATCAGAGGAAGAGGCCCAGGAATCTGTCATCTTGAGATGGCTGCTGGAGAATGCACAAAAGAGGGACAGGCCAGTACTTCAATGGCTGTGGGCCACCATCCATGTAGGTATTGTTTCCAGGGGGACTCATGGAATCTCAGAGTTGGAAGAGACCTCTGAGGCTGTCTAGCCCAATATGTACCCAAACAGGAAACTCCTCTTGCATTTCTGGCAAGTGGTCATCCTCCTGCTTCTGCCTAACTCCATTGATGGGGAACTCACTATCTCCTAAGGCATCCCAGAACACAAGCCACTCACACTTTCTAATCCTGGTCACCTCTTGTCCAGGTCCTCCCTTAAATCTGCCACTGGGGCTGCTCCCAACATGCCAGAGGGCCTTCCTCTAACTCTCCTAGAATTACATGAAGGCCAGGGCTGCACACGGGCTAGCCATGACCTGCAGCTTCCTCTTCACTCATATGCTCCTTGATGATGTCACCCTTTTGCGTGGTGTTGGCCATTGGCATGGGCTGCGGCCTGTTTATGCGCTCCAGGGGTTCCCATTGGCCTTTGGGGTGATGGTTAATTTTGTTTCCTAGCTGGCATTGGATCTGGCCCTGCCATCTCTGGGCAGCTTTCCTCCATGTGTGTGTGTGTGTGTGTGTGTGTGTGTGTAGGACCCTGAGATGGATTCCTGCAGATGGGCACCTTGGCACCTTCTCTGCAACCTTAGAGCCCCAGAGCTGATTGTAGAATTGATTTAAATTGAATCAAAGGTCTCATCCAGGTGGGTCATCTTTCCACTGGTGCACACTAAACCCACTGACACCTTGCCTTCCTGTTCAGTTCTTGTCCGAGATCTTCCTGGTGCTGGGGCTAGGTCAGGAGCAGCTGTGAGATCATGGGAAGGGCCTTAGAACATCAGTGTCAGGGCTGGGAGGGGCCTTAGAACAAGGGATGTCAGAGCTGGGAGGGGCCTTAGAACAGGGGATGTCAGGGCTGGGAGGGGCCTTAGAATAGGGGATGTCATGGCTGGGAGGGGCCTGAGAATAGGGAATGTCAGGGCTGGGAGGGACCTTAGCATATAGACTGCAGACTGGGAAAGATTCCTACTTCATAGAGTTAGACTAAGAATCATCCTGTAGAATTCATCCTTTTTGCTGTTGTTCAGTCACGTCTGACTCCACCCCATTTTGGGTTTTCTTGGCAAAGATACTGGAGTGGTTTGCCATTTCCTTCTCCAGCTCATTTGACAGATGAAGAAACTGAGGAAAACAGGGTGAAGTGACTCACCCAGGGTCACACAACTAGAAGTGTCTGAGGTTGGATTTGAACTCAGGAAGGTGAGTCTTCTTGACTCCAGGCTGGGGGGGAGGTTCCATTCATTGAGCTACCTAGCTGCTCGATGAAGTTCAAACCCCTTATTTATGCAAACAGACCCAGAGAGGTCTAAGTGACCTGCCCAAAGTGACCTGAGAACAGTGAATGTTCCAAAGGACCTTAGAAATCTTCTGTTCATAATCCCGATTGCCATATAATTTGCCATATAAGCTCCTGGAGGGCAGGGACTGTTTACTCTGTGCAAGTCACTTAACCTTAATTGCCTCACCAAAAAAAAGAACTCTTCTGTTCCACACACACGTTGTACCCTCAGCACCCATCACCGGGCCTGGTGCTTAGAAGGTGCTTAATAAATACTCGTTGACTGATTGCCCAGAAGAGGAACCTTGGCCTAGAGAAGAAAATTGATGTGCTGAAGGTCACATGACAGACCCAAGACCAAAATGATCGGTTTCCTTGCTAACTTTACACAGCTTCTTGCAGCTTGGGGCAATCTTGGCCGGCCCACCCTCCCCTCCCCAGGCAAAGGACTCCTCTGTGAGGACCCTGAAAGCAGAGACCATGTTTTTGTCTCTGTTGTGTCCTCTGGCCTTAGCACAGTGCCCGGCACACAGTAGGAGCTTATCACATGTTTGTTGACTGTGTGGTCTGGGGGTCAGTCAATCAAGAAGCATTTATTAAGCGCCTACTATGTGCTAGGAGCTGGGCACTTACGTTCAACTACGCTCATCCTCCCGAGCAGTTTCCCCACCGGCAATCTCTAGGTAGCCCCGGGCGGGAGGCTGGGAGGGGGAAGGGCGTGGGGCGGGGGCGGGGGCGGGGGCGGGGGAGCGTGTGGCTCGTGTGTAGGTCGCAGTGTTTGTTTGGGTGCGCGTCTGGGGCACGGAGAGCGGGGCGAGCCGGGGGCCTCGGCGCGAGGATGCGCAGATAGATGTAGGCGAGGCGGCGGCCCGGCAGGCACAGCCCCGGCAGCGGCCCTGGCTGGGTAGGAGCGGCGGGAGCTGCGCCCGCGGGGCCGGCCTGCGGCCGATCGCGCCGCCCCTTTCCCGGGGCCCTCCCGCCGGCCCTGGGCACTCGCCGTGCTAGGCCGCCCGCCCGCCCCCGGGCCGGGGTGGGGAGCGCGCCGGAGGAAGAGGAAGATCGAGAGCGGCGGCGGCCGGAGGGGGCAGGAGAGAGGGGGAGCCGGAGGAGGCAGGAGAGAGGGGGAGCCGGAGGAGGCAGGAGAGAGGGGGAGCCGGAGGAAGGGCCGAGCCCGCGGCTGCAGCCCCCGCTCCCCGCGGCGCGATGGAGGCCCCGGAGCAGCGGCGGCAGCAGCAGCGGCTGCGGCGGCGGCGGCGGCGGCGGCAGCAGCAGCGCGGGCAGCGGCAGCAGCGGCGGCGGCTCTAACCCGGCGGCCCCCCGCCGCGTGCGCCCGAGGCCATGGCCTTGGTGACCCTGCAGCGCTCGCCCACGCCCAGCGCCGCCTCCTCGTCCGCCAGCACTAGCGAGGTGAGGGAGGGGCAGAGCCCGGGACCGCCGGGGCCCCTGCTGGGGCCGGGCCGGCCCGCCCCCCCCCCCCTCCCCCCGGCTCGGCAGCGTCGCCCTGGCCCCGGGCCGCTTCCCTGAGCCTCGGGGGGAGGCGGGGGGGGGCCTGGGACCCTCCGGGGCCGGATCTCGGGGGCCCTTCCTGAGCCTCGGGTGGGGGGGCCTGGGACCCTCCGGGGCCGGATCTCGGGCTCTCCGGGGCTCTGGCTGAGTGTCTCCGTGTGTCTGTATCACTGCGTCTCTCCCTTACTGTCTATGTATCTCGTCCTGAGCCTCTCTGCGTGCCTGGGTGCCTCTGGGGGTCCTGGCTGAGTGTCTCGGTCTCTCTCTTAGTTTCTATGTGTCTCTTTCTGTTTCTGTCTCTGTGCCTGTGTCTCTTTTCTGTGTCAGTATAACTGCATCTCTTGGCTTCTCTGTGTCTCTCCGAGTCTCTGTGCCTGTGTCTCTGTGTCTCTGTCCGCATCTCGTGGCTTCTCTGTGTCTCTCCGAGTCTCTGTGCCTGTGTCTCTGTGTCCGTATGTCCGCATCTCGTGGCTTCTCTG
>NW_020941065.1:11029121-11029455 GCF_900497805.2 Vombatus ursinus | reverse complement strand
GTGCCTGTGTCTCTGTGTCCGTATGTCCGCATCTCGTGGCTTCTCTGTGTCTCTCTGAGTCTCTGTGCCTGGGTCCCTTTGGGTTCCTTACGCAGTCTCTCTGTGTGACTGGATGACTTCCACCTCTCTCAGTTTCTCTCGGTCTCTTTCTGACTCTCTCTGTCCCGGGGTCCCTCTGGGCTCCTTGCTGAATCTTTCTATATGCATCTGTACGACTTGGGGTCTCCCTGGATCCTTATCTTAATCTCTCTGGGTCTCTTGGGGGTTTGAGTGCCTCTGGGTGTCTAACTGAGTCTTTCTAGACCATCTCTGTGTGTCTCAGTCTCAGTGTGTG
>NW_020941065.1:10993581-11029111 GCF_900497805.2 Vombatus ursinus | reverse complement strand
AGAGGGAGGGAGAGAGAGAGATCCATTCCACCTATGATCCTGGCTGTGTTTCTTTGCCCCTTCTTTCTTGGGGGAGGATTGGTCAAGGAGAGTAGGGCCACAGGTCAGAGACTCCTCGTCCTGGAGCTGAGTGAGGAGATACCTGGTGGCAGTGGGCCAGTAAAGAGCCCTGTGCCCCCCATGGTCTCCCCCAAGTATCCACCACTGTCCACCTGGCCCTGAGAACCTCTGCCTAGGCTGTCCTCAAGCCAGAATGCTTACCCTGTAGATATTCATAGGTCTGGAGAGGGGTATAAGGAATGTACTGTCCTGAGGAGGCAGGGAGGCTTAGAAGAAAACCAGACCAGGAGATTGCCTGATGACTTTTGGAGGACTCCTGTTTTGGGGAGAGTGGGGGGGGGGTTACCTGAGGACTTGGAAACTGTGCACTTAGAAGGCCTGCTTCAGTCTCCTGCCTTCTGATCTTTACTTTCCTGGGCTTTGTGGGTATGCCTGTATGAGGAGGCCTGGGTTCAAATCCAGACTCAGATAAACTTCTCCAAGGTTCATTTCTTCATCTCTAAAATGGGGATAATGGGGGCAGCTAGGTGGCGCAGTGGATAGAGTACTGGCCCTGGAGTCAGGAGGACCTGAGTTCAGATTCAGCCTCAGACACTTGACACTAGCTGTGTGACCTTGGGCAAGTCACTTAACCCCATTGCCTAGCCAAAAAAAGAAAAGAAAAGAAAAAGAATAAAGTAGGGATAATAGTAACACAACTGCATAGGGCTGCTGTGAGATTTAGGTGAGACTGGACCTGGAGGCTCCCAAAGAACTCCCAGATAAGCAAATCTACCTATGCAGACTGCCTTCTCTGCAGCTTAGGGCTGGTTCTGAGAGCTCCCCAGGGTCACACAGTCAGTCTGGGTCAAAGGTGACCTCTGAACCCAGCTCTTCCTGGTTCTCCGGCCAGCTTTTAATCCACTGGGACATGATGTCTGCAAGTGAGAGAATATGTGTAAAGCTCTGGAAGGATTGTATAAATGTCAACTAATTATAATTAATTATTGTTATTCTCTATCAAAAGGAGCTAGGGCTCTACTCGGCTGTCCCTGGAACCTCAAAAGGAAGCAATAGAGAGTAGAGCCCTGGACTTGGAGGCAGTAATGCCTGAGTTTAAATCCCAGCTTTACCACTTAACTACCTGCATGACCTTGGGCAAGTCACTTAAGCTGTTAGGGCCTCAGTTTCCTCATCTGTCATAACTCTAGCCCCATGGACCTTAGAAGATGGATCAGCTTTAGCAGCCCCATCTGAGGCTGTGATGGTGAGGTCGCCTGAGATGACACGTTAGTCTGTGACACCCTTCTCCCCCCTCCCTCCAAAGAAGAGTTTTTCTTAAACCTAGTAAAATTCTCAGCTCAGTACCCTGTTGCCATCCACTGCTGGCTGGCCTCTGGGCCTATCTTGGGTTAACATTCTTAAGATTACTGTTGGCAGATTATTTTTATTAAGTTCCAAAAACCCAGTGGGCCCCATGAAAAAGGTACAGTTAGACTTCTTTCCTGCTGCTTTGATCAGAATTCTGATGAAACAATAGACCTCAGAGGGCTTGGGGTGTCCCGGGCTCTGAGAGAAAAGATGGGGTATCCCTGGCTCCAAGAGAGAGGATGGGGTGTCCTGGGCTGAAACAGAGAGGATGGGGTGTCCTGGGCTCTGAGAGAGAAGATGGGGCGGCCTGGGCTCTGAGGAGAGGATGGGGTGTCACGGGCTAGAGTGAGGGACAAATATTATTAAATGGAGGTGAACATTCCCAGCTCTGGGCTGTTTATCAGAGTCTCTTCGGGACTGTGGTGGTCACTGAGGATGTCTTATCTCCTCTGGTAGACTGTTGTCTTCTGGAAGGGAGAGGGTGGGGCTTTACTCAGTCTACACACCACCCCTTCCCGCCCGAATCATTAATTTACCCGTGCTCCCTGAGTGTTTATAGAATGAACAAAGGCACAGGTGCTGTTTGAGCAAAGGAAAGGAGATATTTGATCCTTTCTTTGATCAAGAGGACGTTGTTCTGAGCACAGCAAGGGAAGGAGAGCTGGCCACAGAAGACCTGGGCGTCAGGCGCCCTCTACCCTGCCCTCAGCAACTGTGTGACCCTGGGGGAGGCCTTGGGGGCTTCATCTTTTAAGGAATGAGAAGGTTAGACTAGGTGATCATCAAGGCCCTGACATCCCCTGTTCTAGGGCCCCTCCCAGCCCTGACATTCTATATTCCTCTCCTTGAGACCTTCCCAGCTCTGACATTGTATGATCCCATCATATAGCTCCCTCTTATCCCTAAATGAGGGCCTGCCATGATCTCTCAGTGTCTCTCCCCCAGGGACCTCAAGGGACCCCTAACTACTGACACACCTCACCATCTCCACACAAAGCTGACTTCATGCAGCTGCTTTCTGGGATGAGACAGAACAGACTCAGGCCTCAGACACAGCAGCTCTGAGGCATCCCCCTTCTTGACAGCATCTCTCCCTCCCTCTCTCTCCTCTCCCTCTCTATTCCTCCCTTCTCTCTCTCCCTCTTTCTCTTCTCTCTCTTTCTCCCTCCTTCCTCCTCTCTCCCTCTCCCTCTCCCTTTCTCCTCTCTCTCTCTCCCTCTCCCTTTCTGCTCTATCTCTTCCTCTCCCTTTCTCCTCTTTCCCTCCCTCCCCCTCTTCTCTCTCTCTCTCCCCTCCCCCTTTTCCCCCTCCCTCCTTCCTCTAGTCCCTTTTATGCTGTGTGAGTGAGTGACATCCCCCAGTGTGGTGCATGGGGGAGAGAGAAAAGACACAGCTTCTCTCCTCTGCTTGGGGCTGGGTTTGACTTGAGGCAGCAGGGAATGATTGGATAGAGAGCTGGACTCCTCATGTCCGGAAGACCTGGATTCAAGTCCTTTCTCTGCAATATAACTATGTGACCTTGAATAAGTCATTTGTCTTTTCAGGATCCCAAAGTAGGAGCTGATCTGCTGTTGGTTGAGGGTGTTTTCTCACCAGAGCTTCCCTACATTGATAAAATCATTCAGTTGAAGACATTTTAAAGTACCTACTATGTTCCAGGCACCATGCTAAGTACTGGGAATACAAAAACAGGCAAAGCAGAGGTGTGGGGAAAAAAGGGCAGAGGGGTGAGGAAGAAGGAAGTCTGAACTGAGCTAAATTATTATTACTATTTTTTAGGCAATCGGGGTTAAGTGACTTTCCCATGGTCAGCCAGTGTTAAGTGTCTGAGGCAGGATTTGAACTCAGGTCCTCCTGAGTCCAGGGCTGATGCTGTATCTACTGTGCCACCAGCTGCCCTGCTAAATTCTTAAAAACAGGAATTTCTCCAAATAGACACCGATAATTGTTATTACAGCGGACACTTAAGGTGTTAATGGGAATCATATAATTGTAGGGGGAAACTTGGAAATTTACTCCATGTCAAAGCTTGAAGGGACCTTAGAAATGATCTAGTCCATCTCCCCATTTTATAGAGGAGAAACTGAGTCCCACAGAGAGGTAGGGTAGCTTGCTCAAGGTTGCACAGATCGGACATAACAGACTTGGTTCCTCTGCCTTCCAATGCAGTGGTCTTTCCCCCTTACCATGTATTGCCTCCATCTCCCAGAGGAGTAGACTGAGGCTCAAAATGAGATCAGTTCAATTCAGTAAACATTTATTAAGTGCCTACTATGTGCTAAGCACTGTGCCGATCAGAGAATCATCTTTTAGAACCCGAGAGAGTGTAGAGATGGCCTCGTCTAACTCTGTCGTTTCACAGAGGCCCAGAGAGGGGAGAGGATATTCCCAGTGCCCCGCAGGTCAGTGAATGGCACAGGACTGTGCCACGAAGTCCAGCTCTCCTTGTCTGACAAGGTTTTCCCATTTCTCTGGGTGTGGCCGGCCGGCAGTAGGCGCCAAACTTGGGTGTCTCCCATCCCAGCTGGGCCTTCCAACGTTCTCCCTTGGAATGAGATCCCCAGCTGACTCCCTGGGCAGCTTGGCCTCTCCGTGGCTGGGTGTCCTGTTCCTTCTCTCACAGTGGAGCCCGTGGCCAGCTTCCCTCTCGGTCCAGCCTCCCATCTCTCCCAGCCATCGCTGCTTTCCAGGTTTCTCTTTCCCCTCTCAATGGGCACCTCTGTGTGACAGCGGAATATGCCAAGCCCCAGAAGGCTGAGCTGTTGGGGATTTTTTTTCTCTCCGGTTTTCTGTGTGCGGGGAGAAATGAAGAAAAATAACTCGAGGGCACAAAAAGCAATAACTCTTGACCTTTCAGAAATCCTTTAAGGCATATTAAATATTGCTTGTCCTAGTTTTAAATAAATAAACCAACCACTTAGAATATTTCATGGTTCACATCTCCGAGATTGTCAAGGCAATTTTAAGTCTTTTTTTTTTTAAATGGAAAAAGCCTTGGATTTGGACTCAAAGGACCTGAATTTGAATCTGTTGTTATCAGGATTCGAACTGCTTACTTGGGCAAGTGTCTTCCTCACTTTCTGCCTTAGTTTCCTCATCTGTAAGATGAGAGGGTTGGGGGGCAGCTAGGTGGCAACACATAACACTTACTAGCTGTGTGACCCTGGGCAAGTCATTTAAGCCCATTGCCTAACCAAAAAAAAAAAAAAGGTGAGAGGGTTGGTCTTGAGAGCCCTCTGATGTCCCTTCTACCTCTGGATCTGAGCCTGTACTCTTACGACTGGAATTCAAGGCTCAGCCCTACAGGCAAGTCACTTTCCTTGTTAACTAATGCCTCAGTTGCTTCATCTGCAGAATGGGAATGTGATCATCCTTGGTCTACCTCTGAGACCAGAGGGCTTTCTAAATCTAAATGCCCCAGGGAATGGGAGCTGTCCTTCCTTCTGACTTTACTCCCAATTTCTCTTGTCTCTAGTCTATTTGGCCAGAGGTGTTTGCGTGTTGTCTTCCGTTTAGACTGTGAGTTCCCTGAGGGCAGGGACTGGATTTTGCTGTTCTCTGGATCCCCAGCCCTTAGCACAGTGCCTGGCACATAACAGGCACTTAAATGCCTGCTTTGATGAATTCATCGTCCATTATCTTTTCAGATAATAGTGATAACCAACATTTCCTTGTGTTTTTAAGGTTGGCAAAGTGTTTTTAGATACACTCTTTCCTTTCAGACAACCCTCATATTGTGTCTATCTTAAAGACCATGGTATGGAAGGAGGAGTGCTGCTTTTTTCTTTAAAAAATTTTTTTTGTCTCGTTTTTACATCGCCTTTCTAAATATATCTCCTCCCCTACCCACTTCAGAGAGCCATCCATTTATGACAGAAAATACAAAGGGAAGAAAGAGAGAAGAGAAGGGGGGAAGGAGAGAAAGAGGGGTAGGGGAGACAGGGAGGGGAGGAGAGAGAGAGAGAGACAGAGAGAGAGAACAAAGACAGAGAGGGACGGGGGGAAGGTGGGGGAGGAAAGGAGGAGGGGAGGGAGAGTTCCAGCTTGCAGTTCAGCCAAACTACCCAATGGATCAACTCAGTCTGACAGTATATACATCTATCACATTCCCTAACCTCCCACCTCTGGGTGGTTGTCTTTTCAGCTGATGCTTAGAATAGGAGAAAGAACCCTGGACTTGGAATCCTTAAGCCCTGGATTCAGGTCCCAGCTTCACCACTCATTAGCTGTATGACTCTGGCCAAGTGGCTTTCCTTCTTTGCCTCAGTGCGCTCATCTGTAAAGTGGGGTTGATCATGCCTTCCCTGTTTTGTCTCTTGGGCTGCTGTAAGGATCAAAGGAGAGAGTTGTAGAAGTCATAAACCTTTTAGCACTGGAAAGGGCCCTAGAACCCATTGTGGGAAAGGCCTGGATTTGGAATCTGGAATCCTGGGCTCCAATCTTGGCTCTATACCTGAATGCCCATAGGACATGACCAAGCCCAGCACTTAGCACGGTGCCTGGCATGCATGCCGGCAAATGTTTGTTGACTGACTGACTGACTTACTCATGTATAAAGTGATCTGGGTAGACTGGATAATGTCAGGTACCCTTTTAGCTCTTAATCCTTTGATCATGCAGTGCTGTGGCCAGAAAGACACAGAGCCCTCAAACCTTTTGTACAGCGTCTCTGACAAATGGTCATTCAGCCTCTCCTTGAACACCTCCAATGAGGACTTGCCCACCACCTCTTGAGGCAATCCATGACCCTTTGAGACGGCTCTGGTTGTGAGGAAGATTTTGCTGACATCAGGCTGAAACTGGCCTCTTTGAAACTTCTAACCATTAGGCACTCAGATGGTGTTAGTGGCCAGGGAGCTGGATCTGAAGTCAGGAAGACCTGAGTTCATATCTTGCCTCAAGCACTTGCTGGCAGTGGGGCTCCGGGCATGCTAAGGGGCTCCTTTTATAACCTTGGGCAAATCCTCCCTGCTCCTGGCCTCGAAGGTCTTGCCAAGCTCTAGAACCAGGCTCCTATGACCCTGCTATGGCTTATGAGGCGCTTTCAAGAGACTTTGCTCCATAAAGTGAGCAGAACCAGGAGAACATTTTACACAGTAACAGCTGTGTTGTTTGATGACTAACGTTGATACATGTGAGTTGGACTGTTTCCTTCTTATTCTGAGAATCTGCGAAGGGTGATTCATTTTCTCCTTCAATTCTGGGAGTGACCAACTGATCATCACCTTTTAAAGCCATGATAATGAGGTTGATGATATTAGCTTCTCTTTATAGATCAATCAGTGAACAAGCATTTATTAAGCACCTACTGTATGCCAGGCACCATGCTAGGACTGGTGACACAAAATTAAAGAATAAAACAATCCTTCTCAAGGGGCTTATATTACTCCTTGTGTAAGCTTGAGCAAGTCACTCCCTCCTCTGGGCCTCAGTTTCTATAGAATGAGGAAGTTAGATGACCTGGCCTTGAAGGTCCTGCCAAGCTCTGGAACCAGGCTTCTAGCACTCCTCTCTGGCTTAAAGCACTTTAAAGAGCCTTTGCTCTTCGGGCTTTTCTTCTCTGTAAACTGAGGGAATTGGGCTCCGTGTCTTTCTGGCTGGAGTATTCCATGGGGCATAATAATAGCACTCCCCTTGAGAGTGAGGTTAAAATGAGATCATATTTGTAAAGCGCTTTGTAAACCTTAAAAACACTGTATAAATATTAGCTGTTGTTTTTCCTACTACTGTCTTCTGGGCCCAAGAAGCCTGAGTCTGTTCCCTCTTACATGCGACAATCCTTCACATACTTGGAGAAAGGCGATAACTGGGTTGAGATTAGATAGCATTGATTTGTGGTGGACCCAGCTGGGAAAGTTTATAACTTCCTCCAGGTCCGTTGTCTTCACATGAAAAGGAAGCAGATGGTGGGATTTATTTAGTCAGTAAGCATTAAGTGTCTACTATGTACTAGGCCCTGTCCTAAGTGCTGGGGATACAAAGAAAGGGAAAAGACTGCCCCTGCCTCCAAGGGGCTCACAGTCTAATGGGTAAGACAACAGGTAAGTAGGTATGTACAAACAAGCTATCTATAGGATATAGTGGGGATAATCCACAGAGGAAAGGCACCAAGATTAAGTGGGGTGAGGAAAGGTGTCTTGTAGAAGGCAGGATTTTAACTGGGACTTGAAGCCAGGAGGTAGTGATAAAGAGGGAGAGAATTCCAAGCACAGGGGACAGCCAGTGAAAATGCCCAGTCAGGAGATAGACTGTGTGGTGGGAGGAACAGCCAGGAGGCCAGTGTCACTGGATTAAAGAGTAGGATGTAAGAAGACTAGAAAGGTAGGAGGGAGCTAGGTTATGAAGGGCTTTGAATGCCAAACATCGTTTTGTGTTTGCTCCTGGAGGTATTAGGGAGACACTAGAGTTTATTGAGGAGGGGGTGACATGATCAGTCCTGTGCTTTAGGAAAATCCCTTTGGTGGCTGAGTGGAGGATGGATTGGAGTAGAGAGAGACTTGAGGCAGGCAGACCCACTAGCAGCGATTGCAGCAATCCAGGTGTGAGATGATGAGGGCCTGCACCATGGTGATAACAGCACCAGAGGAGAGAAGGGGGTGTATTTGAGAGGAGCTGCAGAAGTGAAATCAAACAGAGGTGTTGCAAAGGTGAAATGGACAAGAGATGGTGCAGAAGAGAAATTGACTAGAGATGTTGCAAAGATGGATATGGTGGGGTGAGAGCTAGTGAGGATTCCGGGATAACTCCTAGGCTGAGAGCCTGAGGGACTGCCTTTGACAGTAATATGGAAGGTGGAGGCAGGGAGCAGGTTTGGGGGAAAGATAATGAGTTCTGTTTTGGCTGTGTTAAGTTTCAGATGTCTTTGGAACATCCGGTTCAAGATGTCCAGTAGGCAATTAGAGATGTGAGACTGGAGATCAGGAGAGGAGTTAGGGCTGGATAAGTTGATCTGAGAGTCGTGAGCATAGAGATGATAATTGAATCTATGAGAGCTGATGAAATTACCAAGTAAAATAATATAAAGGGAGAAGAGAAGAGGGCCCAAGAAAGAGCCCTGTGGGACGTCTATGATTAGAGGTCACGGTCTCGATGAGGATCCAGCAAAGGAGACAGAGAAGGAGTGGTCAGATAAATTGGAGGAGAACCAGGACAGAGCAGTGTCCCAAAAACTTAGAGAGAGGAGACTATCAAGGAAAAGAAGGGGATCAGCAATGAGAGGTCAAGAAGAATGATAAGTGAGAAAAGACTATTATTAGATTTGGCAATTAAGAGATCATTGGCGTCATTCCCCATTGATAAATGGCCAAAGGATATGAACAGGCAGTTTTCATAAGAAATCAAAGCTGTTTATAGTCATGTGAAAAAATGTTCTAAATCACTATTGATGAGAGAAATGCAAATTAAAATAACTGTGAAATGATACCTCACCTATCAGATTGGCTAACATGACAGAAAAGGAAAATGACAAGGAGTTGTGGGAAAACTGGGACACTAATGCACTGTTGGTGGAGTTGTGAACTGATCCAGTGGTTCTGGAAAACAATTTGGAACTATGCCCAAAGGGCAACCAAACTTTGCATACTTTTTGACCCAGCATTACCACTACTAGGTCTGTATCCCAAAGAGATTAAAAAAAAAAAAGGGAAAAGGACTATATATTCAAAAATATTTATAGCAGCACCTTTTGTGGTGGCAAAGAATTGGAAATTGAAGGGATGTCCATCAATTGGGGAATGGCTGAACAAGTTGTAGTATGTGAATGTAATGAAATACTATTGTGCTATAAGAAATGACGAGCAGGATGATTTCAGAAAAATCTGGAAAGATTTACATGAACTGATGCTGAGTGAAGTGAACAGAAACAGAACATCGTACACAGTAACAGCAATATGACTGTGATGGAGTAATATTGTACTATAAGAAATGACAAGCATGATGGTTTCAGAAAAACCTGGAAAGACATATTAACTGATGGCAAAGTGAAGTGAGCAGAACCAGGAGAACATTGTACACAGTAACAAAAAAAATTCTAATTATAATCAACTGTGAATGACTTAGCTATTTGCAGCAATACAGTGATTCAGGACAATTCTGAAGGACATATGATGAAAAATGCTGTCCACCTCCAGAGAGGGAACTGATGGAATCTGAGTACAGATTGAAGCATTATTTTTTCCCTTTCTTTATTTTTCTTGCTTTTTTTTGCCGCATTGCTAATATGGAAATCAATTTTGCATCATTTCACATGTGTAATTGATATCACATTTCTTGCCTTCTCAAAAGGTGGGGATAGAACAGGCAGGAAGAAGAGAGTTTAGAACTCAGAATTTTTTAAAAAAATGCTAAAAATAAATAATAAATCTAGTTTTTGAAAAAAGAGAAAGAGATCATTGGCAACTTTGCAGAGAGCAGTTTTAGTTGAATGAAACCAGACTGAAGAGAGTGAGAGGAAGACACAGACACTAAGTGTAGATGGCCTTCCTCGGGAGTTTAGCCATGAAAGAAAAAAGAGATATAGGACAATATAGTTTGTGGGATTAGATGGATCAAGTGAGGGCTTTTTGAGGCTGTAATTCAGGGTTGGCCTTTGACAAGGCCTAACTGGTGATAAGACACCACAGCAAGTGATTGGAGAATAGAAGGTGATGTCAAATTGAACTGGTTCACCAAGGGCTTGACATTGGGAAGGGAAGAGAGTACAATCCATCCATGGGGATATGCCCATTCCTCTCACTTATTGCTGATGTAATTGTCGTTTCCCAGAAAGGCCTTGGTCAATCCAAATTTTGCTTATGGGTTGAAACATCATGTACAGTGGAAAATTCACTGGATTTGGAGTAAATGGCCTTGCCTTTGAATACTAGTTCTACTGAAAAAAAATCAAACAGATAGTTGCAGATAGATACTTCTTTTCTCCAGGTTAACTTCCCCAGTTCCTCCAGTCACTTCCCATGGTATGAGGTCAAGGCCTGTGGGCATCTTGGTCTCCCTCTTTTAGACACTATGGATCTGATCATAAACTGTGGCTCCCAGAACTGAGCCCATTAATCGGTATGTCATCTGATCCGGTCATGGAATGGTGGGACCATCACTTCCCTGGTGCTGGCCATCATGCTTCCCTCCCTTAATGCGTTTGGAGGTCAGATCAGATCCTTGGCTGCCACTGTGGACGGTGATTGAGCTTACAGCCCTCTAACCCTCCCAGGTGGTCTTCAGATGAACTGCTCTAAGTTTCGTTGAAACGTGACCAAAAGAAGAATTAGAAGAAGCCAAATAACTTTGGCAGGTGGAAACTCAATACACTCTTTTTGCTTACAGACAGTGCCAAATAGGAAATGTTCACAAGTTCTAGGAATTAATCTGCTGTGTCGTTTTGAGAAAAGGGTGCAGTTTCAGAGACCATTGGGTCATAGATTTAAAGCTGGAAGTGATATTAAATAATCTAGTCCATGCTTTTCGTTTTAAAAATGAAGAAACTGAAGCCCGAAGAGTCTAAGTGGTCCAGGGTCACAGCTAATGAGTCTGAGGCAGGATTTGAATTCGGCTCTTCCTGACTCCAAGCCCGGTTGTGTTGGACTCTTTGTGACTTCATGGACTTACCCATGGGGTTTTCTTAGCAAAGATAGTGAAGTATTCCCTTTTCCCATTTCCTTTCCCAGTGTGTCCTCATTTTACAGATGAGAAACTGAGGCAAATAGAGCTTAAGTGAGTTGCCTAGGGTCACAAAGCTATTAGGTGTCTGCGGTTGGATTTGAACTCAGATCTTCCCGACTGCAGGCCTGGTGGTCTATGCACTATGGCACCACTTAGCTTCCCCCAAGCCTAGCACCTGAGCAGTATTCCTTGGCAGTTACTTAGATGGTCAATAGACCAGGATTAGGATGAGAAATGAACAGCAGTCGTGGAATCATGCGACAGGAACTTCTGGGCTCGGAGCCAGAAATCTGACTGATCAGATGCTACCTCTCAGTGTGAACTCTGGGCCTCAGTTTCCCCATCATCAAAGGAGGTTGTTGGAGTAGGCTATTGGCTCCTACTCTGTGGGCCCTGAACTCTGGGACTGGGTGGGGAGGGCAGGGATGGCAATGGTATGCTAGAGTTATTATTGGCATTATTGAGTACATCCGTGTCCTGGCCAGATGGTCAAGTGACTCAGGATTAGTGTAGACTGAATAAATCATCTGGTTTGCACACACACAAAACCATTTTTCAAAGGAATAGAAATACTTAATGCTGAAGAAAGTACAGTTTCATTAGTACAGGTCTTCTTGTATTTCCTCAGATACAGGCACTGTCATGGGGATAGAGGAAAGGGAGGGAGGTCTGAAACCTTTGTGTAGGTTGGACACCTCTGGTCTGTACAGTCTTTAAAGCCCCTCCCAGCTCTGCCATTCTCTGTTCTAAGGCCCCTCCCAGCCCTGACATCCCCTGTTCTAAGGCCCCTCTCAACTCTGACATCCCCTGTTCTCAGGTCTCTCCCAGCTCTGACATCCCCTGTTCTGAGGCCCCTCCCAGCTCTGACATCCCCTGTTCTGAGGCCCTCCCCACCTCTGACATTCCCTGTTCTAGGCTCCTTCCAGCTCTGACATTCACTATTCCCAGGTCCCTCCCAGCCCTGACATCCTCTGTGCTCAAGCCCCTCCACTTCTCTGTTCTAAGGTCTCTCTCAGCTCAGACATCCCCTGTTCTCAGGCCCCTCTCAGCTCTGACGTTCTCTGTTCCAAGGGCCCTCCTTGACCTCATTCTCCATGATTCTTTCCAAATACAAAAATTGATTAAGTGTGCTGTGCAGAGCCTTGGGTTTAGCCATTACAGAGTTTAAATAAAACATGGTTCCTATACTCAAGGAAATCACTTGGTAGGGGGGTAAAATATAAAACCATTAACAGATTAGCCACCCTTGAGAGGCGCACAGGACGCCGTGTTGTTAGTATGGAGCATGGAAGGACCGAGGGGTCCTTGTGGAATGTCAGCATGTAAGCAGGAGAAGGGGCGGGGGGAGGGGTGCCAGGTTGGGCAAGGCCTTGAATGCCAGATAGAAGATTCTTCTAGGAGACCTTAGAGGTCAGAGTTCAGCCCCTTCATTTTCCAGGTGAGCGCACCAAGGCCTAGAGAGGTGCCTGAGACAGAATTTGAACCCTGGTCTTCCTGACTGCCGAGTCCGGCGCTCCCATCTCTGCAGTATCATGCTACCCCTCACCATTCTCTGTAGCCAGCTCCTGAGATTTTCCTCCTTATCCCTGAGTGATATCAGGGGGCGGGAGTGGCACCTGCCACCTGTGATTACCATCCAGCCATGACTCTTTCTTTCCCTCTCTCACTCATTCTCTCTCTTTCTCTCTTTTCAGGAGGTTGGCAGTGATGAAGACCGAAAATTAAATCTCAGGTAAGTGTCCAAATGGCATCATCCACCTAGCCCTTGATCCTGCCTTAAGTGTGTCCGGAATCCCAGGCTTCCAAGGCCAAGCCTGAGCCAGGCCTGCCACGGACGTCCATGTCCAGTTACAGAGTCCCTTCCTCATGTGAAACCCTCCAAAATTGCAGCCACCCGATTTCCTGCTCCTGGCACTTTCCTGGGTTTGGGAGAACTTAACTTTTGCTGCTCTCTTTATCAAAACAAGCAAACAAAAAAAATCGAGCTATAACCTCTCATTATCATATGTGCTAACACGTGGACACGAGTGCGTATCCTTTGGGCAGAGAGACCTGTTCTGCGGTTTGGGTCTGTTTGTTTTCTAAAAGTCTCAAGCTTTGTTATGATCGGGGCCCTGGGAACCAAAGGGAAAGTGGAGGGTCAGTGTGGTGCAGAGGAAGGAGGGCTGGAAAGAAGCTCCTTATCTCCTCTCTGGGCCTCAGTTTCTTCATCTGTAAAAGGAAGGAGTCAGACTAGATGAGCTCCCAGGCCCCTTCTGCCTCCAAATCAATGATGCTCTACTCCTACCTGTGTTCAAATGACCTTGGATAAATCTTTAACTTCTGGGCTTCAGTTTCCCCCTCTGTAAAATGTGAGAGTTAGACTAGGTGACCTATAGTCAATCAAATCAGTCAACAACAAGTAAATATGCCTGTATGTTAGGTGCTATAAAACAAAAGGTTTGGATTAATTGACCCCTAAAATCCAGGGCAACTAGGTGGCGCCATAGTACATAGAAGGCCAGGCCTGAAGTTTGAACCTGAGTTCAAATGTAGCCTCTTACTAGCTGGGTGACCCTGGGCAAGTCATTTCACCCTGTTTGCCTCAGTTTCCTCATCTGTAAAATGAACTGGAGAAGGAAATGGCAAACACCTATAGTATCTTTGCTAAGAAAACCCCAAATTGGGTCACAGAATGTCATGTGTGACTGATAATGACTGAACAACAACAAAATCCCATCTAGGATCCTATAATATTGGGAAGAAAAGAAGGGAATAAGCATTTATATAGTATCTATTGTGTGCTGGGCACTTTTTACAAACATCTCATTTGGACCTCACAGTAGCCCTTCGAGGTAGGGACTATTATCCCCATTTTACAATTGAGGAAATTGAGACAAACAGTGGTCGAGTGACTTGCCCAAGGTTATACAACTAAAAAGTGTCTGAAGCCAGATTTGAACTCAGGTCTTCTTGACTCTAAGCCTAACAATCTACCCCTTACGTCCCCTAACTGCCAGAGACTGAAGTGTCACTGGTGGTCTCTTAGAGGAAAACCTGGTCTCATTCTGTGAGAATTGCATATCTCAAGCCAGAAGGGACCTTATGTGTCCTTTATGGAGTCATTTACAGAATAACGGAGGTGGAATTTGAACCCAGGCTTCTGTGTTTAGAGCTCTGAGTTTGGTAGTGGGTTGAAGAGGCCAGTGTGACCCTGTGGAATGAAGCCAGGCCTGCCTGGGGGTGTGTGTGTGTGTGTGTGTGTACGCGCGTGTGCACGCGGGTAGGAAAAAATTATCTTTGTTGTCAACTTTGCACGGAAAATATCTTTGGCTCTCCTGAATAGGGAGAGGCAGGGACATCAATAAAGTCTGTTTTCCTTTGCTCGGGCTCTTGTGTTTTCAGGGTGAAAGAACGCTGGATCTAGGATTAGCCCCACCCTTGAGCTCCTCCGGAGGCTCAGACCTGGTGTAGAAATGCTGGGACACTGAGGTTTCCAAGGGAGGGCAGTAAGGGACCACAGTAGAGGTGGCCAGAGGAACTTCCTTGATGACTTAGTGTTTGGGAATGAGGGTGGAGGGTGGAGCATAGAAAAGCAGAAATCTGTTTGGGAATCTCCTGATCTTTATAGAAAAAGAGGAATTGGGAGTGGGGCCTTGGTAGAAAAACCTGTGGCTGGGAAAGTTAAGAAAGGAGAGTCTTCAGGCCAAGTTGGCCATCTCACTTTCTAAGTGAGTCAGTGAGGTCTCAGTTCCTTCATTTGTAAAGTGAGGGGATGGACTCCGTGACCTCTAAGGCCCCTCCCAGCCCTGCCATCTCCTGTTCTAAAGCCCCTCCAGCCCTGCCATCCCCTGTTCTAAGCCCCCTCCTAGCCCTGACATCCAGCTCTGACATCCTCTGCTCTAAGGCTCCTCCCAGCCCCAACATCCCCTGTTTTAAGGCCCCTCCCAGCCCTGACATCCCTTGTTCTGAGGCCCCTCCAGCCCTGATATCCCTTGTTCTAAGGCCCCTCCCAGCCCTGACATTCCTTGTTCTTTGGCCCCCTTCAGACCCTCCCAAACTCTGACATTCTTTGCCTTAACACCCATGGAGAGTCTAGCTCAAGGGTCTTCTCTTAATTGCCCCGGCAGTTTGTCAGGGCTTGGGGTCCCTTGGGTAATCTCGACCTGTCCTTCTCTGTCCTGCCGAGGAGACATCTTTGACCGCTGCATCAGAAATACCACAGAATCACAGAGTTGGGGGGCTGGAAAGGACCTTGGCACCATCTTGACCAACCCATCCTGCTAAGGGAATCCTCACTATTTCTGAGCATTATTTTTGCTTGTAGAAAACCTCACTTCACTAACAAGTTTGATTTAAAACAAAAGAAAAAAAAAGGAAGAAATGACAACCAGTACTGAGTTCTCAGCTGAGCCCTGTGGTACAACGATGGTGGCCTTGTTTTCTGAACTTACAGTTTAGGACTAGAAATCCTCATTTTTTCAGAAGAGGAAACTGAGACTCAAAAAGGGGAAACATTCCCTCCCACAACTCCTCAAAACAAAGGATGTCTAGACCATCCCGTCCCATCCCTTTCTGCCCCTGCTTCCCAGACACCTGGGGCGAGGCTCCTTCCTCCCTGTGACTTTGAACATCACTTAAACTCTCTGGGTCTCGGGTTCTTCATGTTAAAAAAAAACTCTATACTTTGTGACCCTGGGCAAGTCACTTAACTCCAATTGCCTAAAAATAAAAAAAAAATTTTTTAAATTAAAAAAGAAAACACTATGAAAGAAACATGGAAGAGGTGCTCTATTTCCAGGCCAGGTCTTGGGTTCTAGAATCTACACCTTGTATGACATTGGACAAGTCATTTCATTTCATGAATGACTGAATGAGTGAGCCCTTCTGAAGCCTTTATCATGTGCCAGGTGCCATCCCCAAGCCTTTGGGCATGACGAATGCAAACAAAGACAATGCCTGGCTCCAGGAGCATCCTATCTATTGGGAGAGACCATGCCTATTGGTGCCCAGGGATGGGTAGTCACCAAGCTGGGGAGTGGACCCTTAGGGAAGTAGACTGGCCACCCTTTGGGGCAGGGACTGTCTTTCGCCTTTCTTTGTATCCCCACTTTAGCAGAATGCCTGGCACAGGGCGCTGTTTTTCGGTCATTTCAGTCATATCTGACTCTCCGTGACCCCATTTGGGGTTTTCTTGGCAAAGCTACTGGAGTTGCCATTTCTTTCTTGAGTTCATTTTACAGATGAGGAAACTGAGGCAAACAGGGTGAAGTGACTTGCCCGGGGTCACACAGCTAGTAAGTGTCTGAGGCTGGATTTGAACTCAGGTCTTCCCGACTCTGGGCCCCAGCTCTGTGCACTTCTGACTCAGCTGAAATCTCATCTTCTTCAGGAAGTCTTTATTCCCTCTCCTCCCCATAGTGTCTTCCCTCTGAGATCACCTTCCATTTACACTGTGTGTGTGTGTGTGTGTGTGTGTGAGTGTGAGTGTGTGTGTGTGTGTGTGTGTATAATGTATGTAGTTGTTCACATGTTGTCTCACCCATTAGAATGTGAGCTCTTTGAGGGCAGGGGCCACGTTTTTGCCTTTCTTTGTACCCTCAGCTCTTAGCACAGAGCTTGGCATATAGAAAGCGCTTAATCGATGCATGTGGATTGGCTACCATCCCTCTGCCCATCTCATTTCTTGTCACTTCCTTGGACACAGTCCCCGTTGGGCTCCAGCTGGCCCGCTGGGATGGGCGATTTCAAGCCGGGCCATCTGGTCTCTCATTTTACTGAGGAGGCCCAGAGAGGGAAAGAACTTGGTGAAGGTCACACAGCCAGGAGGAGTCCTGTGCAGGCTGTGCAACCTTTGCCCAGGTGGAGGTGAGAACAGGGAGCCTGCTGGGCATGGGAGACCACCTGGGCAAAGTGGCTCCAGTTCCCACTTCTTACAAGAAGTCTTTCCTGATTCCCAACCTTTGTTAACACATTCTCCCTCCTATAATAAGTTGGTGTTATTTTTTTACACATTCAGTATTTGTTAACCTCTGTTCCGCTTGTGGTCCCCCGGTAGGATGTAAGCTTCTTGAAGGCGACAGAGACTTTGTCAACTTCGGGGTTCATCTTCCTGGCCCCTATCACAGTGTTTGGCATGTAGCAGGTGCTTAATAAATGCTGAATGGGGGTGGGTGGGGTGGGGAATAGTTCTTCATCAGGGAAGCCCCTGCCTCCTGAGTGACAAGTGAAGGGATATTTAATGCTGCCCCCAGTCTGGTAGGATGCGCATCCTGGTGGAATCATTTAGAGTTTAGGCAATTTCTTTAATCACTTTGCTGTTTGAGGAACAGCTCAGCCCAGACATCCCCTGAGTGCTGGTAGAGTAACAGGATTCCCTCTCTTCTTCCTCCGTCTTCTTCGTCCTCCTCCCTACCTTCCCCCTTCCTTCCTTCTCAGTGTTGCTACCTGTTCCTGAATATGCCTTTTCAGAGGTTGGCATCCTCGCTGCCCACAGGTGTTGAGAAGCAGATGGTCCTGCTGGCAGCCAGGCTCCGGCTTCCTTCCCATCAGGGGACTAGTCAGGGTTTGGTGGGAAACGTTGTTCTGATGTAGTCAGGGCACCGGGAAGTCGAGTCAGGTATGGAGCCATAGGAGAGTGGTACCAGGATCAGGCTTGGCTCTTTCCTCAGCACTTGTAGGGCATGTGAACTCAGAAAAAAGAACTATTAATGGAACACATTTCCCCCTTTTCTTTTCGAAACCTGGGCCAGGAAACTTTTAGCCCTAAAATCTCTTTAGAGGAGTTAAGATTTAAGACTGGGGCTGCCCACCTACTTTACAGATAAAGACACCAAGGTCCAGAGAGGATAAGTGATCATGGATCACAGGGGCAGCTAGGTGGCGCAGTGGATAGAGCACTGGCCCTGAAGTCAGGAGGACCTGAGTTCAAATCCAGCCTCAGACTAAACACTTAACACTTACTAGCTGTGTGACCCTGGGCAAGTCACTTAACCTCAATTGCCTAAAAACAAAAAAAAACAAAAAACAAAAAAAAAGATCATGGATCACAACTGGAAGGGACCTCAGGGGCCAACGAGACAAATCCCCTCATTTTACAGAAGAAGAAACTGAGGCCCAGGGAGCTGAAGTACACTGAGAGGCAGCTTGGTACAATGGTTAGAGTTCTAATCTTGAAGTCAGTTGGATCTGAGGTTGAATCCCACCAATGACACTCACTGGCTGTGTGACCCTGAGCAAGTCACTTAACCTTTGTCTGCCTCAGTTTCCTTATCTGTTAAATGATGATAATAGCGCCTACTTCACCCGGGTGCTGTGATAATCAAATGAGACATTATATGTAAGGGCCTTTGAAAACTTTAAAGTATTATTATTATTTAAAATTATATTAATTGTAATATAAAATATAAAATTATATCAATTATTAATAATTAAAATTATTTAAAGTGTTCTTGTTATTGTTAGGTTGTCATACATAGAGTAAATATTTAGCAAGGCCAGTATCTGAGCTCAGATCTTGTGAATTGTAAGTTCTGTACTCTCTCCACTGATTTTGCATGGGTTCTAAGGATTCAGTCAGTCCTAAGTGGGAATTATTCCAGTCTTAAAAGAGCAGAGCCAAGTTGGGATTCCCAGTGAGCTTCCCTTGTCTCCCCTCAGATCCCATCCCTGGAGCCTGGATGATCATGAGTTCAGAGGGATGTTATAGATGAAATTCATGGGCCAGGGAAGGGTGAATTAGGCCAGATGACACCCAAGGATTTGATGTTCCTAGGAAAACTGTTTAACCATCTGTGTTCCCAAGATTCTGTGTTCTACGGTTCCAAGAACCTCTCTTCCTTTTTTTTTTTTTTTTTTTTTTAGCATCAGGATTTCTTTATTAGGATATCCTGTGTGTGCCCAGACTTTGGGAGTACCAGCTCCGTTTGGCTGCATTGCCCACAAGGCCTGGGCTTGGGTAGAAGAAACATGCAACTCTAGTCAAGGGAAAAACAGAAGTTGGGGATCTTACCCCTCAATGTCCAAGTTAGTTTGCAAAAAGGCAAGTACAGGGCTTGGGGCAGATTCTTTTAAAAAGGGCATGTCATCTCCCAACAGTGAGAACATGGAGGAAAAAGAGATGACTGAAATCCATTGCTGCCCAAGTGCTCCTAGAATATGTCTTCAGTGCAAGAATCTCTCTTCTTCTATTTTGTCTATTTCCAGGCTTGTACAATCCAGCAGACTCTGTTTTTCAGAATCCAAGACCCTAAGTGTTTGTTTCTTAGGTTCTAGGGGCCTAGAGTTCTAGATTCCAGGATTCTAAGATTGTATATTTCAGGACTCTTTTCTATGATTCCAAGACTCTTAAGTCTGTTTCTTAGATCTTTAGGGACTGGAGGTTTTAGATTTTGGAATAAAAAAAGAAAATTCACAAGCTTTTATCTTTATTTTTTTAGATTCTAGGTGCCTAGAATTCTAGATTCCAGGATTCTGTGTTTGCAACATTTCAAGAATCTCAGTCCTTGTGAGTTTTTTAATGGTTCTAGATTATTGGGGGGGAAAGAGGGTTCCTGCTAAAATTCTGGGTTTGAGATTCTGCCCTTTGAGGATTCTAGAGTAGTGAGGGTTTGCTTGTTTGTTTGTTTTTTTGGTGTCAGTAATTCTAGACTGGGGAAATATCTAATAATTTAGATTCTGGGATTCTACGATGGTGAGTTTTTTGTGTCAAAGATTCTAGATTGGAGACTGCTAAGATTCTAGGTTCTGGGATTCCGTCCTTTGAGGATTCTAAGGTGGTAAGGGTTTGGTTTTTTGTTTGTTTGTTTTGGTTTGGTTTGTGGTGTCAACGATTTTAGATTGGGAGAATATCTAAAAATTTAGATTCTGGGATTCTAAGATGGTGAGGTGTTTTTTTTTTGTATCAATGGTTCTAGATTGGATACTGCTAAAATTCTAGGTTCTGGAATTCAAAGGAGGTAAGTTTTTTGTGTCAATGTTCTATATGTGAAAGGTGGATAATAATTTAGACTCTGGGATTCTCTGCATCTTGGATTCCAAGGTACATGCCATTCTAGATTCCAGGATTCCATACTTCTTGGATTCCAAAGCAGCTACCATTTCTAGATTCTTATTGTTGTTGTTGAGTGGTGTCTGATTCTATGTGTCCAGTTCTGGTTTTCTTGGCAAAGATACTGGAGGAGTTTGCTATTTCCTCCTCCAGCTCACTTTACAGATGAGGAAACTGAGACAAACAGGGTTAAATTATTTGTCTAGGGTCACACAGCTACGAAGTATCTGAGGCTGGATTTGAACTCAGATTTTCCTGACTCCAGGTCTGGAGCTCTATCCACCATACCATCTAGCTACCTCCAGTCCTAGATTCTAGGATTCTATCTTTCTTTAATTCCCAGACACCTATCATTCTAGAATCTAGGATTCTCCATTTCTTGGATTCCAAAGCATCTATCAAATGATTCTAAGATTCTAGATTTCTTGAATTACCAAGCATCTATCGTTCTAGGTTCTAGGATTCTGAGGTCGTAAGTCCTTGTTTCTAAGGCTGTAGATTTGGGAAGGGAAAAGGGTTGGAGGTTAGGATTCTGGATTCTGGAATTTCTAAGATGTTAAGTTTCCTAGGCTCTTAACATCCAATGTTCCTAAGCAGCCCAAGATTCTAAATTCTTGGATTCTAAGACTTGAGGGTTTTATGGAACAAAGAATTGGCAATTGTATGAGCCATCGTCCTGTTCTCTTTGCTGCTCAGTTTTTAAAAAAGGGCTTTCCTTACTCTTTGAGGTTTATTTAAAATAATAAGACTCCAAGAATTCGGCCCTGGGCCTGCCCATCCTTCTTCAGATGTTCACAGGAATCTCTTTGCTTAATGGGTAGCAGCCTTATTTCCATGACTCTCAACTCTGTAATTTTGGGGGACGAGGGGTGTGTGTGTGTGTGTGTGAGAGAGAGAGAGAGAGAGAGAGAGAGAGAGAGAGAGAGAGAGAGAGAATCTTATTGTTGGCTATCCCTTTTCATTTTAAAACTAGGCTCTAATCCTGGCAGTTTTTATCGGGGTAGGGAATTTGAATTTAAAATCTGCTTTCTGAACATGGTGCATTTAAAGGAAAAACAGAAAGAATCCCAACAGGGTTGGCCAACAGGCTGCTGTCCTTCCACCTGTTGCTGGGGTCAGAGGAGAAGAAACATGGGTGAAAAATTAATTTTTAAGTTGACCCTGTTGGAATTTAAACCCATTTCCAAGGGTTAGCTAGAAATGTGTTTGTGAGCAGAGAAATCCAAAGGAAGAGGAAGTCCTGTCTGAGAGCCATCAGGATTCATTAAATTACCCTCATGCCTGGACACTGACTAGGATGTACTGTGCCCGGGGATATAGAGAGAGGTTTGTGTGTTTGCATGTAAATGTGTGTGTGTGTGTCTGTGTCTGTGTAGATAAGGTCTTCAACTCTCTTTACATCCATGATCACATTTGTGAGATCACATGTGACACCCCTGCAGTGAAAGCCTGGGACTAAGGAAACGAGATTTTCTTTTTTCTTTTTTTTTCTTTTTAGGCAATTGGGGTTAAGTGACTTGCCCAGAGTCCCACAGCTAGTAAGTGTCAAGTGTTTGGTCCGAGACTGGGTTCGAACTCAGGTCGCCCTGACTTCAGGGCCGGTGCTGTATCTACTGCGCCACCTAGCTGCCCAGGAAGAGAAGTTTTATTAAGCACCTACTGGGTGCTAGGCACTGGCCAAGCCCTTTACAAATATTATCTCATTTAATCCTCGCAACCCTTCAAGGTGGGTGCTGTTATTATCCCCCATTACAGATGAGGAAACTGAGGTCCAGGGGTATTAAATGACTTGGGAACACAGGACGATAGATTTCGAACTGGAGGTAACCTCGAAGGCTGAATCCAATCCCCTCATTTTATAGACAAGAAGACTGAGACCCATAGAAGGGAAGGGAAGGGAAGGTCTCATGAGATAACATAAGCAGCAGAGTTAGAATTTGAATCCACGTCCTTTGTCTCCAGAGCCAGTGTTCTTTCTGCTCCCTCTCTGTGTATGTCTGTTATCCACCCCTCCTCAGCAATCCCTGCTCTGACTCCTGCCCTCCCAACATACACACAAACACTTCTGCACGTGTGCACGTGCACACACACACACACACACACACACACACACACACAGTAGACTTTGAGCTCCTTGAGAGCAGAGACTGCTATTTTTTTCTTGTCTTTGTGTTTTTGTTTGTTTGTTTTTGGAGGTAGTCCGTGGTAAGTGACTTGCCCAGGGTCACTCAGCCAGTAAATGTCTGAGGTCAAATTTGAACTCAGGTCCTCCTGATTCCAGAGCCAGCCTAGGTGCCCCTTGTCTTTGTATTTTTAACACCGGGTGCCACGTGGTGCAAGGAATAAGCTGAATTTTCTATCTTAAAGTCCTGAGTTCAAATCCTACTTGTGCCACTAACCAAGCTGTGTGTGACCATGGCTAAGTCACTTTCTTCTCTTGATTATCTCCTGTTTCTAGGAGACCTTTGGGAAACCCCGTGTAATTATTTTGCTAACTCTAAGACACTATACAAGGCTTAGCTGTTACTATCATTGCTATGTAGTGTAGACTAGACCAGAACTGAAACTTTTCCTGACATAAAGGCCAAATGGTTCTCTTTGCCTTTCTATTCATAGCTCCTCGTTCTTAGTTCTGACCTCGGAAGACTTGGGTTCAAATCCTCTCTTAGATATTTACTAGCTGTGTGACCCTAGGCAAGTCACTTCTTTTCTGCCTGCCTCAGTTTCCTTTGGAATCCAAGAACTGTAGAATCCTGGACTCTAGAATGACTTGGAATCCAAGAAACAGAGAATTCTGGAAATATTCGCTAAGTGCTTTGGAATCCAAAGGGCTGCTGGGAGGTTCAAATGAGGTCCTATTTGTGAAGCCCTTTGCAAGCCTTAAAGCAGTCCGCACACGCTTGTTCTTATTATCCTCATGCTCATCATCATTGTTTCCCATGACATCCCTTTCGCTACTTCAAGCCAGCTCCCGTGCCCTGCCAGACTCTCCTTTTCTCCAGGCTGAATTTTCCTGATGCCTTCCTCCCCGTACCCTTGTCCTGCTCCGTCTGTGGGGTGAGCTCGGGCCCTTCACCACTCTTGTTGCGCCGCTCCCCCCTTTCCCTGCTGACACATCCTGAGTCCTGTTGTCTCGGGGCCCAGACTAAGGACTGGAATCAAGAGAACAGAGCTTGTCCCTGGGAAATATCACAGTTTGTTTACATTTTTTAAAGCAGAGCTATTTTGAGAACAGTTTGTGGGTTTGGGTGGTTGGGTTTTGTTTTGTTTTTTTGTAAGGGCTCCTGTTGTCTTATCAGTGTGTCGGGAGTGAATATGTTCTCTTCCATGAATAATTAATCCAGACCGGCAGCTGTAGCAGTGAGCTGTGCCCGAGAGGCTGTGCAGGGCATTGGAATGAAGCCGGGCCCAGCCCTTGCCCCTTCCTCACTGCCTCGTTCTGTGGCCTCTGCAGAAGAGACTGACCCTTCTGTCCTCTTGGGTCAGAGTTCATGCCTTAGATCTGGTAACTATTGGAAGCATCCTTCTGACCAGCTCTGTAACCTCCTCCAGTCACTTGACCCCAACTCAGCCTCTTTATCCCTGAAATGAAAAAATGCCGGAGGCCGTGACATAAGACAGGACTGACCTTGAGCTCAGTGCCTGGCACAAAGTAAGCCCTCAATAGATGCTCATTGGCCTGACTTGACTTAGCTCCTCTGAGCCTCAGTTTCCTCATCTGTAAAATGAGTGGAAGGGGTTTGGGACTCTTCCGTCTCTGAGGTGCCTTCTAGCGCCAGTTCTGGGATCATGTGGCCTTTAAGACGGCAGGTATGATCTGAAAGAAGCATCCCAGGACTGAACCTAGCCCTGCTCCATGTGGAGTCCAGTGGATAGAACTCTGGGCCTGGAGTCAGGAAGACCTGAGTTCAAATCCCACCACTGACTCTTCTCACAGGACTTCACCTCTCTTACTAGCTTTTTGACCCGGACAAGTCTCTTAATCTCTGTTTGCTTTAGTTCCCAAGGCCTCAGTTTCCTCATCTGTAAAAAAAGAGGGGACTGGACATCCTGCCACTTTATTTACTGTGTGCCTTTGAATAAATTAAATATCCTCATCTCTCTGCATCTTAAATTCTCCAATCTGTAAGATGGGGGCAATGAACATTTTCCTACCTAACTAAAGGTTTGTAAACTGTTTAGAGGTGTGTGTGTGTGTGTGTGTGTGTGTGTGTGTACACACTGCTATTTTCTGACTTTTCTTACTCGTTCATCTGACAAAGGCCTCCTTCATAGAGGCGCTTGGAGGCAGTGTAGGGCGGTGAGAAGAGGACTCATGTTAGGACTTTCCTGCTGCTTACTAGGTGATCTTGAGCAGGGCCTTCCCTCAGTTTCCAAATCTGTAAAATGAAGTAGTTGTACTCAATGACTTCTAGGTTCCTTCCAGCTCTAAGTCTGATTCCATGAGCCTGGAATTCCCTGTACCCAGTTAGAAGATAGAGTCCCCGGTGGGCAGGGCAGGGGCCAGTGAGTACAGTTATCCCAGGTATCATGCAGGGTCTTGGGTGCCCCCTGCCCCCTATGATCACCTCTCACCAGCCCTTGTATCTTGGTCATCTGAGGGTCACACAGGAGTCTATGAGGAAATGGTAGAATTCTGCAGGCTGCCGTCCCTCCAACTTTCCCGTTCTGGTGGCAGGAACACCATCTTATTTTGGACTGTGATGCCACAGGGCTCATACACCTGTGGGAGTAGAGGAGGCCTGTGACAAGGCCATAGGATCATGCATTCGTGGAGTGTCAGAGCTGGGAGGGGCCTTAGAACAGGGGATGGCAGAGCTAGGAGGGGCCTTAGAACAGAGGATGGCAGAGCTGGGAGGGGGCTTAGAACAGGGAATGTCAAGGCTGGGAGGGGTCTCAGAACAGGGGATGGCAGAGCTGGGAAGGTGCACTTCCATACTGTGATATGATATACTAAGTGTTAGAAAGTTTTTCTTAACATCAAGCCTAAATCTTCCTCCCTGCAGCTTCCAGCCACTACCCCTTGGTCCCTCTGCAGCCCCAAAAATCACAAGCATACATGAATCACCTTCTGTATACCTGGCCTTGTACTAGGCACTGGGCATACAAGGCCAAAGAATGAAATAATCCCTACTTAAATAGAGCCAGGAGATGGAGAATCTTGTTCTTGGCCCAACCAGGAGGCCATCGTCACTGGATTTAAGAGCATGTCGGGGGAGTGAGGTGTAAGAAGCCTGGAAAGGAGGAGGGGGCCAGGTTATGAAGGTGATCTGGGAACCGTCTGTCATGGGAGTCCCCAAGAGGAAAGGTGTAGAGGGAGGAGAGAAGAGGTCCTCGGGGGGAGCCAGCACATTTAGGGAGTGTGATGTAGACAGCGAGGTAACAAAGGAGGCTGGGAAGGAGGGGTCGGCCAGGTTGGGGGAGAGCCGGGAGCAAGGGTGGCCTGGAGAGGGTGACGGGCAGCGTCCCATCAGCAGAGAACCGGAGAAGGGTGAGAAGCTGAGACAGGACCATCAGGTCTGGCCAGTGAGAGAGCCTAGGCGCCTTTGCAGAGAACAGTCTCAGGTGAGTGATTCGATTGGAAGTCAGATTTCAGGTAGTGAAGAAGAGAGTTCACGGGCAAGAAATGGAGGCAGCATGTGTAGACGGTTCCGTCAAGCAATCTGAGACAGTCAGTAAGTCGATGAGATGGTAGAGAATTTTGAATTGTTTGTTTTAGCGGACTAGAGACGGGCATGTGTAAAAGCAGAGAATGAGGCCGGAGTAGATTGAGTGAGGGGAGGGGATGCCGTGCAAAAGCCTTGGGGAGGAGAAAGGCACCCTCGCTGTCAGAAGCTGGGGAATAAATCTGATCCTTCCTCTGTGGGCCAGCCCTTGACATCCCTGCAGGCAGCTCTCCTGCCCCCTCCCCCAAATCTGCTCTCACCATCCTCCCCCCTCCCCCATTTCTCCAAGCAATGCACTTTCCAGTCTTGGCCTTGTGTGGTCTCTGCTTTCTGGGCTTCAGTTTCTTAAAATGAAGATTCTTCAAGATGGCGTCCAAAGGGGCAACTAGGTGGTGCAGTAGATAGAGCACCGGCTCTGGATTCAGGAGGACCTGAGTTCAAATTTGGCCTCAGACACATAACACTTACTAGCTGTGTGACGCTGGACAAATCACTTAACCCCATTGCCTAGCAAAAAAAAAAAAAAAAGATGGCATCCAAGATTCTCCCATGCCCCTCTTCCCACTGTAAATGCTAGTGACATTTTAGGAAAGTCTGGATAGAATTAGATTTCTAGGAAGTTGTGGCTGTTTTATTGGGGTAACTCATCATTTAGAGACAGAAACAGAGGCTTCTCGTGGACACATCCCCACTTCCTGGCAGAGGCCAGACTGGAACCCCGGACCCTTGAACTCTTCCCTGTCTGGGCTCTGACTTCTCAGAAGCCTAGAGGAACGGAGTTGGGAGAATCTGTCTTTGGAATGATTTTGTTGTTTCAAAACCATTTCCCGTTGGGACCTGTTGTTTCTGGCGGGCTGGCCGGTTGGCCCTCTCTGTGTGATAGAAGTAATGATTCTCACGTCACCCTCTCTCATTGCTCTCCTGCTTTCCAGGGTACAAAGTACTTTCCTCCCAGTGGCCCCGTCGGGGGAGGGGGTACAAAGGTTATTACAGATTTGGGGAAATTGAGGGTCAGGGAGGTAATGTTTCTTGCTTAAAGGAAGGGGTTGAGCCAGAACTTGAAACTAGGGCTTCTGCCTGGGGGCAGCCAGGTGGCATGGTGGACAGAGCGCTAGGGTTAGAATGAGGAAGACCTGATTTAAAATCTAGCTTCAGACGGTTACTACCTAAATGACCCTGGACGAGGAACTTGACTTTTTTTTTTTTTTAAGGCAGTTGAGGTTAAATGACTTGCCCAGGGTCACACAGCTAGTAAGTGTCTGAGGCCATATTTGAACTCAGTGTCTGAGGCCATATGTGAACTCAGGTCCTCCTGACTTCAGGGCTGGTGCTCTATATACTGTACTATCTAGCTGCCCCTGGCACTTAATTTCTATTTGACTCAATTTTCTCACCTATAAAATGGGGTTAATAAGAGCACCAACCTCCCAGAGTTGTTTTGAGAATCAGATGAGATGGCTTAGCGCAGTGCCTATTTCTACAGGAGGCACTGTATAAATGCTGGGGCAGCTAGGTGGCGCCATAGTGCACAGAGTGCCAGGCTTAGAGTCAGGAAGACTCATCTTCCTGAGTTCAAATCTGCTCCAGACACTTACTAACTGTATGACCCTGGACAAGTCACTTCACCCTGTTTGCCTCAGTTTCCTCATCTGTAAGATGGGGAGACACCGGAGAAGGAAATAGCAAACCTCTCCAGGGTTTTTGCCAAGAAAACCCAAATAGGGTCACAAAGATCAGACACGACTAAAATAACTGAACAAAACCAACGAAATATAGATGCTGTCGATGTTATGCTATCTGTGTCTGTGCTGCTCCCACGCTTCCCCTCTCCCACCCCAATAGAATGTAAGCTCCTGAGGACAGGGGCTGTTTTCTTTTTTGTGTTTGTGTCCCCAGCACCTAGTAAACATTAGGCCCTTAACTAATTCTTGTCAAATGTTTTCTAATGAGTACTCTGGTTTCCCTGTCCAGGCCTGTTCTCTGAGTGCTCATGAGAACCACAGTATGCCCAATCCAGAAGTCATAGGAAGAATGATTTATGGCAGCTAGGTGGATAGGGCACCGGTCCTGGAGTCAGAAGAACCTGAGTTCAAATCTAGCCTCAGACACTTGACACTTAACTAGCTGTGTGACCCTGGGTAAGTCACTTACCCCCGATTGCCTCAAAAAAAAAAAAGAATGATTTAAAGTCACAAGAAATAATAATAATAATAATAATAATAATAATTGCTGACATTTATACAGCACTGAGCTTTACATAGAACAGTAACAATAATAATATGGAATAATCATAATAGTCATGAAAGAGGCATTTATATAATGCTGAGCTCTGCACATACTATCTCATTCTCACAAAGACTTTGGGAAGGAAGGGAGGAAACAAGCATTTATTAAGTACCTACTATGTGCCAGGTACATACGTCTTGACAAATATTAAGTCATTTGTTCCTCACAACAGTCTCAGGAGGTAGGTGCTGTTATTATCCCCATTTACAGATAAGGAAACTGAAGCAAATAGTAGTGAAGTGACTTGCGCAGGGTCACACAGCTAGGATTTGAACTCGGGCCTTTCTGATTTATGGCCCAATGCCCTATTCCCTGGGTCAGTGTAGCCGCCTCTAAGATGAGGTATGTCTTTGTTATTATGCCAATTTTAGAGATAAGGAGATTGAGGCCAAGAGAGATTAGTGACTGGCTCAGTCTTTCCGTCTCCAGCACTCTGCTCTCCAGGCCACCCAGTTGCCATCAGAGGATGACATTGGAGGCCCTTCAGTCCAGATCTTTTGGTGGTGACTTGCCCCCAGGTCCTAAGTGGCAGAGCCGGGATTCGAACTTGGGGCCTCTGACTCCTGTGTCCTGCAGCCCCAAAGCCTTGTTTGTACCACAGTGGGCCCGTCCGTGACCCCCTGCTGCCCCTCCCCCTCAGCGTGAAGTCAAGGCCTCTGGCTGGCCCTCACTCTGAATGTCCTGCAGTGTCTGAAATGTTTCTGGACATTCCTTCGGCCTGAGAACAGCCCACGTCTGTCCGCCAAACAATACAGGCTAGCATGACAAAAACATTTGTCCTGCAGCCTGCCAACATCTCCGGCTCGTGACCCCTGCTTCCCCGAGCCTGATTCCTCAGCTCCCGGGACCGCGTGGGGCTCCTCGCGGGGTGTGGCGTTGGGAGCTGGGAGAGTCAGGCGTCTCTGGTTTTTTGTCTTCTGTCCCCCTTAAGGAAAGCTGGCACCAGAAGGACCTGGCTTCTCATCTGGCTCTGCTAAAGATGACGTTGGGCACGTCTTACATCCTCGCTGTGTGACCCTGGGCAAGTCCCCTGTCTTCTCAGAGCTCCCTAGCCACTGTCTAAGACTCTAAGTGGAATAGGTCTTAATTATCGTCGGTCAAGTGAGTTTCCTCTGCCGGTGAAATCACAAGTCCAGTCCAGACAAACAGAGGAACAAAAAACCCCACCACGGTATTATCTGCCTATCCTGGGCAGTGGGACAGAAGATGGTTGGCAAAGGGGATAGCATTATAGCAATCAAACAGTCACTTAACAGACATTTATTAAGCATTTACTGTGTGCCCGGCCCCGGGGTAGATGTGAGGGATACATAAACAAAGAATGACTCATTCTCTGCCTTCAGAGAGCTTACATTCTATCAGGGAAGACAGTATATGGGTATGTACAGGGGATCCCAAAAGTCTTGAACTATTAAAGCTTAAAACTTTTTTTGAAAAGAAAAATTTTTTTTTGAGGCAATTGGTGTTAAATGACTTGCCCAGGGTCACGTAGCTGATAAGTGTCTGAGGTTAAATTTGAACTCAGGTCCTCTTGACTCCAGAGCCAATGTTCTATCCGCTGCACCACCTAGCTGCCCCTTTTTTGAAATTACTAAAGCTTACTACACTAAGGCTTTTGGGTCATCAAATGTCAATCAAATAAGCATTTATAAAGGGGCAGCTAGGTGGCGCAGTGGATAGAGCACCAGCCCTGAAGTCAGGAGGACCTGAGTTCAAATCCGGCCTCAGACTAAACACTTGACACTTACTAGCTGTGTGACCCTGGGCAAGTCACTTAATCCCAATTGCCTTAAAAAAAATAAAATAAAAATAAATCAAATAAGCATTTATTAAGCACCTACTATGTGCCAGATACTGTGCTAAGTCCTGAGGATTCAAAGAGAAAGAATGAAATGGGTCCTGCCCTCAAGGAGCTTACATCCTCTCAAGGGAGATAGCATGTGCATGTAAGTACCTACAAAACGTATACATGTTAATAAGCATTTATTATGTACCAGATACTCAGGCATTAAGAATATAAAGACAAAAGTGAAATGGTCCCTGCCCTCAGGAGGCTTACATTCTATCAAGGGAGCCAAAGCTATATAAAATCTATGTAAAACAAATACAGTGTAATTTGGGGGATTTTACAGATTAGGAAACTGAGGTAGACACTGATGAAGTGACGTATACAGGGTCACACAGCAGCTGGAGGCATCACAAAAGGTTCCATGCTCTACTTAAGGTGACCCTTAAATAGAGCTTCAGAGGAAGCGAAGGATTGTAAGGGGGAAGGAGGGAGAGCATCTCAGGCATGGGAGGGACCCATGCCTGCTGCGTAAGTAGGCAGGAGATGGAGGACTCTGGGTAAGGTGCATTGGGAAGCCAATTTGGCCGGACTGTAGTCCAGGCATTTGGTGATGAGAGCCTGCATCAGGGTAGCAACTGTGTGAGTGTAGAAAAGGGGGCGTGTAATAGAGATTTAGCAAAGGTTGGGGGGGGAGGGTGAGAAAGAGGGAGAAGGTGAGGAAGACTCCTAGGTTGTGAGCTTGGGTGGTGAGTGGGAAGATGGCGCTGCCCCTGGCGGGAATAGAGATGTTGGGAAGAGGGGAGAGTTTGGGGAGGAAATGAGTTCTGTTTGGGGAATGTTAAGTTTGAGATGCCCACATGAAATCCAGCTTGAGATGTCTACAAGATGATCGGTGATGGGAGACTGGAAGTTAAGAGAGAGATTAGCTCTGGATAAGTAGATCTGAGAATCATCTCTGCAGCGATAATAAGAGTTGAGCCCTTGGGAGGGGAAGGGATCACTGAAGAAGAGAAGAGGACCCAGACAGAAATTTGGGGGATACTTGTGTTCTTGGGTGTAACCTGGAGGAAAATCCAGCAAAGCAGGTAGGAGGAGAACCAGTAGGGGGGGGGCATCCCGAAAACTGGAGAAGGAAGAGTATCAAGGAGGAGAGAGAGATCGATTAAAGAGGTGCAGAAGGACAAGGATTGGGAGAAGACCTTTCATTAAGTTGGGTAATTAAGAGAACATTCGTTTTTTGAAGGAGATCATTGGTGGCTTCGAAGTTGAATGATGAAGTCAGAAGCAGGACTGCTGAGGATTTAGAAGAGAGTGGGAGCTTTCTCATGGAGGTGAGCTGAGAATGGGAGGTGAGGCAGAACCATAGCTATAGACCATGGACAGATCAGGGGATGGGGAGACATGGGCATGTTTGTAGGCAGTAGAGAAGGATCCAATAGACAGAGGCAGATGATTGAAGAGTCAAAAGAGAAGGAGATGATGAAGGGGGCAGTCTCCTGGGGAAAGTGGGATGCAATGGGACTACTTGTGCCTTAGCAAGGAGAAGGCCACCTCTTCATGTGAGGCAGGGATGAAGGAAGAGAAGGTGGGAGGAAGCCATCTGATTGAGGTCAGGTGAGGAGGAGGGAGAAATGGCCTCCATTTTTTTAGTGAAATAATGAGACTAGGTCCTCTTCTGAGATGGTGGGAGGAGGGAATGCCAGGCTAAGCTTGAGGAAGGATGAAAAGACATGGAATAGCTCCTATAGTGAGTGTGCGGGAGGTGGTTAAAGGATTGCCGTGTTGCAGTGAGGGCCCACTTGAGATTATGTTACATTAATTGATAGGGGACCAAGTCAACTCAGTTGACTAACTCTGCTCTTTTTAGTAGCATGGTAATAGGAGTAAAGGCAGCGGATGGTGTTTGGGGGATGGTGAGTCCTATGGAACATCCAGTTGGAGATGTCCCACAGACTGTCGGTGATGGGAAACTAGAGGTCAGGAGAGAGAGTAGGTCTGACTAAATAGATCTAGGCAGGTTAAGATTGACAATAGGCTAAGGAAACAAGGGACCAGAGAGTAGAGGACAGTTGAACTGGTTCCCCATGGGGTCAGGATGGAGGAGGGAGAAGAAGGGAGCCAGGTCCGGGGTAATGACTCGGGAAAGAGCGTAGAGGTGAAAGGATTGGAGGTAAAAGAACCGTTAGGAGTCAGAAAGCAGAGGGAAAGATGTAACCACATATGATTGTCACATAAAGGAATTTCAGAGTTCATGAACATGGAAGTGTAGCCCTTGTTGGTGAAGATGCTTGGTGGAAGTTCAGTGGAGGTCAGGGGGATGAACTGGGTGGCCACAGTAAGGAATGAGTTCTCCGTTCCTTCTAGTCATCAAGCAAAGACATGACAGAAGGGTACTTTATAGAGGACACTGTTGTTTGGGCACGGTTAGACCAGCTAGTTCCTGAGGTTCCTTCCAGTCAGTCAGCAAACATTTAAGCACCTACTATATGTCAGGAATTGTGTTAAGCACTGGGCGTACAAAGAAAGGCAAAAGACGATCCCTACCCTCAGTGAGATCACAGTCTAACAGGGGAGACAGATGCTGTGATCCTTGGGTGGAGGAAAGCATTTGCAAACTCTTTAATCAGTCAGTCATCAGTAAATATTTATTAAGGGTCCACTATGTGCCAGGCACTGTGCTAAGCACTGAGGAGACAAAAAGAGGCAAAAGACAGTCCTGCCCTCAAGGAGCTTATAATCAAATGGAGAAGACCACATGCCAAAAAAAGCAAGCTCTGTGTAGCATGTGGAATTGTTGTTATTTGCTGTCTTGCGACAGGAAGCTCAGTACCTCGGCAGATCTGGGAGAGGAAATGGGAAAGAACAGTCGCTTCCCTAAATCCAGTAGCTCCTTCCTCCACACCATATCCCTCCTCTTTATGCTGCCTCTACTGTACCCCATGCCCTCCTCTCTCCTAGCGTGGACAGTCTCTCCCATCATCAGCTCCCCGAGGCTGAGGAGGCTCTGGGGTACAGTTATACAGTGGCGAGAGCCCATAGAGGCAGGCTCTGGCGTCAGATGGCCTGGCTTCCAACCTCATTACTGATGCTGATACCCTATGTGACCCTGGGGACCTTCTTTAGGCAGCACTTTCTCTTCCCTGCCCCCACCCTGGTACAGATGCTCATCCCCTCACACCATTGCCATAGCCTGCGGCATGTCTCTCCCCACTCCGGTCCATCCTCCATTCAGCCACCAAAGGGATTTTCCTCAAGTGCAGGTCTGATCCTAACACACACACACACACACACACACACACACACACACACACACACTCACTCTCTCTCTCTCTCTCTCTCTCTCTCTCTCTCTCTCTCTCTCTCCCTCTCTCTCCCTCCATCAGCTCCAGGGCCCCCTCTTACCTCCAGGATCAAATATAAAATCCTCTGTCTGGCTTTTAAAGCCCTTCCTACCTTTCCAGGTCTTACACCAAACTGTCCCCCACCCCTACGCCCTCCATACTCTTCTATTCAGTGAAATTGGCCCCGATTTCCCAGAACAAGATACTCCATCTCCCAACTCGTGTCCTTTTCCTGACTGTCCCCCATGCCTGGATTTCTCTCCACTTCTGCCTTCCCTGGCTTGCTTTGTATATATGTGTTTGCTTCTTGTCTCCCCCATTAGACTATAAGCCCCTTGAAGGGAGGGACTCGCTTTTGCCTCTTTTTGTATTCCCAGCACTTAGCACAATGCCTGGCACATAGTAGGCACTTTATAAATGTCTATTGATGAATTAGTAATGTTCCACCTTCTCCAGCAAGTCTTTCCTGATGCCCCTTAATGTCTTCCCTCCGTGGATTATCTCCCAATTTATCCTGTCTATATGTTGTTTGCACATAGTTGTTTGCACATTGTCTCCCCCATAAGACTGCAAGCTCCTTGAGGGCAGGGACTGTCTTTTTGCATTTCTTTATGTTCCCAGTGCTAGCCCAGTGCCTGGCATGTAGTAGGCACTTAACAAATGCTTGTTGACTTGATTTTCCTCATCTGTAAACTTCAGGATGGCCTCTAAGGTCCCTACCATCTCTAGACATGAGAGCCTCTATGAAATGGATTCTCGTCACATCACTCTACTACTTACAAATTTTCAATCTCTCTATTTGTCTCTTGGTTCAAATACAAAATCCTCCCCCTGGCATTTCCAGGTTGAGCCTTCCTCAGTCTGGCTCCCATCCTCCTCTCCCACCTTTCCCATACTGCTCCCCTTCACCCTCTCTCCCTTACAGTCACACTGGCCTGCCCCCTGTTCCCAGTAGGTGACCAAAGAAATGAACAGGAATGCCCTCCCTCCTTCCCTTTTCCTCTTAGAGTCCAGGTTAAGCACCCCCTGCCTAGAACCCGAGGCCTTTCCCACTTGCCAATACTCAACCCTGGCCACACCAAATTACTTTGCATTAAGTGTGTCTGGGTTGTCTGTCCTGGGCAGGAGCGTAAGCTCATTGGAGGGAGTGGAATATTTTTTATTTTGCTGTGGTCTCCCCAGTGTCCTGTGAGGAGAAGGCCTTGAAATATTGATTGGATTGAACTGAATGAGAGACAGAGCTGTGTTTGAGTGTTCCCCGAGGGCTGCTTTATTTCTTGGCTCAGCTCATCCCACTTAGCGTGTAACCGATGCTATCACACCCCAGCACGGGTTCCCTGGGGTGTTCATTCAGCACCTGGCATATTTTTGTAGGTGTTTCCTCATCCGTCATTGTCACCCACAAGCACTTGCTATACACCTACGATGAGGAAGGCATCCTTCAGATCCTCGGTGGAAGGATGGTATTTGTCATCAAGCCATAGGCTCAAACTGGACAGCTGAGTGGTGCAGTGCACAGAGTGCCTGGCCTAGGGGCAGGAAGACTCATCTTCCCAAGTTCAAATCCAGCCTCAGACACTTACTAGCTGTGTGACCCTGGGCAAGTCACTTCACCCTGTTTGCCTCAGTTTCCTCGTCTGTAAGATGAACTGGAGAAGGAGATGGCAAACCAGTCCAGGATCTTGGCCAAAAAAAAAAAAAAAAAAAACAAATGGGGTCAGGAAGAGTCAGACCCGACTGAAACATCTGAACAACAACAGCTCAAAGAATATCAGAGCTGAACGGGATGCTAGGGGTCATCTGACCCAGCCACCTCAGTCTCCTCTGTCCTTAAAATGTGAGGGGCTTAGATTAGGTGGGTCTAATGTCTTTTTTCCTGCCTTAAAATTCTGTTTGAGATGGTACAATGGATAGAGCCCCTGGGCTTGGGGGTCTGAAAGACCTGAGTTCAGATCCTCCCTTAGACACTTATTAGTTGTGTGATCCCAGGCAACTCACTTAACCTCTCTTAACCTGTAAAGTGGGGATACTCATAGGGTTTTTGTGAGAATTGAGGGCTATATCTGTAGAAGACTTTGTGGAGCAGCTGGAGGTGGCGCAGTGGATAGAGCACTGGCCCTGGATTCAGGAGGACCCAAGTTCAAATCCGGCCTGAGACACATAACATTTATTAGCTATGTGACCCTGGGCAAGTCACTTAACCCCATTGTCTAACCCCCCCAAAAAATATATCATAACCATAAAGCACAATATAAAATTTAGCTATTCTTATTATGTGCCACAGCTCCTTCCAGCTCTGACATCCCCTATTCTAAGGCCCCTCCTAGCTCTGACATTCCCTGTTCTAAGACCCCTC
>NW_020941065.1:10988050-10993571 GCF_900497805.2 Vombatus ursinus | reverse complement strand
TTCTAAGGCCCCTCCTAGCTCTGACATTCCCTGTTCTAAGACCCCTCTGAGCTCTGACATCCCCTATTCTAAGGCCCCTCCTAGCTCTGACATCCCCTATTCTAAGGCCCCTCCTAGCTCTGACATTCCCTGTTCTAAGGCCCCTCCCAACTCTGACATCCCCAGTTCTAAGGCCCTTCCTGCAGCTCTGAATGCCTTCTTGGTATCTTAGTCCTTCCCCAGGATTGACTGATGTATCCCCTTTCCTGGCGGTGCTGGGCACTGGGCCTTTCTAATTGTCCTCTTGGCTAGAGGAAAACCTGAGGCCCCAGAGTTTTCTCTCGCTGAGAAGTTCTGTTCGCCTGAATCATCGCTTTTCTTTGTTTGCTTTCCATAAATAATGGATGAGAATGTTGGGACAACCAGCTCTGTGATTAGTCTTTCTTCTGGGCTTTTAATGACCCCTACTGTAATGGAGCTGAAGCCATCATTGCGCGGAATGGACCATGAGGCGCACTGCGGGATGAGGGAAGGCACCGTGACTTCCCCTCTGGGAGCTCCACTGGGGACACTCCATTATCTAGTGCTGCTCAATTACCTTGGAATGGTCTGATGTTCTAAGCCAGTGAGTGACTTGATTGAACTGAGCCCACAAAGATATCAGGAGCCTCTGGTTGGAGATTGTCAGTCACCATGATGTGGTAGTCAAAAGAGAACTGAATTGGCAAGAAAGAAAGGAAGGAAGAAAGGAAAGAGGGAAGGGAGAAAGAGAAGGAAGAAAAGGAGGGAGGAAGAGAGGAAGAGAAGATGGGAAAGAAGGAAAGAGGGAAGGGAAGGAAAAGAAGGAGGGAAGGAAAAATATCATGAAAGGAATGAAACCAGTTTTTCTCTTAAGAGACCACTGCAGAGGTTCCCGTCTCAGGCAGTTAGGTGGTGCAGTGGATAGATTCTTAGGTTTAGAGTCAAGAAGACCTTAGTGCAAATGTAACCTCAGATACTTACTAGCTGCTTGACCTGGTCAAGTCACTTTAATTCCTGTTAGTCTCAGTTTCCTCCTCTTAAAATAGGGATAATACCAACACCTGCCTCCCAGGGTTATAAGCACTTAGCACACTGCCTGGCGCATAGTAGGTGTTTAATAAATACTTGTTTCTCTCCTTCCCCACTTAGTTGTTTGTTGTTATTGTGTATTCAATTAAACCAATTTGCATAATGTTTACACACTTAAAAGCACTTGAGATTTGCCAGTTATTGTTATTCCAGAGCACAGAATGTTCCATTTCCTGTCTCTTCCTTGTCCTTTTAATTCCATTTCTTTCAGAGTAAGTGGATGCTCAGAGAAGTTAATTAATTTCCACGTTCAGCTCTGTTCAGTTCCACTAACACGGAACCTAGAAAGTAGAACAGACCTTCCTGCTCTGGTCCTCTCATTTTCCAAAGAGGTTAGAAGTTAGATTGCTAGAGGTCATATGGAGAAATGGTGGCCACGGTGGGATTAGAACCCGGGTCTTCAATTTTCTGGCTCCTCTTTCCTAATTCTTAGTCATGAGCTGTGATGCTGGGCTCAAGCACATGCTCCTTGTGTCCCTTGACCACGGTTGAACTCTATGAGTCAGAGAGCTTTGAAGAGCCCAGCCCGGGGATGCCGGCATGTCCAGGCCGCAGCTCTTAGTGACATTGGGGCTTGGTTTTTGGCTTTGGGCTTTTAGGTTTTTTCCCCAAAAGAGCCATTCATCGATAACTTCCTTGCTGCCCATGAGTCACTTTGTGGCATGCCGAGCTAAAAATCGGCTGGCCCCCAAGGAACTCAGTCCACTTGGTGGACCAGTGTTCCATCAGATCTGCCCAGCTTTGTTTCCTCTGCTATTGAACAAATATGATGGAAAAGCGTTTTAGAAATACAGAGCACTTTAGAAATACTAATAGACTCATCGGCAACATAATGTGAATGGATTGTGATTTATAATTCAGAACATCAGATGTTTGTACTAGGACTAAGTCAACTTAGGTCTTAGAATGTTAGAATTGCGGACGATCTCAATGTAGAATGTTGAGACAAAGAACATTAGACCATAGAATGTTAGAGTGCAGCCCATTAGAGCTGAAATAGACCTTAAAATATACAGTACTAGAACCCAGGCTGTCACAACTGGAGGAACCTTAGAACATAGCATATTAGATCATAGAATGTTAGAACCCAGGCTGTCAAAGCTGGAAGGGGCCTGGAACATAGGATATTAGATCACAGAATGTTAGAACCCAGGCTGTCAAAGCTGAAAAGGGCCTTAGAACATAGACTGTTAAACCATAGAATGTCATAATTCTGTGTGTTAGAGCTGAGCAGGACCTAGCTGGAAGGAACTTGGAACATGGAATTCTAGAATGAAGAACAAAGGTTAGACCAAACAATGTTAGAAACCAGACCATTGGAAGGAACTTTAGAACGTAGAATGTTAGAACCCGGACTGTTAGAATTAGAAGGGACCTGTAATGATCAGCTAGTTCAAGACTATATGCTATTCAGTGGGGCCCTTTTTATCTAAAGGGGTCCAAGTTGTTGGGGGACTTGCTTTTTGAGTCTCAGCTGGTTTTTTTCACTCCCCCCCCAATATCCACTGAGCTGCTTTTAAGGCTAACAAAAAAAAAGTCTGTAGGAGGAAAGTGATTTGAGGAGCTCCAGCTGCCTGCCCCTCTCTGAATGGCCCTCTTTCATCAGGAAATGTCAAGACAAGTGCATTTTCAATCCCAGATAACAAGCGAAGCTGCCGTCCCCTAAGAGCCATTTGCCTCTCGGCAGGGAGGGTCTCCAGACCTGGGTCATCTTGGCTCTTGGCTGAGGAACAACCCAGCTGATTTCTGTCCCGACCTCGGGGCTGCTTTGTCGAGGGGGCTGGGGAGAAGAGTCCATCTGGAAGGATGTGAGGATGTGCGGGCCCTCCAGGATGAGCCCCTTGAACCTGGCTGACTTCTGCCTCTCTCTGCAGCCAGCATCGCACCCCCGCTGCCGGGAGCTTCCCGGGCCCCGTCTGTACGTATGCACCCACCCCTCAACCCTGCTTCCTGACTGGGACTGGCTTCCCGGAAGACAAGGCTGTTGCTGCCAACGTGCTGAGGGCTGTGGTTTGGGGAAAGATGGCTGTTGGGTTTTTCCTTTCTTCTACAGCTTTTTGCTGTAACTTGAGTCCCATGTGTTTCCTAGAGAAGACAGTGGCCCGGGTTGGGGGGGGGCACGGGGAGCTTCTCCCCCTCAGGCAAGTCACTTAACTCCAGTTTGCCTCAGTTTCCTCATCTGTAAAAGGGGACAATATAGCACCTATATTAAGGATCAGATGAGATAAAAAATTATAAAGCATTTAGCCCAGTTAGGTATTATCATTATTGTTATTATTATTATTAAACTCAGTTTGAGGGCTGTGAGTGGAGTAATGGAAAGGCCACTGACTCTGGACCCAGAGGTCTCAGGTTCAAATCTCTGTTCTACCACCTACCGCCTGGGTGGCCTCAGGTGAGTCACTTTCTTTGGACTCAGTTTCCTCAGCAGCAGAATGTGGGGGTTGGACTGGACAAGTTTCGGGGGTCCCTCCCAGCTCAGAGTCTGTGATCCTGTACCAACATGACGTGTCTTGGAGGGAGCAGGAGGGCAGATGGGACCGTTACTGGGATGCTTCCCCCCACCAAATTTTCACATACAGAGAAATGAGAACATTCTAGGTGTATTTCCCTGAGTCTGGTAGGTTGTTCTAGAGCATTTATGGGAGCAGACAAAAGCCTTTCATGGGAGATCTGGGTCAGTGAGTCTGTTTCTTTAGGCAGACAGGCCAAAATTTTACTCGTATGTGTCCGTGTGTGCGCGCGTATGCTCACGCTCACATGGAAAAGCTAAGTTAACAACATAGGGCCATGTCGAGTCCTCAGTCTGGCCAGCTGTAAAATGAGGAGGTCGGGCAAAGGGCCTCTGAAGTTCTTTCCAACTTAGATGTCGGCTTCTTTAGGCAGTGTGTGTAAGAAGAAAGATTTAGAATCAGAAGATGTAGACACCTGCCCTATTGTTATTCCTTACTCTGTGACAAAGTCATAGAGCCTCTCTGGGCCTCAGTTTCCCTAACTGTAAAATGAGGAAGTTAAACTAGATGGATGCTTAAGGTCCCTTCCAGCTCCATAACCCCATGAGGCGTGGTGGTGTTGGGAGAGAGCTTTGGAGACAGAAGCCCAGGGGTAGGGCTAGGTGGTTCCTGATGACTTGAGTGGATTTGAGTAAATGCCATGTCCTTTCTGGGCCTCACTTTCCTCATCTGTAAAAATGAAAGGATTGTACTAAGAACATGACCACTATCCTGCATCCGAATAGAATAATACTTTACATCTGGAAGGGACCTTAGAGATTGTATAATCCAGTGCCCTCATTTTACAGATAAAGAAGCTGAGGCTCAGATCCACTTTCTGAATATATGCAAGAAGTTGTGGAGGGTTTTTTAGCTCTTCTATGTCCATGTATGTATGGCAGTTAGACTGTTCTTCCTTTAAGGTCCAGCGCAGCCATGAAGCCTTTGCCTTCACTCTAATCCCCCACACCCCCCACACCCCTAGTCCCACACGAAGATCATTACTGTTCTGACTACTGACCTCTCTGGCTTCCTCTAAGTCCCAACTAAAATCCCACCTCCTACAGGAAGCCTTCCTCAACCCCTCTTAATTCCAGTGCCTTCCCTCCGTTCATTATTTCCTATTTATTCTATGTATAGTGTGCTTTGTGTATATTTTCTTGCATATTGTCTTCCCGGTTAGATTGTAAGCTCCTTGAGGGCAGGAACTGTCTTCTGCCTCCTTTTGTATCCTCAGCACTAAGTACAGTGCCCAGCACATAGCAGGCACTTGATTGATTGATGAGAACATAAATCTTGAACTAAAAGGCACCTCAGAAGCCATTCAGCCCAAGCCCCTCATTTTACAGATGAGGAAACTGAGGTCCAAGGAGGATAAGTGACTTGTCTAGAGTTACACAACTAGTAAGCATCTGAGGCAGGATCTGAACCCAGGTCTTGCATGCCTGACTCAAAGTCCAGCGCCTACTCTAAACGTCGCTGCCGTATGAGAAAGTCAGGATTGAATCGTCACAGTCTCAGACATGGCTGGCACCTCAGTGGTCACCTATCTCCTCCGTCCAGCCCCTGAACGGGAATCCTCTCAACTCGTCCCCGGCAAGTGGTCATTCGTCCAGTCTGGGGAGGTAGACCACCAGGGAGGGGGAGCCCGATGTGCTTTGAAATATGTCTCATTGTCAGGCAGCTCTTTCCTCCCGAGGGAGTCTAAGCACACTTGGGGCTCTCAGAACACTGTCAGTCACCTGTAAGGTCCAGTTTGTCTCCATACACTCTTCTTACTTTCTAGGTGTACTCGGTATTTACTGCTTCTTTTGTCTGATTTCATCTGCTTTGAAATTCTGGGTGTGTCTTCTAATATTGTACCTACCTTCTGTGTTATCTAGCTTGGTGTGTATGTACAGAAGCAGCGTTCTCCCTTTGTGTGTGTGTGTGTGTGTGTG
>NW_020941065.1:10975485-10987950 GCF_900497805.2 Vombatus ursinus | reverse complement strand
GGAGAGAGAGAAAGAGAGAGAGAGAGACAGATGAGAGAGCAAGGGAGAGAAACAGAAACAGACAGAGAAAGAGAAGAAAGAAAGAAAGAGAGAGAGAGAGAGAGAGACAGATGAGAGCGAGGGAGAGAGACAGAAAGAGAAGAAAGAAAGAGGAGAGAGAGAAAGAGAGAGAGAGAGACAGAGGAGAGAGCAAGGGAGAGAAACAGAAACAGACAGAGAAAGAGAAGAAAGAAAGAGAGAGAGAGAGAGAGAGAGAGACAGATGAGAGCGAGGGAGAGAGACAGAAAGAGAAGAAAGAAAGAGGAGAGAGAGAAAGAGAGAGAGAGAGACAGATGAGAGAGCAAGGGAGAGAAACAGAAACAGACAGAGAAAGAGAAGAAAGAAAGAGAAGAGAGAGAGAAAGACAGAGAGAGAGAGAGAGAAGAATTATATGTATTACAGAGCTAGGGGAGTGTGGGCTATCAAAAGAATGCATTTTTCTTAAGAGACTCTATAAAAGGGTGCTTTGAAATCCTGATGAATTCAATTACTGTTCTTCACTGGTAAGGAGAATTCCGTGAGGATCCAAGTGTCCGTCATGGTTAGATCCGTGGCATGCCGCCGCTTAAGCAGCTGGTCCTTTTGGGGAGCTCAGTGCTAAGATCCGGGAAATAGGACATCGGTGAGGTTGGGTGTCTTGTTGTCCCAGAATCCCGTGGCCGACTGTTCTTTGCTTTTGTGTGGTTGGTCCATCCCCCTGAGCTCTCGAGATGGAGAGTGACCTCACAGCCCTCGCTGATGTGCTGTTCTGACCGCCTTGCCCTGTGAAATGTTCTTCCAGTAAGTGGCTCTCATTGATTGTCTAGGAGAACAGAGGCAGCCAGTTAAAAGGCAGTGATCAATGCAGTCTGCTTGCCCTCCCACCAGATGGAGGGGAGCGCCCTGTACTTACAGGCTTAAGGCTGGAGCACGGAGGGACCTGTCGGCTTTGGCACCGAAAGCCCTGGACTTTTAGTCAAAGAACAGAGGTTCCGATCCCGTCTCTGCCACTGACTGTGTGATCTTGGGGCCACTTGCTTAACCTCCCTGGCCCTCAGTTTCCATATCTGTTAAATGAAGGAAAGGGGTTGGATTAGATGACCTCTGGAGTCATTTCCGCTCTACAACTACGATCATGGGACAGAATGAGCTGATTCCTTCTGTGTTGTAACATTTCCTTTGGGGGATAGGGGAAGGAAGAGAGACCAGGGTAATTTTTACCCATGATTCACAAAGCAGAGGTCATTGAGAATGGTTTATACGGTTGGCCATTTCCAGTGGGCTAGGGTTTTTTTGTTGTTGTTTTTGAAAGTCCCGAACAAAAGAGATGGGTGTTGGATTGGAAAGCCTTTTCCTCCCCTCCCCTCTCTCCTTCCTTCCGCATCGACTTTGATGTACCAGGGGCAGGCATGGAAGGATACTGTTTGTTCTCCTCAGGCTCGGGAAGCCTTGTGACAGGGATCCTTGGTGCCCAGGGTCATCAGAGACCTGGCCCTGGAGAAGACTAATTCTGATGAGCTTGACCATCCAATCCCAAAGAGAAATGGTAGGCCATTAGGGGAGAGAGAAGGAGAGAGGCTGGTGGGAGGTCCGCCAGCGAGGAAATGAGCAGCTCTGTATTAGTCATCCCGGATAGGGGCTTGGAGACTTCTATCTCCCTCGTGGGCGAGTGGCAGGCTGCAGAACAAGGAGGATTTTTCAATTGCTCTTCGCCATTTGAAGACTTTGGATAACTTGGCACTAACAGAGAGAGAAAGGTGTAAGTTAAAGGGTGATAAATTAAGATGGAAGGTATGGGTTCTGGTCCTGCTTTTATCACTGGCTTCATTGCATGGCCATAGAGAAGTCCCTTCTACCCTTTGGGTCTCCCTTTTCTCCTGGGAGAAATGAAGAATGTTTGTCCTCAAGTCTGACTTTCCTGGGTTTCAGTTCCCTCATGTGTCAAATGACGGGTTGGACCAGATATTGGCCTTTGAGGTCCCTTCCAGCTCGAAATCAAATGAGATAATATTGGTGATGCACATAGCAGGCGCTTAATAAATGCTTATTCCCATCGCTTCCCTAGATCAACAAACCCGTGACCCTGTGCTGATCTTGAGATTCCTGTGAATGTTTGGGATACTGGATGGTACACTGGGGTAAGGTATGACTATGGACCATGGCCTCGTAGAATGGAAGATAGGTGGAAGAGGCCTCCCACCTCGAGGCTACCTACTTTAGCCTCTTCATTTTCCAAGGGAGGAAACCGGGGCTCAACGACTTGCCTGTGTCAGAAGTGGGATGTCATGGGACTCAGAGCTGGGTGGGGCCTGGGAGGCCATTGCATTCAACCCCCTTGTTTTACAAATAAGGAAACTGAGGCCTGGGAGGGTTAGTGGCTTGCCTCATAGCTGGTCTTGAACTCTGGTTTCTCTGACTCCAGGGCCAACATTCTACTTGATTATACCCTGAAGTTATTTTGTTGTCTAGAATGACACCAGTTACCTAGAATAATTCAGGGGCCGATTCAGTGTTTCTTGAATTGAGAAGAAACCAACCCAAACATGCGTTTGTTTGTTTGATTATTTAATCCAGACCTGCTTTTATAAAACAGCAGTGTAGAAATGCATTCCTAAATGATTTATTGGCCTGGAGTCACCCAGATGAGATGTATTAGAGGCAGAGCTTCCTAACTCCAGAACTGGCCCTTAATCCACTAGCCTGCGCCACCTTGGTATTACTCTCACTGGTTATTCACATAATAAGTTTGCTCGCAACAATTTTGGGGAGTTGTTTGGATCTAATTGTGTAGGTTAGAGCCTTAGGGCCAGAGATGGAAGACATCTCATCTCATCTAACCTGGCTCTGGAGCATGACTGCCCTTAAGAGCATCTGTGATGGGTCATCATTAATTCTTGTCTTTATGACTCACAGTGATGGAGATCTTCCCTCTGACCTCCCCCGAAGTTTATAATCTACTGTGGAGTATGGGGTGGAATGGGGGACCACACATGGATGTTGTTGTCCAGTTGTTTTTCAATCGTGTCCGACCCTTCGTGACCCCATCTGGGGTTTTCTTGACAGAGACACTGGAGTGGTTTGCCGTTACCTTCTGCAGCTCATTTTACAGATGAGGAAACTGAGGCAGACAGGGTGAAGTAAGTGACTTGCCCAGGGTCACACAACCTAAATGTCTGAGGACAGATTTGAACTCAGGAAGTTGAGTCTTCCTGACTCAGCTATATAGGAAATCTAGAGAAAGTGAATACAAGTAATTTTCGGATAGATGAAATGCTAGCAAGTAGGGGAATCCCCAAAGGCCTCTTGTAGAGGTAATGCTGGAGCTGGGCTTAAAGGCAGCTAAGGTTTGGTTTTGTGTCTTCTTTCTCATGGGTTCCTCCCATCGGTTCTAATTCTTCTTTACAACATGACTAATGTGAAAATAGGTTTAATAGGAATGTGTATGTAGAATCTGTATCAGACTGTGTGCTGTCTTGGGGATGGGGGAGGGGAGGGAGGGGGAGAAAATTGAAAACTCAAAAGCTTATGGAAGTGAATGTTGAAAACTAAAAATAAATAAATTAAAAAATAAAGGGAGCTAGGGATTCTGAGGTGGGCGTGGGGAGGCAGGCACGTTGTATACAGAGAACAGTAAGGAGGCTGGTTTGGCTCAGCCAGAGAGTGCGTGAATAGTAATACCAGCCAGCGTTTACGTAGTGCTTACTGTGTGCCATAAACATTTTGTAATTATCTCATTTGATCTCCACAACAATCCTGGGACCTAGGTGCTATCATCACCCCCGTTTTACAGGTGAAGAAACTGAGGCAGGCTGTGGTGAAGTGGCTTGCCCAAGGTCACACAGTGGATAAGTGTCTGAGGTCAGATTTGAACTCGTGAAGATGAGTCTTCCTGACTCCAGGCCCTGCGCTCTATCTGCTAATCTGCAGTGAGCTTAGATCGACTTGGAGCCGGGTGGTGAAGGGCTTTAAATGCCCAACAGGGAGCACAGAAGATTCTTGAGGCGAGGTGACCTTTACCCTTAGCTAATGGCAGCTTCCTCTCTCTAGCCCTTGAAGGTTTACAAAGCATTTTACTGAAGAAGAAAAAAAACAAGCCCCTGGAATTTAAGGTAGTGTGGATGTGTCTTTTGTTCCCATTTTATAGATGAGGAAGCCAAGGCTCAGAAGTAGAACCTGTCCAGAGTCTGACAGAAGGTGCCGGAGGTGGTGTTTGGAGCGTCGTGCTCCTCTCCCTCCACCCCGCGGCTTCTGTTCATTCTTAGAATTCAGATCTTTTATTTTCGCTGTCTGTCTTGGTGGAATGGAAAGCACTCCTTGTCCTTTTTCATCGGCTGGAGCTTTCTTTATCTCTTCCCTGGGCAGGCAGCTTGGCCCACAGAGGGGGCAGGACTCTTCTTCCAAGATCTCCCTACTCACACAGTCCAATGTGAAGCCCACCCTTAGGCAGGCCGCTGGAATGTCGGTGAAGACATATGGGGGCCGGGGGAGAAGGAGGCTGTTTGTCCCCAGCAGTAAGAGTAAGACCTGTTGTATGGCAAGTTGTCTATACTATGAGAGGAACACCCTGGGGCCAACTGCAGCCAAGATCTCTCTTTCCCATTATGTAGAATCATGTAATGAGCTGGGAGGGCCCCTAGCACATGGAGGGTCAGAGCTGGGAGGGCCCTTAGAACATGGAATGTCAGAGCTGGGAGGAGCCTGAGAGCAGGGGATGTCAGAGCTGAGAGGAGCCTTAGAACAGAGGATGTCAGAGCTGGGAGGGCCCCTAGAACATAGCATGTCAGAGCCAGGATGAAGCTTTAAAGCAGAAAATGTCAGAGCTGGGAGGGCCCCTAGAACATGGAGTGTCAGAGCCAGGAGAAACTTTAAAGCAGAAAATGTCAGAGCTGGGAGTGCCCCTAGAACATGGAGTGTCAGAGCCAGGAGAAGCTTTAAAGCAGAAAATGTCAGAGCTGGGAGGGCCCTTAGAACATGGAATGTCAGAGCTGGGAGGGGCCTTAGAACATGGAATGTCAGAACTGGGAGGGGCCTTAGAACAGGGGATGTCAGAGCTGGGAGGGCCCCTAGAACATAAAATATCAGAGCTGGGAGGGGCTTTAGAACAGGGGATGTCAGAGGTGGTAGTTTAGTACATAAAACACTAGGCGCTGAAGCATAGGGCTAGAAGTTCTTTTCAAATTCTCTTTGCACACAGATATCTTTATATCTACTGAAATTAGAATTCTCTGTCTCAAGTCTTCACCTGAAGCTTTAAATAGACTGATACGATGCTAAACATTTCACTGAGGCCGCTTTAGCTTCAAGGCATGTGGTCTGATCAGGAAAACTTCAAGCTGAGCTCACAGTTCACCCCTGCATGAAGCCTGTCCCATCCCCCCAAGCTGATGAGGTACTCCCCCTAATTGCCCTGTATATAGTTTCTTGTTATCCTTTTCTATGCACAGTCAAGCAATAAACATTTATTAAGCACCTACTGTATTCGAGGCGGGGTGCCAAGCTCTGGACTTACTGGCTTCCCTGTGGAGCTTAAGCTGCCCGAGGGCCAGGACTGCCTCCTTTTTGTCCATCTGTCTTCAGGGTCTGACACAATTCTGTAGCCACTGAAATGTGTGTGGATTGATTTGTGTCTGGGGTTTCGGTGCTGGCCTTATCTCATCATCTGGGGCGGGGGGGGGGGGGGGGGGGGGGGCTCACACCAGCATGAAGCCTACATTCTAACAGGGAAGACAACAAGGACCTATAGAAATACACACAGCCTCAGTGTAGAGTGACTCAGTACAAATATATGCAGAGCGGTCAGACGGGACTCCCCAGACTTCCCCACCTCTGTCCCAGCAGCCTCCTCCCCAGGAGATGCCTCCGCCTCCAGGGGTCCCTCCCAGATGGTGCCCGGCCCATCCACATTGACTTTGCTCCCAGCTCTGCTCCTGACGTCCATGGGCATTTTTCTCCCCCTTTCCCTTTTCCTCAGTTTCTCCATCTGTAATATTACAGATGTGGACTGCATGGCATCTCAAGGCCCTTGCAGTTCCAAAGTGATGACTCAGTCAGGGGCATGAACTGGCTTGTTCTCCCAAAGCTTGTAATCTGCTTCCTGCTTTGTAAGACAAAGGCCAATCCCACTGTACGTTTGGGAACACAGACTCGTCTGCCGATGGGCTCAGATTTAGTGATAAGGAACATAGGGTCAGGAGTTTGCAGCGTCGCAGGTCTGGAGCTGGAAGGCCATTCAATCAAACCCCTTCATTTTACAAATGGGGAAACTGAGACCAGGGAGATTGAGACTTGCCCAAGATTCCACAGATAGGCAAGCATCCCCCGTGGGATTTGAACTCGGGTCCCTTGACTCCCAAGCTAGCCATCTTTTCAGTATATCCTGCCCTACAGGTTTTGTGTCTGACCTTGTCAGAGCCTATCCTGAATCCCATAAGTTAGATCCCAGGAGGGATTATTTGATTCCTTGTATTTGTATCTGTAGTGCCTAGTACAGTGCCTGGCACATAGTAGGTACATAAGGGAGAAGGGGGTACATATTTATATAGCCCCTACTGTGTGGTAGGCACTGTACTAAGACCTTTACAAAGATTATCTCATTTGATCCACCCTGGGAGGTAGATGCTATTATCCCCATTTTATAGATGGGGAAACTGAGCCAGACAGAGGTGAAGTGACTTGCTCAGGGTCACACAGCTAGTCAGTGTGATTGAGATACTAAGTCTTGCCTTCTATCCACAGCGTCATCTAACTCCATAATAAATATTGGTTGATTAATTGATTAATTCCCCACAACAACATCACCAACTCCCCAAGGTCACCAAGACTTGAACCCAGGTCCTCTGACTCCATATTGGCTATGTGGCTCATACCTCACTTCTCAGTGACATGAAACTCCAACCTAGAACATCTAGAACTAAGCAGCTTGGCTCTAGCACTCTCCAGTCTATGGAACGTTAGCTGTGTGGGGCAGCAGGAAAAGAGCTGAGCTTAGGTCAGGAGACCCAAGTTCAAATCCCAACCATTTTCCTAACTTACTAACTAGGTGACCTTGGACAGGTTGCTATCCCTATCTGAGCCTCAGTTTCCTCACCTGTTACATGAGGATGCTGAAGACTTGTGTTGTTGACCACACAAGCAGTTCCAAGGCTCCTATGAAGTTAATGGATGTAAAAGACGGTTAGGTACTCTCTAAACTTGGATGATTATTAGGTGGGAGCGGAGGGAGGAGGAGGCGGGGGGCAGGGGGTGAGGAGGATGGTTATCCTGGAAGGCTGGGCCTGGGCTGTGGACGGGGGCCACTGGTTTACCTTTCAGGCCTGGATCTTTCCTTCATAGGTATTCCACTACAGTGGCGCCAGGGCTGTGTCTTGGGGCAGATTGACTAATTAGGGTGGGTTTTTTTAATGTCTTCCAGCCTCAGTGAGAGTTTTTTCATGGTGAAAGGCGCTGCTCTCTTCCTGCAACAGGGAAACAGCGCCCAAGGACCGAGGAGCCTCCAGCAGCCCCACAAGCACGCAGGTAAGTACTTGGCCCTGGGCCATCATCATTCTCCTGCTTCCCCAGGTGTATAGAAGATGTCAGTCACTTACGTGGTCCTTTTATGAAGGAGGAATCTCAATAGAGCCCAGACAAGCCAGCCCCGGGTCACTTGTCCAGGGTCACTCGGAAAGTGTCAGAAGCCAGATCTGAACTCGGGTCTTCCAGATGCCAGCTCCATTTCTCTCTCCATTGCCTTGCCTCAGTTTCCTCATTTATAAAATGATGACATGGAATTAGATGAAAGTCTCATGATGCTGTGAGCCTGTGATTTGCCCGAGGTCACACAAGGTCACTGATCTACCTTCTTTCCACTGCATCACAAAACAGCCAGGAGAAATATTTAGGTGGCCCAGTGGGTAGAATACAGGACCTAGAGTCGGGAAGTTCTAAGTTCAAATCCAGCTTCAGACACTGACCATCTGTGTTACCTTGGGCAAGTTGCTTCTCCCTTTGCCTCAGTTTTCTCATCTGTAAAGTGGGAATAATGATAGCACTCCCCCATCCAGAATTGTTATGAGGATCAGCATTTGTAAAGTGTTTTGTAAACCTTAAAGGCTAAAAAAATGCTATCTCTTACTATTTAGTCTTCATGTCAAGAAAACCTTCCTAACGGAGCTGTTGTCCCCAAGTACATCGACTGCCTTGTGTGCTCCCATCACCCTTTTCAGGGGTACCATAGAGAGGATTTTTTTTTAGGCAATTGGGGTTAAGTGACTCGCCCAGGGTCACACAGCTAGGAATTGTCAAGTGTTTGGTTTGAGGCTGGATTTGAACTCAGGTCCTCCTGACTTCAGGGCCAGTGCTCTATCCACTGCGCCACCTAGCTGCCCCTATAGAGGGGATTTTTGTTGGGGTACAGGTAGCCTCTGTGATCAAAATCCAGTCAACTGAGAATGGCTGGAAACCTGGAATCCAGAGGCCTGTGACTCATTCCCTTCTCTACCTTTGACTTAAGGAACCAAGGGTCAACTCACTTGGTGGAAAGAGGGCCAGAGACCTTGAGAGCACCCAAGGAATCCTGTGGTGGGGGCACAGTGTGGAGCTCTGTATGCCTGGTACTTAGTAAACACCTCGGAATAACAAAGACCGAGCGTGGGGACCGGGCTGGGCCTGGGATTTCCATCTGTCAGCATTTCCATAAATCAGCCAACAACCCACTGAAAGAATTTTATCCATATGGAAAATATCCCTTGTGTGAAACCATTCGTCAAGTGTTGGGCCAGGCAGAGGTGGGCAGTTCATAGTTAGTTTTTATCTCACTCCACTCTAGAATTTCGTGAATCATGGCCATCAGTAGTCACTTGTACTGAATTTAAGGGTTATAAGGTGGAGGTGAGGCCAGGCCTGTCTCTGGATAAGGAATAGGTAAGGCCACTTGCTTGTGGTCGTTCAGGGGTAGCTAGGGGTAGGTCAGGAGCTTCATAGCATTGGTCCAGTAGCAAGGCCCCTGCATTTGCAGTCAGGAAGGCCTGGGTTTGATTCTCTCCCTGCACAAGTTACTTCACTTTTATGGGCCTCAGTTTCCTCATCTGTAAAATGAAAAGAAAGGTTTACTAGCTGTATGACCCTGGTTAAGTCACTTAACCTCGATTACCTCACCAAAAAAAAAATGACCCTTGAAACGCCCCTTCCAGCCTTCTTAATCTATGTTCCCTAAATGTTATGATTCTGGGAGGTATCATTATGAGATGATGTCATTTCTGTGTGAGGCTGATGGCGTGTGGTTTCTCCATGTTTCCTTTGAAGCAAGAAATGACATTGGAGTGTCCTGTATGAACTTGAGAGATAACATTGCAGAATGGGTAGAGGACCTGGGTTCCAATCCTGCCGCAGTCACTTATAAGCCTTGACAAATCACTGAACATGTCTGGGCCTCAGTTTCCTTGTCTGCAGAATGGGACAGGAATGTGGACTCAGTGGTGTGTACGGTCCCTTCTAGTTCTAAATCCATAATCCTATGATTCCCACTCTTGAATACCTTGCAGTACTTTTCTTGAACCTCTTTTTCCTTATAATGTACATTGGAGCATGAAAATTGTTATGTATGCCTTCTTGCCCTAACGTGTACATCATCTCCATGTCTATGTATGTGCCTTCATTCACATATACATTTATATATCCACACATACACATATATGCACATGTACATAATATGTGTATTGTGTATATGTACATGTGTGTATATATGAGAGTACATGTAAATGGCATTAAGAACACATACATACGTATCCATGTATGCTTTCAATATGGGGGAGACGGGGTGTCTTTGTGTATTGGCTATCCGCAAAGTCAAAATAGAGCTTCAATTCCTAATTAATAATAATAGCTAGCATATTTATAGCCCTTACTATGTGCCAGATATTGCACTAAATGCTTACAATTTTTATCTCATTTGATCCTCTCAACAACTCTGAGAGGTTGATGCTATTATTATTCTCATTTTAGAGTTGAGGAAACTGAAGCAAACAGGGTTAAGTGACTTGCCCAGGGTCACACAGCTTGTAAGTGTCTGAACTCAGACAGATTTGAACTCAGGGAAGATGAGTCTTCCTGACTCCAGGTGCTCTGTGCACCATGGCGCCCCCTGGCAGCCCATTAGAGATACAAAGACAAAACTAAAAGTAACCCCAGCCTTGGGGGAGCTGACTTTCTTCTGGGGTATACAGCCTATAAACACAGGATAGAATCATAGATTTATGATTAGGCAGGGAACCTAAGGCCATCAAGTCCAATAACCTCTTTTTGGGGAAACTGAGGCTCAAAGACTTGAATGGCATGCCCAGAGTTACAACAGTCAAGATTCAAGCTGAGGTCCTGCTCTGATGAGGAGGGATAAAGCAACCAGAGCAATCAGGGAGGACTCCCTGTAGGAGGCAGCACATGTGTGCCAAGCCTTGGAGGAAGCTAGGGAGATACTTGGAGGGAGAGCATTCCAGGAGGGGATGCATGGCAGACAGCTGTTATTAAGACAAGTGAAACAGTATCGGTAGGCCGTCTGATACATGGCAATGATGGGAACAGCATCTTCAGGGAATGATCAATAGCTAGCTCACCTTTCTTCCTGAGGGCCTCCTAATGTGAAAAGCCCTGTGCAAGGCACCCTGGGAGAGATGAAGTTGAGTAAGAGGCAGTCCTTGCCTTCTAGGAGCTTACATTCTAGAATGGGAGATGAGATGTGTACATCAGCGATGGCGCTACATTTCTTAAACCCTTGGTGAACAAATTCAACTCTACACCATCCTCCTGTCTTGAGTCCCAGCTTTGGATCACTCCCACCATTCACCACCTTCCCTCTCTCTCTCTCTCTCTCTGTCTCTCTGTCTCTCTGTTTCTCTCCTCTCTCTCTGTCTCTCTGTTTCTCTTCCCTCCCTCTCTCTCTCTCGTCTTTCTCCCTCTCTCTCTCTTTCTCTCTTTTGCACACACACACACACACACACACACACGTGTTACTAATCGCACAACCATTCTGACTGGGCCCTCTATGTTACATAACCTCAGCTGGGTCCTCATTGCTGCTCAGCGATCCTACTATCATCTCACTCTTCCATTCTCTATAGTGGATCTTCCAAACCTCCCATGAGTCCCCCCTCCTTTCACCCTCTCAGCTGAGTACCTATTGCCTTTTATTTTACCAGAAAAAAAATAAGTATTTGCCATGAGCTCCCTCTTCTCCCCTCTTCCTCATTTCCTATCAATTATCTGCCACCATCTCCTCCTTCACCCCCAAGTCACATGATGAGATGGCCTCACGCTTTAACAAGGCTAGCCCCTCTACTCGTTCTTGTGACCCCATTCCATCCTGTCTCCTCCAACAAATTGCCCCCTCTGTCTTCCCTACTCTTTCACTTATTTTCATTCTCTCCCTCTCTGCTGCCTACTGCCTATGAACATGCCCATGTCTCCCCCATCCTCAAAAAACCCTCACTTGATCCTTTTATCCCTGATAACTATTGTCCTATATCTTTATAGCTAAACTCCTCAAAATGGCTGTCTACAATAGGAGCCTCCACTTTCTCCCCTCCTCTCTCTCTCTCTGTCTCTGTCTCTCTCAGTCTCTCTCTCTCTCTCTCTCTCTCTCTCTCCCTCTCTCCTTAACCCCTTAAATTCTGGCTTTTGACCTCCTATTTCCACTGACTTTTGACCTCATATTTCCACTGAAACTGCTCTCTCAAAGTTACCAGTGATCTCTTAGTGGCCAAATTCAATGGCCTTTTCTCAATCATCATTTTCCTTGATCTCTGCAGCCTTTGAAACTGTTGATCACTCTTCCTTAATACTCTCTTCTCTCTAAGTTTTCAGGACACCTCTCTCTCCTGGTTTTCCTCCTCCCTCTCTGACTGCTCCTTCTCAGTCTCCTTTGCTGGATCCTCCTCCAGATCATGTCCTCTAACCATAGGTGTCCTTCATGGGTCTGTCCTGGGCCCTCTTCTCATCTCCCTCTATACTACTTTACTTGGTGATCTCATCAGTTCCCATGAATTGAATTACCATCTCTATTCTGATGATTCTCAAATCTTCCTTTCCTGCCTCAGTTTCTCTGCTGACCTTCAATCTCGCATCTCCAGAGGCCTTTCAGGTGTCTCAAACTAGATGTCCAATAGACACCTTAAACTTGACACATCCAAAACAGAACTTATTATCTTCCCTCCAAACCCTTCCCTCTCCTACCTTCCTTATTACTATTGAGGGTACCACCATCCTTTCAATCCCTCAGGCTTCCAACCTAGAAGACATCCTGGATTCCTCATTCCCTGTCACCCCCATATCCAGTCTTTTGCCAAGGCCTGTTAATTTCACCTGTACAGCACCTCTTGTTAATCAGAATCTTTCATCAATTTCACCTTTGCAGCATCTCTTGTCAGTTTCACCTTTGCAGCATCTCTTGTCAATTTCACCTGTGCAGTATCTCTG
>NW_020941065.1:10950662-10975475 GCF_900497805.2 Vombatus ursinus | reverse complement strand
TCACCTTTGCAGCATCTCTTGTCAATTTCACCTGTGCAGTATCTCTGGTCAATCAGCATCTCTCATCAGTTTCTCCTGTGTAGCATCTCTTGTCAGTTTCACCTTTGCAGTATCTCTTGTCAGTTTCACCTGTGTAGCATCTCTCTAACATACCCCCTTCTCTCCGCTGACACTGCCCTCACTCTGGTGCAGGCCTTTATCACCTCACATCTGGATTATTGTAACAGCTGCTAGAGGGTCTACCTGCCTCCCTCGAGTGTCTTCCCACTCCAATTCTGTAATCCAATGAAAATTCTGAGAAGGGTATGTTGACTTCTCTCTGGAAAGATGTGATGAGTATGGGGGCCCAGTGTTTAGACATTAAGGAAACCTTCAGGGAGAGAAATAGCACCTAAGGTGAGCCTTGAAGTATGCAAAGAATTTAAACAGGTGAGGCCTCAATGATGTAGTGGAAAGAGTGCTGAATTTGGAATCAGGAGACCTAGGTATGGATCCCAGCTCTGCCCCTTACTGGCTCCAGTGTGAGCCCCAGCTTCCTCATCTGTAAAAGAAGGATAATAACACCATCTGTACCCTACCTCCCAGGGTTGTGAAAAGTGCTTTGTTAAAATGTAAGTTCATTAGAATCTCAGTAACAGGTAGAGATGGTTGCGGGGAGGAGGGGATGGGTTGGCATTTCAGGTCTGGGGGATGGCCATGAGATCATTCTCTCATCTGTGGTCCATAACTTTCTGTCTTTCTAAACCCTCTTTCTGTGGATCCCACAGGTGACTTGCCCCAACATCTTCAAGTAATGATCAACCTTCTTCGCTGTGAAGATAGAATCAAACTGGTAAGAAGACATAATTGAGTGGCAAGCAGAGGTCCCAGATTGGCAGGGGTTGGGCCGGGTCCCTGTAGCTGATCCCGGAGGGGATGTTGGTCTGAGCCATTGAGGGACACAAGCCTTAAGCCATAGAGAGATTTCCCATCACAAAAACTGATCACTTGTCATTTGGGTCCATTTCTTTTGCTAAACTGTTTTCTTTTCTTCTTTGCTATAAGGAAAATCTCACTGGGGAAGTGGGAGAAGGGTTGTACACAAATGGCTGAAGTGGAAACAAAAAGATATCAAATAACAATTAAATTAAATTAAATTAAAGGCTGGTCAAAGTGGGAATTTACCCATTTTGATGGGAAAGGAGCTGAAATGAATGGATGGATAGCATAGATGGATGGATAGACAGATGGTCAAATAAGATGGATGGATGGATAGATGGATAAGATGGCTGGCTAGTTGGATGAGTGGGTGGATGGTTGAAATAGCATTTACTAATGACTTACTATGTATTAAGCATATTGTTAAATGCTGTGATTTCAAACAGGAAAAAAAAAAACCAAACATTCCCTGTTCTCAAGATGCTCATATTCTAACTGAGAGAGATCAACACATAAGGGAAGTTCTGATGGAAGAAAGATGGCAAGATCCCATGGTCCTGATTAAGCTTCCATGAGGTGGATAGCAGGACCCAGGAATTCTTTGTGTATGTTGGGATTCCTGCTCTGCCGAATAGGAAACCTAAAGGAGATTGGCCTGCCATTTTGGGAAAGGAAGAGTGGGCCCAGGATTTGGAGTAGAGCAAGGATTCTGGGGTCCTTCTGACAGTGATAAGGAATGTGGATATCAATGTCCAACCAGAAGGGAACGGGAGAATTGACAGGAAGTTTTGAGATGGGGTCTTGGAAGTCTGGGGAAGTGAGAGGACAGTGCTGCTTGATGCCAAACTCTAGTTAGGGCCTTCCAGGTGCCCCTGTATGAGTTCTAGAATAGCTTAGGGCAGAGAAAGAGGAAAGGAACCTCAATGATATCATCTTGAGCACTTTTACATGAAGACCCAGTAGTAACTGTTGAAAGAACATGTTGACTCTACTGAGAGTGATACAGAATAAACTGGACCTGAGATCATAGAACCTAAGAAATGAGAGAGGCCTTAGAAAAGAGAGTGTCAGAGCTGGGAAGGGCCTTAGAACAGAGAATATTAGAGCTGGGAGGGACCTCAGAACAGGGAACTGGGAGGCAGAGAATTTTGTGATTGAAAGGAATCTTAGAAGTTATGTACTCCAGAATTTTCCAAATTGTTTTCCTTGGAACTCAGGTGTTTTGCTTTGTGAAGAAATTTAGACATTAGCATTATTTTCCTAACTAAAATGCTCAATTTGAAATTTTATCTGTACCATTCAGCATTGTTGCCATATTTCTCCCCTTACCAAAGATATCACATGTTGGCTGACTAAGATGGTTTTTATGCTGTTTTATTTGCTTCATTGTTTACTTCTGTTAAACTTTTATATACTGTTGTGTCAGTGTCCTTTCCTTTATCCATTTCCCATTTTTTGTCACCAGTAATTTGTTTAAATAGGTCAGGGTACAGTCACTTTAAAGGAATGCCATAAAGTAGGCTTAGCTTACAATTTTTTGGTCTCAAACTTGCCTAACCCCTTTAATTTATGCTTTCAAGGCATCCTAGACCACTATTTATCAGACTGCTAGGTAGCTCACTGAATAAAACACTGGTCCTGGGGTCAGGAAGACCTATGTTCAAATCCCAGTTCAGAAACTTACTAGTCGTGTGACCCTGCATAATTCATTTAACTTCTGTCTACCTCAGTTTCCTCATCTGTAAAATGGGGATAATAATAATAGCACTTACCTCCCAGGATTGTTGTGAGAATCAAATGAGATTATCTTTGTTAAGTACTTAGCACAGTGCCTAGCACAAGATACATGCTCAATAAATGCTTGTTCCCTTTCCCCTTTCCCTCCTTCCATCAGTTTACTTTAAGTATAAAAATGTTTGGTGGCCAAATTATTCTGGGAAACGTTGCTCTGATCCAAATTTCTTTATTTTATAGGTGGGTAAACTGAGGGCCAAAGAGTGAAAAGTGAATCACCCAAGTTTAGATAAGGTGTTCGTAGCAGAGCCAAGTCTGCATCCCAGGACTCCTGACTCCGTCTTTATTTCTTTCTAATTGTTAGACTGTATCAGTTATAATCTCCACTCTTTAAATTGCATGTGAATTTCCAATTTACAAATCTATGAAAGGAAAAAAGGAGAGAAACAAAGCCAAGTTTGTCCATTTTCCCCAAGGGCCTAAGCAAGGAACTTTGCTTATTCTGGAGAGCTGAATAATGGTGGGGGGTGGATGGATGGATGGATGGGTGGATGGGTGGATGGAAGGAAGGGTGGATGGATGGATGGATGGATGGATAGGGGATGGATTGGTGGATAGATGGATGAATAGAAAAGTGGATGGATGGATGGATAGATAGATGGATGGGTAGATAAATAAATGAATTTTCCTCATTCCATATGATAGCATTTTACAGAAGGAAATGACATCCCCTAGTTCTTAGTGATTCCCTACTCCTTAAATAATTATGTCTGTATTTATAGGATGGGAGACCTAGAACTGGACAGGAACTCAGAGGTTATGTAGTACAAATCTCTCATTTTGCAGATGAGGGAAACTGAGGCCTAGGGACATTAAATGAGTTACTCAAGAGTCACGCAGTTAATAGATGTAAAAGGCACGATTTGAACCCTAGTTAGGAGCAGTGGCTTTTCCCAGCAAACCATATTGTTTCCTTTCTTATCTTATTCATTTTATGCCTTCCTGCTAGGGTGTAAGATTCTCGAGGGCAGCGATTGCTTTGGTTATGTCTTGGTGTCCCCAGCCCCTAAAATAGTCAGCATCTAATAAATTCTAATTAAATTGAATGTTGTATATTGTAGACTCTAGTAAAATGTAAGCTCCCAGAGAGCAGGGATTTTCTTCCTTTTGTCCATGTATCTGCAGCTCCTAGCAAAGCGCTTGGCTTAGTAAATATTTACTGGATTGGTTTGCTTCGTATCTCAGACCTCTCCAAAAGACATAACCCCATCATTGCTTCCTTGCAGGCAGTGCGCCTAGAGAGCGCGTGGACGGACCGCGTCAGGTACATGGTGGTGGTGTACAGCAGCGGGCGACAGGACACGGAAGAGAACGTCCTGCTGGGAGTGGACTTTTCCAGCAAGGAGAGGTGTGTTTGATTGGAGGTGGTGGGGAACAGGCGGATTGGAGGGGAGAATGCGAAAGCAAGGTTTGTTTTGAGTATTTTTAGCAGGAGCTCTTAACCCCCAAGAATTCCATGGACAGCTTCCAGGAAGTCCATGAATTTTGGGTTGTTTTTTAAAATATTTTGACAAGGGGCAGCTAGGTGGCGCAGTGGATAGAGCACCGGCCCTGAAGTCAGGAGGACCTGAGTTCAAATCCGGCCTCAAACCAAACACTTGACACTTACTAGCTGTTGTGACCCTGGGCAAGTCACTTAACCCCAATTGCCTAAAAAAAGAAAAAAAAAAAGTTTTGACATCTACATTTCAATAGGATTGGCTTCCTTTTACAATCCTATGCATTATATATTATGTATTTTAAAATATCATGGAGAAGGGGTCCATAGGCTTCATCCGACAGGGGCCAAGGGGTTCAGAACACACCAAAAACATGCGTGGATGGGTCAGTGACCCGGGATCATTGAGGAGGTAACCAAGGATGGGACCTGGGCAGCCTCATTCCAGTGCTTCATGTTTGGAAGGGATGCAGCTGAACAAGAGTCTCCTCCAGGGTGCCCCCCTCACCCCAAGAAGTGATCCACCAGTCTCTATTTGAAGATCATAGTTTTAGAGATGGAAGGAACTTCAGAGGCTCAACTCATCCAGGGGTGGAGAACCTTCGACCTCGAGGCCACATGTGGCCCTCTAGGTCCTCAGGTGCGGCCTATTGACTGAGTCCAAGTTTTACTGAACAAATCTTTTTATTAAGGGGATTTATTCTATTAAGTTTAGACTCAGTCAAAGGGCTGCCCTTGAGGACCTAGAAGGCCATGTGTGCCTTGAGGCCACAGTTTTCTCACCCCTGATCTAGTCTAACCCTCTCATTTTATACATGAGGAAATCAAGGCTGAGTACGTGCAAAGTAGATACAAGGTAATTTTGGAGCAATCTGGAAAGGTGTCACGTATGAGATAACTTAGGACCTGAGCTTTAACACTGAGCCCAGCAGAACAAGGAGGGCATCTATTTCAGGCATGGGGTGCATCCAGAGATGGGAGATAGAATGTGGGCTGTGAGGACAAGGTCAGGTTGGTTGGCCATACAACAGGTGAAGGGGAATAATGGTAAATGAGGCAGCTAGAGGACTTCGTAGTACACAGAGTGCTGGGCCTAGAGTCAGGAAGACCTGAGTTCAAATCCAACCTCAAATGCTAGCTGTGTGACCATGGGCAAGTCATTTAACCTCTGTTTGCCTCAGTTTCCTCACCTATAAAATGGGGATCATAAGAGCATCTACCTCCCCGGGATATTATGAGGATCAAATGAGATAATTATAAAGCATTTAGTACAGTGCCTGGCACATAGTAAATGTTACTTGTAAGTGTTATTGTTGGTCAGTCATTTTTAAGTTGTGTCCGACTTGTCATGACCCCATTTGGGGTTTTCTGGGCAAAAATATTGGAGTGGTTTACCATTTCTTTCTCCAGTTCATTTGACAGATGAGGAAGCTGAGGCAAGCAGAGTGACGTGACTTGCCCAGGGACACACAGCTAGTAAGTGTCTGAGGCTGGATTTGAACTCATGAAGATGTGTCTCTTATCGATTCCAAACCCAGTGCTCTGTGCACTATGGCGCCACCTAGCTGCCAGATGTGAATGTTAGCTATTACTATTGTTGTTAGCTAATGAGGATGCAAAGGTAAGTCGCAGCCAGATATGCCTGGTGGAAGAGGCTGTGGTAATAAGGAGCCTCTGGAGTTTACTGAGCCAGGCAGTGACAAAATCAGATGTGTGTTTGAGCAATATCCCTGTGGCAGCTGGCCGGAGACCCTTTGGGATTTTGGGAGGGGAGAAATGAATTTGGGAAATTTTCACTTACATCATGCCTATATCTGTCTCATGACTTCCTCCCATTGTTACTTTTTTCCTCCAGCCAGGCAGGACAAAGCTAATCTCTCCTATGTTTTGTTCTCGTTCAGTTGTGTCTGACTCTTAGTGACCCCATGTGGGGTTTTCTTGGCGGAGATACTGGAGTGGTTTGCCATTTCCTTCTCCAGCTCATCTGACAGATGAGGAAACTGAGGCAAACAGGGTGAAGTGACTTGCCCAGGGTCGCACAGCTAGTAAGTGTTTAAGGCCAGATTTGAACCCAGGAAGAAGAATCTTCCTGACTCCAGACCCAGTGGTCTACCTACTGTGCCACCTAGCTGCCCTTTAGCTAATCCCTCTAAACATCTCTTTAAAAACTGCATTTGGAGTCAGAGGACCTGTGTTCCAATCCTGGCTCTGCTATCCCTTTGAATAAATCATGGTGCCTCAGTTTCTTCAACTATAAAAGGAGAGTTGGATTTAATGACCCTGGGTCCCTTCTTGCTCCAGATCCGGGATCCCTTGGATTCTTCTCTTATTTCTCTCCCCCACATGCTCAGTTCCTTTGATCTTTGAGTGGAATGGATTCTAATCCTCCTGCCTTTTGGGGAGGCAGTGTGGGTATAGTGCATAGAGACCTGAAGTTGAAATGAGACCTGAGTTCAGATCTCATCTGCCATTTACCACCTGTCTGACCTTGATACATCCCTTCTCAATTTCCTCATCTGTAAAATAATAATAATAATAATAATAAAGTACAATAATAATTAATTAATCATATAATAACTTTCCACCAGGACTGTTGTAAGGATCACATGGGGTGTAAGATACTTTGAGTTTGACTGTGAAGATCACAGGACTTAGAACTGAAAAGGGCAGATCTCTTAGCCTCTTTCCAGCCTCAGTTTCTCCTCTGTAAAATGAGGGGTTTGGATTCTCATCTCTGAGCTCCCTAGTCTTAACCCTAGTGAAAGGGATGGGGGGAGGGGGAACACTGTTGAATAAAGCTGGAAAGAAAGCCAGTTTTCTAAGGCCTCCTCTGAACTCTGACCCACCTGGATTTGAACCCCAGGTTGGCCACTGTGTGACCGTGGGCAGGCCACAGACACATGACCCTCTCTGGACCTCAGTTTCCTCACTTGTAAAAGGAGAGGAGTTGGGCCTCTCCTAAGCCGCCTCTAGCTTGGCTCTAAATGCTGTGATTTTATTGATCTCCTGACCCTTCAGGATGTTGAGGGTGAAGTGCCGTCTCCCAGCTGAGAGTGTCTGGTTGCCTCGGACTCCAGCTGTGGCAGGCAGGGAGTCGCTGGGAGGCCAAGCTCCTTGGCAGGTAGCTGGGAGCCAGATTTCAGTTTCACTAGGCCCCAGGGCACCTTCTCTGTGCTGGTGGAAAGTGATTCTCTGGGGAGCCCATTAGAAGGTAACCAGGATGGAGGACCCAGAGGCCCACGGGATGGCAGCGCCGCTCCCTGGCATGGCCACAACACTCTCTTAGAAGACTAGTTTTTCCACACCCAAACAATTTTCATCATCATCGGAGGAGGCTTGATGATTTAGGAAACAGCAGCAAAAATAACAAAAAGCCCCCGGGTGACACCGGACCCTGCCATGTCTGGGTTTTATTTCCTCATAGGCCAGGAGACTCCTTATGGGACAGCAAAACAAAACCAGTCTGGGCTGGGGTTTTTAAAAATGCGTACCTGAAAGGTAGGAGAGCTGAAGTGTCCAAACAGGGCACCAGGTTCCTGAGCAGGGCCAGGCTGTGTGCCAAGGGGCCCTGCTCAGGCTGCTGGACCCTGTGGTGCTTAACCTGATGTAGGACACCTCCTGAAACTGGAGCCTGGGGACACGACTGGCATGGCCTGAACTGCCTCTGTCCAGGGTTTTCAGAGTGCCGGCCTTTGGGCACAGAACAGTCATCTCAGTTCAGGGTCTCTGAGCTGGGGGGAAGGGAAGGAAATAAGCATTTATGTGGCACCTACTATGTACCAGGCACTGTGCTAAGCATTTTTTTTTTACAGATATTATCTCCTTGGATCCTTACATCCCTGGAAAGTAGGTGCTATTGTAATCTTGATTTTATATATAGGAAACAGACAAACAGAGGTTAAATGACTTGCCCAAGGTCACGGAGCTAATACATGTCTAAGATTGGATTTGAACTCAGGACTTCCTGATTCCCAGGTCCGTTGCTGTAGCCACTGTGCCACCATAATGTGTAAGGGACCTTGGAACAGGGAGTGTCAGGGCTGGGCGGGGCCTTAGAACAAGGACAGTTCTGACTTGGGTTCAAATCCTGTCTCTGACACTTCCTAGCTCTGTGATCAGAGGCATATTATTTAATCCTCCTGAGCCTCAGTTTCCTCATCTGTAAAATGAAGGGGTTGGACTTGGCCCCTGAGGGCCCTTTCATCTCTAAATTTAGGATCTTAACAATGAGATTACTTTAATCTATCCATAAGTCCGCAAGCATTTATTAAACTCCTCCTGTATGCCAGGTACCAGGTTTGTTGCTGGAGAAACAAAAACAAAAGTGAAGCAGTTCCTGCCCTCAGGTTGCTTACATTGTCTCATGGGATTCAACGTACACACATATAAACATATGCATAAAATACTTGAAAGAAATACCAGGGGGGTTTTTTAGCCTGGCTGCACCAGCAGCTATGAGCAATTATGAAAGCCCTTATGTAGAAGGTGAAGTTGGAGCTAAGCTTTGAAGGAAACTGGGGATTGTAAGAAGAGATGAGGAGGAAGTGCATTCCAGGCAGGGGGGACTGCCTGGGCAATAGCCCAGTGGTGGGAGATGAGCTGCTGTGTGTGAAGAGCAACAAGAAAGCTCCTTCTTCTGGACTGTTTTTTGTTCAATCATTTTTCAGTCATGTTGATTCTTTGTGACCCCATTTGGGGTTTTCGTGGCAGAGAGACTGGAGTGGTTTGCCATTTCCTTCTCCAGCTCATTTGACAGATGAGGAAACTGAGGCAAACAGAGTGAAGTGATTTCCCAGGGTCACACAGCTAGGAAGCGTCTAGGGCTGGATTTGAATTCAGAAAGAGGAATCTTCTGACTCCATCTCTGTCCACTGTGCCGCCTAGCTGCCCCTTCTGGACTGTAAAGAGAAGTAATTTAATAAGCCTGGAAATGCGCGCTGCAGCCAGGTTGTACAGGGCTTTACAGGCCGAACAGAAAATCGCGTATTTCACCCTAGAGGTAATAGGGAGCCATCTGAGTTTATTGAGTAAGGTGGTGACATCACCAGACTAGGGCTTTGGGAAAGTCACTTTGGCAACTGTGGAGGATACCTTTGAGAGCGGTGAGTTTTAAGACCAATTAGGGGACTGTTCCAATTAGGCTCCGACTTGGGTTGGTAGCTCTCTGTGATTAGAGAAAGGGACGCGCATGAGAGATGTTGTCAAGACAGAACCAACCTGACTTAGCACTGATTGTTTAGGCAGGTGACTGAGAGGGAAGAGGTGAGAGTGTGAGCCTGGGTGACCAGAAGGTGGTCGGACCGTCCACAGAAATGGGAACCGAATGTAGAGCCTATGTCAGATTGTGCGCCGTCTTGGGGAGGGAAATGGAGAGGGAGAGGGAGAAAAATTTAAATCTCAAAAGCTTATGGAAGTGATTGTTGATAAATCAAAATAAATTAATAATAATTAAAAAAAAGAAATGGGAACCAAGGGGCTGCTGTGGACAGAAAGATAAGGAGTTCCAGCTTGGACATGTGGAATATGGGGACATTTTCACTTGGAAATGTCTAATCTGTGTTTGGAGCTCTGCGGAGGGTTGGATGTGGAATCTGGGCATCGTGTAGAGATGATAATGGGAGTGAGATGAAATCACCAAGTGAGAGGGTATAGAGAGAGAAGAAAGGAGATGAGGGCAAGGGAGGGCAGATGAGGGGAAAGGGGAGGAGAGGAGAGGAGAGATTGGCCTCTACAGTAGAGGTGGCAAACTCCTGTGGGCCACAACACTCGCTGTGATTGGTAAATATTTGACAAAAGAAATAAAAATGCAATAGAACACAGATAATGTTAACATGTGGTTTTCTAGGCAGATATATAGCTGGCAGGGACCTCATGTAGGGCTTCTTTCCCCTTCTCCCCATTTCTATTTGATTTTGACCCCACTTCTTTAGGGCACAGAAATTTCAGATCTAGGAGGTGCAGTAGAAACAGTTTACACTTTATTTCGACCGTCTCATCTTGACGAGGCACCCGCCCAGAGTCGGTGCTGACTTGCTTTAACTGCACTGGGTATAATAAAGTCCTTTGTCACAGGCCCCTGTTTCTTTCCAGCCCTCGAAGCGGGGTATCTGTCACAAAGCCCCCTTATGGCTTTGGTATGGTAGCCTCCACAGGGGGAGGGACCTCAGACATATTCAGTCCAACCCATGCCCGGACAAAGCGTCCCACAGATGGCCATCCTGACTCTGCTTAGAAACCTCCAGCTTGGGCCAACCTCCAAGGCAGCCCGTCCCTCTTGGAAAGCTTCCATCAAGCCTAAGTTGGACTCCTTGGTGCTCCTCTGGGGCTGAACCCTTCTTCCCTGGAATAGCCCTTGACATCAAAGGGAGAGCTTGGCCCTGTGGAAGGAAGGCAGGATTGAAAGTCCCAGAATTAAAAAAAAAAAAGAAAAAGAAAGTCCCAGGATTACAGGTCTAGGAGGCCAAGTCACTATAAAGGTGAGGAAACTGAGGCACAGGGAAGTCCAGTGACTTTCCCACGGTCACATAGGTGGTAAGGGTCAGATGTCAGATCTTCAACCTCCAGAGCCATTTCCTAGCTGTGCCACATACTGTCTGTACGTTCTAGGGTAAGTCACCTTAATTCTCTGGGTCTCAGTTTTATTTTCTAGAAAATGATAGGGTTGGATTAGATGACCTCTAAGGTCCCTTTCCATTCTATATCTGTGATATTATGACTTCTCTGGGCCTCAGTTTTCTCTCCTGGATAATGGACCTCTAAAGTCCCTTTCAGTTCTAAACCTATGATCTTTTATCTTCTCTAGGCCTCAGTTTCCTTTGATGTAAAATGGGGGTGGGAATAATAAATGGTCCGTGAGGTACCTTCTACTTCTTGGTCTGGTTCTTGGCCTTTCCCTTGATGATTCCATCCTGAGTCATTGGAACGGTTGAGTGTTTTATTCTTTTTCTGATATGAGCGTGGAGGGCTGGTTGGGGGGCTGGGGCATAGCAATGGTGCCAGGGCATGAGACCCTCTGTAAGCTCTTGTCTACCTCCTCTTCCCCACAGCACGAGCTGCACCATCGGGATGGTCCTTCGTCTGTGGAGTGACACCAAGATACACCTCGATGGAGATGGGTGAGTGGGGCTGAAAATGGCTCCTTTGAGGAGGGGGCTGGAGGAAGACCCCGTCACCTCTCATTCCATCTCCTGCAGGGAGGTATCGGTCACAAAGCCCCTCGTGGCATGGGAATTATAGCCTGCATGGTGGAAGGGACCTCAGCCATATTCAGTCCGACCCATCCCTGCACAAGGTGTCCCGTAAATGGCCATACTGCCTCCGATGAAAGGCCTCCAGCTTGGGGCAGCCCACCACCAGCCGTGGCAATGAATGATGGGCACAGACGTGTTGAGGGGGGTGAGCCAGGGTTCCATCTTGGACCCTTATGGAAGGGGCTGCAGTTAGTGAAGACCTTCATTAGGAAATAGAGCCTAAAGGCACAGCCTGGTGAGTTTTCAGAACGAGACTGTTTTTGAAGGGAGGAAGGGAAAGAGGGCGAGTAGAATCACAGCATGTTAGGATTAGAAGGAACCTTGGAAGGGCTGGCATAGAGCCTCAGAGCCCAGAGGGGCCTTAGAACAGGAGATGTCAGGACTGGGAGGGGCCTTCGAGCAGGGATGTCAGAGCTGGGAGGGGCCTGAGAACAGAGGATGTCAGAGCTGGGAGGGGGCTTAGAACAAGGAATGTCAGAGCTGGTGGGGGCCTCAGAACAGGGAATGTCAGAGCTGGGAGGGGCTTAGGACAGGGGATGTCAGGGCTGGGAGGGGCTTAGAACAGGGGATGTTAGAGCTGCTGTTCTGCTCTACTACTCTGTAGTTCTGTCCATTCCCAGAGCACTAGAGGGCTCTCCCTTGTGGCCACGCCTCTGGCATTGCCCCAGCCCAGCATCAGACAGGTGTTGCCCCATCCCAATCCCAGCCTGTTTGTTTAGGGAGTGTGATTTCTCACATATAGCAAGTTTATTTTTTCTTTCTTTTTCTCAGTGGATTCAGCGTGAGCACAGCAGGAAGAATGCATGTCTTTAAGCCGGTGTCTGTCCAGGCCATGTGGTAAGTGTCAATGCACATTCTCATGGGCTGATGGCAGAAACGGGGGAAGAAGCATCATTTACCACCCTCAGCCGCATCCCCATAGGCTGCCTTAGCTCTCCTGGGTGGACATCGATGGACAGGGTGTCAGTCAGCAAGCTAGACTTTGCTCAGTGGTTTTTATTTAGTGCCTGTTAGAGGCTTTCCTTTTCAGGTACCCAGCGGCATCCTATAAGAAGTGAGCTGGGAGGGACCTTAGAACAGGGAATGTCAGGGCTGGGAGGGGCCTTAGAACAGGGAATTTCAGGGCTGGGAGGGGCCTTAGAACAGGGAATGTCAGGGCTGGGAGGGGCCTTAGAACAGGGGATGTCAGGGCTGGGAGGGGCCTTAGAACAGGGGATGTCAGGGCTGGGAGGGACCTTAGAACAAGAAATGTCAGGGCTGGGAAGGGCTTTAGAACAGGGGATATCAGGGCTGGGAGGGGCCTCAGAACAGGGGATGTCAGGGCTGGGAGGGGCCTTAGAACAGGGAATATCAGGGCTGGGAGGGGCCTTACTGAATGTTATTTCTAGAAATGAACTTTTAAAGTCTGTCTAGTCTAGCCTTCATTTTCACGAAGAGAAAAGGCGGCTTGGATCAGTGAACAGATCTATGTCCTGCCTCAGACACTTACTGCAATATGAGCCTGGACAAGTCACTCCACGCTGTCAAGCTCAGTTTCCTCATCTGTACAATGAAACAGATTAGATGGCTTTTGAGGTCTTTTTTTAGCTCTATATCTATGATCCAGTTAAAGAGAGACCCTCAGGAAGGAGGGAGTGTTCCAAAGTCATATGGATACTTGAATCCACCTTCAGAGGGTACACAGGCCCACATGTGGCCGCAGAGGATCATATGGCTATGTCCGGGAGATCCATCCCATTTCTGTCCCTACTCCAATGTCACATTCTTGTGTTCTTAGTATCATATTCAACACACCCACTTGGGAAGTTCCAGGTGCTAAGGTTTCTGAACCTCCCTGCATATGTAAGACCAAAGTGACCAAATCAGCCCTTTAGCTTTTCGGCGTGGTTCTGCCTCCCCAGACGCCAGCCTGCGTCCCTCTGGGGCTTGCTCACGTTGGCCTAAGAGTGGAAGCAGGCTTAGGTTAGGAATCCATCATGGCGACCCTGTTGTGGTTAATGTGTTCATGATAATGGCAACTCCAGAAGTCACTCTGACTCATGGAGTTTTTCTGAGGTAAACTGTGGCATGAAAAAAGAGAAAAAAATCATAGGTCAGGATCCTGTTCTGAGAGACAGTTTGCTGATCTATCAGATGAGAATAACATACCTATTTCACAGGGCTATGGATGGGAAGCTTGAAGTGTGTTAGAAATATAAAGCTGGATTCAAGTGGGATGGGGCTGTCCCACTGCATTCTGGGACATGGGGTCAGCGTAGTGCAGGGGCAAGTGCCTTGGGTTTGGAGCCAAAGCACCTGGGGCTAAGACGGGGCCAGTCTGCTGTTTACTACCTCGAGGACATTGGGCAAGTGATTACCCTATTTGGGCAATGACGGAGTTGGGCCAGATGGCTTCTAAGGTCCCTTGCAGCTGTCAGCCTATGCTCCTATAATCCTAAATCACTTTGAATCCTGTGGGCCTCAGTTTCCTCCTCTGTAAAGTGAGCTGAAGAAGGAAATAGCAAACCAGTCCAGTCTCTTTGCCAAGAAAACCCCAAATGGAGTCACAATTGAGCAAGAGCTGACCAGCAGCCGAAGCTCCATGAAGGGAGGGATGGTATCATGTTTATCTTTGCATCCCCAGTGCTTAACACAAAGCATTGCACATAATTGGTTCTTTATTTTATTTTTTGCAAGGCAATCGTGGTTCAGTGACTTGTCCAGGGTCACACAGCTAGTAAGTGTCAAGTGTCTGGGGCTGAATTTGAACTCAGGTCCTCCTGACTCCAGGGCCAGTGCTCTATCCACCACGCCATCTAGCTGCCCTGACATAATCGGTTCTTAATAAATGTTTCTTGGGCTGAATTAAATTGAAAGAAGCCAAATCTCCATCGCTCGCCCATCTTTCCTGCCTGGAGAAGGATACACCCAGAAGCCCTTGCCCATTGCCAGGTCTCATCTTCCATCTTTCCCCACCTGCAGGTCTGCCCTCCAGATTCTGCACAAGGCTTGTGAGGTGGCCCGGAGATACAACTACTTCCCTGGAGGCATGGCCCTGGTGTGGGCCACCTACTACGAGAGCTGTATTGGCTCTGATCAGAGCTGCATCAATGAGTGGAATGCTATGCAGGACCTGGAGTCCACGAGGCCTGACTCCCCTGCCCTCTTTGTGGACAAGTAGGTGCCAAGGTCTCCCCTTCTCCTCCGTCCAAGCTAACTGGGTGTCCCCACCACATCCCACATCCCTCCCTTCCCAAAAGAGGAATCCACTCTCAAGCTGGCATGGGGAATGTCGAGTTTTAGACCTAGAAAGGACCTTAGAATTTATGAAATCTGTAAGAATATCAGTCCTGGAAAGGAGCACAGAAATAGAACACAACATTAATGCTGGGAGGGGCCTTAGAACAGGGGATGTCAGGGCTGGGAAGGGCCTTAGAACAGGGGGTGTCAGGGCTGGGAGGGGCCTCAGAACAGGGAATGTCAGAGCTGGGAGGGGCCTCAGAACAGGGAATGTCAGGGCTGGGAGGGGCCTTAGAACAGGGGATGTCAGGGCTGGGAGGGGCCTTAGAACAGGGAATGTCAGACTGGGAAGGGCCTAAGAACAGGGGATGTCAGGTCTGGGAGGGGCCTCAGAACAGGAAATGTCAGGGCTGGGAGGGGCGTCAGAGCTGGGAGGGGCCTCAGAACGGGATGTCAGAGCTGGGAGTGGTCTCAGAACAGGGAATGTCGGGCTGGGAGGGGCCTCAGAACAGGGAATGTCAGAACTGGGAGTGGTCTTAGAACAGGGAATATCAGGGCTGGGAAGGGCTTTAGAACAGGGAATATCAGGGCTGGGAGGGGCCTCAGAACAGGGAATGTCAGGGCTGGGAGGGGCGTCAGAGCTGGGAGGGGCCTCAGAACAGGGGATGTCAGAGCTGGGAGTGGTCTCAGAACAGGGGATGTCAGGGCTGGGAGGGGTCTCAGAACAGGGGATGTCAGGGCTGGGAGTGGTCTTAGAACAGGGGATGTCAGGGCAGAGAAGGGTCACAAAACAGGAGATGTCAAGGCTGGAAAGACCTGTAGAACAGTGAATGTCAGCTGGAAAGATTTTTAAAAGTCACCTAGTCCTGTTTTTTCACTTTAGCAGCAGAATTGGGAAGAGTAAAGGGCAGTGATTTGGCCAGGGTCACACAGGTGGTTAGTGGCAGAGCTGAGTACAGAATCTAAGTCTTCTGCCTCTCAGGCCAGGGCTTCCCAGACACCTCACTCTCCCAGCCCTACCTGGCAGCTGCCCTCAGCCTTGTATCTCTCAGCTGCTCCGAAAGAATCTCTCCTCCTCTGATTCCATCTCCAACCTGACCCGAGAGTGGCTGGCATCTTTGATCAGGATCCCAGGGTTCTGTTTTTTTGGTTCCCCATTCAGGGCCCCTCAGCTGTTCCCCATATCTTTGAGGGACTTTCCAGAGACACAGCCTATGTTGTGACCTCTGCCCTGCTCCCTTCCTGTTAAAAAGTCCTGGCACCTCTGACCAAGGTGTTACAGGCAGGGGCCATGGGCTCTTCCAGCAGGCTTTAGTCCAATACCTGCTTCCACAGTGCCCCCCCGCCAAGATTCCTGGGATTTCCTCAGTGTTCTTTCTCCCCTAGGCCAACGGAAGGGGAAAGAACAGAGCGCCTCATCAAAGCCAAGCTCCGAAGCATCATGATGAGTCAGGACTTGGAAAATGTGACCTCCAAAGAAGTAAGAGAATGAGTGTCCCAGCTTGGGTCTCTGTGGTGCCGCACGGTTCACAAATCTCTTTCCAGTTCACAAAAGCACTTTCATCAGAAAGTGCTATCCCCATTTTACAGATGGAAAAACTGAGGCTCGGGCAGAGGATGTGACTAGCCTGGCGTCACAGGACTAGTAAATATGAGAGCTAGGTTTGTAGAAGCCCAGAACCCAGAATCCCAGAGTTGGGGAGGACCCCAAAGGCCATCCATACCTGAAGAAATCACCCCTCTAGAATAAGGGCTTGACTAGTGGTCATCCTTCATCCAAGTGGCCAGCAGCCCTTTCCCCTTTTGGACAGCTCTAGTTGTTAGGAAGTCTCTCCTGATATCAAGCCTCAGTTTGCCTCTTTTGCTTTAGTCCCACCCAGTGATCATTTATTAAGCACCTGTTGTATACCAGGCCCTGTGCTAAGTGCCAGGGATACAAAGAATGGCAGAAGACAGTTCCAGCTCTCAAGGAGCCTCCAGCTATTGGACATACAAGACATGCAGGGTGTCCGAAAAGTCTGGGTGTGAGTTTAAGCTTATTAAAGCCTAAAGCTTGGGATCTGTAAAATTCTTCTTAAAATATTCTGATAATTGTATTTCCATATCATGGTTTCCTTTCTAATACTGTGTTTTTCATTTTATACATTTGAAAACATGAGACTGAGCAGGAGTCCATGGGTTTCACTAAAATGCCAGAATGGTCTATAACCGAAAGAGTTAAGGACCCCTCATCTAATCCAGTGCTATCATTTTACAGATGAGGAAATCGAGGCACAGAGAGGTATAGGGATGACTTATAAAGAGTTTGCAGTCCAATAAAATTCCTCCAAATTTTTTTCAGGTAATCCAGCCACACCTCCCCTATCTTTTCCTTCATTCATCTTGTATCAATCCATCAATCAGTAAACATTTATCTGGCTCCAACTGTGTGCCAGGCACTGTACTAAGCCTTGGGAATACAAAAAAGAGGCAGAAGACAATCCCTGCCCTCAAGGGGCTTATAGTCTAACGGGCAGACAACAAACAAATATGTTTTGTTGTTGTTCTGTGGTTTTCAGCGCAACTTTTCATGACCCCATTTCTTGGGGGGGTTGCCATTTCCTTCTCCAGCTCATTTTAGAGACGGGGAAACTGAGGCAAACATGATTCAGTGACTTGCCCAGGGTCTTATAGCAAGTTAAATGGCTGAGGCCAGATTTTAACTCTGGAAGTCTTCCTGATTCCAGGCCTGGCGCTCTATCCACTGCACCACTTAGCTTCCCCTTCTGCCACGGACAAGCTGTATCCTGTTCATAGCTGGGAGCTGCAAAAAAAAAAAAAAAAATCAATGTAAGGAAGAACTACCTTACAATCAGAGCTAGCCGGTAGGACAGACTGCCTCTGGAGGTAATGAGCTCCTCATCACTTGAGGTCTTCAAACAAAGGTTGGATGACCACTTTTCAAAGATGTTGTCATGGGGATTCTTTTGGGAATCTGATTTGGAGAAGATGCCACTGAGTTCCCTTCCAGCTCTGAAATCTTGTGCTGGAAAAGACCTATGACCAGTCTGGTCAAGAAATTACTGAGCTTTAAAAGAAGAAAAAAAAATTTACTGAGCTATCTTACCACAGAAGCCTTGAGAAAATTTTTATTCTGGTGTTATTTTCCCCTCTAAAACAAAAAAAAAAATCACATAGGAATCCAAAAATAACAGCCTACAAAAATTTTTTTCCTGTGTGAAAACGAGTTTAATTTCCTTCAAATTTTTATATCTCCTCTTGTCCTAGACTGTATCTCACGCCTTTTGGTCCCCATGGGTGATCATTTGTGGGCTTGAGAATATATTTGAAGCCTTAAATCATACTGTGACAACATGCTTTCAGTTACTTATCTAGTGGAAATCCCCCCATTTTGCAGATGGGGAAACTGAGCCCTTCTGTCATCCAGTAAACTTGTGGCCCTCTGTGAAATGAGGGGAGTGGACAAGATGGCCTCTAGAGCTACAATCTGCTTCTTTCATCAGCTCTCATGGTTTAATTAGTATTGGTGAAGATGACTCACAGATATATCTGTACCTATCTATCTACATATATGTATATATTCACTCATGCATATGTGCATACATATATACATACCTTTCTCTCTTTCTGTCTCCTCTTCTCTCTTCCGCTCTCTACTTTCTCCCTCTTCCCCCTCCTCTCTCTCTGTCTCTGTTTCTCTCTCTGTCTGTCTGTCTCTCTCTCTCTCTGTCTCTTTCTCTTCTCCCCCACCGCCATCTCTTACCCACCCCACATCACCAGCTGTGCATTTCAGCAGCCCTTCAAACTTAGCGGGTCCACAACAGAACTCCTGGTCTTCCCCCCAGACCCTTGAATCCTCCAAACTTGTGTGTTTCTACCTATCAGAGGTGCCACCATGCTTCCAGTCGGCCAGATGCATGATGTCAACGCATACCTTACACCCTCCCTTTCTCCCCCTCCACTCCATCCCTCGTTTGCCAGATCTGGCCATTTTTGTGTCTCTCCTTTCCTTCCCTTCTCTCTACTAATAGGGCTACATAGTGTTTGACACAGCCTTTAATAAGTTTTTTTCATTCATTTTTTTATTCTAAACCTAGTGCCCTCCTTTCCTAATTGCCTTGCATTTTAATAGCCTTGAATTTATCATTTACTTTCTTTATATTTATATATAATATATTATATTTAAATATATTTCTATATAATATTTATATTATGTATAAATATCATAAATGTAATACTTGTAGTATGTAATATATTTATATTTCATCTTTGTACTTGGATCCCCTGATATAATATATAAGACTGTGAAGAGCAAGAATTGTTTCATTCATTGTCTTTGTAGCCTTTCAAAGCCTGGCATCATAGTAGACATAGAAGGCACTTAAGTGCTTTTTGATAATTCATTTATGATCAAGCATTTATTCATAATAATGATATCATAATAAGAGCTGAAATTCATAGAGCTCCTTAAGATTTGCAAAGCACTTTACAAATATTTTCTCATTTGATCATCACAGCAACCCTAGGAGGGAGATGCTATTATTATTATCCCCATTTTGCAGAGGAAGAAACTGAGACAGACAGAAGTGAAATGGCTTGCCCAGAGTTACACAGCTAATGAGTGTCTGAGGGAGGTTTATAACTCAGGTCCTCTTGACTCTAAATCTAGCCCTCAGCCAGCTACCTGCCTCCTATTATTAAGCGCTTAATTTGTATGCCAGGGCAGCTAGGTGGTACAGTAGATAGAGCACCAGGCCTGGAATCAGGAGGACTTGGTGTTTACACCTAAAAATTAATTCCCACATATAAAATGTCCACAACAGCTTATCCCTCCCTCTCTATCTACCTCTCTTTCTTTGCATTATTATAGAATACTGAGGTATCTCAGTATTATAAATCAGTATATAAAACACTGATATAGTATATACCATTATGTGTGTGTGTGTGTGTGTGTGTGTAGAGCAGATCACCTTTTTTTATATCAACACATACTCAGGGTATATTCCTAGTAACAAAGATTATTGGGTCCAAGGGTATTATTATTTTTATGACTTTTATTATACTCTGTTCAGCTCATCTTCCAAAAAGAATCTTCTAATCTGCAATTCCACCAGCATTGTATGAGTTTTCCTACTTTTCCACAACATCCCTTCCCTCCAGCATTGAGTTTGGTCACTTTTACTTATTCTTGGGAATGTAATGGATGCATAATGATACCTCTGTGTCATTTTCATTTTTATTTCTTCAACTGCTAGTGAGGTTGATCACTTACTTGGTCAGATGTTTATTTTCAGTATTGTGAACTCTTTTGTAACTTTTCTGTTCGTATCCTTTGACCATTTGATAATTGTGTGTTACCCTTGAAAATGTATCAGTTCCTTATAAATATGAGATATTAGGTTCTCTTCTGTTATGATGATGCAATAATATAAAAAAAATCACATTTTCTATGGTGCTATATATAAGGCTTACAAGCCTTTTCCCTCGTAATATGCCTGACAGAAGCAGCATGAGAAATATTGCCTTCGTTTTACATTTGAGGCTAAATGACTTGCCCAGAGTCACAGGGCTAGTAAATATTACAGCCAAGTCTTCTGTTTCTTTAAAGAGAGTTTTGTGACTGAACCCGTACAAGTCCTGGTACTATGGTAGACTGACTCCCATATATTTCCATTTTATAACTATTTTGAAGGAGACTTCTCTTTTTGTTTTTCCTCCTGGGTTTTCCTACTGGTTTATAGAAATGCTGTTGATTTTTTTGGAAGGAGGAAGGGAGCATTATCCTACTTTGCTGGAATTATACATTTCTTTCTCAGTTACTTTCTTTGTTGATTCGTTGGGGTTTTCTAAGAGTAAAGCATCACGTCATCAGAAAATAAGGATAATTTTGTCTCCTCTTTGCTATCTTTATCCTTATATTTCTTTGGCTTGTCTTATTGCTGTTGCTACCATTTCGAGAACTGTATCAAATAACAGTGAGAAAGGGAGGCATCCTTTTTTTACTCCTGCATTTACTGAGAAATCCAGTTTTGTTTCTCTCTCGCATCATGTTAGCTTTTTTATTTCAAATCTAGGGTCCTTTCCTCTGTATCTGGAGTCCTCAGTGTCCCATAATTTACTAAGCCATTTGGGTACGTTTATGTTGTTTCTAGTTCTTTGCAATTATGTATTATACATATTTTAATATCTGTACATGTTATATATATTAATATGAATACTCTTATACATATTTAAATAGATATACATATTTAAATAGATATCTTTTTTTTTTCTGCTGATATATTCAATGTAGGTCCCTTGGTTTTTTTGTTTTATTTTGAAGTTGTAGTGTGCAGGCTGTTGTGGTCCATGCCTGTAATTGCTACACCTGGGATAGGCTGAGCCTTCGAGATCAATTGAGCTACAGTGGGCTAAGCCAATCAGATGTCCCCCTGTCGGGCACCAATATGGGGAACTCCTTGGAGCCAGGTACTATTAGGCTGCTGAAGGAGGGGAGAACCAGTTCGGGTGGAAAATAGTAGGTCAGAGTTTTCATGCCATTTGGTAGTGGGATCAGACCCATGACTGGCTTCTGAACTTTCAGCCTGAGTGAGATACAGTTAAACAAAACCAGACGCAATGTGTCATAGCGTATCGAGGTCTGTCTCTAGGTAAGTAACTAGGTTCAAGTCAAGTCATTTAACTTCTCAATGACCCAGGCATTAGACTATAAATTGTAAGAGTTACCATTTTGTCAACATGGAGGAAACTTCCCCACTAGGGATTCACTGCTCTGATATAATCTCTGGTCTAGACCCAAACCCAAAACAACACAAAACTCAGTTATAACTTCTGGTAGTATAGGCAATACTCTGATCCTCTCTGAGATGAAAGGAGACACTACTTTTTTTTTTTTTTAATGAGCTATGGCCCATGCTATGGTTTTTTTCCTTTGGGGAGAAAATTGTCTCTAAATAATTACTCTTCCTGACATTTTTCCACTCCACAGATACGCAATGAATTAGAGAAGCAGATGAATTGCAACCTGAAGGAATTCAAAGAATTCATTGACAATGAGATGCTTCTCATCCTGGGCCAGATGGACAAACCTTCCCTCATCTTTGATCACCTCTATCTGGTAAGAGGCTGAGACCCAGATTACATGTATGGCATCGTTTTTTTAAAATTATTATTATTAATTTATTTTGATTTATCAACAATCACTTACGTAAGCTTTTGAGTTTTAAATTTCTTTCTCCCTCCCTCCCCAAGATGGCGTGCAATCTGATATAGGCTATACATATACATTCCTGAAACATATTTTCACATTAGTAATGTTGTAAGGAAGAATTAGAACCAATAGGGGGAACCACAAAAAAGAGAAAACAAAACAGAAGGAAAAAAATAGCAAATAGTATGCTTTGATCTGCATTTAAACTCCACAGTTCTTTCTCTGGATGTGGATAGCATTTTCCATCATGAGACTTTTGGAGATGTCTTAGATCCTTGTATTGCTGAGAAGGGTTAAGTCTATCAATATTAGTCATTGCACAACTGTGGCTGTCACTGTGTACAACGTTCTTGTGGTTCTGCTCACTTCACTCAGCATCAGTCCATACAGGTCTTTCTAGGTTTTTCCGACATCCACCTGTTCATCATTTCTTATAGCACAATAGTATTCCATTACATTCATATACCACAACTTGTTCAGCTATTCCTCAATTGATGGGCATCCCCTCCATTTCTAATTCTTTGCTGTGGCGTCTTTTTTCAGGAACATGAATCAATCCCTGAGGGCCCAAGGGTTTGTGGCAAATCACTGAGAAAACAGCAGGCTAAGGGGATCAGTGACTTGAGAAACAAATTTTTTTCTTGTCAGGGAGAATCCCCAGTAAAGTTTTAGTTCTGGAGAGCAGTCTGTAGGTCTGTTCTCAAGGCAGTTGTTTAAAATGTGGTTCATTACTCTCAACTCTTCAACTGGTCCTCATGCTCTCTTCCACCCCTAGTAATATGTGGACTCCTTTGAGTGCCCTCTAGAGTGTTAAGGAGCTTTCAGCAAACATTAAGTGACCACTATGTTTTGTGCCCTGTGCTTTCTGTTGTGAGAGATTCAGAGATAAAGAAAACAGGCCACCTTCCATCAGAAATCATGTGATCGAGTAGGGACTGATAAAACCCTTTCGCAGATAAAAACAATACTGAATAGAATGGAACAAGTGCCTTAAGGTTTACCAAGCACTTTTCTCCCTGTCTCCCTGTGATAGTAATACAGTCTGTATTTGATCCCTATTTTACGGATAAAGAAACTCAGACTCAAAGAGATAATCTAACTTGACTAGAAGCAAGGGGATTGTCTGAGCCAGGATTTGAACCCCAATCTGGATCCAAATACAGTGCTCTTTCTGTTATACCCCCCTGCTCTGTAGTCCAGCCCCCTCATTTAAGGAAGAGGAAATTGAGGTCCAAAGACATTAAAGAATTGGGCCAAGGAAGAAGAATCTTAGAATACAAGAGCTGGGAGGAAGCTTAGGACACAAAGAGTGTCAGAACTGGGAGAGACCTTAGAACATGGAATATCAGAACTGGAATGAACCTGAGAACAGAGTGTCAGAGTTGAAAGGGGCCTTAGAACATGGAATGTCAAAACTCAGAACTGAGAGTATCAGAGCTGGGAGGGACCTTAGAACAGAGATTGTCAGAGCTGGGAGGAACCTTAGAACAGGGAATGTCAGGGCTGGGAGGGGCCTTAAAGATCATCTCCTCCATCACCTCTTTTAATAGTACAGTAAACAGGCCCAGAAAGGTCAAATGATTTGCCACAGAATTGGGCAACAGGGTTTGGGGGAATGTCCCACGTCTGATTTCTTTGCTTCTAAAGGAAATCCTCCTGCCCATTGTCTGTCTCTCCACTAGGTGGCGTTCCAGGCCGAAGGAAGGTGTTGGCCTTAACTGGGGTTTAATTACCTCGTTAGCAGGGGTTAGCGCTCTGTATCACTTTTTCCATGATCGCTCCTAACGGAATTTCAGGATTTGAGCCATTCTTTTTCCCCCACCCTTCCCGTTCCATGAAGTGAATTCTAGGTCAGAGTAGCTTAGCAGAAAAAGCAGAAGACAAAGGCAGGAGAAGTTTGATAAAGGAGAAAAAGCCCTGGTTACTTGTAAAGACCCACTTTGGCCTTCGAGAGAACAGATAATGAAACTTCTGTCTTCTCCATAGAGAGGTGGGGAGTTACAGGGACAGAGCGCTACATACACCATCAGGCAGAGACATTCTGCAGACTGCCTGCTTAACTCCTACAAGCTAGGGTTCCGTGTTTGGGGGTTGTTCTAATTGGAAATGACGGTAATATGGAAACAAAAGGCATCAATAAATTTTGACTTCTAGAATTACCGGTATTGGATTCAGAGGATCAAGTTTAAGATTCATCTATACTCTCTGTGCCTTCCTAGGAAAATCACTTCACCTTCCAAGCCTCAGTTTCCTCATTTGTAAAATAAAGATAATAATGCTTGTACTACCTGATTCACAGGGTGGTTCAATTCAGCCAACATTTATTAAGCACCTGTTGTGTGCCAGGCACTGTTTTCATGAGGACAGTCCTAGGAAAGTATATTTACATTATTACTGTAACCTTATTTTTATGTTCCTAGTAAAATATTAGCTCCTTGGGAGTGGGTGCAATTGTTTATTTTTCCTTTGTATCCCAGGCACCTTACACATCTTACACCTTATACCTTATCTATGGAGGTCATAGGCATTTAATAAATGCATGCTCAGTTATCCATCGAATTGTCCTAGCTCTGCCAGTACCTTGCCTTGTGGCCTTGGACAAGTCCTTTCCCTTCTTTCAACCTGTTTCCTCCTCTGTAAAATGAATCAGAGAATTGGAGAGCTGACCAGAACCTATTCACCATCTGGTCCAACCCATACATGAAAGAAATTCCTACTCTAACATCCATGACTCATGTCTTTGAAGGCTTTGAAGGCCCTTCCAGCTCTAAGATTCCAGGTCACGGGACTGTCTCTTTGGACTGAGAGCCAGGAGGGGTCTTAGAGGTCGCCTAGACCCTCCCCCCACCACACACACACACAAACACACACACACATTTTACAGTTGTAGAGGCCAAGACATGGAGAGGGCAAGGGTAGTAATGACCAGAGCTGGGATTTGAAGGAATTCCTCATGTTCTGTTTCCTATGCTTATCATTCCATG
>NW_020941065.1:10950167-10950262 GCF_900497805.2 Vombatus ursinus | reverse complement strand
TGTGTGTGTGTGTGTGTGTGTGTGTGTGTGTGTGTGTGTGTGTGTGTGTGTGTGTGTGTGTGTGTGTGTGTGTGTGTGTGTGTGTGTGTGTGTGT
>NW_020941065.1:10949621-10950157 GCF_900497805.2 Vombatus ursinus | reverse complement strand
GTGTGTGTGTGTGTGTGTGTGTGTGTGTGTGTGTGTGTGTGTGTGTGCAGCCCTCTGCTGTGGTTAGGCCCCCAGGCCCTTCTGGAAGGGAATCCTTTGGGGAAGCCCCAGGACACGTGCTCCTTGGCTCTTGGGAATCCTTAAAGTGCTCTACTTTGTGGTTGCTGAGAATGGACATGGAACCCAATACCAAAGTGATGCTATTCCCAGTCTCCCCAGAAATTCTCTCACTGACCTTAGGAATGTTTTTCCAAGTGAGTTTTTAAAGGACACTTCCTCTGGAAGGCCTCATTTTGTTGGAACTAAGATAAGGACAAGGAAGGAGGGAGCTTCTCCTGACTCTGTGTTTCCATAAAGCTAATGGGTCACATGAACAATTACATAATGGAGAAAGGGTCTGCTTGGTTCAGGGCTGGAAGAGGGCTTAGGATGGATTTTTTTTTTAGACCTAAGAGGAATATTAGAACTTAAATCAATGGTTTTGTCAGGGCTGGGAGGGGCCTGAGGAACAGGGGATGTCAGAGCTGGGAGGGGCC
>NW_020941065.1:10944151-10949611 GCF_900497805.2 Vombatus ursinus | reverse complement strand
GCTGGGAGGGGCCTGAGGAACAGGGGATGTCAGAGCTGGGAGGGGCCTGGGAACAGGGGATGTCAGAGCTGGGAGGGCTTAAGGGCCATTCCTTCTATCTCAGCCTCAATTTACCAAGAAGAAAACTGAGCCTCGGAGGTTAAAGAGGTCTTCCCACAGCCAGAACCCAAATCTCTTGCCACCATTGCTCCCTCCAACCCCCCCACCAGCTCCTTGGTCCTGAGATCGAGGACAGAGTGGTGAATTACAAGGGAAATTTCTTTGAATCAGACCCTTCCACTTGATACCTTGGCCTTGACCAAACCCTTCCGCAGCAGTGACTCTAGGGCCAGACCATGGGTGTTCCCTGAGGCTACGGCCATCTGAACATGTTGGGATTTCTGTGTATTCTGTGTTTCCTAGGGCTCTGAGTGGAATGCATCCAATCTGGAGGAGCTGCAGGGCTCAGGGTAAGTACATCAGGGCCCATTTAATCAGGCCCAGAGAAGGCTGCCATTGACCTTAAGCCTCAGGAGTAGAGGCCTCCAGTGGCTGTCCAGGAACAGACTATTGCCCGTTCCACCGTCAGCAGCTGGCAGAAGCAATTAGTGGCTCTGACAGATGCACTTCAAAATGTCGTTCCCTGAATGATTCATGAGACTCAAATGGTCGGGCTTTCTGTTTTTTGGTGGGGAAATGGTTTTTCAAAGAAACCCAAATGTCATAGATGAATGTTGAGACTGCCACGGGGTCTCAGAGCAGGAAGGGGGCCTTAGAACATGGGATGGGAGAGGCCTTAGAATAGAGACTGTCAGAGCTGGGAGGGGCCTTAGAACATGGAATGGGAGGGGCCTTAGAACAGGGAATGTCAGAGCTGGGAGGGGCCTTAGAACATGGGATGTCAGAACAAAGGAGGAGCCTTAGAATATGGAATGGGAGGGGCCTTAGAACATGGGGTGTCAGAGTTCTCATTAGCCTTTCCCAGTACCCTCTTTTCTACTCAGAATCCTAGAAGCTCAGAGCTGGCAGAGCCCTCAGACTGTCTTGTCCAGCCCAGGCCTGGCACTATCCCCTTTGTACCATCTTGGCTAAGGGGTCATCTCGCCTCTACTTGGATGCCTCGGATCATGGGATCAGAGATTTTGAGCTGGAGGGGACCATAGTGGAGTCCAGGCCAAGCCCTTCACTTTACAGATGAATGATCGGCAAATATCAATTAATAACTTGTTCTGTGCCTTGCTCTGTGCTAAAGCCTGAAGATAGAAATACAAAAAAGAGACAAGCCCTGCCCTCCAGGAGCTTTCATTCTAATTAGAAAAGAGGGAAGGGAAAAGGCTGAGGTGGAGCCCTGGGGCAGTAGAATCATGTATCCTTACCTGAAGCTCTGGTAGGATTGGCTTGGTTACTGTGCCCAGGGAGAGAAGGAGGAGGGTCCAGGAAATGGACGTGTAGGATGAGAGCTTGGACTCTGTGACATGGAAGGATCCTAGGAAGGTGAGAGAGGCCTGCTTTACTCTGCACAGGTCAGACAGACCACATCTAGAGGGCCATTGGAACCCAGGATGGCTAAGGGGTCAGAGATCATGCGATATGTATGAATCTATCAGCCATCATAAGCACAGCTCTGCCAGGCTCTGTGCTAAGCTCTGAAGATATAGATACTTATCTGGGCACTAGTCCCTGCCTTCCAGAAGCTTCCGTCTACTGTGAAGATTAGTTGGAAGACATGCAGATTTTTAGCCTGAAGAAGAGAGGGCTGAGAGTAGGGCAGTAGGAATTGGAGATGAGGATCAAGTAGCTGGCCCCAAATATTAGAGGCAGCTGGGTGTCACAGTTCCTAAGTCACTGAGTTCAAATCCAGCCTCAGATGTTTACTAGGTGAGTGACTCTCAGCAAGTCACTTTAACCTGTATCTGCCTTAGTTTCCTCATCTGTAAAATGGAGATGATAATAACACCTCCTTCACAGGTTTCATTTCTTGCTTTTTTTTTTTTGAGGATAAAATGAGAATACTTGTAAAGTGCTTTGTAAATCTTAAGGCAATATATAAATAAGTTATTATGAAAAGGCCCACCATGTTGAAAAAGAATGAGTCTTGCTCTGGTTGACCCTGGAGGGGGAGATCCAGGAACAAGGGGGAAGGTTGTAGAGAGGGTCATTGAAGCTTCTTAACCAAGCTGTCCAAGGGTGGGATGGGGATGGCCAGGGTTCCATGGGCTCTCCCTCACCGGGCACCTTCAGGCACCAACTGGAAGGCCATTTGTTGGGTATTTTTGTAGGTTGTTTTTTGGGTATGGGTTGAACTGGATGGCCTCTCAGGTCCCTTCCAGTTCTGTGTATCAAATTATTAAGTCTCTTTGGTGGATTCTATGCAGGGGACCAGAGGTTTTGTTTTTTTTTAAAGCTATTGATGGTTTATGATACACAAAGAAGGATGTTGTAAACAGAGACGAAAAGGAGAAATCCAGGGAGATTTGAAGAGGGCAGATCCCAACTCAGGCCCCCTGAGCTGAGCTTTGAAATCAGTCAGTCAGCAAGCATTTATTAAGCTCCTACTATGTGCTGGGCACTGAGCTAAGCATGGGGGATACAAAGAAAGGCCAAAACCAAAACAAACCAGACTGAGCTGTTAGGGAGCTCACAGGGCAATGGCGGCACAACTCAAACCCAGGTCCAAACCAGTTCTCTGTCAATTGCACCTCCCTGCCTTGAATAAGGTGGAGATGAGGAGTATGTGAAAATGGCTGAGATGGTTTAAGGAACATCTGGTAGCCCGAGGTTGTAGGAAAGTGGTGTCTCTTAAGGGCAGGGGAGGGCTAAGTGTTAATTATTGTGAAACAAGACAGGAGCAGTGGTTGGATTCAGGTGGTTGAGGACTTCTGATACCAGGTAGAGCTGATACGTTCTCCTAGAGGCCAGAGGGAGCTCCAGAAGATTTTTGAGTAGGGGAATAACAGGGTCACCTCGAGCCTCTGAAATCAGTCATTCAGCATGCCTTTATGAAGCACTTTCTAATGTGCCAGACACTGTGTTTTGCTGCTGATCTGTTTTCTTCTTGGGGCCAAGGTATGACCTTTTCTCCCCCTAGTACGAATATTCTCTTGGGGATGGTCCAAGGTTCCCTTGAGAGGGTCTTAAATACCTGTAAACTCAAAGAGCATTGAAGGAATTGAGGACGGATTGGCTTAGGGAGTGACTTGAAGCAGGGAGATCATTTAGGAGGCTGGTATAATTGTCCAGGTGAGAGGTGATGGGAGCTTGATGCTAAAGTGATGTAGAGGGTGAGGAGAGGAAGAAGACAGTTATGCCAGGTAGAAGCCCCAGGTCTTAGCAGCTGGTTAGATGTGGGTGATAAAGGGGATATATGAGTCTAGGATAGACTGTGAGGGCACACCTGAGTGACCATGACAAAGGTGCTGCCCTCCACCAAGACAGCTAAGTTGGATGGAGAGACCAGTTTTGTGAGGGAAGATCATGCATTCAAGTTCAGGTCATATTGAGTTTGAGATGCCAATTGGGTTTGCCAGGACTGACGCCCAAGGGAGAAATCAGGAATCTCTGATTACTACTCACTTAATTCCACTGTTGGTTTTTTTTTAAAATAAGGTGTTTTGGTTTTTTTTACATCACCCTAATTTCTCCCTATAACAAATATAACAAATAGTTACTTTAGTATTTTAAAATACTATATAACAAAAAAATAATAAAAGAGAGAAAGAATGGAAAACAGTATAACTGATCAATACATTGAAAAAGTCTGAAAATATATATGTACAACATATAAAATGTACAACACTCATGGACCTCTCACCTCTGTGAAAGGATGGAAGTGAGAGTACCTTCTCATATCTCTTTGTTAGAGTACCATTTGATTGTTATAATTTTATAACATTCCTTTCTAAATTTTTTTCTTTGTGGTTCTTTCCATTTCTTTTTTTTACTTTTCTTTTTTGAAATAACATTTTTCCCCAATTATACGTAAAGACAATTTTTGATTCTTTCCATTTCTGTTGTTGTAGTCCTTGTTTATGTTGTTTTCTTGACTCTACTCCCTTCATTCTGCATCAGTTCATATAGATCTTTCCATGCTTCTCTGTATCCAGTGCATGTATCATTTCTTAGATTGCAGTACAAGTCCGTGACATTCACCTACCATACTTTGTTTCTCCATTCCCCAGTCGATGGGCATCTACTTTGTTTCCAATTCTTTGTCATCACCAGAAGTCTTTTCATTAGCTTTCAAGCTTTAGAAAGTGTTGGATATGTTCTCTTTTCAAAAAAAAAAATTTGTTTCAGGGAACAAAAATCTATTTTCCTTCCTACGCCCCACCATTTAAAAAAAAAAAACCTAAGAAAGAAAAATAAAGTCTTTGTAACCAAGATGTATAGTCAAACAAAACACATTCCCACATTGGCTTTGTCCAAAAAATAGATGTCTCATCGTGTGCCCACAGTTGCTGGGATTTTCTGAATAAATACTGGCCTCCTGCCTGCCAGGAACAGTGTGGGGAGGCCAGAAGCCCTCACTCCACAGCAGGATGGGAGACAAATGTTCCAATCTGGATTCCAGGGAACAGATGTCTGAACATTGCTATTATTTTTTTTTAAAGGGGGGGAAAAGGAAAAAAAAAAACAAACAGCTCAGGGAGACCAGATCACCCTTCGGCGGGTCCACCCTCATGGCATCCACGAATGACCACACTTAAAAGTCAAGACTAAACAAATCCCAAAATACATTTCTGGGGCTACTGGAGATGTTTTCTTTCTCTGGAAAGTCTGTTTGAAAAGTGAGGGTGGTGATAAGCCGTGGCTTGAGCCCCCATGCCTAGAAGATGCTTTCTTACGGTAATAACAGCTTACATTTCTGCAGCACCTGACAGGGTTTTGTAGACATTAGCTCATTGGAACCTCCTCAAAATCCTGGGCAGGAGGAAGGATAGGAGTCATTGCCCATTTTTTACAGGTGAGGCTAGCCAGGGTCCCGGAAAGGTGAAGTCACTGGCTGAACGGCACCCACCATGTCGGCAGCCAGGCCAGGATTGAAAGATCCAGGGCTCGGGCACTGGGGCCTTTCCAGTCCAGATGAGATCTTAGCTAGGCCCTTTCCCTTCCTTTTTCTGTAATTTCTTTGAATTTACAGAGCGGCTGAAATTAGAGGTATCAGCCAAGAGAGAATTGCAGAATTGATGTGAATAAACTAACTAATAAACTAAGGAACTAACAGAAAAATGTGCCCAACTTTTGAAAAACATTTTAAGTGGGATTTTTGTTCTCATTCTAAAGTATTTCTGAAGTCTGCAAGGGTAGAATCAAAGGATATCAGAGCTAGGAGAGCCCTTAGAACAGGGAATGTCAGACCCAAGAGATGCCTTAGAACAGGGAATGTCAGGTCTGGGAAAGCCTTGGAAGAGGGGATGTCAGGGCCGGGAGGGACTTTAGAACAGGGAATGTCAGGTCTGGGAAAGCCTTGGAACAGGGGAT
>NW_020941065.1:10938830-10944141 GCF_900497805.2 Vombatus ursinus | reverse complement strand
TTTAGAACAGGGAATGTCAGGTCTGGGAAAGCCTTGGAACAGGGGATGTCAGGGCTGGGAGGGACTTTAGAATAGGGAATGTCAGGTCTGGGAAAGCCTTGGAACAGGGGATATCAGGGCTGGGAGGGACTTTAGAACAGGGAATGTCAGGGCTGGGAGGGTCCTTAAAACAGGTGATGTCAGGGCTGGGAGGGGCCTTAGAACAGGATGTCAGACCCGAGGGGTGCCTTAGAACAGGGGATGTCAGGGCTAGGAGGGCCTAGGAACAAGGAATGATAGACTTAAAGGGGGCCTTTAGAACTTGGGTATAGAATGTTAGTGCTGGAAGGAAACTTTAAGGTCTGTCCCCCAGATTTGTAGTGTCAGAAACTGAGGCCCAGAGAGAAGTGAATTGCCTGAGGCCCTCTGGAGCTTGAAAGAGGCAGAACCAGGCCTGGCACACACATCTCCTGCTGCCCAGGTCCTTCTGTTCATTCCACCTGGTGGACAGTGGTGGGGGTGGGGGTGGGGTGGGAGGTGGACATGAGGCCTTTGGGAGGGGAGAAGAGAACAGGTTCAGGCCTCATCCTCACTCCTCCCCTTGTCTCATGTTCTTTTTCATCACAGTGTTGACTACATCCTAAACGTCACCAGAGAAATAGACAACTTCTTCCCAGGCCTCTTTGCCTACCACAACATCCGGGTCTACGATGAGGAGACCACGGACCTCCTCGCCCACTGGAATGAGGCATATCATTTCATAAACAAAGCCAAGTGAGTGAGGGGAGGCACACGATTGTAGGGAATCCCCAGCTTGGGCTTGTCTCTGAGTTAATCAACATTTATTAAGCAACTGCTGTGTGCCAGGCACTTCGAAGAGTGTGGGCTGTTCTGGAGCCCAGGGAGAGAAAACACCATGGCAAGGGTTTAGTAAAGATCTCATCTGTGCCAGCCTCAGTGCTGGGTCCAGGAGGCCAAAAATGCCCCAAATGGTCTCTGCCCTTAAGAAGCTTCCATTCCATCAATCCAATATCAGGATCATGGCTGTTGTGCCTACTTCCCAGGGCTTTGCAAACTCTAAAGCACTTTATGAATCCAAGCGATTATTATTATTAATAACAACAACAACAGTAATTGAGAAGCAGTGTGGCCGAAAGGGCAGAGAGCTGCCCTTGAAGCTTACTTCGAGTCTTTGTCAATCGTGCCCTTTGTGAGCCTGGCCAGCCTTCAGTGCCCCGGGGCAGCTCGGCTCTCACATTTCACAGCAGATTGCGGATCTGTTTAATGAAGGGACTTTCCTCCTTCTGGAGTTCCCAATACCTAATGAAATCCCAGCTCGTTGATGGCTTCCTGGGCCATTCTCACTAATCTGAAAGGTGAGGGGCCCGGCAGCCTCAGCGACTGAGCACAGGATGCCGAGATGGTTCATTCGCAGTTTGTCTATTTAAATGTGCGGGAGCAGAGAGAATTCGGGCCTTTCAGTTTAACATCAGGAGATAAAATAATCTTGGCCTTGGGAGAGCGCTCTGGTTCATGAAGCTCTCAGGGCTCATTTGATCAATGAGGCAACCCTGCAAGGTACGACAGGGACTCCACCAGTGATTTTCCCGGTTCTGGAAACTCCTGGATGAGGAGCCTCCCCAGGTGGCGCGGTGGATAGAGTGCCAGGCCTGGAGTCAGGTAGATTCATCGTCCTGAGTTCAACTCCAGCCTTGGGCATTTACTAGCTGTGTGACCCTGGGCAAGTCACTTCACCCCGTTTGCCTCAGTTTCCCATCTGTAAAATGAATTGGAGAAAGAAACGACAAAACTCCAGTATCTTTGCCAAGAAAACCCCAAATGGGATCACAGAGAGTTAGACACAACTGAAAAAAAATGACTGAATAACAACACCTAAACACTAAGAGGTTACATCATTTGACCAGGGCCTCACAGTCATTATGAGCCCCAGGTGGGACTTGTACCCAGGTCTTCTTCATTCTGAGATCCTTTCCCCGAGATACCAAGCTGCCCTCCATTCTTTCCTCTATACTTTGTATAGAGAAAACAAGTCTATAATATTAAAATAATAATATCAGCTAGCAATCCTAGAATGCTTTAAGCCCTGCAAAGTACTTTACAAATATTACCTCATTTTATCCTCACGACAACCCTGGCAGAGGGAGGTACTATTAGTGTCCCCATTTTACAGTTGAGGAAACAGGCAGAGGTGGAGTGTCTCGCCCAGGGTCACACAGCTAGGTAGATTTGAAATCAGGCCTTCCTGACTCCCAAGTCCGTTGCTCGGTGTACTTTGCCACGCTGCCCCCATGATGTAAACACTTGCTACCCTCGAGAAGCTTATAGTCTCCAGCTGGGGATAGAGGGTTGGTGGTGTGTGATGGATGCACAGGTAAGTGAGCTGCCTGATAGAGTGTGTTAGGGGCAGAGAGAAGAATCAGACAAAGAACTCTAGGGAGACTGGGGGAGGAAGTGGCCATATGACTCTCAAAGGCCGAACTTGTATTCAAACCCACGTCTGACTCCAGATCTGGCCCTTTTCCCACTTTACCATATGTGCATCTTGGCCCTGGCTCTGACACTTTCTGTTTGACCTTGAGAAAGTCATCCTCTGTGCTCCCTCAATTTTTTCTGTTAAAAAAAGGGGGGTGGGGGTGTTAGACTCTGTGACCTCCAAGGTCCCTTCCGGTCCCTGTAAATCCTAACTCTTCTGCTTCATAGACATGTGCCACTTCCCTGGGCCTCCATTTTCTCACCTGTAAAATGGGTATAATATTGGCACTACTTATATAAACCTTAAAGCATTATGGAAATAAGAGCTAATGGGTTCTTTTCTTCCAAGGACCAAGATATACTGGTCTCTTCTTCACCCAGCGCCTGGCACTGAGTAGGTACTCAGTAAGTGTTTGTTGACTGACTATATTCACGTCACAACGGGAAGGTCCAGAAGTCCCTTAAGAGAGACTCTTAAAGACTTGTGGGCTCCAAAGAGCATTGATTTGGAACATGGAATTTGAAGGGAGGACGCCGGCACATCTCACGCCCCCCTCCTCCCCGGCCGGCAGAGCAGCTGTGGGTAGCATAAACAGTCTGGCTGCCAGATCATTACCTTCAGCCCAAATAAAGGTCTGCCCATTCCTTATTCCAGGTGCTGCCCTTCCTTCCTCTAGCCAAGCGAGCCAAGCCAGGCTGATCTCCCTCCCCTCGGGCCCCCCTGGCACGTCTGTCATCAAATCACCCCTTTCCCCAGATTCCTGAGGATAGTGAAAAGTCTTCGTTTGGTGCCAGGCCATGAGTTCTGGAGCTCAAAGGCTGTTTGATCTGGGAGAAAGAGGTCCATTTCTAGAATACAAGAACAATGATTAGAGAAGTCTAGAACTGCAAGAGATCTCACAGGCCAACTGGTCAACCCCCACATTTTACAGTGGAGGGAGCAGAAGCCCAGGGGTCAAAGACATGCGGGCTCCCCGATCTCAGGCTGGAAGGGCCTTCACCTAGTGACGAGTTCCTAGGCCAACACCCTCATTTCACAGAGGAGGAAAAGGAGACTGGGAGAGTTTGACTCACCCAGAGTCACACTAGTAGTGAATACCCGGCAAGATCTGAACCTGGTCCTCTGGCTCCCAAGTCAGGGCTGTTCTCCCCTGCCCCACCCCTTCCAAGCGTTATGACACAGAATATTAGACCTGGAAATGCTTACTGCTACATTGCTATTTATCATAAGGCTTAGAGCCAGAAGGGGCTTTCTTTTGGTGAGGCAATCTGGGTTAAGTGATTTGCCCAGGGTAACACATCTAGTAGGTGGCAAATGTCTGAGGCCAGAATTGAACTCAGGTCCTCCTGACTCCAAAGCTGGAGCTCTATCCACTGCGCCATCTGGCTGCTGCCTTCTTTTTTTATTCTTTTTTTGGTGAGGCAATCTGGGTTAAGTGACTTTCCCAGGGTCACACAGCTAATAAGTGTCAAGTGTCTGAGGCCAAATATGAACTCAGGTCCTCCTGACTCCAAAGCCCACGCTCTATCCATTTCACCACCTAGCTGCCCAAAAGGGGCTTCGTGTTATCGTTCAGTCGTTTCAATGGTGACCCCATTTGGGGTTTTCTTGGCAGAGATACTGGAGTGGTTTGCCATTTCTTTCTCCGGCTCATTTGACAGGTGAGGAAACTGAGGCAAATAGGGTTACGTGACTTTCCCAGGGTCACACAGCTAAGTGTCTGAGGCTAGATTTGAACTCAGGGTCTTCCTGATTTCAGCCTGGCGCTCTATGCACTGTGGTGCCACCTATTCCCCCAAGAAGGGGCTTGAATATCATTTCTTCTAGTCAAATGGCTCTGCCACCGTTCGTTAGACACAACATTCCACGGCCATCCCAGATGCCTGGAACGCTCTGTCTCCTCCCCTGTGTCTGGCTTCCTCTTTCTGCAACACCCCGCTCAGCTGCCGCCTCTTAAGCAAGGACCTTAAGCCCCGACCCCCACCTCCCCAGCTATTAACGCTCTCTCCTTCTAGAAATTACATTGCAGTCTTTTCTTTCCTCTTCTCTTTGTGCTCCAGACCTCTGATTCTGTAACTGTAAGGTACTCCCAGTGAGGAAATTCCCTTCCCCAATGCAGATCAGCACCCACTCTGAACCTTGCCATCTTAACTGAGTTGCCTGAGGTGGAATTTGAACTCAGGTCTTCCTGACTCTGAGCCCAGCTCTTTGTCTACTCTTGCATCTAGCTGCCCCTATTCAAATCAATTCAGTCATGGTGTGGTGAACAGGGCCTAGGAATTGGAATTGGAAAGAACTAGGTTCAAATCCTGCCACAGACACTTAAGAGCTGTGTGACCCTGGACAAGTCAGTTTAACTCTATCAACCTCAGTTTTCCCATCTATACAAAATGAGGATTGGCTGTACAGCTTTTAAGGTCCTTTAAACTCTAAAGCTATGGTCCTATGAATTAAATTGAATTAGAGCCAGGCTTGAGCTGGACCTCCTAAGAAATCTGGCTCCAATTGCTCTTTGTTCCCTTTTCTCCACAGGGAGGCTGCTGCTCCCTGACCCCCTGGCTTGTGTCTCACCTGCTTTTCTGCCCTGCCCCACCCGGCCCCTCTCAGATGACAGACTCCCCCATAGGATTTTCTCTGGGGCCAGGCCTGACTCCCCCACAGGATCTTTTTTGGGGCCAAGACCTGCCTCCCCCATAAAATCTTCTCCAGGGCCAGGGCCTGCCTCGCCTCCCCCATAAGGTCTTCTCCAGGGCCAGGGCCTGCCTCCCCATAAGATCTTCTCCAGGGCCAAGGCCTGCCTCCCCATAAGATCTTCTCCAGGGCCGGGGCCTGCCTCCC
>NW_020941065.1:10934880-10938820 GCF_900497805.2 Vombatus ursinus | reverse complement strand
AAGATCTTCTCCGGGGCCAGGGCCTGCCTCCCCATAAGATCTTCTCCGGGGCCGGGGCCTGCCTCCCCATAAGATCTTCTCTGGGGCCGGGGCCTGCCTCCCCCATAAGATCTTCTCCGGGGCCTGGATCCTGCCTCCCCCATAAGATCCTCTCCGGTGCCAGGGCCTGCCTCATTGAGAGCTGCCTGATTTGGAAGCTGCTTCGGGAGCCTGGACTAGGTTTCCCAGCTCCATCCCAGATATACCCATCGTAGACCTGCTCTCACCAGGCCGAGCCAAAAGCCGGGTCCCTGGGCAGGGCCTGGCTTGGCCTAGCTGATGTATTTTTCAGTTTGGGGATTTCCTTTCATGGGTGTGTTGGTACGTGTTCTGTAAACATCCAGGGCAGGCAGGCTGGGGTGGGATGGTGAGGCGGGTGGGGTGGGTGGCCTGATGAAAGGAAAACCTCCATGATTTTCAAAAGCTCAGTCTTGCTTCTTTCTTCTCCTCACCTGGCCCCGGCCTCCCCTTCCTCGCTAGGAAGAACCATTCCAAATGCCTAGTGCACTGTAAGATGGGCGTCAGCCGCTCTGCCTCCACGGTCATCGCTTACGCCATGAAGGAATTTGGCTGGCCCCTGGAGAAGGCCTTCAACTATGTGAAACAAAAACGAAGCATTGCCAGGCCCAACGCGGGCTTCATGCGGCAGCTGTCTGAGTATGAAGGCATCCTGGACGCCAGGTGAGGGCGTAGCCCCCTGGGGGTGGACAGCAGCGAGAAGAGCTGGGTTCGAATCCACCGCCAGTACTCACGGGGGTAACTCTACCTAGAACCGTCCTTCTAGGGTGGTTGTGAGAATCTCATGAGAGAATGTGTACAAAGTGCTTGGCAAAGCTGGGGAGAAAAGCACTATAGAAACGTCAGCTGTTATTATTATTATTATTATTATACTGGAGATGGGTTGGATTGGATGATCTTTGAGGTTCTTCTAATTATGTATCCTACCCTATAAACACAGAGCATTTTAGATCAAAAGCTGGAGGGGACCTTGGGTCACTGGGTCTACCCTTTGTGTCTTACAGTTGGGGAAATTGAGGCCCAAGGTCACACCAGAAGGATCGTAGGTCTCGAACTAGAAAGGACTTTCAGAGGCGTCTAGCCTAATCTAGAGATGGAGAAACTGAGGCCCGGAGAGACCATAGTGGGATTAAGTAGCACAGCCAGGTTTCAAACTCAGGGCCTCTGGCTCCAGATCCAGCCTCTTTGGGGCTACCTCTAACGTTCATTCATCACTGATGTTTATAGAGCGCTTTTAAGATTTGCAGAGATTCAAGGATGTTATCCCAACAGCCTGGGAGGCAGGTGTTACTGATAAGACTGTCTCCATTTTATAGGTGAGGAAACTGAGGCAGACAGCGGTGAGGTGATTTGCCCAGGGTCACTTACACAGCTAGTAAGCATCTCAGGCAGGATTTGAACTCAGGTCTTAAAGACTCCAGGCCTGGTGCTGTATCCACTGGGTGAGCCTGGCTGCCTCACTAGCCAGGGGAGGACAATTTTAGGATGGCTAGAAAATTGAACATCCCTCTCTAGTCCCCTTTCCCCCTGGATGGCCAACTCCTCTGGGAACTAATTTGGAAGGAATTCATTAACAGTTGGCATTGTAGAAATCACAGGATGTATTGTCAGGAGCTAGGTGGGTTGAGTCCCTGCCCACCCCCTTGGGGCTGGGTGACTTCCCCCTCTCTGACCTCAGGGTCCTCCACTGTAAGATGAGGGCGTGATTCTGCCCCCTCCCCCATCCTTACCTGCTTAAAAGCAGTGGAGATGCCCTGAAGTCAGGAGGACCTGAGTTTGAATCTGGCCTCAGACCAAACACTTGACACTTAATAGCTGCGAGACCCTGGGCAAGTCACTTAACCCCAGTTGCCAAAAAAAAAAAAAGGTGGAGACAACTGAGGAGTCATGGGTGGTGCCCCATCGGGCACTGACCCCATGCCCAGTCCCATGTTCATTGTGCTCTTGAGAGACAAGGGATGCTCTGGCAGGGTTAGACCAAGGACAGAGACTATTCCTTTATATCCCCAGTGCCTAGGACAGTGTCTGGCATATAGTAGCCACTTAATAAATACATGTTGTAGGGACCAATCCAGTGTGTGCATGGCATGTAGGACAAGTCAACAAACATAAATTCTGGCAACACAAAGAAAGAAAAACTAGGCCCTGCCTTCCCGGGAGCTCACAGTCTACTGGGGTTGATGACTTACAAACAACTTTGCACACCCAAGAAATGGATGGGTCAGACTGGGGATAGTAGGCAAAGGGAAGGCACTAGTGTTCCAGGCGCTCCGTGATCACAGGTTGGGTGATGGACTGAACCGCCATAACTCAGTGCCATACGTGGGACTGATGAAGGACAGCTCACTCCTAGTTCTGCTCCATTTGCTCACTCCTTCTCTTGACTTATGATGGCCACGCTCTTTATAAAGCCCTAGCAGGGGTACCTTTGGACAGCTTCGTTCCCTTTTGGGGGCCTCAGTTTTCCCATCTGTAAAATGGGATCGCTAGGCAGTCCTTCCTGCTTGGAATCCCACTGTTTTAGAACCCAAGCTCAGAAGAGCACCACTGGGAAATCGGACCCCCGGGGCATGGTCCTCTGGGTTCAGAGATTTAGGACTGGAAAGGGTATTTGTTTTTCTGTCCCTGGGTTTTACAGAGGAGGAGTCTCAAGGTCAGAGGGGGATCATAGATTTAAAATTGGAACAGACGTTCCAGGTCACCTGGTCCCTCCTTTCCTACTGAACATGCTGTGTTTCCTCATTAGATTATACACTTCCAGAGGGCAGGACTGTCTTTCTTATTGGTGTCCACAGCATCTGGTAGGTGCTTAATATTGAATTGAATTGAAGATTGAGGAACTAAGGCCCAGGGAGGGGAAGGATCTTACCCAGGCCTACTGAATATGCAATAAATGCTGGACCTAGGATTTGAAACCAGAAAGCTTGGACTGCACGTACAAGGCTCTTCCCATGGAACCATTAGCCACATTGGGCTTGTCTGTGACTAGCATTGAGCCCTTCATTGTTATCATGACCTCTAGCGTTTTCGTAGGACTTAATTTTTTTTTTGAGGCAGTGACTTGCTCAGGGTCACACGGTAGTAAATGTCTGAGGTCACATTTGAACTCGGGTCCTCCTGATTTCAAGACCAGTACTCTGTCCACTGTACCACTTAGCTGCCCCAGGACTTAATTTCCAGAGATCATTGTAGTAGCCTCCAAAGGGTGTCAGGTCGGAGGATTGTTTATGATGGTTTCAGATGGGGAAACTGAGAAATGGGAGAAATTAAGTAACTTGACTGAAGTCCAAGGGTTAGTGGCAGGGCTAGACTCACGCCTTCCTATGCCTATCCTAATGAGTGAGGAGACTGGGGCTGGTTCTCGGATGATTTCACCATTCTGGGCCTAACCCCTGAAGGAGGAACGTGGCTCCTGCCTAACCTCAGAGCCTGGCCCTAGATTCTGGGGACTCTCAGCACCTTCAGGAACCCGTTCCTGACTCTTATCCCCACTGATCTGCTTGGCAGTGTAGACCTTTTGTGAAGTTTCAGTACTGGAAGAGACCTCGACAAAATACCAGAACTAGAGGTAGCCTCAGAACAGGGGATATCAGGGCTGGGAGGGGACTTAGAACATGGAATGTCAGAGCTGGGAAGGGCCTTAGAACATGCAATGTCAGAACTGGGAGGGGCCTTAGAATGGGGGAATGTCAGGGCTGGGAAAGACCTTAGAACAGGGAATGTCAGTGCTGGGAGGGGCCTCAGAACAGGGAATGTCAGGGCTGGGAGGAGCCTTAGAACAGGGAATGTCAGGGCTGGGAGGAGCCTTAGAACAGGGAATGTCAGGGCTAGGAGGAGCCTTAGAACAGGGAATGTCTGGGCTGGGAGGAGCCTTAGAACAGGG
>NW_020941065.1:10928273-10934870 GCF_900497805.2 Vombatus ursinus | reverse complement strand
AGCCTTAGAAGATGGAATGTCTGGGCTGGGAGGGGCCTTAGAACAGGAAATGTCTGGGCTGGGAGGGGCCTTAGAACAGGGAATGTCAGGGCTGGGAGGGGCCTTAGAATGGGGAATGTCAGGGCTGGGAGGGGCCTTAGAACTTAGAACATCAGAGCTCAGAGAAACTCTAGACAATCAAATGTCAGGTCTAAGAAGGTCCTTAGAAGAGAAAGCTAAAGGTAGATAGGACCTTAAGGATCACCTAGGCCACTCCCCTCCTTTTAAGCACGAGGACAGTGAGGCCCAGTAAGTGACGAGGAGGAGAGGACAGCTCAGCGTGTCCGAGTGCCGGGTGGGCCTTCGAGCACCGTGATTCCAGGCTGACCGCCCTCTGCCTTTTGTCCCCACAGCAAACAGCGCCATAACAAACTCTGGGGGCAGCAGACAGAGAGCAGCCTCCCCCAGGGGGCCGACGACCCCCCTGGCCCTGGTGCCTTTCTGATGGAGAGCTTAGATGCTGATCTGGAGGCCCGGCTGGTCGCCCTGGACAGCCCCAAGCAGCCTGGGCTCCTGGACAGTCAGGCGCCTGGAGGCCCAGCTTTCCCCTACTGCTTCCGCCAGCTCTCAGACCCCCTCCCCAATTCCTCAGGCAACGGGAGCGACTTGATCCAGCTGGAGGACTTGGAGAGAGACGCTCTGCTGGGAGGAGAGGCAGCACGGGAACCAGCTCGGCCTCCCCGGAGGGGGTCTGCTTCGTGTGACAGGGAGGTCAGGAAGAGGCTGGAGTTTGGGATCCCCAGGGCGTCGAGCGGCCCCCTGGCCCAAGTGGAGGAGATGGAGCGGGACGAGAGCCCGGGGGCTGAGAGGCGGGCCCGGCCCCTGAGCCAGCCGCTGGAAAGCCGCCTTCACCTCAAAGAAAACGTGAATAACAACAATAGCAAGAGGAGCTGCCCCGAAGATTTTGAGGTACGCTAGGGAAAAGGGGGACGTGCTGCCTCCCCCCCGGCCCTCCAAGCGTCTTTCTTCCAGCTCTGACGCTTGGTGTGACCTTGGCCAAGTCACATCTCCGCTGGAGCGGTAGCCTGGTGTGGGAGGTGGTGTTGGAACTGGAATCGTGAAGCCCTGGGTTCCAGTCCTACCTCAGGCACTTAGTAGCTATGTGACCTTGGGTTGGTCACTTCGCATCTTCTTTGTAAAATGAAGGGACTGAACCTGAGGCCTTTTCAGCCCTAAATCTATGATCCTGTGCTCTCGGCCTCAGTGAAAAGAGGGGATGGCCTCAGGTGATCTCCAGGGGCCTTTCTTTCCTCATCTCCCTAATAGGTCCCGTTTCTGAAGCAGCTGAAGGTTTTGCCAAGTACTTGCCCCCACCTTAGGTATCGCAATGGGAGTCTGCGAATCAACTGGGATTTATGAAGTCCCTGCTGTGTTCCAGGCTTGGTGCTAAGCACTACATTTGGAAAGGAATAAGGTTCAGAGGCCAGCTCTGTGACTAATTAGCTGTGTGACCCGGAGCAAATGACAGACTTCTCCAGAATTACAATCCATGCATTCTTTACCACATTGGGCCATCCCGGGCACAGTAACGAGAGCGATATGAACAGCTAGCATTTATGTGCTGCTTGAAGGTTCTCAAAGTGCTTTACAAACAATTAGCTCATTCGATTCCCTCCCATTTTACAAATGAGGAAACTGAGGCATGCAGAGGTTGAGTGACTTGCTCAAGGTCACACAGCTAGTGTCTGAGGGTGGATTTAAACTCAGGCCTTCCAGTCTCCAGCTCTATCATCCATTCTTATCTGCCAGATCTTTTTTTCTACTTGCAAATGAGTTGGGGTATGGGGGAAAGAAGGGTATAGGAGCCCCTGGACTCTTACTTCTTGTACCTCGTGCCTGGCTTCACCGCCTCAAACTCATGTCCCGAACAGAACTCATTCAAGTCTTACTGATTCTGTCTTCATAACATCTCCCGAATGTGCCCCCTCCTCTCCTCTGAAACTGCCCTCGTGCCGTGCAGACCCTCATCACCTCCCATCTGGACCACTGCAGTAGCTGCTGGGGGGGGGGGGTCTGCCTGCCTCAGGTCTCTCCCTACACCAGTCCATCCTCCATTCAGCCATTCAAGTGATTTTCCTAAAGCTCATATCTGATCATGTCACACGCACACACACTCCATAGACTCCAGTAGCTTCCTAACCCCTCCAGAATGTTTGCCATTCAAAGGCCTTCGTAACCCAGCCCCCTCCTACCTTTCCAGTCCTCTCACACCTCACTCCATAGCACGTACTCTTCCATTCAGTGACGCCAACCTCCTGGCTGTTTCTTGAACAAGATTGCCCATCTATCCCTCAGCTCTTGTCATTTTATCTAGCTGTCCCCAATGCCCATGATGCACCCTCTTCTCACCACCTCCTGGCTTCCTTTAAGTCCCAACTAAAATCCCACCTTCTACGGAAAGCCTTCCCCACCCTCTCTTAATTCAGTACTAATCACTAGATTACCTGGAGCCCATCTTTTGATGCTTTTAGTAACCTTTTGAGGTAGGTACTGATATTATCCCCATTTTACAGATGTGAAAACTGAGGGTCAGATAAGTTGGATAACTTGCCTAGAGTCATACTGCTGGCAAATGACTGGAGCAGGATTTGAACCCAGGTTTCATAAGCTCAGACCCAGAGCCAGAAAAAAACCTCTGAGGCAAAGAAGCCATTCGATCCTGGATCTAGAGTTTAAGGGAACCTCTAAGGACATCTGGTTCATCCTCCTCTTTTCACATTTGAGGAAACTGAGGCACAGAGTGGTTACCTGACTTGCCCAGGATCACCTAGTTAGTACGTATCTGAGGTGGGATTTGAACTCAGGCCCTGTGACCCCAGAACCACTTCCTCTGGACCAGACTGACTTTAAGTTCAATCCTCCATCCATTGGACCTGGCTCCCTCCTTAGAAAATAAAATAAGGCAATTGGGCTCAATTGGAGCCAGAGTTAATATCCTGGCTTTGTACCATACCCGTACGACACTGGCCAAGTCACATCATCTCTTTTTGACTCAGTTTCCTTTATCTGCAAAATGAGATTAGACTAGATGATTTCTATCTAAGGTCCCTTCCAACTTCAAAACTACCATTCTGGGTTATACTGGGTCTTGGAGAAAATCTTCAAAATTATCAAGCCCAGATCTCCCGATTTCCATTTGAAGAAACTGAGGGCTAGGGAGAGTAAGTGACTTGCCCAGGGTTATACAGTTAACACACAGCAAAGGTGGGTTTTGAACTAGGTCTTTGGACTCCAGAGCCATCTCTTTCTTTGCATCTTATCATACTGATTTGGGCCTCATAACAACCTCGTGAGGAAAGTACCACGGATATTATTGTCCCCATTTTACAGATGGTAAAGCAGACACTCAGGGTCACACAATTACTAAGGGTCAGGAGGTAGAATTTGAACTCAAGTCTTCCAGGCTGCAGTCCAGCCCACTGGTCAGGCTGCCTCTCTGACGTGAGAATTTCCCACCTTTCCTTCCCCAGTTTTTAGTACCGTTTTGCCTGCTAAGTAGAGGGTCGATTACCTTTGTTCTCCATTCAGATGTTCCCATGCCCTATCTCACTGCGCTTTATTTCCTTCTAGCATGATGCCATATTTGGAATCCTTAACAAAGTGAAACCTTCCTACCAGTCCTGCACTGACTGTATGTACTCCACCCCAAGGGCAGCACCAGAGACTTTCGGGGAACAGTGCGAGAAACTCAGCTCCCCTGCCATCTGTACCCAGCCCTCCCTTCTGCCCCATCTTACACCTTCCCCAGTGGACCCAGCGTCCAGCAAGTCCCGGCTTCTGGAGAGACCCTCCCCAGGTCCTGGAGAGAGCTCCCCAGCCCTGCTCCCGGCCTCCTTTGGCAGGCTGGACGCCAGCGGCCGGCCTGCCGAGGAGCCTCCAGGCGGCCTTTCGGACCCTCCCAAGGAATCTCAGAAAGTCCTGGCAAAGCCACTAGGCCTCCTGAAGAACTCTCACTGTGAAAAGAGCCTCCCTAGCCTGGAGGCGGTCAAAGAAGACCCAGCCTCCAAGAAGGATGCCAAGGCCACCAAGGACCTGAGGCTCCTCTTGTTCAATAAAGAGTTGGCCAAGCCCACAGCCAGCAGCTACCTAATGCAGCACCAGGAGTCCATCATCCAGCTACAGAAGGCGGGCTTGGTCCGCAAGCACACCAAAGAGTTGGAGCGCCTGAAGGGGATCCCCGCTGAGGCCGTGTCCCCGCTCCGAGACAGCCCCACCAGCAGCAGGCTGGAAGCCAGCATCCCTGAGGAATGCCAAGAGCTGGTTCCCCCCCAAGGCGGGGCATGCCCCTTAGCATGCCCTCCTTCCCCTGGCGAAGCCGGAGGTGACTCTGAGAAATTGGAGGCTGCCCTCCCTCTGGAAGGAGCCTCCCAGAAGAGCTCTGGGCCCTCCTTCCTCTACCGGCTGGACCACACCAGCAGCTTCTCGAAAGACTTTCTCAAGACCATCTGCTACACTCCCACCTCCTCTTCCATGAGCTCCAATCTGACCCGAAGCTCCAGCAGCGACAGCATCCACAGCGTACGAGGGAAGCCAGGCCTGGTGAAGCAGCGGACCCAGGAGATCGAAACTCGCCTCCGGCTAGCCGGCTTGACCGTCTCCTCCCCGCTCAAACGCTCCCACTCCTTGGCCAAGCTCGGGAGCCTCAATTTCTCCTCAGAGGATCTGTCCAGCGAGGCAGATGTGTCAACCGTTGTGGACTCCCAGGATGCCAGGCTAAGCGAGTCCTCCTCACAGGAGCCCCATTCAGCCTCTAGGAACCCACCCATGACCTTGAAATTGTCAGGGAAGCCTTCCCCAGGAAACTTGACAGGTGCCCTGTGGATGGGCAGAAGCTGACCCGGACTTTTATTGGCCTTCCTCCCCACCCTCTGACTCATATTTTCACATGTTCTCCCCATTTCTTGTGGTCAGCTCCTGACATCTCGGTTTATCATCTAAAACTGAAATTATTTTAAGATTCCCTCGTCCTCTCTCAGGCCATAGCTGAAGGGGTTCGTGGGTGGGGAATCAATAACGAAATATATAGCACAAGAAAACTAGTAGACACCGAGTAGTCTGGAAGATTCAGGAATTCCCTACAGGTCACACAACTGAAATACCCAGGCTGTCCATTTCCAGAATAATGGTATTGGAGAAGCAAATCCCTCATCAGTACCCCACTGGGTTCCAGAGCCTGCTGAAACGCAAAGTAATCACAGTGATCCCATCATGGTGATCCCATCATGGCGGCCACAGGGAGCCCCACCTCATTTGGGCTCTTGTGGGAAGACTCTTCTAGGGCGACATCATTTCTACCTCTGTTCTGGCAGGGTTTTGTTATTTTGTTTTTTGTTTCATTTTGGGTTTTTGTTCTTGTTTAAAAAACAAAGAAACAAAAACAATATTCTGGTAACCCCCAAGGCTCGTTCCTGAGAATGACCACATCAGAAGGGACTTTTCCAAAACAAACAAAAAGTGTGGTTTTTTTGGTACCCCAAATCGTGTTAGAGACAGAACTTCTAACAATGGTTCAGAGTAGTGATGATAGAAATGAAAGGAAGATGCGGGGTACTGGGGTCCCCGGGCATTGCCCAGATTGATTGGCCAGGATTTGATCCCATTGAGGCGTGGCATCTGGCGTGCAGGTTGTGTTTTTGGAAGAGTAGGTGGGCAGGGGGTTGGGTGCCACCTTCTAACACTGTCAACACTGGCTGCCCAGGCTTGAGTGCCATCATGGAGGGCTTGGAGGTGAAGAATCCCACCATCTGGTCTCTCCTGAATTCTCTTCTTATACTGATCTGAATGTCTTGGAATTTCATGTTTTGAAAACTCTGGTGTCTCTGGATCAGGGGTCCTGTGGACAGGTGGATCCTAGGCTTTCTCAGTCTTTCTACTGTGATTTCTTCATGGAGACCTTAAGAAAATACCACCCTCAGGAAAAGGGCCAGCCCTCTCCACTGTACCCCATACATCCTCCATGAGGGCTGCGTCCTTCCTAACAGATCTGCAAGGGTAGGAAAGGGAGAGGGAAGGGGACAAGCATTTATTAAGCACCTACTCTGTACCAGGCACTGGGCTAAGTGCTTTACAAATGTTATCTTATAATCTGTCCTGATTATCACCAGGTCCTTGGGGGTACGCAGTCGCCTTGGGCCATTAGCACTCAACAGCTCAGGGTCAGCAGTTCACACTGATTTCCCACATCAGGAGTAGATGAAGACAATTGTGGGGCCTTTATTTGTTTTATTTATTTATTTTTTTGGTGGGTCATTTTTTAATTTCCTATGGTCTCCTCCCAGGGCATCTGGGAACAGATTCTCTGAGACAAATGAGCAGTTCCTTGAAGAACTTCAGAGATGTTTACAGACGTTCCCTATCGGCCACGAAAGGAGTCCTTGTAGAATGAGGAGGTAGAATTAGTGACCTCTGGTCCCTTGGCCTCTGACATGCAGGGTTCTGTGCTCTCAGGGCCCTTCCAGATCCAGGGTTCTGCGCTCTCAGGGCCCTTCCAGATCCAGGGTTCTGTGCTCTCAGGGCCCTTCCAGATCCAGGGTTCTGTGCTCTGAGGGCCCTTCCAGA
>NW_020941065.1:10922540-10928263 GCF_900497805.2 Vombatus ursinus | reverse complement strand
TGTGTTCTCAGGGCCTTCCAGATCCAGGGTTCTGTGCTCTGAGGGCCTTTCCAGATCCAGGGTTCTGTGTTCTCCGGGCCCATCCAGATCCAGGGTTCTGTGCTCTGCTGGCCCCAAATCTGCACTCCTGTGATTCCAAGGCCCTTGGTAGTGAGGGCCATAGGGGTAGATAGTAAATCTCAGATCTTACTTAAAGTGGCACAGGGGCGGGTTTGGGATCAGAAACCAGGTCCTTAGACTCTAATTCATTATCCCACTGGAGCGATGTGCAGCATTCTAGGACTCTGATTATAAAGCCCCTCCCAGTCCTGACACTTCCTGTTCTAAGGCCCCTCCCAGTCCTGACATCCCCTGTTCTGAGGCCCCTCCCAGCCCTGACATCCCCTGTTCTGAGGCCCCTCCTAGCTCTAACATTCTCTAATGGCCTTTCTAGCTCCAACTTTCTAAGTTCTGTGATTCTAAATTCTCTCCCACCCCTCGGTTCTAACGCTATTCTTTTTCTTTTTCCTCTCTACCTCATCCCACTAAAAAGGGATGAAGAACCATTTTTGAGTTGCTAGGATCTGGTTCAGGATGGGCACTGGGGACAGGAACACAGACTAAAATGAAGTGACTTCAGGCCCAAGGTCCAAGGGATTGTAGATGGAGCAGGGGAGATCTTTAACAACTAAGTCTCATCAGGAAAGCAGGCTCCCGGCTTAGGCCTGAGGGAGGAAGGCAGCCAAGTAACGCTCAGAAATGAACCCTACTAAGAGATCTTGAAAAAGAAGTTCCCCGGTGGTTCGCGGGGCACTTAAACTGCCCGGCCCTGCCCACCACCCTCTCAAGGAAACACATCACTGCAGAAAGAATGCCTGGGCCCTTTGCCTGCTCCCCCTGGCTAGAGCCTCCCCCTCTGCAAACTTTTCACCCATCCTCTTGGCTTTGTGTTGAACAGGCCGCAGGGTGAGCGAAGGGAGCTCCTGCTTTGGAGTTTTTCCATAATGACATTTTTGCCCTGGGCCAGGAACCTGGAAGCTTTCATAAAATAAAGGAGATTGGAGGGCCGAGGGAGCCGTCAGCCCAAGGGCACCTGATCTGGCTTGGGAGCCTGCCATTCAGGGTTCTCCACCCAGCCCTGCAATGCATAGGATTACAAAAGATGCCAATTTTATTTAGATTTTTAAAAACAAGCTCACAGCCGCAGTTAAGAACCCCTGAACTCAATGATCTTAGAAGAGTGAAAAAAAGGAGAGGATCCAAGTGCCCATCTCTGCTCTGCTCTTTACTTCCTGTATGACTTTGAGTAAGTCACTTCCCCCTTGGCTGTAGAATGAAGATGTTTGACTAGAGGTTTTCCAAAGTCCCTTCTAACCCTTACTCACCAATCCTCTGCTCCTTCCAAAACACCGTGATTTTAACTTTCTACTTCTCTTATTCTGTTTCTTGTTTTTGTTTCATTGTGTCTGGCTCTTCGTGACCCCATTTGGCTTTTTCTTGACAAAGATACAGTATTTTGCCATTTCCTTCTCTAGCTCATTTTACAGATGAGAAAACTAAGGCAAACAGGATGAAGTGACTCAACCAGGGTCACACAGCTAGTAAGTGTCAGGCTGGATTTGAACTCAGGTCTTCCTGATTCTGGCCTGGCGTTCTACCCACTGTGGCACCTAGCTGCCCCAATTTTCTATTTCTGTTCTACTTCTGTTATTCTTTTACTATCCTATCTTAGAAAGGCACAAAGTCTACAAGAAAGTGTCTGATCTAGACGGAAAGCATTGCGAGCTGGGATGGCTAATGGCAGGAATAGTTAATTCTTCAACTTGTCTTGAGCTATGACCTCTAGGACCTTCCCATCCCCCATCTTATTTTGAAAACATCCATTCCCCCCTCTCCCCAAATTTCCACTTTCCCCAGCTTCCCCTTATATTTGGTCCCGACTAGTGCTTTTATCAGTTCAGGGAACTCTACCCATAGAAGGTCTTCCCACTCGCAGCTATGCAAGTTCAAGCCTCAGAAGAGTTGGTTGACATTGAGAGGGAAAGTGCCTGGCCCATGGTCACAGGGCTAGTTGGTATCAATGGCAGGACTCGAGCCCACGTCTTCCCGAATCCAAATCTGGGCCTCCATGCACTGTAGTGTGCCCTCTTGAAACCCCCATAGATGTTTTGTTTTTTTTCTCCATCAGCCAAAATAATAATAATAATAATAAGACTATTCTCAGAGGGTTATCACCTTTTTGCCAAATTACTTCTCAGAGTAGAATGATTTTCAGGTTAAAATAGTCTTTAGAAAAAGGGGGTGATGAGAAATTTGTTCTCCATCCATGGCCCTGTGGGTGAGAGTGAGTTATTTTCCAAAGGGGTTCATTGGGAGAGCTGTGCAGCTGCTCTGCCGTTAAAGGGAGAAAGCTGTTGTGTGTGGGTCCCCTTAGTCTGTGCAGACGTCGCGGCCCATTTGGAGACACCACCACAAGGACGCTGGCCTCGGCATCTGCAAACCTGGCACCCGGGCTGGAGATGGAACTGATGTCCTGCTACTTCCCCTCGGGTCTTCTGGGTCAGAGCAAAGTGAGGGACTTGAAAGTTTCACACCATCCAGAGAAAGGGGCAGGCAGGGGAGGGCGAGCCTGTTTAGCATTAACAGGGCAGAGACCGGAAGGCATAGATTAGCTACTGAACTGCGCAGCAAAGAGCATCCCCAGGGCCTCCTGTGGACAGATCTGTGTCAAAAAGGAAAAAAAAAAACAACTGAATGGGCTGGAAACGCAATGAGTTTAGCCCCATCTCTTGGGCCGGCTCCATCTGCTCTCAGGGTTACCATTGCTCAAACCACATGATAGCCACTGGTAAAATTTGAGAGTGCTGATTTTGGAGTCAGAGGACCTGGGTTCAGATTCTGCCTGTATTCACTAGGTGTGTGACCTTGAATAAGTCACTTCCCTCGGCATCAGTTCCTCATCTGTAAAAGGTGGGGATGGGACTAGAAGATCTTGTGGGTTCCCATCCAGACCTAAATCTGTAATCCTATGCATATTGCCAATATATTTGGGATTCCCTTCTCTGGCTCACTGTAAAAAGCTTAGGAGAGCTCTGAGGATGAGGAAGAACCCACATTGGATACTGGGGACCAGCTTTGTCTTCCTTTGGCAGATGGAGGCTTTCATACAATGCCACTCACTTGCCTCAGTTTCCCCAGTTGCATTCCTTTTCAAGGAAGGGTCAGTTTCATCCTCCTTCCTGAGCTGCAGCTGCCTCTGGTTCTCAGCACAGAATCACAGGGCAGCATGCAGACTAGGAGGTGGGAAGGAGCTCTGGAGATGCCATGTTATTAGTGAAATCATGTTCCAATACTTGGACTCTCTGTCTGCTTTCTCCACCGTCCCTGCTTTCATTCTCAGTCTCAGTCCACTCAGCTTTTCCTGCAGACAAGGCAACAGGACACATCCCCATCTCCCTGAAAAGAAAAATTTTAAAATCACCTCCCTCTCATGCTTGCATCTCATTATAGGACAAGCACTGCCCATCTTGTCCACTCTTCACATGCCACAGCACAGATTGTTCTGGTTGTTCCCGAGTGTGATGTTGTATGTTTGTCGTAATCAACACAAATACACACAAAGCAAGATACTCCCTTTGTAGAAGAAAATACAGCAGTGCCTCTATGTGTCAGATTGACTCCTGCACCCCAGCCTGGAGGCATTGAACTCTCCCTAGAGAAACAGACGCAGACCTGAACCATCGGTGGGCTCTTGCCAGCCAAAATAGTTAGGCGGTCTCCTTATCACACCATGGATGCTTTGGCCATCCACCGCATGCCAAATGATGCTGCTTGATCCCCAATGTCCAACCGTGTGTTTTTTAGTCATCTGTCCTTCTGGTGAATATGTATGTGTGTGTGCACGAGTAGGTGTGGGTTTACCCCACAGATGTGTAGATATACATATATGTACCTATATATATATATATATACATATGAATATAGAGACAATTCGAACCCAGTAATTTTTTACCACCTGCTCCACCCACACGCAAATCTCTCCCACACGCATCATCCTGAAAGATCTCTAGTGATACCATGTTGTGACTCTCTGTCCTTTGGAAATACGGGTTTTTGTGGGGTTTTCGTTTTCATCTTTTGTAAAGTAGAGTGTTCAGGTCCAGCCTCTGGCATGGCATCTTCAAAAGGAGTGTCCCTAACTAGATGAGTCCTTCCTCCTCTCCCCCTTCCCTGCTTGGTGGTTTCTTAGCTTCACTTGCATGAGAAGAGCTGTCTCCCCTCCCTCCCTCCTTGTACTGTAATTATAGTTTTTACAATTGAGTGCCTTAATGATACTTTACAAATACTATGTATTTATGCTAAGCTCTTCCACTCCACTGATCCCATAGGTGATGGCTTTTTTAGTTTCTGGGGGCAGCCCGCTGTTTGGACATTGGGCATGTCATGGCTTCATCTTTGCATTTCTCTTCTTCCTCCATTGAATTAGGGGTGTACGTGCATGTGTGCACGTCTGTATGGGCTGGAAATTCTGAAGGCCTGTCTCTGAATCTCAGAAGATTCAAAATTACATTGCCAGAGGGCACCAATACTCACTGCTAGTGAGACAAGTTGACAGGCACAGTATCCTTGACAGCCATCTTGTCCAGCCTCCTAGTTTGGGCAGAGATGTGGGTGGGAATTCTCGTTTCAGGTAGAAGTTGGACTAGAGGGACCCAGAGGTCCCCAATTCAGGGTCTATTGGATGGCTTGGCCAAGATCACACCACCAGTATGTGCTCAGTCAAGGCTAGAACTTTAGCCTACAGAGTCCTAGTCTAGAACTCCTTCTGTGGTGCCTGGAGGTCATTGGACAAGTGGAGGCTGACCGACCTCTGCAGGACATCATAACTATAGCCTGGCACTTTGCCCAGTCCTCTCTCCCCCAACGCACACATATACCATTTTATTCTTCCTTTGTTATTATCTGAGCCAGCCTTTATTTACCTTTCTGTTGGTCTTTGGGAGTGTGTCCATGAAGGTCAACCTATTTACTACCAACCACCTCCCATTTCCACCCAAGCCTAGGCTAATTATACCACCTGACTTTTCCAAAGGGATGAGTAAGTAATCAAAAGCTGTCACCAAGCATTGCTCCTATTATGGTATCAATATTCATCAATTTCCTTCTGGTCTTTTTTTTTTTTTACATATATATATATTTAAGAGGCAGTATCTTTTGTACTGTGAATTTATGGTAGAAGATGAATAAAGCACTTTTTTTTTGGTCCATGTGTATTGTATATAATGTGTGAGCTTCTCATAAGGAAAATAAACTTTTTTTTCCTGTACAAATGACTTGACAGTCTGTTTCCAGTTGTGTGCCCTGTGGTGTGGCTGAGCACTCACAGCTAGCAGGGGGTCCCTGCCTGACAGGAAGCCAGTCCTCTGGTCCCCAGCCCTTGCCAAGAGCAGCTGGCATCAATGTTAGCAACCCTGGATTCCTGATTGATTCTATTTAAGTGGTTGGAGAGATGGGAGGGTACGATACCACAAGCCCAGCACCAGAACCACTATTGAAGCTTGTGAATGAAGTCCCTTTCCTCATCTTATTATCGACTTGGGTTGTATCCCCATCGGTTGGTAGACAGTGCAGTAACTAGGGTAAGGTAAACGGGGTCTTGGCTCAGAGTGCTGAAATTTGAGTGATACTGACACCTTTTATGTAAGCATTCTGGGGATGTAAATACAAATAGAAAGACAACTTCT
>NW_020941065.1:10895355-10912540 GCF_900497805.2 Vombatus ursinus | reverse complement strand
ACACATACAGATACACAGACACACACTCACACACAGACACATACTCACGCACACAGACACACACACAGACACAGACAGACACACACACAGACACACACGCACACACACCCCCCCATGCCCATCCTCTCTCCATCCCTGCCACTGTTTTGACCCCTGAGAAAAGGCAGGTCCCAGCGAGCTGGTACAACAGTGGCCCAGGGCAAGCATCTGGGCCAGACTGGATCCCCCAACTCCCGGGCCCCCTCCCTCCCGAGGAATGACTTGCTGTCAGGCCCGGGGATGGGGCAGCCCCTTGGGGACAAACCCACAGCAGGGAACACCACGTTACTTCGGTCGGGGAGTGCATTCACTGTTCCCAGTTGGGAGCAGAAGTCACATCCTGTTATGTGGTTGCCATGGCAGAGACTCACAACATCTGGAGCACAGGCACCCTCCCCCTCCGGGACGGTGGCACTGAGGATATTTATAGGCCTGGTCGCGGGTGTTTCTGGTCCCACACTGAACATCAAAGGCCTTTAATACCAAACAAGTCCTTGGCCCCCATCCTTGACTGTCCCCAGCGTGGAAAGTCCCGGCCCTACCTGGGAAGGAGAAGAATTGCTGACATTGATGGAGTACTTTTCAGCATGCAAAGTACACAACCCTACTGCAACCTCCACGAAGCCTTCTGAGAGAGGGAGTGCAAGGGGGACCTGGAAGTCAGAGGTCCTGGGTTCAAATCTCACCTCTGCCACTTGTTAGCTGTAGGACCCTGGACAAGTGTCTTAATCAATTTAGGCCTCAGTTTCCTTTTCTGTAAACTAAAAGAGACAGACTAGATGGGCTCCAAAGACCCTTCCATCTCCAAATTTCTGCTTCCATGATCCTCTGGGCCAGGAAATGGGAATAGAAAGACAGAAATTCAACCAGCTCCTGCCCTCAAGGAGCTTGTATTCTTCCCATGCTCCCTGTGTGACCCCGGAGGATGAAAAGGAATAAACATTGAGAGACAGAGACAGACAGACAGACAGACAGACAGACAGAGACAGGAGAGAGACAGAGAGAGACAGAGAGAGACAGGAGAGAGACACACAGAGAGAGAGAGACAGAGAGACAGAGAGAGAGAGGGCAAGCCTACTATGTGCCAGGCACTCTACTCAATGCTTTTAACAAATATTTTCTCCTTGATTCTCACAATAACCCTACAAGGTAGGTGCTACTATCATCTTCATCGAGGAAACCATGTGGTTCAGTGGATAGAGCTCCAGCACTGGAGTCAGGAGGTCCTGAGTTCAAATCCAGCCTCAAACACTGACAAGCTATGTAACCCTTAATTTCTGTTTGCCTCAATTTCCTCATCTGTAAAATGGGGATAATAATAGCAACTACCTCCAAGGATCTAATGAAATAATCATTGTAAAGTGCTTAGTGCATAGTGTTAGCTATAGTAATAATAATATTAGCCATAATTATAAACCAAGGTTAAGTGACTTGCCCAGGGTCACACCGCTAGATTTGAGGTCACATTTGAACTCAGATCCTCCTGACTCCAGGCTCATTTTACCGAGGCCCCAGCATCTTCATACGCTGCTGTGACATACCCAGAGTCAGCCAGTAAGTGTCACAGATGGGACTGCTCTAATTTGGTGGAATGAGTTCATAAGCTTTCAAGTTGGAAACCATCCAGGCCAAACCCCTGATGTTTCATCTCCCTGTGTCTAGGGGTTGCTGCCTAGGACGCTATTTGGGCCCAGCTGGGAGTCAGATGATACTTTCTACTGAACACATATCCTGACAGGCACAGAGAATGAAATGACTTTCCCAAGGACATCAGACAGTTGCAGGGCCAGAACCTCTGGATGCAAACCCACAGCTCATTCTGTTCTACCAGAGTGTCTCTGTGAAAAGTCAGCATGTTCATGCGGGAGAGGGAGATTAGGTACTGGTGTGACATTTCCCATCCCATTTTACAGATGAGGACACTGAGACCCATCTAATGTTGAGAAGATGGGAGTCAGAGACTGCTGTATTGGAATCCCAGCGTGGTCTTCGAGCTTCCTTTGAAAAGCTGCCTTTAAAATATTTATAGTAGCTCTTTCTGTGGTGGCAAAGAATTGGAAGCTGAGAGGATGCCCATCAATTGTGGAATGACTGAACAAGTTGTGGTATATGAATATAATGGAATACTATTGTGCTATAAGAAATAATGAGTAGGCAGACTTCAGAAAAACCTGGAAAGACTTACGTGAACTGATGATGAGTGAAGTGAGCAGAACCAGGAGAACGTTGTACACAGTAACAGCCACACTGTGCGATGACTGACTTTGATAGACTTAACCCTTCTCAGCAATACAAGGATCTAAGACATCTCCAAAAGACTCAAGATGGAAAATGCTATCCACATCCAGAGAAAGAACTATGGAGTCTGAATGCAGCTTGAAGCATAATATTTGCTATTTTTTTTCTTCTGTTTGTTTTGTTTCCTCTTTCTGGTGGTTCCTCCAATTGGTTCTAATTCTTCCTTACAACATCACTAATGTGAAAATATGTTTAATAGAAATGTATACATATAACCTATATCAGATTGTACGCCATCTTGGGGAGGGAGGTGAAGAAGGAGGGGGAGAAAAATTTAAAACTCAAAAGCATATGGAAGTGATTGTTGATAAATCAAAATAAATTAATAAAAAAATTAAAAAGAAAAGAAAAGGTGCCTTCGCGAGAGCTGGCTGTCCTCTTTGCATCCTCTGTACTGAATTTGACCAAGTGACCGAGGTGGCCTCGAGATGCTCTGGCCCGAGAGGCCCAGATCTAACCCTCTCCTCACCATCCCACAAGCCTGAGGTTCTGGTCCCCTGTGATCAGAGCCAAAAAAGGCAGTGGAATGGCCTGGACATGATGTTGGCTTTGGAGTCCAAAGAACAAAGGTTAAATCTAGCTTTGCCACTGGGGCCTTGGTGTTCACTTCCCTTTTCTGGACAGGGGTTTGTTGTTCAGTCATTTTTCAATCATGTCTGACTCTTCATGACCCCAATAGGGGTTTGTTTTTTTTTAATCAATTAGTTAATTAATTTTTAGTTTTCAATATTCACTTCCATAAGCTTTTTTACCCCCTCCCTCCCCAAGATGGTATACAATCTGATATAGACTCTACATATACATTCCTATTAAACATATTTTCACATTAGTCATGTTGTACAGAAGAATTAGAATCAATAGGAGGAACCACAAGAAAAAAAAAAAAAACAAGGAGCAGCTAGGTGGTGCAGTGGATAGAGCACTGGCCCTGGAGTCAGGAGGATCTGAGTTTAAATCCAGCCTCATAACTCACTAGTTATGTGACTCTGGGCAAGTCACTTAACTCCAATTGCCTCACAAAAAAAAAAATTAAGGGTTTTCTTGGCAAAGATACTAGAGTGGTTTGCTATTTCCTTCTCTAACCCGTTTTATTGATGAGGAAACTGAGGCAAACTAGGTTAAGTGACTCGCCCAGGGTCACACAGCTAGTGTCTGAGGTGAGATTTGAACTCAGGTCTTCCTGACTTTAGGCCTGGCACTCTATGCACTGCACTACCTAACCGCCCAGGACATGAGTTTACCCCTACTTTTTAAAAAGGGGGGTTGGATTAAATTGTCCATTGATTCCATTTATTGGATTTTGGAGAAGGATTTGATGGGGCAGACTGTTAAACCATTCACCTCCCTCATCCTCTCTTCCTCATTTGTAAAATAAATGGGGTAGCCTGTTAGGACTTCTTAACATAACTGAATTACTTTATTTTGTTTCGTTTTGAGACTCACTGAGGCTGAAAGCGCAGGATGTAACCTCAGCTGTGGATTGTCACAGAGACCTTGACCTGCTCAGCATTCAGTCTAGGTCAGTTTGCCCCTCCCGAGGCAATGGGCTGGCTCCCCACTCCCCGAGGTTCACCATGTTGATTCCTGACTAGGGATCAGCCTCAGTTCACTTTGGTTCAGAACTCCCCAGCTCAAGGAATCGATAGGCTTAGCCTTCCCCAGTGGCAGGAGCTGAGGGCACGGGCATCCACTCAGCTTCATAACTGTATTTCAGTATAATTGGTTTCCTTTGTATTTTGAGTATTTAGAATCACGATCCAAAGGCTTCACCGCACTGCCAACCAGGGCCAGGAGATTCAAAAGGGGTGTATAAGGCCCCTTTTCCAGCCTGACACCCCCACTCAGTTCTGGCAGACAACCTGACTCTGGGGATCTATACAGAGAGCGCAGCCTCTTAGGTTTCAGACAATTTTGACAAGAGAGGTCACTTACCTCTCTGCTGGGCTCCTGGCCAGCTCCTAGCATGCGAGTCAACAGCCATGCCCCCCGTGACAGGTTAAAGCCACGATAAACCCAGAGTCAAGGTGTGTGTCTTGGAGAACAAATCACAAGGGTCCAACTGAGGCCAAAGAGCGTGAGTGGTGGCAGCTCCCAGAAAGAGAGAGGAGCTGTGAAAACACAGAGAGCCTGCACTCCCCGTGGGGGGTGCCTGTGGCCAGCAGCCACCTCCCTCTCAGCACCCTCCACCCTCCTCCTCCTCCCCTTCCTCTCTTTCCCTCTCCTCCCCTTCTTCCTCCACCCCCCTTCCTTTCTCCCACCTTGTCTTTCTCCTCCTCCTCCTCTCTCTCCCCTCCTCCTCGCCTTCCTCCTTGTCGTCCCCTTCCTCCTCGTCATCCTCCTCCCCTTTCCCCCCTCTTCTTCCTCCTCCTTCTCCCCCTCCTACTCCTTACCCCTTGACAAGCCATGGTGCCATGGAAGGAATACTGGATGTGGAACTGGAGGTGGTCCTGGGTTCAAATCCTGGTGCTGTCACTCCTTGTTTGAACTTAGGCAAGTCAAAGTTCTGGGAGCCTGTTACCTCACCAGTGCAATGAGAGACTTGGGCTAGTTGACTTCTCAGTTCTAGATCTATGATCTTCTGCCCTTGAAGAGTAGTTCAGGCTTCTAAGCTGTGTAATCCTGAGCAAGACCCCTTGCCTTTCTAGCCTTCCATTTCCTCCTTTGTAAAATAAACTGGTTGTGAGTTGTAGTTGAAGCAATGCTGGAATTGAAGTCAAAGGATCTGCATTTGAATCCTGACTCTGTTACTTACTAGTTGTGTGACCCTGGGCAAGTCACATAACCTCCTTGTGCCTCAGTTTCCACATCTGTAAAATGAGGAGATTGGACTAGATTGCATCTATGATCTCTATTATTAGATTCCAAATCAATCCACATTTAGTAGGCGAAGTGCCTCAGATCTGCCACTTAATCCGCATTAAGAGATGCAGAGTGTCCACGACTAAAAAGGTGACAGCCCCACTGCCCTCTGCCCGGGGCAGGCCACATCTGGAGTCTTGTGTTCAGTTCTGGGGGCCACAGTTTGGAAAGGAAACTGATAAGCTCCACGTCTCAGCTCTGGACATTCTCTCTGGCTGTCCCCCCATGCCTGGAATGCTCTCCCTCTCCCTCTCTCACCTCCCTGGCTTCTTTAAGACCCAACTAAAATCTTACCTTCCCCAGCCCCTCTTAATTCCAGAGCCTTCCCTCTATTATGTACAGATTTTGCTTTGTATATATTTGTTTGCATATTGCCTCTCTCCTCCCCCCCCATTAGACTGTAAGCTCTTCAAGGGCAGGGAATGTATTTTGCTTCTTTTTGTATCCCCACTGCTTAGCACAGTTCCTGGCACATAGTAGTTCTTTCCGCACCCACCCCCAAAATACATATTTTTTTAATTTTATTTTTTCTCAACTACATGTAAATTTTTAACATTCTTTTTATTTTCTAATATTGAGTTCCAAATTCTCTCTCTTTCCCTCCACTCCCCATTCATGAGAAGGCAAACAATTTGGTATAGATTATACATGTGCAGTCATGCAAAATATATTTCCATATTAGCCATATTGCAAAAGAAAACGCAGACCAAAAACTCCAAAAATAATAAAGAAAGTATGTTTCAATCTGCATTAGGCTCCACCAATTCTTTCTCTGGAGGTGGGTCACATTTTTCATCATGAGTCCTTTGGAATTAGCTTGGATCATTGTATTGCTGAGAAGAGCTAAGTCATTCACAGTTGATCATCAGACAATATTGCTGTTACCGTGTACAATATTCTCCTGGTTCTGCTCACTTCACTCTGCATCAGTTTGTGTAAGTCTTCCTAGGTTTTTCTGAAAGCATCCTGATTGTCATTTCTTATAACACAATGGTATTCCATCACAATCATATACCACAACTTGTTCAACCAGTCCTCAATTGATGAGCACCCCCTCAATTTCCAATTCTTTGCTACCACAAAAAGAGCTGCTATAAACATTTTTGAATGTATAAGTTCTTTTTTTTTTTATCTCTTTGGGATGCAGATCTAGTAGCGGCATTGGTGAGTATTCACAGTTTTATAGCCCTTTGGGCATAGTTCCAAATTGCTCTCCAGAATGGTTAGATCAGTTTGCAACTCCACTAGTAGTGCATGAATGTTCCTATTTTTCCACATCCCCTTCAACATTTGTTATTTTCCTTTTTTGTTATATTAGCCAGTCTGATAGGTGTAAGATCATACTTCAGAGTTGTTTTAATTTGTATTTCTCTAATCAATAGTAATTAGAACTTTTTTTTAATATGGTTAAAAATAGCTTTGATTTCTTCTTCTGAAAACTGCCTATTCATATCCTTTGACTATTTATCCATTGGAGAATGACTTGTATTCTTATAAATTTGACTCAGTTCTCTACATATTTGAGAAATGAAAGCTTTATCAGAGAAACTTGATGTATTCCTGCTCCCCCTCTCCCCCCAGTTTCCTGCTTTCCTTCTATTCCTAGCTGGAATGGTTTTGCTTGTGCAAAAAAATTTTAATTTAATGTAATCAGAACCTTCCATTTTACATTCTGTAATGCTCTCTGTTTCTTGTTTGGTTATAAATTCTTCCCTTATCCGTAGATCTGACAGTTAAAATTTTCCATTCTCTTCTAATTTGCTTATGGTATCACCTTTTATGTCTAGATCATGAAACTATTTTGACCTTATGTTGGTATACAGCGTGAGATGTTGGTCTATACCTGGTTTCTGCCAAACTATGTTCCAGTTTTCCCAGCAGTTTTTGTCAAATAGTAAGTTCTTGTTCCAAAAGCTTGGATCTTTGCATTTGTAAAACATTAGATTACTATATTCATTTACTACTGTGTATTGTGTATTTAATCTATTTCACTGGTCCACCTCTCTATTTTTTTGGCCTATATTAGATTGTTTTGATGATTACTGCTTTCTAATACAGTTTGAGATCTGGCACAGATCTCCTTGCTTAACATTTTTTTTTCCATTGATTTCTTTGATATACTTGACCTTTTGTTCTTTCAGATGATTTTGAAAATTATTTTTTCCAGGTCTACAACATGATTTTTTAGTAATCTGATTGGTATGGCACTAAATAAGTAAATTAATTTAGATAGAATTGCCATTTTTTTTATATTGTCTCAGCCTACCCTGAGCAATTAACATTTCTCCAGTTGTTTATATCAGATTCTATTTGTATAAAGTGTTTTATAATTGTATTTATATAGTTCCTGGGTTTGTCTTGGCAAGTAGACTCCCAAGTATCTTATATTTTCTGTGGTTATTTAAAATGGAATTTCTCTTTCTATCTCTTTCTGCTAGACTTTGTTGGTAATATATAGAAATGCTGGTGATTTATGTGGGTCTATTTCATATCCTACAACTTTGCTAAAGTTGTTATTTCAACTAGTTTTTTAGTCGATTCTCTATGATTTTCTAGGTATACCATCATAACACCTGCAAAGAGTGACAGTTTTGTTTCCTCATTGCCAATTCTAATTCCTTCAATTTCTTTTTCTTCTCTTATTGCTATAGCTAGCATTTCTAGCAGCATATTGAATAACAATGGTGATAACGTGCATCCTTGCTACACCCCTGATCTAATTGGGAAGGCTTTTAGTTTATCCCTTTTACAAATAACACTTGCTGATGGTTTTAGATAGAAGCTACTTGTCATTTCAAGGAAAGCACCATTTACTCCTACGCTTTCTAGTGTTTTTAATAGGAATGATTGTTATATTTTGTCAAAAAGTCTTTTCTGCACCTGTTGAAATAGTCATTATTTTTGTTGTTTTTGTTATAGATATGGTAAATTATGCAGATAAGTTTTCCTAATATTGAACCAGTCCTGTGTTCCTGATATAAATCCCACCATGTCACAATGTATGATCTTTCTGATATATTGCTGTAATTTCTTTGCTGTTATTTTATTTAAAATTTTTGCATTGTTTAATATGATCATAGATGTAAAGCCTATATCAGATTGCACGCCATCTTGGGGAATTGGGGAGAGAGGAGGGAAAATTTAGAACTCAAACTCTTCTACAAGTGAATGTGGAAATCTAAAAATAAATAAATAAAATTTAAAAATAAAATAAAATTTTTGCATCAATATTCATGAGGGAAATTAGTCTTTAGTTCTCTTTTTCTGTTTTTGGTCTTCCTGGTTTAGGTATCAGTACTATATTTGTGTCATCGAAGGAATTTGGCAGGACTCCTTCTTTGCCTATTTTCCCAAATAGTTTCTATAGTATTAGAATTAATCATTCTTTAAATGTTTAGTAGAATTCACTTGTGAATCCATCTAGTCCTGGGAATTTCTTAGAGAGTCCATTTATAACTTGTTCAATTTATTTTTCCAAGATAGAGTTACTTAAGCAATCTATTTCTATTCTATTCTATTATGGTATTCTATTCTATTAATCTGGGTACTTTATATTTTTGGTAAATATTCATCTATTTCACTTAGATTGTCAGATTTATTGGCATGTAACTAGGCAAAATAGCTCCTAATAATTGCTTTAATTTCATTTTCATTGGTAGCGGATTTACCCTTTTCATTTTTGGTAGTGGTAATTTGGTTTTCACATAGTAGGCTCTTAATAAATGTTGATTGATTAATTGATTGATAAATTGGAGAGTGTCCAGAGCAGGGTGAACAGGATGGTGAAGGACCTGGAGTCCATCCTAGATCAGGACCTGGGCATGTTTTTAGCCTGGAGAAGATTAAAATAATGCTAAAAATAACAATAATAGAATGTGAGCTCCTTGAGGGCAGGGACTGTTTCATTTTCACATCACCAATGCTTAGCATAGTGCCTGACACTTAGTAGGACTTCGATTGTTAGGATGTTAACTATGCCTGAGTGTTTGAAGGTCTGTCTCATTGAAGAAGGATCAATCTTGTCTTGCTTGGCCCCAGAGGGCAGAACCAGGAGCCATAGGGAGAAGTTTCCCAAGAGCCTATTTTGCTTTGATAGAAGGAAAACCTTCCTAACAATCAAAGCTGCTTTTTGTCCAGGGGCAGCTAGGTGGCACTGCAGTGGATAGGGCAATGGGCTGGGAATCAGGAAGACTCATCTTCCTGAGTTCAAATCCAGCCTCAGACACTTACCAGCTGTGTGACTCTAGGCAAGTCACTTAACCCTATTTACCTCAGTTTCCTCATCTGTCAAATGAGCTGGAGAAGGAAATGACAAACCCCTCCAGTATCTCTGCCAAGAAAACCTCCAACAGGGTCATGAAGAGTCAGACATGACTGAACAACAACAAGCAGGGCTTTCTCTATCTTGGGATGGAGCCTTGAGACTGGGCCATGGGACGGGAAAGGCACTGCACGTGTAGAAAAGAATAGCCCTTTAATATGTGGTTTAGGGTGTGTGGACCAAATGCTTGGGGCCATGAGTCATCTCCTCTACTCCTGGGAAATGATGGGAGGGAAGAAGGGAAAAGAAGGTGAAACATCAGGGTGGAAAACTCGTTAAGGTAGAAACCCCCTTTCCCTAGGCGGCTCTCATGGAAGAGGGAGGCTCTGACATCACCCCCCAGGTGGGGGAATTTTACAGACTGTGTCTGTGGTCTGCTGTCCACAGGGATGTTCTAGAGACTCCCGAATCTCTATTTCAGACTGGTCTGCATCTTCTCTCCAGAACTTCTAAAACTGGGGTTCTCCAGGTTATGTGTACACTGGTTGGGGGCAGAGACAGGAAGGGCTACCTTATATACTTATTATACTTATATATATTATACATAACATATATTACATAGTATATATTATATGCCTTGTATACTTATTATAGCATCATATTCAATAAGCATTTATCAAGTCCCTACTAAGTGCCAGACACCATGCTAAGTATCCGGGACGCAAAAATGAAGCAGTCCCTGCCCTGAAGAAGCTCACATTCTATTATTATTATTATCGTTATCATCATTATTATAATCTTCATCATTAATCATAAACATATTAATAATAATACTGAAAGGGTAGCAAGCGATAATGATTAGAGAGCTAGCCCTGTAGCCAGAGTAGAACTGAGTTCAAGTTCCATAATTGAAACATACTAGCTGTGCAACCCTGGGCAAGTCATTTAACTTCTTAATAGTCTAGAAAACACTCTAAGACGGGGTGCTTAACATAGGATATTCAAACAATTTTTTTTTTTTTTTTTTGCTAACTGTATTTAAATATAGTTGGTGGCAGCTAGGGGGCGCAGTGGATAAAGCACCAGACCAGGAATCAGGAAAACTGGAGTTCAAATCCAGCCTCAGACATCTACTAGCTGTGTGACCCTGGACAAGTCACTTCACTCTGTTTGCCTCAGTTTCCTCATCTGTGAAATGAGCTGGAGAAAGAAATGGAAAACCGCTCCAATATCTTTGCCAAGAAAACCCCAAATGGGGTCACAAAGAGTCAGGCATGACTGAAAAAACTCAACAACAAAACATTTCTATATAATTGGTTTTCCTTTGTAATCCTATGTATTTGACACATTTAAAAATATTCTGAATTGCACAAGTAGGTCCATGGCACCAAAAAGGATTAAGGACCCCCTGCTCTAAGACTATACTTTGTGGCAAAGGTGGCAATCTGCATTAGTAGAGGGAGTTTCCTCACCTGGGATTTCTCTATCTATCCCCTAATAACAATAACCAATAACATTTCTATAATGCTTTGAGGTTTGCAAAGTGTTTTATTTGCTTAGGTGGAAGGGAAACAACATGTATTTGGAGAGGACACTATAAAATAGAGGGATAGGGACTGAGCCTGTGGTTTCCTTGTTAAAGGTAATTCCCAGAGAGGCACAGTCTCTCCACCAAAGCTGGTCAGCACCTTCTCGGCAAGTTAACAATTGTGGAAAGTTGCCTGGTGGCACTTAGAGCTTAAGTGACTTGTCCAAGGTCACACAGCCAAATGTATCAGAATTAAGACTTGAATTCATGCTTTCTTGAAGCCCCTCAAAAAGGGGAAATCAGAAGAGGCTTCCTGTAGGAAGTAGCATTTGAAATGAGCTTGGAAGAGACATAGGGACTTTTTTTATTCCCCCATTTCCTTAAGTATATGATTTTTTAAAAATTATTGCTATATTTTATTTTTACACCACCTCCCTTTCCAAATATATCCAAACCCCTTCCCTACCCATCAGGCTATCCTTTGTAAACCAATGCACTCATACCTTGGGAACAAAGAGATGAGAAAACGCACCTCCCTCCTTTCTTAGCAGGGATAAGGAAAACCCCACCTCTACCCAGTGCAGACTACCACCTACCCTGCAAATTCTAGTCTTAGAGAATTGTCTACTGTTATTGTCTCCATTTACAGAAAAGATTGAAGCAGGGCCCTGTTAAGTGACTTGTTGGAGCCTGAGATGGCATTCAGTCCCATTTGTTCCCATCTGTTCTGGTTCCTTTTTTGGTCCTTCCCTTCTCTGGACCCAAATTCCTTCCTCTGTGGAAAGCGGATGCTGGGCTAGCTGACCTCTCAGGTCCCTATAGCTGTAAATCTGATGGCCCATGCAGTCCATTGCATGTGCCATCTTGAGAGTGTGAAACCATTTCCTCGGGCACACATCCCTCTTTTCCAGCCTCTCCTCCAGCAGACATAGACTTCACAATGTTGCCTTTTATGCTGAGGTCCAGGGAGCAGTCTCTGACTCATAGTAGGGGAGCTCTCCTGGCAGGATAGCCTGATATCTGCCTCATGGACTCCTCCCCTCAGAGGAGACATAGAGCCATCAAGGGAAGCCAAGGACCCCAGTACCTACCCTGACCATGCGTCAGGAATGGTTCACATTTGAAGACAAAAAAACAAAACAAAACAACTAATGCTTCGTGTGACACAGTGGTAAGATAGCCAGATGTGGAATCAAAAGGCAAACTCCATCATATCACTTTCCTTACTGTTCCCCTCAGTAAAATGGGCACCTTAAGATTTGAACTTCTTGTACGGAAGGACAAAGACAGCGAGATTTGGAGTCAGAAAGACCTGAGCTCAAATCCAGCTTCTGACACTTAATAAGTCACTTCATTTCTGCCTGTCAGCTTCCTCATCTGTGCAATGGGGATAATATAACTTCCCTCCCAGTTTTGTTGTGAGGATCCAATGAAATCATTTTTGTAAATGTTTTGCAAACCTGAAAGCATTATTAATTTAAGCTATCATTAGTAGGAAATGAGCTTTGTAGAACTTAAAGGGCTTGGGGGCAGCTAAGTGGCACAGTGGATAGAGCACTGAGCCTGGAGTCAAGAAGACCCGAGTTCAAATCCTGCCTCAGACCAGACACTTGACATTTACTAGCTGTGTGACCCTGGGCAAGTCACTTAACCCCAATTACCTCACCAAAAAAAAGGGGGGGAGAGGCTCTAGAAATGTGAGTTATTAGCATGATTTTGTTTACGATTCTTCTTATATCCACATCTCATTCATTTCAAAATATATCCATCCTTCCTATTCTCCACCCCAAAAATCACCCCTTGTGGTAAAGATTTAAAGAGTAAAGTCAACATGCATTTATTAAGCACCTACTATGTGCCAGGTACTGTGCTGATGATACAAAGAAAGGCAAAAGTCAGCCCCCGATCTCAAGGAACTCACAGTCTGATGAAAAAGAGGAAAAGAATAGTTCAACAAAGTCAACCAAAATATCAACCATGTCTGCCAGTATCTGCAATAGGCCCCTCCCCGCCCATTTCTGCAAGGAAGGAAGAGGCACGTACTTTCTCAACTCTTTTCTCTTCTTTACTAAAGTTAGTCATTATAATTACACAGAACTCAATTTCAATTTATTTTGCTCTTTCTGTTTACATGGTTGGAGTTATTATCAACCCATCCATCAACATTAAGCACCTACTAAGTGTCATTATTCGTAGTTTTCCTAGTTCAGCTAATTTCATTCCTTAGCAGTTCAAGTCTTCTTGTGCTTCTCCGAATCTTTGCATTTGTCATTTCCTTACGGTAAACTAACATTCCCATTGAATTCATATACAATTGGTTTCACCATCCCCCAATCGATGGCACCTATCTCCCACCCCCAGTTCTTGGCTACCACAAACAATCCTGCTATAAATATTTGTAGGACCACAGATCTAGAGGTGAAGGGCCCTCAGGTCCAGCACAGAACTTAGCAAGGGACCCTCTCCACAATATTCCCAACCAGAGATCTTCCAGCAAAGGCTGGAACATAACATTTCCTCCTCAGGCAGTGTTTTCTTCTCTGGCTTAGTTTTCACAAGGAAACATTTCCTAACATCAAATTTGTCTCTTTGTGATCTCTACCTTTTACTCTTGGTTCTGACCTTTGGTTATAAACAGAACAAATAAAATCCTTCCTCCAAGTGGGAAGATCCCTTCAGATATCTGAAAAGTTATGTTCTTTGCCATTCCCCCACCAAAACATCTTTTCTCCAGACTAAAGATTCCCATTTCCTTCATCCTAGTTGTTTTCTGTACATTCTCTAGATAATAATGATGAGGAGGATGATAGAATTTGTGTTTTTGTTGTTTTTTGGTCATGTCTTTCTGACTTCATTTGGGGTTTTCTTGGCAAAAATACTGGAGTGATTTGCCATTTCCTTCTCCAGCTCATTTTACTGATGAGGAAACTGAGGCAAAATGGGTGAAGTGACTTGCCCAGGGTCACACAGCTAGTAAGTGTCTGATGCCAGATTTGAACTCAGACCTGCTCTATCTACTGTACCTCCTAGCTGCCCTCGATTTTATATAGCATTGTACAAATACTGACTTATTTGATCCTCTGAGGGAAATGATTATTAAATAACTAATTGTTAATATTGAGGAGACACAGGATTTATCCCTCTCTCAAGCCTTATTGTCTACTAGGCTAAGCCAGCGTCTCAAAGACATTGCTGCTAATGAGGTGGATTAACTTTCTCCTCAATCTTGCTCAGACCCACCAGCTGGGGAGGCCTGTTGTGTTCTGCTCAGGTTTGGGTGGGGATAAATTTGATTAGATCGCCCAAGTCTGGGGGTGGTTTGGAAGTAAATGACATGATCGAAGTCACATCTTCCAGCCCCTCATTAGAATAGGTCCACCTCTCATTAATATTCATTCTCTCTCATTACTCATTAACTAATCAGAGTCAATTCCCACCCTCAGGAACACCTACCCTTCCAAAACATTGAGTGGGTTCCATGAGGGAGGGGTCTTTGGCTTTCAGGAGTGTAACTAACCCCTTTTATTAATTACATGCTACCATGATTAATAAAATGATTAATTACCCAGAAATTATGTCTCTTGAACTTTTAAAATATCACAACTACAAAACAACCCTAGGGGATAGATGCTTTTATTATCTACATTTTACAGATAAGGAAACCAAGGCAGGCAGGGGTTAACTGACTTGCCCAGGGTCACACAGCTAGTAAGTGAATGAAGCTGGATTTGAACTCAGGTCTTCTGAAGTATTGTGTGAGTACCACAGTCAGTGATCCCTGTTAATTGCAGAAGTTACCTTGAGAGGGGAATATAAACTCCTTAACTAATTAGCTGATTACTTAGAATCATAACACCAGAGCTTTAATGCTGGAAGAGACTTTAGAAGTCATCTAATGAGCTCCCCCTCCCATTTTACAGATGAGGAAACTGAGGTCCAGAAGGGACAAGTGACTTACTCAAGGCTACGCAGAGTATCATGAGAGGCAGGATTTGAACCCCTTTCCTCTGACTCCAGAGTCAGATTTGCTACAAGGCAGGGCACTAGAAGGCTGGGACAGACATAACTTACAGAATGTTAGAGATGAAAGAGACCTTCAGAACATCAAAAGTCAATATTAGAGAGTATAATGTCAAGGCCAGGGGTGCCTTGGAATAAAGTATATCAGAGCTGGAAGGGATCTTAGGGTTCTGGAGCTAGCAGGGGCCATTGAACACAAAATATCAAAGCTAGGAGGGGGCCTCAGAACAGGGGATGCCAGGGCTGGGGGGGCTTCAGAAGAGGGAATTTCTCTTCAACATAGGATGACAGAATACTAGATTGAGACTTGAAGGTACCTTAGAAATCTCTATTTTCTTAATTTCACAGATTAGTAAACTAGGTTTCAGACTGAAAGGATTAGGATTCAAATCCGGGGTTCCCTGACTCCAAGGCCCAGCACCCTTTCCAGCTGCCTTTCTCCAATTCTCTCATTTTACAGAAGAGGAAACTGAGGCCTAACGACTCCCTGGGAAAGGCAGGCTGCTGCAGAAATAGCCAAAGCCCTCCCCAGTGAGTGAAGTGTTGCAGGGAGGGGAGGGAAGAGATGGAGGGGATGGGCAGGGGCTCATCCGAGTCCCTCTCTCTCTTGTCTCACGGTCTGGGCTGAGGTGAGCAGGCTCTGGAGTCCAGTGTGAACCGTGGGCATGGCCAGGCTGGGAGTGGAGAAGCGGTCAGCCTAGGGAGTCTGGAGGCCCCTGCAGATTCCCCTGAGTCGCTGTAAGGGGCGTCGCTCTCCACCCACCTCCTGCCCTGCGCGGGCGCCACTCTGTGCCCCCCCCCCCCCCCCCAAGCCAAGGACCCCCCGCACCCCATAAAAGGCCCTGCGCAGAGGCTCTGCTGGGCCGGGGAAGCCGCGGCGTCCGCGGGGGCGGGGGGGGGGGGGAAGGAAGACCAGAGCACCCTTCCCAGTCAATCCCCCCCAGATGGATCCAGGGGTCCCACGGCCCCTACTGGCTCCTCAGTCCGTTTCACAGTGCTGTAATACACGTTTTGATTAGCGGTCCCCGCTCTCCTGGGGCCTCGGGGAACCCGGGGGCGGGGGGAGGTCCCGTCGATTACACCTGCTTTGTGGATGTCACCCCTCCCTTCCTCATTCTGGCTAGGACCCAAACTCGCAGTGAGCAGCCCCTCCTCACTTCACTCTCCCCCTCCGGGAACCCAGCTGCTGCTGCTGCTAGGAGGGGCTTAGGGGAGAGCCCTCCTCTCCCTCCTTCCTCCTCCTTTTCTCCCTCCTCCGCCCAAGGGGCAGCAGATGGTCCGACTGGAGCTCTGCAGCTACCCCTCCCCCTTGGAAGAACCCAGAGCTCCAGGGCTTCGTCGGGCGCCAGCGGGACAGAGGCTAGGGTTAGAGAGGGAGGGGGTTCAGGGCCACTGCTCCCTGGCCCCGCCCCCTCGGGGGATGCGCGACTTCGGGGCGTCAACCAGAAGTGTTTGGCCTTGACTGGACGGCCTCGGTACCCTCCTGGTGGAGCCTACCGGAGAAAAGAGCGGGTGCCTCCCACCTACGTACCCCTCCCCACCTCATGCAGACCTCTGTCTGGCCCCCCCGGGGGGGAGCCCCGTGCAGCAGGACTCGGGCGAGCCCCAGGCCGAACGAGGAACCCCCCGAAGCCTCCAGTCTCCTGCAGGTGTCCCGTGAGACTCTGTGGCTGAGCCGGCCTCTGAACTTCAGAGGGGAGCCCCGGCGGGGGCCCGTCGTGTACGTCCGGGAGGAGAGCGAACTCCATGTGTGCAGCCTGGCCGCGACCCACGGACCGGCTGGCCCAGTGGTGAGCAGCGCCCGGGGCTGCCTGAGCCGCCAGGGGAGCAGCTCCTCCGACGGGGCGCCCGACTGCGGCAGGCAGGTCAGCCGCCTGCCGTGCGCCCTGGCTGGAAACTGGACTCCAGAGCCCCGACGGCTGCAGATCTCCGTGACCTCCTCCGTGATCCGGGCCTCCAACAGGCAACCAGAAGTGGCCCCACCGCCGCCTCTGGTCCAGACAGAGGACAAACGAGTCACACCGACACCCCCTCCCAAGGTCCAGACTGAAGATGAGTGGGTCACGTCGACACTACCCGCCCTGATTCAGAGTAAGAACAAACCAGTCACAACGACGCTCCCTCTCCTGATCCGGGCCGAGGACAAGGGGGTCACATCGGTGCCCTCTCTCCTGGTCGGG
>NW_020941065.1:10883781-10895345 GCF_900497805.2 Vombatus ursinus | reverse complement strand
CCTCTCTCCTGGTCGGGGCCGAGGACAAGGGGGTCACATCGGTGCCCCTTCCTCAGTCTAGGACAGATGAGAAGCCAATCAAAGTGCTGGACATGAAGAAAAACTTTGAGGCCCCTGCGGCGCGCCCACCATCTGCACCCCTAGTCCGAAAAGGTGAGAGGTCGCAGAGTGGCTGAGGGAGTGGTCAGCAGGGAGGGGTTACTTACGGGGCGTACGGAGGGAGGGGCTAAGGAGCAAGAAGACAAAACTCATTGGCTTTAGAGGAGGAAAGGACCTGAAGAGATCATCTGGGCCAGCGGTTCTTAACCCAAGCTCAGCGCTTTGTATAGAATTGGGGCCAGTCCTCGGGGGCCGGAGAGAGAGGAGAGATGCTTTTGGGTGATGGTTATTTGTCTTTTCTTTAAAGCTGGGTTTCTTAACCTGGGGTCTGTGGACTGGTTTTTTAAACGTACTGATAACCGTATTTCAATATCATTGCTTTCTTTTGTCGGTTCATGAATTTTCCGCATTGAAAAATATTATGAAGAGTCCATCAGTTTCAAGAGAATGCCACCCTGCGGGAAAGGGGGCGTATGTGTGAGACCAAAAAGATTTGACCAACCACCCTCCACTTTTTTTGGTGGAGAAAAAGGAGATCCAAAGAGGTCAAACTATGAGACTGAGTTTACTTAGGAGGTAATTAACTGTACTAGGCTTTGAAGCCAGGACTTCTCACCCCCTTTCTTGGGCTTGTTCCACTATACCTAATTGCGGGGAAAGGATTAATAACTCTTGTTTAGATCAGAAATCTCCGATTTCTCCTCATTTTTTTCAGGGACTAGGACCCTCAGAAGTGGAAGCTAGGGGCCCCCACTTACCTCTCTTCACTCCCCTTAGCAACTGGTCAGATTTAGAGGGAGCTCACTTTGGAGTATTTTCCCCCTCTGACCTGGGATCAGTCGATCAACAAACAAGCATTTATGGAAGGCCTTTTATGTCCTGATGCTGGGGATACAAAGCTGAGGGACAGAAAGAGACAGAGAGAAACAGAGACAGAGAGACAAAGACAGATATTGAAAGAGAGAGACAGAGGCAGAGAAAAGAAGAAAGGTAAAGAGAGGAAAAGAGAGAGGCAGTGAGCTGGGGAGAGACAGAGATAGAGAAAGAGAAACAGAGAGAGAGGGGAGGGAAAAGGGGAGAGAAAAACAGTCTCTGCCCCTAAAGAGGTTCAGTTGTAATAGATGAAAAAAGCAAAGGCCTCCTGGAGAAGTGGTGTGAGACCAGCTCTGATGATTGTATTAACCTGGGCAACAGATCAAATGCAAAGAGAGTTCTGGCTGGTAGGTAGCCCATGTGTCTCCAGATGTCAGCTGGGAATAGCTCCTAGAGATTCACCAGGCTGATCAGGTCACTGAGGGGTTCTCAAAATTCATTTTCCAAAAGCAAATGCATTTGAATCCTTCCTATAATTTCAATTCAGTCTTAAGATAATATGCAAGTCTGGCAGAAAGCAACCTGATTTTTGAGTCAGGCAGTGAATTCCAATTCAGTGGAATTGACTTCCTATTTGACCAGCAACAAGGAGTATTACTACTCTGATCTCAGCCTCCAGAGGGGTAATAGGAAGGTACTGGAGCACATGGTCCCTAAACTGCCTCCCAGCCCTAACATCTTCTGCTCTAAGGCCCTTCCCAGCCCTGACATCCCCTGTTCTAAGGCCCCTCCCAGCCCTTATATCCCCTGCTCTAAGGCCCTTCCCAGCCCTGACATCCCCTGTTTCTAAAGCCCCTCCCAGCTCTGACATCCCCTGTTCTAAGATCCCTTCTAGCCCTGACTTCCCCTGCTCTAAGGCCCCTCCCACCTCTGACATTCCCTACTCTAAGGCCCCTCCCAGCTTGAACTTTCTCTCTGATAAGGCTCCTTTTATCCTAGTAAATATGTAGACTCCTTGAGGATCTGGAGCTGTTAACTTTTGTAACTGTATCCTCAGTTCCAGGCAAATACCTTATTTTATTAGAGCACCATAGATACAGTGCGGACGTCGACCTCAGAGGCCATGTAATCTAACCCCTTCGTTCTTTGTTTAAGGGGAAGGATCCATTGATCATCCTCTCTTTTTCCCGTCCCCAAATAAATTATTTTCTTTAGGTAAAACACTCTTTGATCCAACTAGTCGATCTCAACTGAGTGTGAGCAGGTATACCTCTTTGCACTCAAGTCATCACGAGAGAGAGCTGTGCATCCTAAGAAACCTATGTAAAAAGGTGGAATGATCCCAGAACCTGATGAAGATCCAGAGGGTTTAGATGCTAGATTCTCCTACTCCTTCTTCTCAGGTTCTAGACTCTGGAACCTGAGAAGAAGGAGTAGGATAATATAGAGCTGAGCTAGAATGAATCTGCAACCCAGGGGGCAGCCAGGAAAGAGAGAGAGAGAAGTATTGGGTGAGCTGTGGAAAAAAAGAGAGCTAACCAGGAGGCCTCACCACCCCACCAGCATCTCAGAGCAGGAGCCCAGGGCTGAGGGGAGCTCTGAGGAAGGGGGCAGCTCCTTCCCAACTTTCTGCAGACACCAAACCTCTCTAGTAATCGGAATTTGTCCTCAACCAGAAGGGCAGCTAGAAATAGATGTAGATGTAAATAAAGCAGAGAGCCCAACTTAGTGCTTTTATCCTAGCCAGGGGTGGGGAACCTGCAGTCTTGAGGCTACATGTAGCCTTCTAGGTCCTTGACTGAAGCCTTTTGACTAAGTCCACGTTTTACAGAACAAGTTCTTTTATTAAGGGGATTTGTTCTGTGAGGTTTGGATTCAGTCAAAGGGCCGCACTTGAGACCAAGAGGGCCACAGTGGGTCCCCACCCCTGTGACCCAGAACTTCCCTTGTTTGGGAGCTAGAAGTCCTATTTCTTGAACTTATAACTTTTTATGTAAATAGACTCTAACTTATGATATAGCATGCTGCCCACCTCTAGTCGGAAAGGTGATACACCTTGAGACATTCTTTTTGGATGTGGTTAATTACAGTGGAAATACGTTTTGCTTGATTGTACATGTTTGTAACAGGGCCTGGCTTTTCTTTTTCAGGGGGTTGGGAGAGGTGGATTTTCATTGAAAAAAATTAATTTCAAAAATGTTTTCAAAGAAAATAAAATCAAACTTCCAAAAGCTGTGGGACCATTAGGCTTAAAATGAGCTAGTTATTGTAACAGGGTCTTACAAATGAAGGTAGTGTATGGGCCCAGGTTCACACTGGTTTCTCATTAATGGATTCCACAAGAAGTATTCTTACCAAACAAAATAATTAGTTTAAAGTAAAGTTTAAAGTAAAGGGGAAGAATAATTAATTGAGTTGCATTCAAATACAAATAAAGAAACTGAGGCATTAAGGCTCGGGGAGTTAAAAGTGATTTACCCAAGATTTCACTGGCAGTAAGCATCAGAAGGGGCCTTGCAATGCTGGTCCTCCCTCTCCAAAGCCAATCCTCAGAGTGTCCATTGCTGGAGTCTAAGTCTTAAGGCCCTTCACGGCCCCAACATCCCCTATTCTAAGGGCCCTGCAAGGTCTGACATTTCTATTCTAAGCCTTCTCCCTTCTCTGACATTCTCTGTTCTAAAGCCCTTCCCAGAGTTGACATCCTGTGTTCTAAGTTTTTTTTTTTTTTTTTTTTTTTTTTTAAGATTCTGTTTCCTTCCAGGTCTTAAACATTCTGTGATTCTATGCTCTAATTCTAAAGTCACTGTCTCTGTCTCTCTTTCTCTCTCTCTGTCTCTGTTTCTCTCTGTCTCTTTCTGTCTCTGTCTCTCTCTCTTTCTCTCTCTCAGCCCTAGGGCCTTGCATCCTCTGAACATCTGATGCAGTCAGAGGGAGGGCCAGGAGGCTTTAGAGCCTGCCTTCTCACCTGCCTTGGGTGTTTGGGTTTGTAATTCCACCCTGTTTTCATCCCCAGAGCAGCTTAATCCCCTTTGAAGCTGTGTTTGCATTTGCATACATGAAAAACACTGTCAGAAAGGGAAGCCTCTGGGAACAAGGAGCATATGTGGGCCATGGGTAGCTTTGAGAATTGGGCTTATATTTTCCTCCATCCCTGAATAATAAAAACTCAAGGGGAATGAATGGTGACTGGGGTGGAGTGGGAGAGCTGAGTGAATGTCAGTTTTCTGCCAACAGATGGTTCCTCATTCACAGGGTCACAGACTTAGGCCTGAAAGGGACCTTAGAGACCATTGAATCTGACCTCCCTCTTTTACAGATTCAGAAGCTGAAGCCCAGAGTGGTTAACTGACTTGCCCAGAGTCACACAGCTAGTAAATATCAGAAGCAGGATTTGAACCTGTATTTTTCTGGCTCTCAGGCCTTTCTACTCTATCTACTATATTGGGCTGCCTCCTATTGTAAGGACATTTGTTAAAGGTATCCTGTAGGCAGGGCCCTGTGCCAAATGATTGGGATACACAACAGATGAAACCATGCCAGATCTAGGAAGGAGCAGAGAGGCAAAGAATGGGCTTGGCTTCATTGGTCTTGGCGGTCCTTCAGTTGGGAAGGGCAATGATTATACTCCATGGACAGATGGAAGGAGCCCTTCTGTCCTTCCTTGCCTTGCACTGGTAAGAGGGAAAGGAAATGCAACCATGGGCTTGGATTGGAATTCAAGGCCCAGCTCTGCCACTAACTAACTGTGTGGCAAGAATACAGCCCAATCCCCTGTGGAATAATGGATGACAGCAGCCTCAGCAGAGAAGTCAGAAAGACCCAGGACCTCATGCGAGTTACCTGATCGCTAGGCTTGGGCAATTCTGGTAGGATATAAATGACAGAGTGGGCACCTCTTGGCATGGGGGAGGCTGGATTGAGAATCAAATGAAACAATAGAAGAGAGTTTTCCTGCCAAATGAGGGCTTGGCCTACTTCATCCTGAAGGCCCCTCCTACCCCTGATACCCCCAGGTCTAAGGCCCCTCCCAGCTCTGACATCCCCTGTTCTAAGGCCTCTCTCAGCTCTGACATCCCCTGTTCTAGGGCCTCTCCCAGCCCTGGCCTTCCCTATTTTAAGGCCCCTCCTTCCTCAGATGGAAGGAAAGAAGGAAATAAAGAAGGAGTGAAGGAAGGAACTATGTGCCTACACTTCTGTTCTAAGAGATGGATTCAATTCACAGAGGAGAGTGGGGGCCTGGGAGGAGTGTTTTGGAGAGAAGCTAGAAAGAAGGTTGATTTGGATAATAGGGCAGGTGATGAGATGTTGGTCCCTGCCAGGATTGCCAGTGCAGATATTCTGATGACTGTTCTGAGAGCAAGGGCTGGAAAAAAGCATGGGAAGAGGAGGTTTAGAAGTCTTCTCCTCTGACCCCCTCATTTTACAGATGAGGAAACTGAGGCACAGAGTGTGACTTGCTCAGGATCACACAAATAGCAAGTGACCACAGGCATAAACCTCAAAGCCAGAGAGAGCAAAGGACAGAAGGTCAGTCTCAGGGTCAGGAACACCACTGGAGTTGGAGTCCTGGTTGCCTCCTGCTTGTGTTACCATGAGTACATCATTCAACCTCTCAGTGTCCCCAAGGCAACCTCCTAATTCAGTTCAAGCCAATACTCAGTTATGAAGCACCTACAATGTGCCTAACTCCATGCTAGGTGCTAGGGGTACAAAGAAAAACGAATTAAGCAATCCTACTGGCAGCTTTCCAGTCACCCCGATCCATATCTGGCCACTGGAGCCAGATGACTCTGGAGGAGAAAGTGAGGCTGGTGACTTTGCACAGCCCAGCCTCACTGTCATCCAATTCACTTGTATTTTATGGTGTCATCTCCCTGATGTCATGGTCCTCTTCAAACAATAAGAAGGTGCAGAAGTTTCCGTTCTGCATAGGTGGAGGGAGATCCCAAACTGGGAGTTATACCTTCTGAAAAAAATCATTACTTTGAACAAAAACAAAACAAAGTAAAAATGCTGGGTTTGGGCCACGTGGCCACTAAACTTCCTTTCCTCCCCAAATGCAACACCTTTGGGCACTCAGTTTCCCCAGTGGAACCCAAAGCCTTTCCCAGATTCAGGGACTTTGTGTAGGAGCTTAAGATATTTGGGTGCCTGGAGCTAACAAAACCAATCCTTCCTTCCTCTGACGGAGGTAAAGGGGAGATCATATCCTTCAGTCCAAGTGCCTTAGATCAGGTCGGGTTTAAAAAAAAAAAAAGCAAGAGAGTAATTGTGAAATCAATATTTGGCTTCGGAATAACAACCATGAAACCCGAAAACTGAATGATGGGTAATTATAATGACCCAAGCTTGACCCTGAGGAAGAGATGAGAAAATCCACCTCCCTCCATCCTCTTTGTGGGGATGGGGGACAATGGGCGATTAATAATAGCACGCGTGCTATAAGACCTAAGCGCGTGACTGAGTTTTGCAGGATTGCCCGCTTTTTTCTTGCTTTTTTATTCTTTGTTACAAGCTGGAGGGACATGGGGAGCCTTCCAGAGTGTCCCAAAAGTCTTAGTGCAATTGAAATTCATCCCTTTTTTTGGGGGGACATCTTGTATTTGGAAATGGAAGAGATAAGGTAAAAATACACATTCAAAAAAGGGGAGAAATAACAGAAAAGTAAACCTGGAGCTATATAATACCAGAAAAGGGAAATACAGTGTATTGGAAAGAGGGGTCAACTTGGAGTTAGGGAACACCTGGGTTTAAATTTCACCTCTGCCATGTTCCGGCTGTGTGACCTTGGGCAAGTCTGACTCTGCTGAGCCTCATGTAGTGCATGGGAGTGAGTGCCGCCTTTGGAGTGCCAAGGGTCATAGATTTGGAACTGAAAGAGACCTTAGAGGTGGTTCAATGGCTAGCGCAACAGACCTGGACTCAAGAAGAAAGACCTGAATTCAAAGCCGGTGTCTGATCCTTACTAGCTATGTGACCACCTTCATCTGTCTGCCTCAGGTTGCTCCTCTGTAAAATGGGGATAATAATAGCACCTATAGCTCAGGGTTGTTTTTTTGTGTGAAGATTATGAGATAATATTTGTAAAGGGCTTTGCAGACCTTCAGCGGGCTCTGTAGGTGCTAGCTATTATCATCAGTCCAGCTCTCTAGTCCTATGGATGAGGAAGCTGAGACCCAGTCAGGTGACTTGTCCAAGGTCATACAGTCAGATCCTCTGACTCCAAATTTTGCAATGTGAGCATTTATACACCTTGGAGGTCAGTAAATACTATAGATCAGTGCTTGATTTATCGTAAAGACTTAAGAAAGTGTTACTATTGCAGATGAAACCTGAAAGTAGGTGATGGTCCGTTTTTCCTTTCTGGAGAGAAGGTTGTTAAACATTGACCAGCAGACCCCTACCTCGGTCTTGCTGGTAGATGCAGATCAGTGAGTGGTCACAGCAGCAAAGGAACCTAACCAGTCCCTTCAATGTTCTCCTTCTCTCCCCTGTCCTCTCATTTTACTGAGGGATAAACTGAGACCAAGAGAGGAGAGTGAATTACCCAAGATCATACAGCTAATTGGTGACAAACCCACAAGCAGAAGCCAGATGTCACAGAGTCACAGAAGCTAAACTTTGGATGGCACCTCCATCTTTTTCAACCCTGACCCAGAAAAGAACATTCCTGACAAGTAGTTAGTTAGTTAATAAGCATTTATTAAGCACCTACTAGGTGCCAGAGGCTATGCTAAGTACTGGGGATACAAAGAAAGACAAAATCACTTCCTGCCTTCAATATATTTATTTATTTATTTATTTTTTTGCAAGGCAATCAGGGTTAAGTGACTTGCCCAGGGTAACACGGCTAGTTAAGTGTCAAGTGTCTGAGGCCAGATTTGAACTCAGGTCTTCCTGACTCCAGGGCTGGTACTCTATCCACTGTGCCACCTAGCTGCCCATTTTTAATTAATTTATTTATTTTTAAGTTCCTGCCTTCAAGTGGTCCCATATTTAGAACTAGAAGAGACAAGAGAGGCCACCTAAAGGCAAAACCTTTCTTTTTTATAGAGGAATAACTAAGATCACATTCTAAGTGGAAGTGGGGAAGGGAGCATACATTTATTAATCACTTACTATGTGCCAGGCTCTATGTTAAGTTAATTATAATAATTCATTTGATCCTCAAGACAACCGGGAAGGTAGGTGCTGTTATTATCCCCATTTACACTTGAGGAAACTGAGGCAGACAGCAGTGAAGTGACTTGCCCAAGGTTACTCAGCTAGTAAAGTATCTGAGGGTGGATTTGAATTCAGCTCTTCCTGACTCCAAGCTCAGCAATCCATCCACTGTGCGACCTAGGGAGGAAAACAGGTAAATAATTATGTCCATATAAGATAAATGTAGGATGATTTCACATGTATAATTGCTATCATATTGCTTGCCCCTTCAATGGGTGGGGGAGGGGCAGGAGGGAGACAGTGAATTTAAAACTCAACAATTTTTAAAAAAATGAATGTTAAAAATATAATTAAAATAATTAATAAATTTGAAAAAGATCTAGGCAGGAATAAATTGGAGGCAGTGGCAGAGAGAAGGTAGCAGCACTTGAGGGAAACCTGGAAAGGCTTCCTGCAGAGGATGGGATCTGAGCCCTCACGGAATCACCGACTTTGAGAGCTCAAAGGTCCTTCAGCCGCCATTGATTCCACCCTAAACATGTACCTTATATATCCAGCTTCTTCTTAAATCGTTCTGATGAGGGGGAACCTATCATCTCTTGAGGCAGCCCTGGCCATTTTGGACAGCTCCAACTAGGTGGCATCATAGTGAATAGAGTGCTGGGCCTAGAAGTCAGGAAGACTTACCTTCACAAGTTCAAATCTGGTCTCAGATATGTAATAGCTGTGTGACCCTGCACAGGTCACTTCACCCTGTTTGCCTCAGTTTCCTCATGTGTAAAATGAGCTGGAGAAAGCAATGGCAAACCACTCCAGTATCTTTGCCAAGAAAACCCCAAATGGGGTCATGGAGAGTCAGACATGACAGAAAAACAACTGAACAACAGCAAAATTGTTAGGAAGTTTTCCCTGGGACATCCAGCCTAAATTTCCATTTTTTTTTGACTCCAAGTCCAGAACGTCTGCACACAGAATGTCTCCACACCAATCCTACTTCCAGATGAAAATGGAAAAATTCACTCAAACATCCAGCTGTTTTTTATGTAGCACTTGGCTTTTTGTTATTGACAGGACAAGACCACTGGGAAATTGATGGACATTTCCCTTTCTGTCTTTGTGCTACATGCAGGCAAGGTCAGAGGGCCTTGTGAATTAGAGCTTCCCTTGCCCAAAGTACGTGGCGTTCACTGCATTGATTAGAATGCTCTGGTGCCTTCTATTTCCTGTTTGTGAGTAGATGGGACCGTCTAGGGGGAGCAGTTGGCTGGCTTGCGCGTCGTGAGCTCTAGTCAAGGCAGATGCAGACTCTGGGTCAAGGGCTTATGAGCCCAATGATGATGGATACATGCATGAGAGAACCCTCTTCTTTGCCAAGATGGATCCAAACTTGAGTACCACCTGGCAGGGTTTCTGCTGAGTTTATCTAGGAGGGTCATTTTTCTTATTGGCCTTTATTGAACACCTTAGATTTTGGTGGGATCTTCTTTTAGAGTGGTCCTAATGCTTTAACCTGGGCGACTCTGGCCAGCTCTCCTCCATGGTCTCTGCCTCAGGTGTTGGGGAGGGAGGAAAACACCAAATCTCAGATCTAGAACCAGGCAGCAGGATCATAAGAGCCTAGATTTGGAGCTAGAAGGGACCTTGGGAACCCTCTGATTTTAGAGATGAGGAAAGTGAGGAGACCCAGACAGGTAGAGTGAGTCGTGTGACCTGGCATGACACAGTTTGTTAAGTTTCTGAAGGGAAACAGTCTTGGCTCCAGAATCTCCCCTTGTCTCTCTGAAACAGGCCCATGGGAGTCTGAGCAGGTGTTTTGTGGGAGAATATTGTCCCAGGTGAGCGCCTGAAATTGAGAAAGGAAGGTGGGAGGCATGGGGAAGAGGGGGACAGATGCCATCTTCATAGTCCTATCAGGCCCCTTTCTCCTTTTCCCTCAGAACTGTCTTGGTCTTCTCCTCTTCTGGGTTGTTTTTTAGTATTGGTAGTAAGAGGCAGGAATTCTGTGAGGTGAACACCAGAGATGCATGACAACTGCGCATATATCTGAGGTCTACGCCATTGGACTTTACTCTGGCCTCCAGTGGGATGTTTATTTGCCCCACTGCATTCCTTTAGAGAAGGAAATTTCTAACCTGGAAGTCAGAGGATTGACCCCTCTTATCTTTTAGAGAAAGAGGCAGCTGTAACTGAAAGAAAGCTGGATTTGGAGGAGTTAGGAAGATTTGAGTTAAAATCTTGCTCCAGACATTTTACTAAATCACTTAGCTTCTCACAGGCTTAGTTATCTTATCTATAAAATTTACGGAATAATAATAGCATCTATGCCACAGGGTTATTGTGAGGATCAGAGGAGATAATCCGTGTAAGGCATTTTGCAAATCTTAAAGCGCTATATAAATGCTAGCTAATATTATTATTATCTGTTTATGTTTTTCCCATTTAGAAGGATGTGAGCTCCTTGGAAGCTGGAACTAGCACAGTGCCTGGTTAAACTGAATTGAATCCTCTTCATTCTGCAGGCTAGAAAGGGCTGGTGGAAGGTTTTTTTTTTCCCCTCTTTTTTTTCTTTTCTTGTGGCAATCATCCTTCCCTGCTTACAAATTGTTCCCTGGTGTGTCCACTGTTGCCCATGCCCAGGGCATGTTGTATTGGAGAGCTGGGCAAAAGTCAATACTCCTGAGAACGCACTTTCATTTTCCCTTGAGAGTCTCTGGGTCCTACAGGTGCCTGATTTTAGGTGCTGCCTGTTTTATTTTCTTTCATTTGGCTGGGGGCGGGGGGGGGGGGGGGCGGCTTGCAGGGCCTCTCTGATTTATATGATTTCCTTAATTGATTCAGTGGGATTAACTGACTCCTTTTTCCAGGTTACTCACAGCAAATCAGGGTTCATAGCTCTCTTTCCTAGAGAAAGGGAGTTGAGACTTTGCAAAAAGTCAGCTGGGGATGGGCACCAGATTTCCCCATCTCTTTGTATGCATGTCAGTTTCAGGGATGGTTAATTCTGCCTATCTTCAGTTCAGGCTGCTGAACCTTCTTCCTGGCTAGAGCGACTTGCTTGTTTGTCCTAGTATCTCCAGCTTCCAGAGAAAAAGAGGGGCAAGTCAGATGCCCTCCAGGGCCTCCATGCCAACTGGCGAACATGAGCTTCTTCCAAGTGTCTCTCTCCTCCTGGCTCCAGCGGAGGCTTTGCTGGGAGGCTCTGTACTGCTGGGTGCTGTTTCCTCTGTTGTGGCTGGTTGTTCAATCTCTTCCTGCTCTCTCTGTAAGTAAGCAACCACTCAGCTGACCAGCTGATGAGGTGGCACTGGCTGATCCTTGGGCAGCCGCCAGGGCAAGGACTAAATCACCAGAAATGACACTTCTGGCTGAGCCTCTCAAATACCACTGCCATAAACGCGAAGCAGGTAGCCTGGAACAGTCAGTAAGCAATTATTAAGTGCCTACTGTGTGCCAGGCACTGTGCTAAGCACCGGGGATACAAGGAAAGG
>NW_020941065.1:10712234-10883771 GCF_900497805.2 Vombatus ursinus | reverse complement strand
ATACAAGGAAAGGCAAAAGACAGTTCCCGTCCTGAAGGAGCTCACAATCTAGTGGGAGAGATGTCAGTCAGTCAGCATTCATTAAATTTTTCAAAACTTTTTCAATGTTTTTCAATAAATTGGCATCCTTTGTGATCCTCAATATTTTATTTTGTGCATTTAAAAATATGATTCCGAGAAGGGCTCCATAGACTTCACCAGACTGGCTGCCAAAGCGGACCATGACACAAAGCAGGGTAAGAGGCCCTGCTTTAATTAATGATTAGATGTGGGTTAGCAGGCTCTGCCAGCCCAGAACAGGCTTTGGTAATAATAACTTGACTCTTATGAGGCCCCTTAATGTTTGCCAAATGCCTTGTATGTAACATCCCTCTTAACCTCACTCTAACCCTGTGAGGTAGGGTCTTGGGATTGCCCCCTTTTACAGATGAGGAAACTGAGGCTCAAAAATGGTAAGGTGTTTTTGCTTTTTTGGTTTTTTTGCACATGGTCAAACAGTATCTTAGGTGAGATTCATACTGAGGTTTTCCTGACTGCCAGTCCAGCACGATAATCCACTCTTTACCACAATGCCTGGTAGGTGAAACTGTGCCCCTGCTCTGAAGACCTGGCAAAAAGGGAGCATAACCAAACCACATTTAGTCTTTTCTAGCTTCAAAGAGGTGAATCATAGCATTAGAGGATTCTTAAACGTCAGAGCTAGAAGAGACCTTAAAAATCATCTTGTCTTAGTATCATAGGGTCAGTCCATCAACACGTATTTATTAACCAAATACAATATGCCAGGCACTGTGCTAAATGCTGAGGATACAAAGAAAGGCCAAAAAAAAAAAAAAAAGAATCCTCTGCCCCCGACCTCAAGGAGCTCTCACACTAATGATTACACTTTAATCTGGCTGAGTTTGACACCTCTGATCTAGTCGGCTCCCCCTTACATTTGCAGAAGGAGAAGCAGAAAAGTAAAGATGCCTTGCCCATGGCTACCACATGGCAAGACAGCGTGGTGCTGTCCAGACTATAGATTTAGAGCTAGACAGAACACTGGGGAAATCATCTCATCCAGCCCCATTGTTTTACAGAAAAAGAAATTGAGGTCCGGAGAGGTAAATTTGGTCACCGCCAGACCAGACTATAGCAATCAGAGTTTATTTTTTATGTAGAGGGGAAAACAGGCTTAATTAACTTACCCAAGGTTACATATGTAGCAATAATAAAACATTTTAAAAAAATCTCTTTTGTCGGGGCAGTTAGATAGGGCAATGAATAGAGCACTGGCCCTGTAGTCAGGAGAACCTGAGTTCAAATGACGTCTCAGACACTAGATACCTACTAGCTACAGTGATCTTGGGCAAGTCACTTAAACCCTATTGCCTTAGGAAAAAAGAATAAAATCTCTTGTCCCTCAGTACCATCTTGGGAGGTAGGTGGCTCATTTTCCTCATTTTACAGATGGGGAAACTGAGGCTGAGAGAGGTCAAGTGACTTGCTCAGGGTCACACCCTAAAGCACCTGAGGTCACATTTGAACTCAGTTGGTCTTGTAGGTCCAGAGTGCTATCCTCTGCACCATCCAGGTGCCTCTAATAACCAAGGCAGGATTCGAACTCAAGGCCTCTCACTTAGGAGCCCCGAGTTCTTTCCAGGTTTACTAGTTTCCCACTGAACGGGGAGGAGCTTTGGAGAGCACTAGGTGTGACTGGGAAAGGAAAGGAGGGCGGGGTGGGCATGTGAGCCAGGGCGTAGGTCTAGGTGGTGGGGCACTCCCAGCTGCCCCATGCCGCTCCTTGGCTGAGGAGGCGGGGCCAAAGACTCAGTGGGAGGGGTTTTATGGAAGCAGTGGGCGTGGCTCTGAGAAGACGGTAAGAACGCAAGGAGGCCGCCTAGGGAGTTTCTGGGGAGAGTGGGCGGAGCTCCATGGTGCTGGGCGTGGCTTAGCCCTGGGGGGGAGGAAGGAGAGACCGGGAGTACGCGGAGCGCATGCGCATTATCATTTGCTAGAGCCTGGGGAAGCAGACAGGGCGGGGCCTGAAGCCACCCCTCCCCGTGATCCAGGGGCGAGGCTAAAGCAGGCGCTGTTCTGTCCCGCCCCCACCTCTGGGCAGGGCAACCCTTGGCTAGGGCGGTGGCCCTTGGGGAGGAGGCGGGGCTTGAGCGGGCGCCGTCTGCCATCGCCCCTCCCCTTGGGCGGGCCCGGGGGCGGGGCCAGGGGCCGGAGGCGGTGCTCGCGTCCCTCTCGGCGATCGGCCCCGCCCCCGGGCCGCGCGCTCCCCCGCGCGCCGCGCCGCCCTCAGTGCCAGGCGGGAGGCGGCAGCGGTTGGACGCTCGCTCGGCGGCTGCGGAGCTTGCGGGACTTGGGCGGCGGCGCCTCGGGCTCCTGGCGCGGGCACCTCTAGGCAGGTGAGCCGCGCGGGCAGGGGGGGAGGCCGGGGTCTGGCAGCCGGGCCTAGGCGGGGCTGCCGGGCTTGCTGCTGGGGGGTGGGCGCAGGTGGGGCTCTGCGGCCGGGGAGCCGGGCGGGGGCCGGGGGCTAGGGGCTAGGGACCGGGGGCCAGCCCGCCTGCCTCGGCCCTTTCCCTGCTCCGCGCTTCTGCCCGTCCCCTCTTTGTCCCCCCTGTGCCAGGGGGGAAGCTCCTCTCACTCCCCTTCCCTCTCCCCCTTCCCCACCTCCCCCTGACTCTCCTCCCTCCCCTCCCCCTACCCCGCCTCCTTTCCCCCTCCCCCCGCCTCCCTTCCCCCTTCCATGCCTCCTTTCCCCTTCCCTTTTTCCTCCTCCCTTCCCCTTCCCTTTTTCTTTCCCCTCTTCCCTGCTTCCTCCCCCTTTCCCTTCCTTTCCCCTTTCCCCTCCCCCTTCCCTTCCTTCCTTTCCTTTTCCCTTCCTCCCTTCCATTCTCTTTTCCCTCCCCCTTCCCTTCCTCCTCTCCCCCTTTCTTCCTTTCCCTACTTCCTCCCCTTTCCCCTCCCCCTTTCCTTCCCTCCTGCCCTCCCTTTCCCTTTTCCCCCTTTCCTTCCCTTCCCCTTTGCCCTTTCCCTATATCTCTCTTCCTTTCCCTTCCCTCTCCCTTTAACCCTTCCTCCTTTCTCTTCTCCTCCCCTTCCCTTTCTTCTCCCCACTCCTCCCTTCTTCCTCCTCTTTCATTTCTTCCCCTTCTCTCTCCATCCCTCTGTTAATATGTCTTGCCGTTTCGTCCTCCTCCTGCCCTTCCCTATCTCCTCATTTCTCTTCCTAGCTTCAGTGATTTGAATTTGTTCAGGGAAGCAGACTGACAGGCTCAGCAGAACCCCAGAAGAAAAGGGGGCCTTTCCAGGCCTCAGCCCCTTGTGGTCCTGCCCTGGGAAAGGAAACCCTGCTGAGTGTACTGCGTGCATCTTGGTGTAGAGCACTCACACACCCTATATTTGGCCTTAACTGTAGGCCGCCCATTTCGTGTAGTGTATGGAAGTGCCCGGCATGTTAAATACTCAAGTCTTAGTTGAAAGCAAATTGGGAGAGGTTCTCTTTGCTCACTCCTTAGGAGAATTAGGCAAAACTCCCTTTTTTCTGTACGATTTTTTTTTTATCAGAATTAAGTTTTGTTGTCCTTTTTCTTTTACACTGGTACAGAGTGACGATATTTATTAAGGGTGATAGTTATATAAAAAAAAATCATATCCTTTTATGGTGTAGACTTCATGCCTGAGACCACATTTGTCTTCTCTAAATCAGTAATGGCAGAAATCTTAGGCACTCTGAGAATGAATTTCATTGTCCTCACCCTACAGATCACTCACTCTCCTGACACCAACATCTAATATAATAGAGGGGGAAATGATTAAGTATAGGCAGTTGCTTTGTACCGTCTGCTCAGTTGCAGCGACTGCATTCCATATTCATCTATATCCACCATAAAACTAAGAAGGGGGGGGGTTGAATCCTCCACAATCCACAGACCTATTTCAGAAGAAAGTGACTTAGGAAGAGGTTTTATTCTCTTACTTGTAGCTGTGTGTTGTGGACTTTGGCCCTGATTCCAGTGGTTATGGGAATATGAGTAATAAAATGAAATAAAAGTTAATTTGATCGGATTGCAAATAGTCATTTAACTGAAGTATTTTGTCCTAGCCGTTTTTTTACAGATGATTTCTTAAAGAGTGGTTTAAAGGTCAGATACTCACATTTATTAATAAATTCAGAATGGGTTCTTGTGGGGTGTATGCATTTTTGATTGCTTGAAGTAAAGGCCTTTTGGATTTTAATTGATTGTAGAAATACTGCTCATGATAGTCAATTTTTAATAATCATTTGTTAAATTGCATTCTGATGGCTTTAATGAGCGTTTATGTCTGTTCCTTTATATATAGTTTCGGATCAGATTCTTTTTTAGCAAACGGCCTTTCCAAACGCTATTGAATTTTTTTTTTTTTTTTTCGTTAAATCTTCATGCTTACTGCATCTGTCACTTCTGGGATCTGCTCCAAGCATGAGGTGGAGATTCACTATAATGCCAATGAAATGGAATGCTCTAAAAGAAGGATAAGTGATCAGTTCCTAGTTCTATAGTGAGGAATGTAAAAGATGTTATTTGATAGTTTGCTAGATGCTAATTAGCATTTAAAGCATATGTGTGGCTTTTTGGACAGTTTTGCCTCTTTTTTTTCTCTTCCCATTTATCATGTGAAGATCAATTTGTACAGCCCTTATTCAGAGCCTGAGAAACCTTTCAGTCCCATTTGGTGACCTCAACATAGGCCACTCCCTCCATTTAAGAATGCTGTCTGTTATTTGTGAACAGAACCTTTTAAACCTAAGAAGTCTTTTGTAGATGGAAATCTTGAATATCTATGAATATTTCAGCACCTCCTAGTACCTTGGATGTTAAGTAATTGCATCTCTCAGGATTTTCCTTGCCCTAGTTCAGTTCAGATCCTTAACAGGGACGGAGCATGATTCCATATTTCCTTTTCCAGTGCTCACTTTGTACTTTGGTTAGACATTGTTTCAACCTTAAATCACAGCCTCGTCAACCCTTTGACATCAAAAGCCAAATGTGAACTTCATTTGGGTTAGCGGAGGCTTCATATTGGTTCCTTTTAATGCTGTGCCTTCGAAGAGAGCAGGATCTGTACCCTGAGGGCAGTGGACGTCACTGACTATTACTAATGAATGAATAAGCTACCCTTCTTTCTTAAGGTTGAAGGAGCTTGGGGGGGGGCAGTTTTTGTCCGGCTTTTTGCTTCCCACCTCAGCAGCCAAACCTAGCACTTGGAAAAAATTATTCAGATGTAAAAACCAAACATGGTAAGCACTTTCCCTAGGGCAGAGAATCCAATTTGTCTAGGTGTTTTTCACTTTATCAACAGCAATGACTGGCACGTAGCCTGTGTGAGGGCAGATTGCCAGGGAATACATTGAGTGTGGTACATTTCAGTGACCACAGAGAGGCTGTTCTGACATTGGGGTCACACCTGGTCTTATCTCGGGGCCTTTTCACAAGTGACAAAGGGTGTAAATTGGATTTTGCTAGCACATGTTTTCTCTTTTTTGGGGGGAGGAGGGTTAGTTTAGTCTTTTTCTCTGGTAATTTCGAAGCCATCTTTAGTGTTTTGCTTTGTTTTGTTTTACTTTTTAATGTGGCCTATTTTGAAATCATTTCGAGAAACGTTCTTTTGTCCCGAACAACATTCCTGTGAATTCTGAGAACTCGTTTGGCTTCTTTGGGGGCACATTTTCTTCTGATGGTTCCTGTACATTAAAGTGATTGGATACCCAGTACAATCAGCATCATCTTGGCAAATTGGGCCTAGTGAATTAATTATTGGTATTTTTAGAAAGTTTCTTATTCTGATGAAGGTTCACATATTTTCGCGATCATTGTTATGGAGGCAGAGGGTTAGATGAGTCCTGGGTTTGAATTTAGGGGTTCTTGTGGGCCCATCCCCAGCTTTAGGGGGGAACTTTAGAGGCTCTCTAGATAAGGGGTTCTTAACTTGGGTTCGTAAACATGATTCTTAAAAAATATTTTGAAAATGATTTCAATATAATCTGTTTCCTTTGTACTCTTAGTTTTTTATTTTATGCATTTAAAAACCTTATTTTGAGAGAGGGGTCCATAGTTTTTACCAGGCTACCACAGTGGTCCTTGACATCAGAATGGCTAAGAATCTGATTTAAACCTGAAACAGAATCCTCTCAACAGCAGACTTGAGAAAGCCATCCAGCCTTTGCTTAAAGTCCTCCAGTGAGGGGCGGCAGCACGTTGTCTCCCAAGATAACCATTTCAATTTTGCTTCCATCCAACCTGAATTTGTCTCTTCCTAGCCTTTGCCCTTTGCTCTCCTGGGGCTGGATTTAGTATGGGTCTTCTCTCCCCCCAGTTTGTTTGACCCCCTGCTCTAGGTTAAACATTCCTGGTTCCTTAAGCCAGTCCTTATATAGCATGGACTGGACGCCATTCAGCATCCTGGTGGCCATCCACTGAACAGTCTTCCTTCCTCAAATACGTCCAGAAACAAACATGCACAACTTCCTGAGCCTCAGTTTCTTCATCTGTAAAATGAGGATCATGATATCTGTAGCACTTGCCTCCCAAGGTTGTGGTGAGGAATCAATGATAGAGCATGTGTGTCATGTATGAAGCATTCTGTAAATGCTGGTTTTTATACCTTGATGATAGACCTTTAGACCTGAGAGGGGTCCATCTCAATCCAATGCCCCCTTCATTTTATAGCTGAAAAATTAGATAACATAGATGCTGCCATTAGAATAAAAGGCAAATGTCTTTTTTTCTGATGCTAAGAACTTGCTAAAACCAGAACCATGAAGTCTTAGCCCTCCTTCTGTTAGAACTGAAGTTGAATTGCTAGAGGATTATATGGGGAAGAGGAGGGAAAAACCCTTTAATATGAGGGAAGGAGAGAAATGTGGGAAGTGTGAGAGTATATTAAGCATGTCTGCAATGCATCAGTAGGTCCAAAGGAAAAAGGCTTCTCTTCCAGACAAACAACTCCAACTGAGAACGGACATGCATTTTAAGCTCGTGGCCAAAGATGGACACAGCCGTGGTTCGACAGGAAGTGGCAGTGTTGAGAGATAGTCGAAATTGTGGTTCTAATCATCAGGGCAGAAGCTTGGTCTAAAGCCTGTTATAATCCTGTGGAAATGCAGGCTGGCTGGGAGTGATATCAGGTTTTACATTCACATCTTTTGTAATTCAAAGGAATGAGAAGCCTCAGTGGGAAGGGGTGGGTAGACCTTTATACAACCAAAGGCATGAGTACGAACATAAAATAAACTTTGGGGGGGTTGGCTAAGTACATTTTACTTTTTGCATAATAACTCATGTGTTGTAGCACTTTATTTATTTATTTTTTTTTTTAGGCAATTGGGGTTAAGTGACTTGCCCAGGGTCACACAGCTAGTAAGTGTCAAGTGTTTGGTCTGAGGCCGGATTTGAACTCAGGTCCTTCTGACTTCAGGGCCGGTGCTCTATCCACTGCGCCACCTAGCTGCCCCCACTTTATTTTTTTTTTTAAAGTGAAGGCTTAGAATCCTAGAATGTTAACATGGGATGAGATACTCTGATCTAACTTTTTCACTTTATAGATGGGAAAACGGAGGGCCCAAAGCTTCTGTTTGCTTAAGGTCCCACAACTAGGCTGTGGTCAAGCCTGGACTAGAGGGCAGGTCTCCTGTTGGCCCTGCCACTTAGTGCTCTTAAAATACGCCACACTGTTTCCTGGGGTGTCTCAGTTCATTTGCATCTCTCCACTGATTGATCACATGCAGTTTGAATCTCAGTGTTCTCTTTCTCATCATTGACCTTCCTCCTCCTCAAAGCATTCCCAATCCACCGGCTTCAGTTACTTTCTTTTAGTTAATCAACTATAATTTTTAGAAAATGATGCTTTCTTTTGTATTGCATTCTGATTTTGGATCCAGATTTTCAAGGGCTTTGTTGAAATTCCGAAAATAGATTATTTTAGAAATTCTTACATTGAGCTTTACGTGGATTTTCTCTTTTGGGCATTTGGATACATCACATTAGTTTTAATGAAGTATTTCCTTAATTCCACAGTCTGACCACACACGAACACTGGTAATAATTGTAGCCTATTGGTTATTTAAAGGACTAATAATATTCCTGTGTTCTTTTGAGGACCCGTACAGCTCTGACACATGTATGATTCTTGGTTCTCTTCTGAATACATCCTATTTTGAGTGCTCAGAACTGGCAGTACTGTGTAGTATTGATAAGAAAAAAATATCAAAAATCAGACAGGAGCAGCTAAAGTCCAGTCCTGACAAACTATACCAGTTGTAAAAGACCTAATTAAAAGCACCAGAGATTAGGAAAAGATGGTAATTGGTTCAAAGCTGGACCAGGCAGGCTCTCTGGGGACTCAAACCAGACGGGGTGGACTGTGCACTCGAGCACTTCGGATTGAGAGTCTTTCACCAACATGAAGTTGAACATTTATTTCCAGGTCTGAGCAACTGTTGAGGTTTTAGTCCTTGATCAACAAAATCATAGCATTTGAATTATTCTGAACAACTATAAACACAGATTTTAGGTACAGGAAGCAAAATGGTGACGTATGACGTGGAGGTTTTTTCACTCAGAGTCCTAGGAGTAGCTTGAAACAATTCATACTTCCTCTCTTCCAGCAGGTCCCCCCCCCCAAAAAAAACCCAACAAAAACCAAAAACAAACAAACCCAAACCCACTTGAGACAGAAGTTTGGTGTCATTTTAGGTGAGAGTTTACATGATTCTTTAATGTCTAAAAGGAGTTTTTCATTTCCCCCATATATAAGCATAAGGTAGTATGTTTGCTAATAATTTTTGTAAAGTAAAAATTCATTCACTATTTGCTTCATAGTAAGATAAAAAACACATTCCTCCGCATGATTGTCAGACATTCTTACTTAACAAAGATCCCAATTCCTTTCATTCTCGGGAACTTAAAAGAATGGGAAGCAATTTATTAATTAAAAAACATAGCTATCTGATGCTGTAATAACATGTCGCAGCAGTAACGTTCACACATGCCTTGTCAGACATCTAGTAAGTAGGGGCATCTCTTAGGAAGCCCTGCCCCTTGAGAAGCTCCATGTTGTATTCATTTTGTGGTTCATCATGGTATCCTTCTCTTGCTGTGGGCATATTCATTTTTCTTGGTAAACGAGAGAGAGTGTAGATCCTCTTGGTGCTGGCCTCATCTTTTTAAGGTGGTATTTAATGAGCTAATGCCTTGTCTGCTTTGGACATGCACGGTGTTCTGTACCATGGGGCCCTTTTCTCCATGCAGCATGGGTATTTCTCAGTCATTGCACTAGAACTTCTGCATTTTAAAAACTGACTTCATTTCCCCTTCCTCCCCATGGTCCACATCTCCCTCATCCCCTTCTCCCTTTGCTTCTCCTTTGCTGGAAAGCACTGGAGATAAAGTCTTTGGTGGTGGTGGTTGTTTTAAACAGATCCGTAGTGGCTTTGGGCTTTTCCCCAGACTGCCAATTTGCTGGTGCATAAGGCTACAAATAAAGAAGTTTTAAATGTATTTGCTGAATTAAATTGTAAAGTTGATGGGAATGAAATAATATGCTGGCCTGGCGAAGGATGTATGAATCACAGAATTCTTCAGTAAAGATGGACATACTAGAACCCTGACGCAGTTACTATTTAGTAGGCAGCTTGGCCGGACTGCCCCCCCACTGCTTGTGAATGGATTCTAACCCGAGTTTCTTACTTATTTTTGTTGGGGATTTAGAATTTCTTTTCCCTTTGAAACAATGTTACCAATGGTGGGTAGGGTAGGCTGGGCCACAGAAACAGCCTGCTTTTACCCCTAACGTGACTGAAATCTCCCACTCACTTGAATTCTGAAACATCCATCAAGCTTTGTACCTTCAGATGGGAGAGCGAGAAAGTTTATATACAGTGCCATCCTTGCCCTCATAGACCTGCCATAAACACTGATGTTTCATACAGTAGCCCAGAATAAAAGTATGAGAAAGTTACCAGAAAAGTGCCATGGGAGATGCCAAGTGAAGGAAAGTGGCTACGAATGATTTCAGGTAAGGAACATGTGGCCTCTAGATCCTCAAGTGTGGCATTTTGACTGAGTCCACGTTTTACAGAACAAATCCTTTTATGAAGGGGATTTGTTCTGTGAAAAAATGAAAAAGCCTGGAGGCCGCAGGTTCCCCACCCCCGGATTAGATTTAGGAAAGCTTTCTAGGGGGTAGCTCTGGAGTGAGGCAGCAGGTAGAGGGAAAAGCAAGGAATCTATGTGGGAGGGCAGGGTAAGTAGTTTGCTTTGGTCCCAGTGTGGAATATATAAAGAGTTGAACCAAGAAATAAGGTGGGAAAGTCAGGCTGGTGCCAGATTGTGGAAGGCTTTGCCAAGAAAAGGCTGTTCAGCTGTTTTTGGAAATTAGTGTAATTTGGGATCCTGAGTCTTGTTCAGTACATGACCGGCCTCTGAGACCTACATCCTTCTTTTCTGGATGCACAGCTGGCCCTAGACAGAGTTTTGAAACAGGCCAAGTTTATATCTTTGTTAAACTTCCCACCTGTCTTTTTGTGTCCTAGTGTCTGCCAAACTCCAACAGTTTCTTGTTCCAAAATTATCTAACTCTTCTCACGCCTCCTCTGTGGATGATCATTCTCGTATAGAGGTCGTGTGCAGTGGGGCCTGCCTGTGGACAAAAACTCAGCCCTACTTCTTAGCATCGCTTTCTCTGTCTTTCACAGACTCAGAATTTTAGCATTAGAAGGGACTTTAGAAGCCATTTAGCTCAACCTGTACCTGAAGAATTCCTTCTACAACTCTGCTTCTAAGTAAAGGCTGCCAGTGAAGGGGGAACCCCGATGCTCCTTAGGCAGCCTTTCAGTCTTCTCACAGTGGACCTAACAGAAGATTTTTTTCCTTAAATCAAGCCTAAATTTGTTTTTTGGCAGTTTCCACTTCAACCTTAGTCTGGTCCTCTGAGACCAGGCAGAATGATTACATTTCTTCTTTCACATATCCATTCTTTGAACATTTGAAGACACTTGTCATGTTTCCCCTCTTCTCACTCTCTACCCCGTCTCCGGGTAAACACCTGCAGTTCTTTCAGTGAATTCTCATATGGCTTTGAGCAAAGCCCTTTACCATCGTAGTTGCTCTTCACTACAGCTTATCAACGTCCTTTCTAAAATTTGCCACCCACGACTGAATCGAATACTCCAGATGTGATATGACCCAGGCAGAAGACTATAATCACTACCATATTCTTGGAAGCTGTACTTCTCTCTGTCTCTCCTCTTTTTTTTTTTAAGCTGTACCTCTCTTGATGTAGTCTACAAGTGTGTTTCACTTTCTTGGCTGTCATGCCATCCTGTTGGCTCATTGAACTTAGGGTATACAGACCCCCCTGAGGCGCCCACTCCACCTACTGGAGAGCATCGTCCAAATTGACATCAGTTAACATTCTTCACTCAGCTGTCAGATTTATCTTCTAAAATGCAGAGTCATCTGCCTTTTCAGTCTACTCTAGTGGCTCCCTATTACCTCCAGAATCAAATATAAAACCCCCAATCTGGCTTTTAAAGCTCTTCCTTCCTTTCCAGCCTTACGCTTTACTCCCCTCTGGGTACTCTGGGATAGAATGACACCTGTTCCATGCAGTTATTGGAGGACACTCCAGTTCCAGTTTCTGTGCTTTTTCCCTGGTGTCCCCCATGCCTTGGAACATTCTCCCCTCCTCATCTTGCCCTCCTGGCTTCCTTCAGATGTCAGCAAAAGTCCCATCTTCTGTAAGTGGCCTTTTCCCCAGTCTTCCTTTGTGCCTTCCCTCATAAATTACTTCCCAGCTACCCTTTCTGTATCTCATTTGTGCAGTCCTTTGCATGTTGTCTCCTGCATTAGACTATACAGGGGTGGGGAGCTTTGTGGCCCTTTGATTGAATCCAAACTTCACATCCCTTAATAAAATCATCCTTAAATCCCTTAATGAAAAGATCAGTTCTGTAAAACTTGGACTCAGTCAAAAGGCTGCACCCAAGGACCTAGAAAGGAAGTCAGGGACTGGCTTGGCTTTTCTTTGTGTCCTCAACTGTTAGCACAGTTCCTGGCACATAGAAGGCCCTTCTTGACTCAACTTGACCCCTTGAGTCTGGCATTCATACCTGGCAGCCAGGTCTGAATTCATCTGATTGTGCCATCTTCTCTCATCCAGATCCATCTTTTCCATAAGAACCACATGGAAGACTTCTCAAGTGCTTTGCTAAGATCTGGGTGAACTGTCAGTGCCCCGTTTGGTGGATTTAGGGGACAGTAATCATCCAAAAGGGAGTGCAGTTAACCTGGTAGGACTTTGGCTTGCTGGAAGCCGTGCTGGCTCTTTGGGACCATTATTTCCTTTCACATTTGTTCCCTAGCCTCTCCTTGGTAGTTCCAGAATTTTGTCTGGAATCATGGTTAAGCGCACCGTCATGTGGTTTGCAGATTCCAGTCCCTTCCCTTTTTTGAAAGTTGAGGCCTTGCTCTTCTCCAGTCATGCCTCAGCTCTCATGTTTTCCACGATCCTCAAAGGTCACAGTGATGGTAGCTCAGCAGTCCCGTTTGCCAGTTCTTCCCTCACATACTATAAAAATTAGGGACTTAATGATAACGGTTCACTTGAAAAATGCAGACTTTGCAAAGTGTGTTTATTTCTTTAATTTTATTTTTTATTCCTAACGTAAGCACCAAAAAACATTTCCCTGTAGATGGCAGAACAGAAGAGAGGCCTGTGCTTCACGTGAAGCTGTGATTCTCCGTTTCGTACCTCTGGGTTTGATGGAGGTGATCATCCTGTGTGTTCTTTCACAGCCGCTCCTTTTTTGAACTTCCTTTTGTTCCCCTTTTTGGGGGTGTCATTATTCAGCTTCCCCTCCCCCTTTTCCCCTCCCTCCCATTAAAAACCGAGAGAAAGGAAAAAATCCCTTGTAACAAAAAAGAGTATTCCTGGTTCTACTTACTTTGCATCATTTCATATTCCTTATATTCAGGATTCTCTGAAATAGGCTTGCATTTTCTTTCCTGAATTTGGGCTCTGTGCTGTGCCTTCACTCTGGGTCTTCTGGGTTCTTGTGCTGGCCTCTGCTTCCTGGATCTTTGCAGTTGAATGTGTTGGATGTTCAGTGTCCTTTATTGTTCCTGGAGCCCCAGGGGCTGGGCTGTCTTGGTGTGAGTGCCTTCCTTGGGTCTTTCTAGGGGTTCCTCCTCTCGCTGAACTCAGACAGGGCCATATAGATTATACACGTGTCTCTATAGCCCTTGTCTCTGGTCTGTGCAATTGCTTGTGCAGTTCAGGTACTTGGGAGTCACTGTGGTTTTTTTTTCTTTGGATGTATTAATCATTAATTAGTCTGGTACAAATTTCAGGTTTTTGCTAGAGTAGATATGTGGGACTGGGATAAGGGGTCTTCTGTGTTCAGACCACCATCTTGGCTGGAAGGCCACAGAGAATGTTTCAGTGACATTGGTTTTTTTTTTTTAAACCTGCAGGGATCAAAAAGGCATTTTCCTTTGGTGTCTGTCTTGAGAATACAGTGGATTGAATTCCCTGTATTGGCTTTTTAACATAATAGAAACTTAATACAACATTTGAGACACTGAAGTATTGATATGTATGATATACTGATTCTTTAGGAAGTTACTAGTTTGTTTTCTAACTTCATAACATGCCCTACACGTGGATCTGTATCGCAAAGTAAATGTTCTGATGGGTTAGTTCTTTATTCCAGTGATAGTTAATGGCAACCTTAAAAGGCCTCAGGCTTTCTTAGTCTAAAAGTAAGCTAAAAAAAAAAAAGCTAAAAAATGAAACATTTGTATTGCTCTTTTGAAAATTTTACTTGATGTGAAAAAATGTCTTTGTTTAAGAGAGAGTATAATCTTGTAAATTGTCTGTCTTTATAGTGTAATTTCTCCTATTTGGAGCAACCTTTCTGCATTGTCTTCAAAATAGAATGTAACTCATTAGCCTGTGTACTCATGAGTCCTGTTTCCTCCCTCCTTGTGTTCTGTTTTTTTCTTTTTATAACACTGAGTGACCAGCCTGTTGATGAGGCGTGAGATGAAATTCCACTTTTGGGAAAGGTCTTTCTACCACTGTTGCAGGTGATATCATTTGTATAATTTGTGTCTTGTGGTTGGCTAGATTGTTAGACATATATGGTGATGAGACCATTCGGTTAGAGTGTAGTCATGTTCTACAGAGGGATTCTTTTCTAAAATTGGAAGGTGAAAATCATGTATAGTCAGAATTACCCTTCAGGATCCCATAAAGGGCAGTATCTGGTAACTGGGGTCTGGGACAGAGCCAGCTCATGTAGTGATGTCGACAAGAGTCAGCATCTAGATGTATCTTGATGGCCTGGAACATTGGGCTCAGTCTCAGAAGGTGAAATTTAAGAGGAATAAATGTTAACTCTTACATTACAGAATATCAGCTTCACAAGTCTAATATAGGGGGGTGTGGCCAGACAGTAGTTCTGAAAAAGCCTGTTGTGTATTCTTGGTTTGTTTTGAGGGAGGCTGTGAGTAGGATGATGGTAAGCCCAATAGCCTCTGTTCTGGTCAAACTCTTCTGTAGGAGTATCGTGTTTAGTTTGGACCTCTGTCCAGAGGAGGGTGACCAGGATGGAGAAGAGCTTTGTGTCCATGACATAGGAGGAGGGTTGGTTGGAGGGCCTGGGGATGTTTAGCTGGAAAAGATGCTATCCACATATCTGAAAGGCTGCCCTGTGGAAGAGGAATTTGTGTGTGTGTGTGTGTGTGTGTGTGTGTGTGTGTGTGTGTAGGTAGATATACACACGTATAAAATTTTGGGGGGGATGGGGGGATGGGGTGGCCTATGGAAAGCACAGAGAGGCTAGTTTAGGCTTGACGTCAGGAGAAGCATCCTGTCATTAGAGCTATACCAAAGTGTCCTGGGCAGCTTTGAGAGGTACTAGGCTTCCCCTCACTGGTGTTCTCCTCAGAGAGGTTGGATTACCATTTGGTGTATGTGATGGTGATTTCCTTTGTGTTTGGATGGCTGCCAATGTCCCTTCCAACTTTAAAATTCTGTGCTTCTGTGTCTTTAAGAGAAGGCAGTTTATAGCAGATCTGATATGGTGGCTATGGAAACAAATGGGTGTAAATTTTATTTTTTTTCTATACCTTGCTAAGCTATTGATGAAGAGGGAGAGGGGAGACCGGGACTTTGACTGAAATAAAAGAAAACAGAACCAAGTAAAGTAGCAGGAAAAGGGATGATACCCTTGAAAGGTCTTTAAATGCGTTTATATTAGGAGATGATCTCACCACCACTTAACTCTTTCTTCCTGCCTCACAAAGAGACAAAAGGCCCTAGGAAGTATTAGGGAATGAATGCAGCCTGAGACTTGTGGCTGATCAAGAAGGCCAGGTCAGGCTGCTGCTCTCCTTCGCTCCACAGGCCTAAACAGGGGAAACTGACTGCCTGTGGGCAGGGCGGAGAGGAGTTTGGAATTACACTGTGCCAGGAGAGAGGCGTTCACCAGACCGCAGACTACAGAGACAAGCCAACAGTAGATTCATGGCTACCGCCTCACACTTGTTCCCAGGCACATACAAAATTGAATGGTGTGACAGAATCACCTTCACTTGAAAAAATCCCCCCACCCCACCCCCAGTTAAATGAATGAATGAAGGCAGCAGCTCCTTTCTTACCAGTCTGTTGCTTAGCTCTCTTTCAGGCTGTAGAAAGCAAGTTCCTGTCCTCAGGAACCTTCCAGGTGAAGTCAGAATAATATGTAGCTCAAAAGAACACAAGAAAGAAAATAAGACTAGGGAGGCCGCCTGAAAAAGCATCATTTTGGGAGGCAGGATCCTTGGTTCTATTTTTGGTTCTACTCATTTTACAGTTGGGAAAACTGAGGCCTCAGAGAGGTTAGATAAACAATTTGTCCGTCACAGGTGTGAGTGGCAAAGCCAAAATTTGAACATAGGTCTTCTGACTAAAATCCCATGCTTTTTGCATTATATCATGCCAGAGGAATCCAGCAAGGGGAGCAGTCAGTATGGGTAGGCTAAGATTTCTTAGGTAAGGCTTCATAGAGAAAGAAGGATCTAACCTGAGCCTTAAAGGTTGGATAGGATTGGTTTAGGTGAACAGGAGAACAGAGGAGGCGGCATTTCGCCCAATCAGTCTCCTTTGCTGGCTTAGTAAGGATGGGCATCCCCCAGCCTCTGTCTCTGGGGCTCTTCTCGCTCTGCAGTTTCTCCCTTAGTGATCTCAGCCACTCTTAGCTCCCATTACATGCTTTGAAATTGAAGTCTTCAGCTCTAAACTCCAACCTGAATTCCAGTCACCATCTGCCTGCTAGACATTTCCACTGAATATCCCTTAGGTACCTTAAACCTCAACATACCCCAAACAAATCCAGTTTTATTCCTTTCCCTTTCCCCCTAAAACAATCCCTGTTCTGTTTCTTTGAAGGCATCAGAGTGCTTTCACATCACATCTCATTTCCAAACTTGGAGTCATCCTGACCATTCCCCAATATCCCCTTGACCCCTTGACCCCTCTATCCAGTCAGTTTCAAAAATCTTGTCCATTCTGCCTTTCCAGTCTATTCCCATCTGTCTCTTCTCCCCTCACAGCCTCTGCCCCATTTCAGACTCATTCTCTCTTGTCTGAACTCTTACAATGGCCTCCTACTTTCTATATCTTCCCTGTAATCCATCCTCACACAGCTGTCAACTTATTATTCCTAAAACAGACGTGACCCCATGTCACCCTCTTCCCCTACTCACAGATCACCAGTGGCTTCCTATTGTGTCTAGGATAAAATACACCCTCCTGGCACTTGCATCTAAGCCCCTCTCCAGGTGGCTCCCACCTAGCTTGTAGTCTTCTTTCAGTGACAATGAAGATAAACAGTTGTCCGAAGAGATGGATGTGGATGCTCAGAGAACTCATCAGCATCCTGGGGAGATTTTAAAAGATCTGCGGAGGGTATAGAAGGAGGGCAGGGCCCTATCTGAATACAAAAACACTTGGGTGGAGAGTGTTAGGAACACCTGGACCCAGAATGAATAACAAAAAGGGGATCTTAGTTTTTAACTTGGTAAAAATTGTATTTTATTGGAAGAAAGGAGATCTAAAGATGTGATAAATTGCTGAGTGGGTGATGGTGATCAGGCTGAACATATGTGGAAAGGCAGAGCTGCTTATTTCTGATCTTGCTTGGTTTTTTTTTTCTGCCAAAGAAAATGAATGACCTTTGGACTGAAAAGGACCGAGTGAAAATGGCTAATGGGGAGTTGGTAGCCAAGATAAGCACTGTGGTGGTAAGAGAACCTCAATATTCTTAGTGAGTCCAAGTCATCCAGCCCAGAGGAATGACGTGTATCCCAGAGGTCCTGAAGGAACTGGTAGGTGTGGGTGCCCGTCACTGATACTGAAAGATCCTGGGGAGGTGTATGGCACACCTGGAAATGGACCAGGTCTAGGTTTTGGTTTTGTTTTTTTTTTAAAAGAAGAAAATTCTAGACGTAGCAAACTGTATCAGCAAGTGAGTTTGACTTGGACCTTTTGCAGAATTTTAAGAATGACTGTTAGTAGTGGTAGGGAAACTCTAGAGAAGGAGCCGACCCCCACGAGCTCTCCTGGTGTCAAGGAAGCCCAAAGCCTGCAGATTTACAGTATGGCCCTTGTTGGTAAGATCCATACTGGGAATCTGGACATGTTCTATTATAGACAGAGTTTACTGAGATTTTAGCAGAGCATTTGATGGTGTTTCATGAAGCATTGTGAAAGATGGAGAGATGCGGTCTAGACAAGCCAGTCAGTTGATTTGGAACTGATTGGCTAGAGTCCAGGGGTGGGGAACCTGTGGCCTCCAGGCCACCAGTGGTCCTCAAGGCCCTCAGGTGTGGTCTTTTGACTGAATCCAAGTTTTACAGAACAAATCTTTTTATGAAGAGGATTTGTTCTGTGAAGTTTGGATTCAATCAAAGGGCCACACTTGAGGACCTAGAGGGCCACTAGTGGCTTGAGGCCCCAGGTTCCCCACCCCTGGGTAAGACTCAAAAAATAGTTTTTAGTGGTTCATTGTCAACTTAGTGAGTCTCCAGTAGAGTGTCTCAGGGATCTGTTCTCTTTGTTGTACAGGTCACCAGTACAGGTATGGATGGCATGATTTTCGAATTTGCAGATGACTCTGAGCTAGGACAGATAACTATCAAATTGCGTGAAAATTAGGATCCAAAAATACCTTGACAGACTTGATTACTTGATTTGGAGGTAGCTATTGGACCTGGTTCAAATACCCCCTCTCCCCCCCCCCCCCCCCCCCGTGACTTTGGGCAAATCATTTAACTTTATTTAGCCTTAGAGAAGAGAATTGATTGAAATGATCTCTAAGGCTCCTTCCAGATTGAAATGGTCAGTCTTTGAAGTTGATAAGATGCAGCTTCATAGGGGCAAGTGGAAAGCCTTACACTTGGATTCGAAAAATGCACATTTTTCGAGGAAGCTCTTACTACAGTGTATTGAGTAGAATTGGGGAGTGGAGGAGCTGGAAGGAGAAACATTTATCCAGCCATTAGTCAGCAAACATTTATTAAGTGCTTGCTGTGTGCCAGCTACTGGGCTAAAGAGGCAAGAACAGTCCCCATCCTCTAGAGCTCCCAGTTAATACACATAATGAAATCCTTACCAAATGGGTCCAAAGTAAATAGAATAGAGAGGGTCTGGGAGGGGTGTGGTGGAGTGGGGAAGACTGGGAAAAGCTGAAGATGGGATTGAAGGAAGCCAGGAGTTGGAGGGAAACAGAGAGAGCACAGAAGGCCTGGGGTACAGCAGTGAAAAATGGAAAGAGGAGATGGAGGGGCTTGTGAGAGGAGCAGCAAGCAGGCCTGTCGTATTTATTATAGAGTGCAATACAGAATGTTTAGAAAGCAGGAAAGTATAGGGCAGAGGTGGGGAACCTGGGGCCTCAAGCCACATGTGGCTGTCCCGGTCCTCAAGTGTGACCCTTTGACCCAATCCAAACTTAAAAGGATTTGTTCTGTGAAGTTTGGATTCAATGAAAGGGCTGCACTTGAGGACCTAGAGGGCCACATGTGGCCTCAAGGCCACAGGTTCCCTTGGTAGCAAGACTGGGAAGGACGGGGCCTGGGTAGAAAGGGCTTGGAAAACTCCAGGATTTTATATCTAATCTGGGGGCATTTGGGCATCACTGGAATTGATTGCATTAAGGGGGTGATGGGATCACAGACCTGGCTTTAGGAAAATCAGTTTGGCAGCTGAGTGGGAGGGTGGACAGGAGTAGGGAGAGAGTCGAGGCAGGTGGAGAGGTTAGAAAGCTGCTGCAGTAGGCTGAGCATAAGGTGATGAGGGCCTGTCAGAGCAGATGGAAGCTCTGGAGAAGGGGGCAGCTCAGCGAGATGAGGGGAAGGTAAGAAATGAGAAAACAGACAACAGATTGGATCTGTGTGGTGAGTTCAAGTGAAGTAGCAAGAAGGACACCAAGACTGGGCAGCTGGCAGGGTGTCGTGCCCTTGAAAGGAATAAGAAAGTAGGATAGAGAAGCGTGTTGCAGGCGGGGATGGTGGGGGGGGAAGATAACACATTCTTTATTGGACAGATTGAATTTGAGATGCCTCTCAAACATCCAGTTTGAGATGGACAAGAGGCAGTCTCGCAAGACTGAGCTCAGGAGAGAGTTCAGCCCTAGGTATTACTTAACCAGAGAGGTGCTAATTGTATATCGGCGCTGATGAAACCACCAAATGAGATAGAGGGAGAAGAGGAGAGGGACCAGGACGGAGACTTGGGCGAGACACACTAGACCATGAGCTCTGAAGAGCGCAGAATCGTTTTCCAATAGTGTTTTCAAATCTTCCTGAGTTATTCCATGGCAGTTGCCCCTCTTTGAAGTCCTGGAGTGTTTTTTAACCTTACTGGTTATTGAAAGAATCAAGACTGGACTCATTTACAAAGGGAGGCCAGGGATAAACCTAGGAGACGCTATTCCCATTTGACTGAAGGTAGGAGGCAGCATGGAGGAGGTGACGTGGCAAGAAAGCTGTGTTTGGAGTCAGACAACCATAAATAAATCATTAGCATCAAGATGGCACTTTAAGGTTCGCAAAGAGCTTTCCATAGGTTATCTTCTTCAATCCTCACAATAACCCTGGGAGGGAGGTGCAACTATCATGTTCATTTTACAGATGAGGAAACAAATGAAGTGACTTGCCCAAGGTCACACAGCTAAGTAAGGGTCTAAGACTGGATTTAAACTCCACCTTTTGTGCTACTGAGCTCCAGAGGACCTGGGTTCAAATGCAGGCTTGGCTTTTGACTTTGGTCAAGTCACTTGACCCTTGGGCCCTCAGTTTCCTCATCCCCAAAATGAGGGAGTTGGACTAAATGATGACCTCCAGGGTCCTTCCAGGTCTAAACCTGCAAACCTCTACATAGGAGATGCCCGGGTAAAGAGTCTCCTTTGTCCACACGGCTGGTAAGTAGGGCAGCGCCAGGCATGAAGGGAAGCAGTGCTGTTTTCCAGGAAACCTCCTGGCTTTTTTTTTCCCTTAACCTGTGAGAGAATCTCCTTTGGCAGTGAGTAGATTATATTTGGGAGGACATTGAATTTGGAGCCAGGGAAATCTGCTTGTCACTCCATGACATTGCTTTGTGACTATGAGAGGCCATGCCACTTCTGAATTTTCCCGGAATCCTGAATTTGATCTCTAGACCTAGAGGCCGATGGTAGCTCTGCCCCTGGGGATCTGGATGAGCGTAACCCTTCAGGGCCTCCTGTGCCTACCTCACAGCTAAAGTCCGGGGGTTGGGTGAGATAATCTCAAGGCCCCTTCCGTGTTGCTATCAACAGGGTGGACTCCACGTTCTCCCTCATTCCAGCAGAGCTCTGAAGTTCTGTGCTTCCCTATGTCTCTGTACAACAGTAACATTTGGAAAGCTTTGGGCACCGGTTGTTAAGTCCATCATTTAGCTATAGCTTTCCATAAGATCCTGCGCTGCCCTTGTTGTGTGGGACAGTTTGGAGGTGCCCTCGAAAGGACAGATGTGAGTACGAGCTCTCAGCAGCACCCGAGGCTTGAAACTTGTACTCCGCTCAAAATCTTTTCAGTATGAAACCACTGCCTTTGCTTTGTGGTAGAGTCAATTTTCTATTTTTGGTTAGTGCTGCCCAGTCCACTTAGTTTTAACTTGGAAATTTTGGTGCTGAAATTTTCTGTCCCGGTCTTGATACAACATGAAAAAGAAACTGAGGTCAGGGTAGTTGGGGCTGCAGTCTTAACAAACTGGGGTTTAAGATGCTATTGCTCTTACACTGGGAATTCCCCCTGCCCATAATGGGACCTGCAGTTGTTGGGGTTTTTTCTTCTTCTGATTTTCTCCTGGAGGAGGCAGCTCCTTTAGTTTTATATCTTTGGTGAAATTGGGTGATGTTTTCCTTGTAAAAAGCAGAGCTAGCCCATGTCAGGTGTTGGGGAGTGGTAAAGTATTTATTTGGTAATAAACTCTAGTTTCCCTCAGCAACAAGTTACATTCTTGAAGTTTTTAGTCCCTTGTAAACAAAAGGGAATGTAAACTGATAAGATAATATTTGGAAAACTTAATAAAAGGCATCAGGGGTATGTGTGTGTGTGAGAGAGAGAGAGTGATATAACACACATATGTATGTATGTACACACACACACTTTTGCTCTCAAATGAGTGTCAGAATGGTCTGTCTTCCTTCCAGTGGGCTTAGATTTGAGGAGCAGGACTTGCTGCGTGTTTAATAAGGGAGTGCCCTCTTAGGCTCTCATTCCTGTTAGTGCTGCGGCAGACAAGTCTTTCCTAAGCTGGTGAACGGGCACTGCCTCAGTCAAACTGAGACCCGGGAAAGACCTCAGCTTCAAAAGGCCGAGGTCCCCCACTGCGTCCTGGGCCGTCTGCAGTCGTCCTGATGGGTATCTGGCCACTGGACCCAGATGGCTCCGGGGGAGAGAGTGAGGCTGGTGACTCTGCACAGCCCTGCTTCACTTCAGTCCGGTTCACCTGCATGTCATGGCATCATCTTCCTGATGTCATGGCCCTCTTCCATATTGAGGGATAAACAACAGTAGCCAGTAATATAGGGCTTTAAGGTTGACAAAAGGTTTTCCTCACAGCCATCCTGTGGGATAGGGCTTAGGAGAATTATACCCATTTTATAGGTGAGGAAACTTGAGTCTTAGAGCGGTGAAGCCATTTCCCTAGGCTTACTCATGAAATTGCGGAGCTAAAACTCCAACCCAGGTTTTCTGGCCCTAAATGGAATGCTTTTTCTTCTTGGTTTAATTAGCACTTACGTAATTTAGTGCTAGCTGTCACTAGGCAAAGTGTGGGGTAGAGTGCAAGAACACTGGCCTGAAGATATTTAACAAAATAAATAAAAATACAGTAGGACATAGATGGTGTTAGTATGTGATCAGTCAATGTGAATTCCTTACGTACCGCCAGTCCTACTGAGTTTGACACTTGGATTAGATAATTGCGAAGGTCCTTTCCAGCTCTAAAATTCAATTTTATTCAATTTGCAAGGGACTGTGCGAGGTGTTGGGGGCACAGATAGGAAAAAATAACCTAGTCCTCTCTCCTGTAGATGCTTTGAATTTAGTAAAGAGATAAGAATGTATACAAATGGTTATTGTGAACATTTAGAATGTAATAAAGGCACAAGAGAGAGGTCCAGTGGAGAATCAGGACACTCCAGGAAGCAGAATTACTTGCTGAAGAAATGGGCAGGGTTTCATGGAGAAAGTGGTACCTGAGCTGGACCTCGAAAGAGACGTTCAGCCCATCCATTGTCAGGAGGGGGACTAGACTTGCCCAAATGCATGCTAAGGGGGCTAGTGGAAAAAGGGTGAGTGAAGAGCTCAGATGGCAGAGGGATTCCTTCCACAGTGGTCGGGGCCCCTGATGATTCCTGTTTTCTCTTGACATTGTTTTGATTGTCTCAAGCTGGGGAATACCAGAGAATCTCCTAAATGATGTGTCCAGGCACTATTCCAGGCACTGGGAATGCAAAGACAAAAGGGAAGGGAGGTAGTTCTTGCCCACAAGGAGATTATATTTTAACAGAGGGAACAATATATGTAAGAAAATAGGTACCAGGAAGCAGAGTTTTGTTCTGGGAAGTCACAGGGATGGTGACTGGACCTATTGGACAGTCCATTGTCATACGCTCCAGCATCAAGAGTAGAGGTGTTGACTTACTGAGCCCAGAGCCAAGGGGTGGGAGGTGGCCAGGTACTTCAGGATGTCTAGGGTGGACGTACATGAAGCATGGTCTGGGGCTGGCTAAATGTGGGCGTTCAGATGAGTTGGTGTTCCCTGCCGGCCAATAAACACAGCCAACTTTCCAAACTGCGGGGAGGCATCTCCTCATTGTGGGGAGCAGGCTTTTGTTCAGACTGTGATAGAAGGTGAACGGAGTGTCCGTAAACATCCGCTCCATCAAGACCCCAATCTGGGACAGACCTTGGCGTTGGGGAGTGAGCTGTGCAGGCCCATCGTGGAATAGGAAGGAGAGGGCTGCCTCATCCGTTCCATGCTCTCCAAAGCCCGAGGCCGTCTGTTTGATGTAGTCCTTATTTCCTGTTAGAATTCTGTCAATGCCCAGGGTCTTTGAGGTAGCCGTTTCTGGATACCTGCCACCACTCTGAATTCAACCTTGCTTGTAACAAAGAAAACCAGACAGATAAGCAGAAGCACCTGTCATCGTGCCCATGTGCAGACCCATGTTTGGAGCTGAGGTAAGTGGGATCTAGAAGTGATGCAGAGCCAGTCCAATCCCTTCATTTTATTGAAGAGGAAACTGAGACCCAGAAAAGGGAGGGGCTTGACCCAAAGTGCCTGGGGCAGAATTTGAACTTGGGTCCTCTTGTGTATTATGCCACACAGTCTTGCCTTCGTGTGATGCCCGAGAGATGATTCTGGAAGTAGAATTGACAGGATGGGGAAGGTGAGGAAACAGGAGGAGTCAGGTCTTCAGCTTAGGGAGCTGGTGGCCCTATCAAAGAGATGTGGAAGTTGGGAGGAGAAGGTTTTGGAAGCAGAAATGAGGGTTTCAGCTTTGGACTTGTGACCTCTTGCCCTGGATACCTGAGGGCTGATACCAAGCAGGCTGTGGATGATGTTGGGCTGGAGCGAACAAGTGAAGGAATCCTCATAGAAATGATGATTGAAGCCATGGGAGTGCATGAAGTCTTCCAGGGAGACAAGGAAGCTAGAGAAGGGAGGGCCTTGGTGCAGGAGTAAAGAGAGTGAAGAAGGAATGAGCCTCTCTTAAGGGCTTTCACGTGTGCCGGGCACTGCGGGGGCTAGAAATACCAAGACAGAAGTTAGCCGGTGCCTGCTCACGGGAAGCATGCATTTAAAACCACTTCTCTTTTGTTCTTCTTAACTTGATCAACATGAACAAACATGGACATTTTCATGTACAAGGACCAGAAAACAGGAATCGGACTTCTTGGGACACCCAGTGTACAGCTTGTTTTTTTGTAAAGTACATATTATATTATATAAAGTATATATGGAGTATTATAAAGTATATTATAAAGGCTATATTGTATATTATGTTGTATAAAGTATTATATATTGGTAGTATCAACACTCCAGCTTGTCTGTCTTCTTTTTCTTTTCTTCTCAATGTATTTAAAAATGTTTTATTGATTTATTTATTGTTTTATTGTTATTTTATTAATGTTTTATTCTTCGTCTTCCTTCTCACTCCTCTCCTTCCTCGCACCCCCCAATTTACATTCTATATGTACATACATAGATATAGGAGTATAGAAAGGGAAGGGACCGTTTGGTGAGTCATGGTCACAGGGATGATGAGTTGATCCTTCTGGCAGTCAGTCAGTTGACCTGCCCTTTCCAGGAACAGTAGAAGTAGTGATTTAAGTACTGAGCCCAGAATCAGAAGTTCAAGCCCTCTGGTCCTCTTGCCCTTTTATTCAGTCTATTGCTTTCACCTCCTATTTGATCAGACCTCCTTCCCTGTGCTGCTCGGTGGGGCAGTGCACAGAGTGCCAGGCCTGGAGTCAGGAAGACTCATCTTCCTGAGTTCAAATCTGGCCTCAGACATGTACTAGTTGTGTGACCTTGGGCAAGTCACTTCACCCCGTTTACTTCAGTTTTCTCATCTCTAAAATGAGCCGGAGAAGGAAATGGCAAATGACTCTAGTCTCTTTGCCACGAAAACGCCAAAGGAGTCACCAGGAGTCGGACACCAGACGACAGCAATGACCCTGCTTCAGGCCTCTTTCCTTCAATCCATCCATCCTTTTCTCGCAGCTCTGATCTCGTTTCCCCCCTCAGCAAACTGCAGTGGCCTCTTTTTGGCTTCAGGATCAAATGTAAACTCCCGGCATTTAGAACTCTTCACTACCTGGACTCCTTTGCCCTCACCAGGCTCTTCTCACCAGTTACTCTTCCATGATCCCTGCCTCATACTGGCCTGCTGCACGATGGTCCCCACACACAGGCACTACACTTCCACAACCGCTCATGGGACTGGAATTCACTCATCCCTTCCTGCTCTTTTGTCAGTATGTAAACATTCATTAAGCACCTACTGTGTGTCCCTATTGTTGCCTCCCTTGTTGAGAATAAGCCCCTTGAGGGTAGATACTGTTTCTCTTTTGTTTATCTCCATTGCTTGCCTCCGGGCCTGGCACATATGAATGCTCGATCCTGGGAAGGAATAACCAGCTGGCCTTGGTGGACTCCTGGAAGGGATGGGATGAGATGATCTCGGCTTGTGGTCTGGGGCCAGCTAAATTTAGTGGTTTATTTGGATTTGCTCTCATTAAGTTTCAAAAACGCTTCCACAATTGGGAGCATTTTTTCTAGATATGACTAGAGGCAGAAGTGGGGGCGGGGACCAAGAAAGAGCATCTATAAGTGGAGAGGTGGGAAGGTCTTGGCTTGAAGTCCCCAAACTTGAGATGGAATCCTAGCTCTCTGCCCTTGGCTTCGTAACTGCAAATGTAGGTGAAGCGCTTTACCTTGGATCCCTCCGGTCTAAAGTAAATGAAGCGTCTGGATGTTGATTCCAAGGGAGCAGCAGGTTGGAGAGTCAGATAAGACCTAAGGAAGGAAGACTCTAATTCTGTGACTTGCTCAAGAGCATGTGATATGATAATTAATAAAGTCCGTAAAAGCTCTTTTTTTTGTGTGTGTTTGAAATTTATTTTTATACTTTTGGCTCAGCTTTCCCTGAACCCTCCTTATTCCTAGATGGGAAGCTACAGAACATTGACTGAATGTCCTAGTGACTTCATTCCACGGTAGAAAAAAGACTAGCCAAGAATCATTATACTCTTATTCAGGAAGAAAAAGCTGTCTTTGAGCCAGGCAAACAAACAGTGCTGAGAACTGTAAGTTCTAGTCCCGTTATACACTGTAATCTTCAGTGAATTGTTGATAAGGAAAGTAGGTCATTGGTATAGAAAGAGGGTTTGTGTCTCTCGACCAGTGGTGGGATGAGTTTAATGAGATTGTTGAGTTGTTCATGACTTTGAAAGGTCTACATTTGTTGTGAGAATTCTTTGGGGAATAATGAGCTCTGAGGGGCCCTTTTTTTTTTTTCCTAAAGTGTAATCAAGAGTACAGGCTTTGAGCAGGGGTCCTCGTGAGAGGCAGTACTGTCAAAAGAGGGCACAGGCCTTTTCCTATGGTTTGGCAATGTTGGTAATTTTCCCTGTAGCCATCTGGATCAGTTTTCTCTCCTGAGTATTCTTAAAGGAGCTCCTTCACTGCAGAAGTCAGAGAAGTTGGGCGGTGAATTGGAGGCCTCTTTGTAACTGATAAGTTGGAGATGTTCTATTGAATTTATCATTTATTAGGGTCATCCTGTATGCCAGATAACTTGATGGAATATAAAAGTGCTTCCTTCTTTCAAATTATCTCCCCCCACTCTCCCCAAAAAAATCCTTCATGTTTTCTGCCATTTGTATTGTCAATGTGTATATCAGCACGAATATATACCACATTGAAATATGTCTTTAGTATAAATATTTGTTATATTTAAGTGTCAACAAACATTTATGTGTTTTGTGCCAACCCCCATTTTGGATGTGTGGAAATTTGCATTTTGCATAAGAAGATAATTACAATCATAGATAGAATTTCTGTGATGCCATTCTTTTTTTTTTATTTCTTGTTTTTCTGTCTTCTCCATTTCATCCTCGCTTTCTCTCTCACAGCAAAGAAGAGAAAAACATTCCAGAAAAAAATGGAGCCACATCTCCCCAGTGTCTTGCTGTGATCAAATGTGGGGTTCTTCTTTAGCTATAATCCCCTGCCTCTGTGCACAAGTGAGGGGAGATACCTTCTCATCTTTGCTTTGGGGCCAAGTTTGGTCATGAGAATTTTGCAGCATATGGTTTGTCCTGCTAGGTTTTTTTTTCCATTTACTTCATTGTCATTGTGTATATTTTTACCTTGGTTCCACATATTTCATTTTACATCAGATCATTTAAGTTTTCCCATGCTTCACTGTACTCATCATGTGCTTATGTCATTCCTTATAAAGCTTTTGTCTCAGTGTGGGGTCATCGAATTGAGGAACTGAAGAGTTGGAAAGGGCCTTAGAAATTTTGTGCGCACTTATGTTGTTTCCCCTGGAAAGTATTCAGGCTTCTTGAGGGGTAGGGACTCTTTAAAATTATTTTTGTCTTTGTATGCCCAGTGACTAACAGCCTGGCACATAGTAGAAGTTTAATAAATACTTACTGATTGGTGATCTAATCTCCTCATTTAAAAGATGAGAAAATTGAATCCCAGAGAGGTAATATTTGCCAACAGCAGAAAGAGATCTGGATTTGGAGGCAGAGGACCTGGGTTCAAACCTTGACGTTGAGTAAGTCAGTTCACCTCTCTGGGTCTCAGTTTCCTCAATTGTAAAATGATGGTAGCCTCCCAGAGGAGCTCAGAAGCTTATTTCAGCTTGAAGTCTATGATTCTGTGATTTGTCTGTAGTCTTATGACTTGGTGGCAACTCATTTGGCCCCAGAACTCAGGACTTCTTTTTGCAGGATGCCACTTTTCCCCCTCCCTAGTTTGTTTTAAACTGTGTGAAAGAGTTAAGTGATTTTACGATGTGACCCTTTTATCTTTGGGATCTCTTGGTCTGTGGTGTTTTAGCATTCATATCATATTTGTTTCGACTTGTTAGCAGCCATTTAAAAAGTTATAGTAGCCTGATCTTTAAAAAATCAATTTGGTCAGTGAATATTTATTTTATAATAGAGTAATGACATCATTTCTGTTATGATTTCTTTGTGTATTATTTTGCCTTACTTAAGTTTTCTGTTTAACCGTAGCTGTGTGAACCTGGGTAGATTCTCCCCATGCCTGTCCTGGGCCTCAGTTTCCTCACTTGTATAATGAAAGACTGCCCTTTACTTTCTCTAGATCTGACATTGTGTCCTCTAGGAGCCTGAGTATGTGTTGATGTTTTATTTTCCAGTTTTTATTTGGTACCTGTAAAGTCTCAAATATTTCAAGTATTCTAAGAATCTGGCCCAACTTTACATAGGAAAAACTAAGTGGATGAAGAATTCATCTGGTCCGGACTATATACAAGTGAATGAACAGCTTGGGGAGCCTGTATCTTAATCAGAAATTGCATCTGGACAGTGAATTGGGTCCAGAATTCAACAGGAGGGAGCAGGTTGGATTGCCTTTGGAAAATTGTAAAGTTCTTTGAATGATCCCAAGCTTTTCCTTGATGCAAAGGACTGTCTTTTGAATGCCCGTATCCTTTTGGTGAGGATGTGCGGCTGTGGTGTTCATGGAACACCACAGTCCCCGGTGCTTTGAAGTTGAACATCACCCAAAGGGCAGTAGAGAGGCTTATGATGGATGGGAACCAGCTGTAGCACCAGAAACACAAGGCCTTAGGAAGGAGAAGTGGTCTAAAGGAATCCTTTATATAAACAGAGGTCTGATCAAAAAAGAAGCTTGAGTAGTCATATGGAATAGTGTGGTGAATAAACAATGGGCAGACTGTTGGAGAAGATGCTGCACCGACGTTTCAATGCCAGGAACTTCTGGGGGTGGATACATGGGATGGATAATCATGGATGCGTCAAGATCTGTTTTGTTGGCAGAGTACCCATCTCTGTGAGGTTACAGATCCGCAGGAGCACGGAGATATTGAGGCACCTCAGAGTTCCATTGGAATACTGGGTGACAACTTTTGTGGTGAGTGTTTGCTACTTAGATGCATAGGTTTGATACTTTACTATAGTGAAGTGGTTTATTTCAGTAGAAAGCTGAAGCAGTAGTAGTAATGCAGCCTGGGGTTAGCCTCTCCTCTCTCCTTCATGGTCAGTTTTGGGTCCATTCTCATTATTGAAGAATATGCCAACATATTCTTTATGAAAGCCTTTGATGTCAAAGGACCTGTGTTCAGAGCCCAGCCCTGCCTCCACTCTCTGGCCCTTCCTTTCCTTCTTGGCTTCCCTTCCCTTTCTAGCTCTCTCTGTGATTCTGTGATAGCACTTGCAGAGGAGCAAAGGAGCAAAGGAGCACTTTCCTTCTGGTGCTCCTGTGCTCTGTCAGTCATTAGAATTCCCAAGGAGGTGCTCCCTGCCTTGTGGTTTTTATGAAATACTATAGGTTGTGCCTTCTTATCTTTCTCTTCAGCTACCAGATGACAAACTGGAAATGCCCCCCATATGTGGTTAGATTGAAGCCCTCAAATTTGACATGAAGTGCTTGTGTGTGGAGAAGACATCCCCGAAGGACTTTAAAGAGATTTTTTAAAATCTCTTGGTATACTTGATGTTGTTCTTTTCTGCTGTTTTTTTTAAAGTATTTTAAATATTCCTTTTTTTTTTAAGTACCAAATTCTCTCCCTCCTGTCAGGTCCCAGCCATTGAAAAGGCAAGCAATATGACAATATCGATTATACATGTGAAATCATGGACAACATACTTCCATATTACCTGTGTTGTGAAAAAAAAAAAGGCAAGAAAAGAAAAAATTATCTTTCAGTTTGCGTTCAGAGTTCATCAGTCCTCTGGAGGTGGGGTAGCGTTTTTCATCGTGGGTCTTTTGGAATTGCCTTTGATCGTTGTCTTGATCAGAATAGCTAAGCCTTTCATAGTTGATCATCATGACAGTATTGCTGTTACTGTGTATAGTGACCTCCTGGTTCTCCTCACTTCACTTTGCATCAACTCATAGGTCTTTAATAGGTTTTTTTTTTTTAAACCATCCTGCCCATCATTTCTTATAGCACAGTAGTGTTCTATCACAATCACCTTGTTCAACCATTCTTCAGTTGATGATGAGCTCCTCCTCAATTTTTAGTTCTTTGCTACCACGAAAAAAGCTGCTATAAATATTTTTTGTCCATGTCTTTTTCCTTTTTTTTTTTTTTTTGACCTCTTAGGGATACAAACATAGTAATGTTGTTTCTGGGTCAAAGGGTATTCACAGTTTTATAACCTTTTGGATGTAACGCCAAATTATTCTCCAGAATGGTTGGACTAGTTCACAACTCCACCAATAGTGCATTAGTGTTCCCCTCAGCATCTGTCATTTTCCTTTCGTAATGAGTTAGCTAATCTGATGGGTGTGTGGTGGTACCTCAGTGTTATTTTAATTTTCATTTTTGTAATCAGTAGTGATTTAAAGCATTTTTTAACATGAGTATACATAGCTTTGATTTCTTCTGAAAGCTGCTTATTTACGTCCTTTGCCATTTATTAATTGGGGAATGGCTCTTATTTTATAAATTTGACTCAGATCCCTATATATTTGATAAATGAGGACTTTATCAGAGAAACTCGCTGTAAAAATTCTTTCCTACTTTCTTGCTTTCTGCTTTTAGCTGCATTTGTTTTGTTTGTGAAAAACCTGAAAAAAAATTTCATATAATCACAATTATCCATTATACTTCCTGTGAGTCTGTCTATTGTTTGGTCATAAACTCTTTCCTTATGGGTAGATCTGACATGTAAAATTTTTCACTTTTATGTTTAATTTTTGTCTGGTATTATGATTGAAAAAGAAGAAGGGGGGGTCACGTGATGAGTGGATGATCCTTGTGCTCCACTGGTATTCTGTCATGTCAGGAGAAAGAGAGGTGGCCCCTGTGCACGGTAGAGGTACCTGGAGGCATAGCGATGCCCAGGAGGGGCAGGCTGCAATTCGAATTGTGGAATGAACCGTACACATTGAAGAGGTCCCATTTATCTGAGTATTGACTGCCTTGGTACTTTCAGTGGGGTATAATTTTTGCTTATAGACACGTTTGCCAGATTTGGACTCGGATATAAATCCTGACTCAGCTTTTTCAGTACCTGTGTCCGTCAGGCAAGTCATTCACCCTCACTGATCCTCAGTTGCTTTACTTGTAGAATAAAACACCTGGATTAGAAGGGTCTTTTTAAGGCTACTCCCAGCATTGAATCTGTGATCCCAAGCAGAACATTTCCATGTTTGTTTGAGTGATAATGGAAAGTTTTTTTGTTTTAGAATATAAGAAAATAATGGCTACACTGTGTATGTTAACCCAGCGGTACCATGGTACCACTACTTGGCAAGACCTCCTTCTTGTGGAGCAGCCAGAGGGCAGAAGGGAAGGTCTTGGATATAGGAGAATGCCAGTGGCAAAGCAGGTGCCCACTCTTTGGGGAATGACCAGACAAACTGGTAAATGAATGTGATGTAATGTATACATAAAATGAAGACTAGAAGAGGTTCAAAGTACCTTGGGAGCACTTGGTGAACTGATGCAGTTTAAAGTAAGTAGAACGAAGGCAACAGTCTACACTGAGGGTTCTTACCTGTTAGAAAAATTTGATACAAAAATCTAGTACAGGAGTGTGTGAAGGAAAGCCTTTGTTACGCTTCTCACGGCACACCACACCCTGGTGGCATGTGTGCACCCTTTACCTGTAGAGTCAACTTTTAAATGGTTAGTAAAATCCATACTCCTCCCGTTTGAGTTGGGATGGGACCAGCTCATTTGGATTGCACTCTTCCTGAACTGTCCATCCCATGTTCCTCCATGTTACTCCTTGTCACGTTTAACCCTTCCAGATCATACCTCCCATGTTCAGAAATGGCGGCTATCTCATTAAGCAAGCGCAGTGGAGAAAAGCCTTTGCTTGTCCTTGACCGGGAGGGGTTGCACCTGGTTGAGCCTCCAGGGCTCTGTCTTAAGGGCACTTTCTAATTGTTTGAGGGACTATCTGCAAGATCTTGGAAGTCCTCCCCAGAATTCCTGGGTTCTGCCCTGGAAGCCCAACTTCTACATTATTTCCCAAATTACCCTTTTATGTATTATGGACCCCACTAGGAGGCTGTTGACTCAGGTTTTTAAATGCACATTATTTAAAAAAAATCAATTTAACTGGAAATAGTTACCAAATTATTTTTAAGATAAGCTCAGGGACACCCGTTTTTTTAAGAACCCTGATGGCCATGAATACATAAAGGAGAATAACATTGAAAGATTTCAAAACTCCAATGAGTGCCATGATTGATCCCTTGTGACTTCAGAGGACTGATGGGAGAAACCTGCATCTGGGCCTCTCTCCATAGGTTCTGAAGGAGGAATCCCATTTTAGACATAGGAGATGCATTGATTTGCTGGACTATAGAGACTTTATTACTAGGTAGGGTTCTGGCGAAGGTCATTGGGAAGAAACAATGATGATTTTTTTTTTTTAAGAATCAGTAAAATTTTTTTTAAAAACAATTTATCATTCTATATAATTTTTTTCTTTTCTAAGTTTGGGTCTTCTGAAATGCTGTCCACTTAGGCTGCTTGACTTGAAAAGCTATTTCTGACCTGGGGGCAGGTTCACCCCTCCCAGGCAGGCACCCCCTCTCCCACTCCCACCCTCACCCTCACCCCAACTCCTCAGCCTCCCTGGTGTAGGGGATTACTGTTCTGTACCAGCACACCCAGCCACCCTGAATAAGTCTTAATGTATTTAGTCTTAACATATTTAAAATTCCGCCTTTGTAAATAAATAAATAAATGTTTCTTTGACTTTGTTGTTTACGTTTAATGAACTTACATTTCTGACTGGCTTTAGGAGATTTGCCTTCCAAGCTTTCTGAGATGTTGGCAGGCCTTCTAGCCCAACCTCCTCGTTTAATCCTGTTTCTATCCCCTGGGATAAGTAGTGAGTCATTCTGCCTGCTTCTACAGCTCTAGCTACCAGGTGGTCTGTCCTTCCCTCCCTCCGTTGTTGTACTGCTCTGACTGATAGAAGCTTTCTGGAGCACCACAGTTTAGGAAAAGTGATCTTGGGGGAGGGCAGAGAAGGTCACCCCAGAAGCTCCTTGAGGGCAGGGCTTGGGGTTTTGTCTTCAGCTCCCTACTGCCCATGCATAGAGTTCAAGAGCTTGCTGAATGAAGCACCTCAAGTCTGTGCTGAATGGGGATCTGCTGAATGCCCTGAGCTCTTTAGAGAAGACTGGAGGAAGGTGATCTTTAAATATTTGAAGGACTGTTAGATGGGCAAAGGATTAGATTTTTTTCTGTTTCTTAGGTCTGCTGAATGCCGGACCTTCTTTCTGTTGATTATCTCCACATTTTCCTGGCTCTTGTTTCTCCCCCCTGAGGGCTGGGAGTGTCTTTTTCATATTTGTACACCAGAGGTGCCCAATAAGAGTAGTTGTTGACTTGCTTTGCCTCAGAGAGTAGGATGAATCAATAAACTTATAAATGCCTACTTTGTGCCTAGCACTTAACTAAGCATCGGGCATACAAATAAGGAAAGGAAAGACAGCCTCTCCCTCTGGGAGCTTACAGTCAGGAAAGACTAAACAACACACAAAAGAAAACCGGAAGGGAAGTGGGGGAAGAGACCTCAAATAAATCCAAAATGACTAAATGTCTGAGAAATCTCTCCTGAGGAGTACCTGACTCCATCCTCTAAGGCCGAGAGGCAGAGGGCACAGATGAGGCTGATTGGATGCTGCAAGACGAGCTTTATCCTTGATGAGTTCACTTACTTGGGGGGCTTGTGTAAACAGATAAACAGTGGCTACAAGTCACAAAACGATCACCTTAGGCTAAGGGTCAAGAAGGACCTTCTGACAATTTAGAGCTGGGGGCAGGTGAAATGGGCTGCCTGTGGAAGGAGGGGGTGCCCATTCCCTTATTTTTCACAGTGTCTAGAGGAGCCTCTTCTCAGGATGTTGTCATTAGATTTCTTTTTGAGCTACGGGTTACACTGAGGGCTCCGCGGTCTTGCAAATCTGACATTCTGGGATTCAGTGTGATTCCTTGTTGAGCCAAAATCTGCCTCCTTGGAACTTCCACATATTGGCTGTGGTTCTGCTCGTTGATGCCAAGAACTCTTGGGTTTCACTGCACTTCTGTGTTGTAGTTTCTTTATTTGAATAATGGGCATCAGGACGTTGACTACCTGACAGGGTTCCCAAGCTCAGATGTGATAATGGAATAATAACTATTTCATATTTACTTAGAATTGAAGTTTGCAAAGCATTTTACATACATTAACTCACTTGAATCTCATAGACCCTAGAGAAGTCAGTGCCATTACTATCCTCATTTTACAATGAGGAAACTGAGCCTGGGAGAAGTTAAAGGAGGTATTTGCCCAGGGCCACACAGCGCTGGAAGTAGGTGTCTGAGGTAGAGTTCAGACCTGGGTCTTATTGGCTTCCAGTCCTTTGCTCTCTGTGGGAAAATGCTTAAAAAATATTAAAAAAATATACCGTTATCATCATGTTATTTGCTTCTATACTATATCTTCAGATCAGTTTTTCAGTTTAGTGAGATCAGTGTTTGTACACACTTTCTCTGGGTGTACAAAAATAAGCCTTGATTTTTAAAGTGGTTTATAATCGAATGATCAAATCTTGCTTGTCTTTTAAGAAGGGAATATACATTTTTTCCTCTTTAGGTGATTTGGGGTCTACCTAATGTGATTGGCTGGTCACTCCTTTTAGCCTGCTGCTACGTGCTTCTGAATAATTGGACCCTTGGAATAATCACATATATGCCAAGCAGGATTTTGCCATTAGCGGAGGGGTTTTCCTGTATGTGTTCGTAGCAGGATGCATTTCCTCTGGCATAAACAGACTGCAAGTTCTCGAAGCCCCAGAGGTACATCTGTTTGAATCTTTAGATGGATAGAACTTTGTTACAGAAAAATCGGCAAAACTGTGGCGATTTTTCTGATCCTTGATGTAAGTAGAGAAGGAAGTTAGATACGCAGACATTTCTCTCCAGGTGTTTTCAGTTTCTTTGTTGCCATTTAAACGAAGACAAGCCCCTGCCTTGCCCACATTTGTTCTCCTAAAATAGTTGTTCTTAACCTTTTTTTCTGTGTCCTGAATACCTCTGGCTGTCAGTGCACTGAATGAAGTATATGGGATTTATGAAGGAAACTGAGTATATTGTAATGTAGTTAGTTATCAAGGTATTTAAACAAACAAGCCGAGTTTATGGACCCCAGTGTGTAAGAAGTAAGGGCTCAGTGTCTAACTTGGTTTGGGCTGGGTAAGGAGGTGCAGATAACCCAGTAGCAGCTCTGCTGGGCACCAACCTTGTGACCTTGGATAAGTCAACTTCCCTCTTGTTGGCCTCTGAGGAGTGAGTTGGACAGTGCTAATCTCTAAGGTTCCAGGATCTGTGTACTTGGGCACTATCTTTCTTGGATCTCCTGAAATGCATGGACACTGCCAAGTGTCCCTGAATTGAAAAAGATCTGTCTTGAGACACTTGCTAAAAGAAATTGCTATTGGGAGAAGACCTTCAATCACATAAAAAGCAGTTTGTGTTAGTATATGAAGGTAGAGTCCTTTGTTATCTGGACACAGTGGCCCCTATTGTATCAAAAATGTTTAGTCCTTCTCAGTTTGTACACATAATTCCTAATCTCTAAGGAGACTAGTAGTAATAAACTTGTAGATTAAAAAATATTTATCTGACTGCAAAATAAGGACAGATTATCTGCTGATTTGAAATTGGTAATTCCTGGGTACTCAGGACTAATCTCTTTCTTGGCTTCCAGTATCACCTTAAATGATAAAACTTCTCTTGAAAAAGCAAACAGTTTTGTATGAGTTATCTTGACCACCATATTAATGACCTTTCATTAGTGGCCTTATTACAACTTGCTTATCTTTTTGTTTTTTTCTTTTTTCCTGGAGAAGAGCCAAAGCAAGATGGCCTTGATCCAAAGTAGTGTCATTCTCTTTGATATGGAAATTGGTGCCAGTAAATCTCTCCAGCTGGTGTTTAATGTACAAGATTCCTATAGAGAACAGTAAGTGGGGGTAGGCGACCCCAGTATGTACTTTGTGTACCATTCTTTAGATTGAATTAGGATTCTTAATTTTAATTAATTGGTAAAAATGAGGGTGACCTTTTTTCAGTCTCTTTTCTAAAAAGAAAATAGAAATTGAATAGAAAGACATAGAAAGAATGAGTTGGACAATTTCAAGTTTGGGGCAGTGCCTGGAAAATTGCAAATGGAGAGTGCTATTGTAATTACCCAGAACATTAGCTCATGTGGGTGAAATGGTTCTGTCACATCCCCAGATCTGCCAGCTTTCTGTATTCAGAATGTTTTGTTTCCTATTTGTAGTACTTTCTTTAAAAATTAGGGTTTAAGTTTGGGGAAACAGGTTTGCGTAGTTCATTGCATGACCCTGCTGGTTTAGGGGGAGTTTAACTGGACTCTTTTGGAAGTCTCCTGGTAATCAGTCCTTGCAGCTAAAAATTTCTGACTAGATGTTTTTAAAAAGGGGGAAGCTCCAATATGAACTGGCAGATGGGGACAGCTTCCTAGGAAAGGGAGTGGGGAATATTCCCATTCTCTGCATGCATGCCCCTATTGCTTTTCCAATTTGGGATAGTTCTCTTTGCCTTAAAAATTTTAAAAAGTACTCCTTTAATGCCCAGTTGCTCCAAAGGTGAGGTGGTCCCAAGCTTGCTGAAGGAATCGTTATGCTCCAGTCTGCCTGCCTTTCCTGTGTGGATACAATGCTGCTGACCCATTGTTGAGGTTTAGGGGTGCTGGGACCCTGAAATAGCAATGCAGGTCCTGTCTCAAAAGAATTCGACCCGTCTTTTTTCAGCCAAAGACAAGGTTTATTAGAACACTCATCAAGGTGAGTGTGATTTAATTGGGGAGTGGGGCTTCCCAGGGCCCATATTCACCCTCAGCATGGACCATTTCTCCTCCGGGATTTCCCCTGGTGCTCCCTTTCAGTGATTGTCATTCTCTGGTAGTTCTTTTGTGGCCCAAGCCACCTCATTGTGCCCCTAATTACGGACTACACTGAATCCTCGGGAGACCACAGGGTCCTTTGAACACTGAGATGTAGTGCTCATGGATACCTGGAAACTGGCCCATGTGTTTGCTGTGTTTGTCCTGGGAGAGGGCCTGTCATTTCTGACTTGTCATTGTGTCAGCCGACATTTGTACCTTGTGTGGTGGGAGAGGGCCTCTTTGGTCAGTGTAACCACTATGAAATAGCAAATTCAACAGAATGTCAGTGAAAGCTGACAAAAGCTAATAATGGTCATCCAGCACTCATCTGATTAGTGAAGGGACTGATGGCCAGAGAACCCCAGCTCTACTTAAAGTCTTTAAGACCACACCTCTTTGTTAGTTAGCTCTTTTGGGAAGGCTTTCTGTAGTTTAGAAACTGCATCTGTCTATATAGGTCATAGAATGTGGAAGTTGGAAAGGACCAAAGACATCACTCCTTCCGTGCTCCAGGAGCATGCCTGCCCCTCATGGGAGGCCCCTCAGCAGCTTGGAACCGATTCTTGCCCTGCACCACTTGCAGTTCGAGTGTGTGGATCTGTGCAAACTTTGGCCGGTCTATTTCACTCATTTAACTGTTCAGCACTGTTTTTTATTAGAAGTAATTTCTAGCCATATTTAAGCCTACAATTGACAATTTATCATCTTTTCATTGTTTTCAGTTGTGTCCAACTCTTTGTGACCCCATTTGGAGTTTTCTTGGCGGAGATACTGGAGTGGTTTGCCATTTCCTCCTCCAACTTGTTTTACAGATGAGGAAACTGAGACAAACAGGGTAAAGTGACTTGTCCAGGGTCACACAGCTAATAAGGGTATGAGGTCAGATTTGAACCCAGGAAGTTGAGCCTTCCTGACTCCAGGCTCAGAGCTCTATCCACTACAGCGCCACCTAACTTCTCTGTCACCTCTACCAAGTACTTAAAATCTATGATCACAGTAGGCAACTATAAAATCCTGGCAGCGAGTGAACTGAGAAAAGCAGATGTTCGGCTCCCTGCCCATGAATCTGTGGCTGCAGCCCAGCTGCATGCCACCCGAGCTGGAGAGGGCCTGCTTTTGCACATGACTCTGAATTGAGACAGTGAGGCTTGGGTGGAAGTATCTGGTCTGCTTTAGGGGTGAGTTCATGGCAGTCTACTGAAAAATCTAGGAAGAGAATCCAAAGACCTATTTCTGCTTAAGAAACCTGGATCCCAACTGTGTTTTTAAACTCTTACCATCATCTTTGCTTTCTCTTGCCAACAGTTAAATATCTCCCCTTGTCCCTTCATTGGGTGTGAAGGAGGGATGAGAGTGACTAGATTGAGAATTTTAATTTTATAGTTTAAAAGAATGTTTAATTTTGTTTTCTAAGTAAGCCTTTCTGTCTCTCCATTTTAGCCTAGCCAGTAAGGGAGGAATGACTTGTTTTGACCAGCAGCTAGAGCAGTAAAATCCAAAAGATTTAGCCCCTTCTCTATCCAGTCATTCAGGGTCCAGCTCCGGCCCTCTGTTGCCCAACACAGTCCTAGCTGTCCCCGTCTTTGACCTGCCATCGCCCCTGAATCCGGACTTTGGGCCCTTAGTTTTTTCATGCTTTCCTCTGTCTTCCTGACTCGCCCATAAGCTCTTTAGAGCAGGGACACGTGTTATGCTCATCGCTGTCCTCCAACACTCCGAGCACACTGCTAGGCCCATAGAGGAGGTGCTCAGAAACTTGGATAGAGCACCGGCCCTGGAGTCACAAGGACCTGAGTTCAAATCTGGCCTCAGACACTTGACACTTACAGGCTGTGTGACCCAGGGCAAGTAACCAACCCCATTGCCTTACAAAAAACAACAAAAACAAACAAAAAGGATGTGGTAGAGGAGTGAACCACTTTCTGGTTCACAGGTTCCCCTGGGTTTCCTTCCTCTCTTTGATGGTCTCTAGGGTGGTTTTGCTGATAAATCTTCTGGATTCTGATACAGAAAATGCTCCTTTCTAGATGACTTTCCCTGGCTTATTCTTTGCATATTCTACTGAAGGAAGTTTAGGTGGCAAGTTGAGTAGTTTGTGGGAGTAAGAGATTCGGGCCACCCCCTCTCTTCCCCTTCCCCTCTTTCCTCTCTTCCCCCTCCCCTCTTTCCTCTCTTCTCCCTTCTCTTTTCTCTGCTCTCCCTCTCCTTTTCCCTTTCCCTTGCCCCCCTCTCTTCCCCTGTCCTTTCCTGTCCTCTCCCTGGCACTCCAGGGGTGCTGACTGACTGATGCACACCCTGTTCTTCCTCCACAGAAACCATGAGGCGAGTGGTACGGCAGAGCAAGTTCAGGCACGTATTTGGCCAGGCTGTGAAAAATGACCAGTGCTACGATGACATCCGGGTTTCCCGAGTCACCTGGGATAGCTCCTTTTGTGCGGTCAACCCCCGATTTGTTGCCATCATCGTAGAAGCCAGCGGAGGCGGGGCGTTCCTCGTGCTGCCCTTGCACAAGGTAGGTGCCCTTTGGGTCATCTCGCCCCTGGTCCAGGTCCAGTCTTGGGGATGACGTCATGTTTGAAGTTGTTTGAATGCTGAAAACCCTGGATGGATGCTGGTGTACTGACGGACGAGTTCCATGCACTTTGGCAGCCACATTTGCTTTCCTCCAACAGAACTAATAATTAAATGGTTTATCGAGCTTGGTTCTAGAGATGAAAAGCTCTCCTTATTGAAATAACACTCGAGCCCAAGGAATATTCTGTTTTTGTTACTTCTTTTCTGGTCTTACAAATGTTTTCCTTTGGACTTAAAGTCGGCAAAACATTTGGATGTAATAAAATTGAGTTGAACTCACTCAGGCACTACAGCACCTTTTTAGGGAGTTCCACAAAGGACAAAGGAATGGTGCTTTTCATGGGCTTCTTTTTGGAGAAGAGGAGCCAAAACTTAGGTTTTTTAAGTATTAAAAACGATTTTGGAGATTGTGGTTTTTATCCTTGTCTATTGCTATGAGGCAGCGAGGATCCACATTAAAACTGAGAACCCCTGGTGCTTGTTCTAATCCAAATTTGCTTCCGTACTTTGTAGGCCTCCACCATCCTTCTCTTCTATAGAGTCAGGGTGACCTCAAGAAAGAGGTTTTGTGTATTCAATGGCCAGTTGCTAACGTTTCAGAGCAATATATATTTTGGCTTTCAGGGTTAGAAACAATGAGAGAATGTTGAAGGATGGAAGAATTAGTGAAGAAAAAGAAAGCCTAGAAGTAATATTTTCCTGATTTTAAGGGTTTTCAGAAGAAAAGATGAATTTTGCCATCTAGTCATCACATGTTATTTGTGGTGCTGGGCTTGAGGAGGAGAGTTGTCTGCTTGTATTCTGAAGTTTTATAACCTGCACAAAGTGGGAAAGTGGATTTTTTCTTTTTGATGAGGCAGTCAGGGGTTAAGTGATTTGCCCACGGTCACACAGCTAGTAAGTGTCAAGTGTCTGAGGCTGGATTTGAACTCAGGTCCTCCTGACTCCAGGGCCAGTGCTCTATCCATTGCACCACCTAGCTGCCCCTGGAAAGTGGATTTCAGTGAAGGGCTGGCTGTGCCGTGGAAGAATGAAGATTTAGCCTTATTCTGTTTGGCCCCAGAGGGCAGACCTGGGAGAAGAGAGATCCAAAGGTGGAAGGCCCTAACTCAGGAAGGTGGTAGGCTCCCCAACCCTGGTGATCTTGGATCAGAGTCTGGGGGGACCGTTTGTTGGGTGTTTCCAGAGGGAATCCTTTTTCAGGTCTGGATTGGACTGCGTGGCCTGTGGGGACCCTTCCGAAGTGGAGAATTACAGATTGACTGTAAAATGGATTTCTGTGAATTGAATCCCACTTGCTTATTGGAGATGAGTCCTTCTGGGAGAACTTGAGGCCCTGTGGTATCTGGCTGGTGTGCCAGTTCTGCTCGGTCCCCGGTTCTCTTCTAGCAGACATCTCGGATGTCTTCCGTGGCAGGTGTATCTGTGACGTGCTGGTCCTGTCTTGTGTTGCTGCTTTTGCTGTTCAGGGCCGTCCGATTCCAGCTGCTGTGAGGTGGAGGGGATCAAGATTTGAGGCACGATCTGCTGTTGTGTGTCTCTGCTGAGTGAATTGTTGACTAAAAGAGGGTCTGGAGTTGAAGGTTGCACTTGCATGTAAGATTTTAAGAGTGAAGGGTTGAGCGGGTGCTGCTGTTAGCAGCATCTGCCTCCTAATTACTGCATTTGGGTTATCTTTCAGGAAGAGCAAGTGACATTTAGAAGCCTGGCTTTTTAATGGTAAATTATTATAGAGTTGGATAGTTAGGTAGTGGAGTGGTTAGAGCGCCAGCCCTGCAGTTAGGAAGACTCATCTTCTCGAGTTCAAATCTGGTTTCAGACAAGTCAGGTTACTTTGCCTCAGTTTCCTCATCTGTAAAATGAGCTGGAGAAGGAAATGGCAAACCACTCCAGTATCTCTGCCAAGAAAACCCCAAATGAAGTCAGAAAAATTCAGACAGGACTGAAACAACTGAACAACAAAAATTACAGAGGGTAAGTCATGAAAGATGAGAATAATTACCACTTAACAGGGAGTTTCAGCTTTATCACCATGTAAGTGGATTTTTTTCAGAGCTGTGACTCAAGTGAGTTACACAGCTCAGAATAGCATTTGAAGGCTTGCTCTTCCTTCCCAAGTTCAGCCTATTGGCCGTTCTTTCTTAGAGAAGTTCATCCCTAACATTCAAAACAAGATGCATGAGTTTGACTTGGTAATGGCTTGCTGCATGAAATCAAGCCCAGAAAGGTCTCTTTGCAGATAACGTTCTTTTGTGTGTGTTTCATGTGGATAATTTCTCAAGAAGCCGATATTTTGGTCTTGCACTCAGTAGGCTTAGGTTAATGTCCAATAGCACAGCAGATAAAATCTTATAGTTTGTTAAGAAGCTAGAGTAGAGATATGGTGCTGTAGGACTGGAGCTCCACAGAGACCGGATGTGGCAACATCAGCGTGGAGATGCTAATTGAAGTCCGAGGAGCAGAGTAAGTGATACAGAGATAAAAGAGAATGAACCTAGGACAAAGCCTTGGGGAGCATTCAGTTGGAGCGAGTGAAGGCGGAACCAAGATGGTAGAGTGTTAGAAAGCAGTGCAAAAATGAGTTCCCCTCTACAAATGCTTGCAAACAGATATAGAAAATTTACAAGACTGAATCTTGATGGGAAAATCCAGGAAAATGTCACATTGAGGCAGTTGTCCAGCCCAGCTGGCTATAGGGAGATAGACAAGGTCTGGACACTGGGGTCAGAGATGAGCCAAGAGGATGCCCCCCATGGAGCACTTTAGCACCCTGGGAGAGGACAAGAGGAAGACCACAATCCATACCAGGCACCCCCAGACTCATACTGGGCCACTGCAATTAATGATGGTATGAGCTGGCAGCTTTGTCAGCCATTACCCAGTTTTACTTGCTACCTGAGGGACCAGCATCCTGGAGAAAGGAGAAGTTCAGAAGCCAGCAGCAACAGCAGCAGTGTTGTGGCAGAGCAGGGTCCAACTTCATGAATCTAACCCAGCCTGTAGAGGAATAATCAGGACAGAAATCTCAGACCAAAGCGGGGGCTACACTTCTGTCACTCTGAAACAGTAAAGCTTTCCAGTTGACTGATAGGGGCTAAGTCCATCAGTCTTCTTCCAGAAGAAGAGAATGACTCTGAAACATCTGCAAGCAAAGTCTTAGAGAAAAGTTACAGCTTGGGCACACAAACTCAACTAGAATCATTCCCTCCCCACTTTTTAACATTCGTTTCCACAAGATTTTGAGTTCCAAATTTTCTCCCTGTCTTGCCCCTCCCCCGCAAGACAGCATGTATTCTGAATACCCCTTCCCCTATTCTACCCCCCCTTCTATCCCTCCCCCCTTCTCTTATCCCCTTCCCCTTCTATTTTCCTGTAGGGCAAGATAGATTTCTATACCCCATTGCCTGTGTATCTTATTTCTCAATTGCATGTAAAAACAATTTTTAACATTTGTTTTGGGGCAGCTAGGTGGCACAGTGGATAGAGCTCTGACCTTGGAGTCAAGAGGACCTGAGTTCAAATCTGGCCTCAGACATTTGACACTTACTAGCTGTGTGACCTTGGGCAAGTCACTTAACTCCAATTGCCTAAGCAAAAAACAAAACAAAACATTTGTTTTTAAAGCTTTGGGTTCCAAATTCTCTCCCTCCCTCCCTTCCCCCGCACCCTCATTGAGATGGCAAGCAACTCCATACAAGTTATACATGTGTAGTCATGCAGAAGACTTCCATTGAACTAGAATTCTTGGAAGAAATAAAGCAAGAATTTTGTAAAAGAGTTCAAAAAATTAAAAAAAAATTTTTTTTAAATAAATGGAATAAGCACTTGAAGAAAAAGTTGGAAAAAAAGTGAGAGCTCTGGAAGAAAGAATTGGAAAGAGAATGAACAGCTTGTCAGAAGAGGCACAAAATCTTGCCCAGGCAACAGAATTCCTTAAAATTAGGACCAAATAGAAAGGCAATGACTCTGTAAGGTAAAAGAAACAATAAAACCAAGTCAAGTGCTGAAAATATAGAAGAACATATAAAATATTTCATAGGAAAAAACACCCGACTTGGAAAAAAGATCAAGAAGAAAAAAAGTGTAAGAAACATTGGACTGTCCGAATGCTATGATGAAAAAAAGAGCCTAGACACTGTTTTGAGAAATCTTATAAAATAAAAGCAAAATGAAACAAAAAACCTGCTCAGATGTTTTAGAACTGGAGGGCAAAGTGGACATAGAAAGAATCCAGTCATTTCCTAAATGACATTTCAAAATTAAAACTCCTAGGAACTTCATAGCCAAAATTCAAAGTTTCCAGGTCAAAGGAAAAAATATTGCTAGCAGCTAGAAAGAAACTTTTCAAGACCCTGAAGAGCCACACGCAGGGATCACACGTGATTTAGCAGCCACCACATCATAGGAGAGGAGAGCTTGGAATCGGATATTCTAGAAGACAACGGATATGTGCTGTCAGTCAGTCAGTAAACATTTATTAAACATCCACTATATGCCAGGTACTGTGATAGGCCCTGGAGATTTAAAAAAAGAAAAAAAAAGAGGCAAAAGACAGTCCCTGTTCTCAGAGAGCTAAAGAAACAAATATGTGCAAACAAGCCTTCTACAGGATAAATAGCAAATAATTAAGAGAAAAGAAGACACTAGAATTAAGAGGGGTTTGGAAAGGCTTCCTCTAAAAGGTAGGGTTTTAACTGGGACTTAAAGGAAGCCAGGGAAGGCAGTAGGTAGGAGGATAGCATTCTAGGCCTGGGGGACCGATAGGGAAAATGCCTGGAGCTGAGAGTTGGAGTGTCTTGTTTGAGGAACACCAAGGGAGGCCCGTAGATTGAAGAATATAAAGTGAGCGGGGGCGGGGTAGTAAGGTGTAAGAACACTGGAAAGTAGGAGGGTCTAAGTTATGAAGGGCTTTGAACACCGCAGGATTTTGTATTTGACTCTGGAGGTGATAGGGAGTCATTGGAGTTTACCTATGCTTTAGGAAAATCCCTTTGGTGACTGAATTGAGGATGGATTGGAGTGGGGAGAGACCCAAGGCAGGCAGACCCACCAGCAGCTACTGCAGTGGTCTGCCCCAGAGTGGTAGCAGTATTAGAGGATAATAACTTACCCAATAAAACTGAATCTAATGCTACAGGGGGGCAGTGAACCTTTAATGAAATTGAGGACTTCCAGACATTCCTGATGAAAAGACCAGAGCTGTGAAAGCTTGAATCACAGATAGTGGGAGTGAGGCAGATGGTGAACCAGCGAAAGAGACTGAGGAGAAGTGCTTAGAGTGATAGGAGGAGAGTCCGGAGATGCTGTCATGAAAACCCAGAAAGGAGAATGGATCCAGGGGAAAAAGGTGATCTTCAAAGAAGTCAGGAAGGATGAGGTTTGAGGAAAGGCCATTCATTAGATTTGGCAACCAAGAGATCATTGGGGAAGGCTGTTTCATTTGAATGAAGAGGTAGGAAGCTAGGTTGCAGGGTGGGGATTGATTCTAGGGGGAATTCACCCTTCAGGTGGGGGATGGTTAAGAAAACCATTGAGATCATTCTGTGATTCTGTTGTTTGGATTGACTCTGCTAGAGCTATGGGGTCTTTCCCAACTGGAGATAGTAGGTTCTTTCCTTTTCAAAGTACCTGAGAGTAAGTCTTTATGTTTTCCATTCCCTTGCCCTTTGTAAATTGGTATAGAGTCCATGACTTTGGTGTGTGGATTGAACCCTGGTGACCAGAAACTTGTTCGGGATGAGGAAAATGCTTGTCTTCTCGTTTAGGCGCTTGGGCTTTGTTATTGTCTAATGGCCACTTGCTGCTGGATCTGTTCGATGGTGATGCTATATTAGCATGTTCCTAGTAATTCTCCCCACCTCCGCACACCCCAAATGACTGACCTCTGTAGCTATTAGTGACTGCATCGTGGTAGAGAGGTGACACCTGAGGAGAAGTTGAATGGGGCTCTCTGACAGCCCATCTGTCAAGCTGCCACATGGTGCTGGAGGAAGTCACACCATGGTGACTGAGTCTGCCACAATTCGTGTGATCTCATCTCAATGAGGCTTCCAGCTGATACAGCAAAATTTCCTTTCTGGATAGAGTCTGTCACCCTTCACCCCACCCCCATCCCCACCCCAGTGGCTGTTCTAAACCTCTTTTCTCCTCCAACTCCCAGGCATCTCAGCAGACCTCCTACTTGGAGGAAATTGAAGCCATGCTCCCTCCCACCAAACCCGAGCTCTGTGTCTCCACCATCAGCCTCTCCTTTAATCCCTGTCTTTGAGGAAGTGGTAACCCTCTACTTTCCTCTTCCTTCCAGTACGAACCTTACTACCCAATGTCTTCCCCTCTCCTCTAGGGGTTTGGACACTGACCATTCTTTTTCTGCCATCTTCAGTGTCTTAGATCTACAGGTTCTTCCCACAACATAATTGCCATTTACCCCAAAAGTCTCCATTTGTTCCTGCCATTCTTTTATGTTCTCTTCTTATATCTCTCTGTTCACCGCTGCATTCCTAGGAAGAATAATTGTCTGCCTGCGCTTCTGTACCACTCACTCACTTTTCAGTCCTTTGCAGCCTGATTTCTAACACCACCACTTTACTGACCCACCAAGTTACTAAAACTACTTCCTTCAGGGTAATAAGTGATCCTCTTAATTGCTGAATATTAAGACTTTTTGAATCTCTTATCCACCTCCTTTAGGCAGACGACTCCATTTATTTAGTGTGCATGAGGCCAAAGGCTGCACTCTAGGGATGCCAAGACAAAACCAAAAGTCATCCTTGCCCTCCCGAAGTCGCCATATTCTCTCCTGCATTCTAGTTCTGCACCCTGAACTGCCTGATGCGTAGGGAGCTCTTCTTGCCATGTCGCTTAGGCATTTCAAAGCACTGGCCAAAACTTAAGCCATTGTCCTGCCCCTTTTCTGAACTTAGCTATTTCTCTTGAGGCGACCACCATTGTGGCCTCATAGACTCACTGATGGAGGCTATCAGATCCAACTACATCATTTTATAGATGAGGAAAGCGAGGCACAGAGAGGTTAAGAGACTTGCCATAAGCTGGGTCTTCCTGACTCCAGTGGGGTCTGGTGCCATCTCTACTCTGCTGTGTTGCCTTTCATCTTCTTAGTTCGTGACCTTGGAGTTATCCTGGACTTCCCTTCTGCCCCCCCCCCCCCCAGCCACTTTGCATTCATCCTTTCTCTATTCCCTCTAATTCAGTCACCCCCAAATTGATGTCTCCATTATTTCTGTCTACCTCCCACATAATTCCAAAATAATCTTCCTAAAGTGTGGGTCTAACCACTCTGAAACCTTCTGTGGCTCCCCTTTGTCTGACATTGAAGGACCTTCTCAGTCTTTATTCTAAATGCAGTGATTTCCCCCTCACCAGCCCTTTATGAACTAGTAGCCACATCCTGCCTCTCTTTCCTCATCTTTATCTCCCAGAAACCATCTGTCTTTGAGTCTCAGCTTGAATGCTACTTCCTCTGTGAAGCCCTACTGGCCCCAGTGGTTAGTGCTGGCTCACCTGGCTCCAGTTTTCCTGACTCAAGAATCTTCAAAGGTTCCTGATCATCTCTCGGATAAAGTACAAACTCCTTAGCTTGGTATCGAAAGCTCTCTTTATCTGGCCCTAGCCTGCCTTTCCAGACTTGTTTCATGTTACTCTCCTTCACATGCACTGTGTTTCAGCCAAACTGGTTTACTTGCTGCCTCCCCAGACTCCACATTCTACCTCCCACACGTTGCTCGCCTAGGATTTTCCCTAGTTGTTAGTGCTTCCTTCTCCAAATTAGCTTTTATATATACTTGTCTAGGGATTGCTTGAGTAGAATTTAAGTTTCTTGAGGGGAGGGACAGTTTTTTGATTGGCGATTGTATGTCTTGTGCCTTTCCAATTTGGAGATGAGGAGCTGCTCTTGGTGGGGTCCGTGCCTATGGGAAACTCTACTGCTGACTGGCAGCTCAGCAGTTTATAAAATTGCCTGGCATTAAGTGACTTGTCCATGGCCACATGGCTAATATCTGTCAACCTGGAACCCAAGGTGCCACAGTGCTATACTGCCCTCTCTCATCCTTACACATGGTAAATGTGCTTAATAGAATGCTTGTTGAGGAAGAAATCAAAGCTATCAATAGTCAAATGAAGAAATGCTCGACATCATTGTTGATTAGAGAAATGCAAATTAAAACTCCGAGGTATCATCTCATACTTATCTGAATGGCTAACATGACAGAAATGGAAACTGACAGATGCTGGAGAGGATGTGGGAAAAATTGGGACACTAATGCACTATTGTTGGAGTTGTGAACTGGTCCAGCCTTTTTTTTTTTTTATAAGGTAATTGGGGTTAAGTGACTTGCTCAGGGTCACACAGCTAGTAACTGTTAAGTGTCTGAGGCCAGATTTGAACTCAGGTCCTCCTGACTCCAGGGCTGGTGCTGTATCCACTGCGCCACCTAGCTGCCCCTAGTCCAGCCTTTCTAGAGAACAATTTAGAACTGTGCCCAAAGGGCTATAAAACTATGCCCACTCTTTGACCCAGCAGTACTAGATCTGTATCCCAAAGAGATCAAAGAAAAAGGAAGAGGGACCTATATGTACACAAATATTTGTTGCAGCTCTTTTTGTGGTGGCCAAGAACTGGAAATTGAGGGTATGTATGTTCCTTCATTGGGGAATAGCTAAACAAGTTGGGGTATATGATTGTGTTGGGATACTGTTGTGATATAAGAAATAACGAGCAGGATGGTTTCAGAAAAACCTGGGAAGACTTATATGAACTGATGCAAAGTGAAGTGAGCCCAACCAGGAGAACATAGTACACAGTGACATTGTACAGTGATCACCTGTAAAAGACTTACTAGCTACTCTGATCAAGACAATGATCCAAGACAATTCTGAAGGACTCATGATGAAAAATGCTACCCACTGCTAGGGAGAAAACTGATGAACTCAGAGTGCAAGTTGAAGTACAGTTTTTCTTTATTTCTTCTTGCTCTTTTTATTTTTGCAGCATAGCTAATATGGAGATATGTTTTGCATGATTTTGCAAGTATGACAGATACCATAACTGCTTGACTTCTCAATGGGTGTGGGGGAGGGCCTGGAGGGAGGGAGAGAATTTCGAACTCAAAATGTATTTTAAAAAAAGAACACTAAAGATAAAGAAATAATAAAAATTTAAGGGATAAAAATGTAAAAAAAAATGTTGAATGGGATTGACTATTATAAATCACCCTCCGTAGTAGAATACAAGTTTTTTTTGAGGGTTGGGACTTTTGTTTTCTTTTTCCAGCATCTGGCATAGTAACTTGCATAAAGAATTCATTATGTAGCCAGATGCTGTCATAGGTAGATCATGGGGCTGTGCAAGTGATTCCTGTCCTTCAAATATAGAGCAGAGCAGTATGGACACCCCCACCCCATGACATAAGGCCAGGAGACCCATGGCTGTACAGGGGCACTTCTGTAGTTCTTTGGTCTTCTGGGTGGGGGTTTCCTGCCTTTGGTAAAGATCACATCATCCATCTGTACCCCAGGTTGTTCTTGTTCATGGTCTCCCACTGATAGCTTCTACCCAAAGTACTCGAGGCAGTCAGGCCTCTCTCTTTGGGCCAGTACAGAAGACTGTGAATGAATGACTTTTTTACATGCATTACACACACACACACACACACACACACACACACACACACAAAATTATGTCTTGCCCACTGGATCAACAAACTATCGTGGTTTTAGGAGGGGAAGGGAATCTTAGAGGTCTAGGTACACTTCTAAAAGTTGTATATGAGTATTTTTGCTTTAATTGAGTAATAATGGTCTACTGACCATAATTCTGATCTGTGGTTTTGTTTTGGCTATGAAGGATATTAATGTTTTTTCTTAAATATGGATTTTTTGGGCTAAAATTGCAGAATTCTTTTCCTCTGGGGAACAAACAGGTTTTCAGCCCCCTCTGGACTCTTTCTTGCTTGGCTGAAAACATGTCTTTTCCTGTATGGAAGGTAGCCCACATTGATGATACAGGACTGACTCACCAGTGTGTGTTACTGGTGAGAACAGATAGGGCAGCCTGATAGCACACTGACACTTACACACCCTCAGTCTCCAAGAAGGAGCCTGCTCTGGGCTTTGTGTTTCCACGTGGAAGTGCAGGGGGTGGCTGGTGTTCTTCCACCACTGCTCCTTCCTTTGCCTCTGCTTTCCTCGTCCCTGCTTCCCCACCTGGAATGTCACGGTATGAGACAGAAATGAGTTCAGAGTTGCATTGATAGAAAATTTGTTACTCATCTAGGAGAAAGCAGCTCCTTCCAGACTACTCCCTTCTGGTAATTCTGGGTGTGGTATTGGCACCTGCCTTATTCCTTTGACTCCTTGCCCCATCACATGTTCTCTAGACAGATCTGTGCCAGTGTAAAGAGCAGTCAGAATCTTCTTTGCCTTCGTTTATTTTTAAGGTCGTCTGTTAGGATCATTGAAACCTGTTTTACTGGTCTCTTTAAAACTGTCCTTTCTGCCCATTTCTGAGTGGACTGGTGAGGATGGGCTCCCCAGGTAGCTCTGAGAGCCTGATGCTATCTATGGTGGCCTCCTATCGCAAGGCAGCCTGATGGAACCCACAGCACCTGATGCTGGTATGCCTGCCATCCCTCCTTTTCAAAAATAGCAGCAGACACTCGGTTAAGCTTCCAGGGAGAGGTTGTTATGAGGAAGCAGAGGGCCTTACCTGATAATAGCGCAAGGGAATCCTGTGCCCATAGGACAGGACTGATTTCACATGACTTTGTTTTAAACATTTGTTGTAAGGTTGTAGTATAATCTCTTTTTATGCTTAATATTCTTGTGAGTGTTACCCATCCCATAATAATGTGTTCGTTTTGTAGGTACGTACATACATAGATACCAGCATATCCACATGGACTCACTCATTCCTGCCTGTAAAATGAAGGCAGGACTTTTTTGTTTTTTTTCTGGGTGTTCCCAGAGCCTAGTGCTGTACCTGGCACAAAGGAGAGGTTTAACAAATGCTTGTTGATTGATTGAATTCAGACTATATGAACTGTTGCAAAATTGTGTTATTAGTACAGTGCTGCAAATTGTATTTCCTTTTGGTAGGTCCACATGCTCACTGGGTTGCTTATGAATACGTGTTCAGTACCTGGTAGGAGAAAGAATGCTGTGGTGCCACCTCTCAGCCCGATTCCTCCTCCCAGCTCTTATGGTGTCTTTTCTGGCGCTTGTGTTTGGGATGTTGGAGGTGGAGAGGGATAGGAGAGGTTGATGGGTAATTGTTGTTTGACTGGTAATTAGGGCTGTGGAATTGTAACAGCAATATTGTTTGAAGAACTGGGAATGACTTAGCTCTTCTCAGCAATACAATGATGGGGACAATCCCAAAGGACTCATGATGGAGCGTACTATCTGCCTCCAGAGAAAGAACTGATATTGATTGAATACAGACTGAAGCAGGCTATTTTTCACTTACTTTCATTGTTTTCTTTTATTTGAGTTTTCTTGTACAAAATGACTAATGTGGAAATGTTTTACATAATTGCACATGTATAACCTAGATCTGATTGCTTACACTCTCAGGGAGGGGGGAAGGAGGGAGGGAGGGATAGAATTTGAAATTCAAGACTTTAAATAAAAATGTTAAAAAATGGGGGGAAAATAATGAGGGCTGTGAAGAGAGAGCTCAGCTTCTGCTCAGCTCCCTTCTGGCTTCCAGGGCCCAAATCAGACAGGAGGCCCTAAAGCAGCCTCAGCCCCAGACTCCCAGAGATCAGAGATGAAAGGGGCCTCCCAGGCCTCACCTCCAGCCTGCTCCTTAACAAGAATCCTCACAGCCTCGACTGTTTACCCTGCAGAATTGTGGTTGACACCAAATCAAGAAAACATTCTCTTTGGGGAAGTCTGTGTCTGTAGTTTTGTTATAGGACCCTCCCATAATGATACACCTTTCATTTATCTCTATAGAGCTTCATAATTTTAGGGTTATATCCTTTCAAGTGCTAAGGACCCTTGTAATCATCTAGTCGTTGCCCTTCTTAAGTGGGATGCCTGAGATCACCCCATAGATTGTGTCAGAGGCAGGATGAGAAAGAACCCAAGCCTTCTGATTTAGATCCTGATACATATCCAGTGGAACCTCCCCCTTCCCCCCAGCACTTCCAAGATCCAGCCCCTGACCTACCTGATGGTAAGTAACATCTGCCCCCACTCAGTTTCTAGAGCTTCTCTCCTTCATTCACTCATTCATTCATTTACACTAATTTATCCTCACCACACACCTATAAGGAGGCAGGGGCCTGGGACTGCTATCACCCTCATTTTATAGAGAAGAAGCTAGAGATGAAGTGATGTGTCTTTGTCTCTGTCTCTGTCTGTCTCTCCCTCTCTCTCTCTCTCTCTCTCTCTCTCTCTCTCTCTCACTGTCTCACTCAAACACACACACACACACACACACAAACACACACACACTCACACACTTGCCTGTGAGCTCACTAAGGTCGACTGGATACTGGGATTTGACTTAAGGCTTATTTAGATAATTCGTGTGATGCTGGTACTAACAAGAAGGTTGGACAAGTATCACCTTCAAGCCTCCTTCCATTCTAATAAAAGTTTGTTATTTATGAACCTTAAAGTTCCTTTTCGAGCTAACGTTCTGTGAGGTCTGATTTCCGTGTTACAGATTGTGTTTATTATTATCAAAGACAATAAAGGTAGCACTTTAAGATTTGCTAAGCATTTTATTATTTTATATATAATCTCATTTTATACTTACAACAACCCCGGGAGATAGGTGCTATTATTTATTATCCTCATTTAGGATTGAGGAAGCAGAGGCAAATGGTCAAGTCATTTGCCTAGAGTCACACAGCTAATGCTGGTCTGAGGTCAGAGCTGCAGTCTTCCCGGCTCCAAGTCCATCTTTTTTATCTGTCATACCACTTAGCTGTGGATTGACTGATGCTAAATCTTTTATTCCAGATTTTTTTTTTAGGAAATTGGTTAAGTGACTTGCCCAGGGTCACACAGCTAGTAAGTGTCAAGTGTTTGGTCTGAGGTTGGATTTGAACTCAGGTCCTCCTGACTCCAGGGCTGGTGCTCTTATCTACTGTGCCTAGATGCCCCCATGCTAAATCTTTTGAAAGGCATTCTGAGCACTTAATTATAAAATCGGGAATGCAACATCTCAGTGATCTCCAGGTTCTTAAACAGATTTTTAACCAAAATGTGCCTTCTCCTGTAAAGAAACTTGGAAAGAATTGATAATTTCATGGTGGCACCTTTCCCTCTGCCACTACCTTCAGCATCGGCAGTGGCCACTGTGGTTTCCAAACAGAAATGCAGACATAAGGTCAACAAAAGATTTTTTTTAAAATTAAAAGTACAGTTCCTTTTTTTTTTTTTTTTTTTAAATCCAGGACTTTCACTATCCTGACTTCCTCAGAATCAAAACATAATTTTTAAGACCTAGAAAGGCCCCTCAGGACCCTCTGGAGAGTCGAGGGGTCCTTAACCTTGGGCTCTGTAAACTTTTTAAAAAAGTATTGACAACCATATTTCAAAAAATAAACTCGGTGGCACAGTGGACTCCAGCCTGGAGTCAGGAAGACCAGAGTTCAAATGTGGCCTCAGACACTTCCTAGATGTGTAGCTCTGGACAAGTCACTTCAACCTGTTTGCCTCAGTTTCCTCATCTATAAAATGAGCTGGAGAAGGAAATGGCAAACCACCCCAGTATCTTTGTCAAGAATCCCCAAAAAGGGGTCTCAAAGAGTCAAGACATAACTGAAAAATGACAACAAAAAATTTCAAAATATTGGTTTTCTTTGTGATCCTATGTGTTTTATTTTTGCATTTGAAAACTGTTAGAAGGGGTTCCTGGGCTTCCCTAGTGGAGAGGGGGCAGCTCCTGACACAATAAAGGCTTCGTCCAAATCCCCCATCCCCCCTTCTTGCACCCAAGTGTATATACAGTGCAGGGTGGGCAGAGCTGGTCCTAGAGCCTCAGTTTCTCAGCTCCTCCACAGTCCCGGGCGCTCTCCCCAGTGCCAGTCTCCTCTCTGCCGGCCCAGACCTTTTCTCCTTTCCCAAGCCTCCCGGTTCAGGGAGCCCATTCCCCTGGCCAGATCGTGGCGCTTCTGGAGAGGCCTTCGTAGGAAGGTGTGAAAACTCGGAGCAGATGGCCCTCCGGGGCGGGGCCGCCCGCCTGACGCCCAGATGCGCACTGGGTGCTCCCCTTCAGTTACTCTTGTAACGCCGGCTGTAGTCAGGTGGCACCTTGCAATATCCAATGGCCAGGATGAGAGGAGTGGGGGTGGGGGAGGGGGTGCAGAACAATGACTTCTGAATTATGACGTAAGCAGCAGCCCAGTGCCAGACATCCTCATTACCATAAGAAGGGCTGCGGAGGGGCTTTCATTTTCTCCCCTGGATGTTTACCCAGAGTTCACTGTGAGCGCTGGGTGCTGGAGGAAAGAGCCCTGTGCCCTCGGGCTACTTGGGATCGCTGCAAGGGGGGGGGGGGTGTGACTCCCGCCCCTCCCTCGGGGCTCCCGCCTCTCCCCCGCGGCCACCGCCGCTGCATTTCCCTGATTTGTCTCCCAGCCCTCGGCACTGCGGGCTTCTGGCAGTGGTTTTTACCTTATATGGGCATCAGGGCTCTGAGGCTGTCAGCATCCCGAGTCGTTTCCTCCCAGGGCTTTGATTGGCCACTCTTGGCCAGGCCCAGTGGATGGGAGATGTGAGGGTCTACTGGAAAGAGAAAAGCCACTGAGTGTAGTGCAGGGCACTCTTAACTCTTTCCGGCTTTAGGTGGAGATGTGCCTGGTCTGGTTTGTGCCTGGAGGCAGAAGCCTTTGAAATACAATGGTGACCGAAGCACCGGCCAACTGAGAATTTTGCTTACTCTTGGTTTATTTATTGGGTGAACAGTTTTCTGAACGTAAAAAGCTCTTCTGTAGAGCCAGGAGCTTAGTTGACATTTTACAAATGCATTTTTGCACCCATAACCTGTGGATTTGCTGTCACGTGAAGCAGTCAGTATGTGGCATTTATTTCTATCTTACCGAGGAAGACTTGGGTCATTCGGTACACAGAAAATGGTGCCAAAAGCCTAAGGCCCCTTCCTGCTTTGTCCTGGGGAAGGGTGACTTCTCATCCTCTTCCGGCCCAGTGATGAAAGGCTGGGCTTGTGTTGGGCACAGTGCTAATTGTTCTTAAGAGCAGCTGCTGCCCCTTAGGAGGGCCAGAAAGGGCTCAAACCTGGGCTGCTTGGTTATAGCAGCTCAGCTCATAGCTGCTTTGGGGCAGGTGAACTGGACCCCTGTTTCATTATCTTATCAATAAAGGGCTTGGACTAGAATAGTCTCTGAAGTTCTTTTAACTCCAAGACACCTTAGAGCAGGTTGGTACTTGGTCTTTTGGCGTTTTTCTCTCTTCCCTATCCTCCAGGAGTGTGAGGTTTTGTCCTAAGGCTTATTGGCTGCCAACCCCCAGAAGGAAGGAGCTCCTCATTCATGGAGCTCCCAGCAAGAGAAATCCCGAGTGTTGGGGCAGTTGTAGGTCTGCCTCGTAGAGCTCTTGTTTTCTTTTCCTGGCTTAATATCGGCCGCTTTGTCTTAATTTCCTGTTTTTACTCTCAAGTCTGTAGATCTGTGGCCAGAAGTTGACTTCCAGTGCTTTGAGAGCAGGGAAATTTTATTTTGACAAGGTTCCTACATTTTTATTCTCTGTTTTTGTTTGGCTTTGATACAAAGGCATCATATGGAAATGTAGAGTGTGTGTGTGTGTGTGTGTGTGTGTAAAACAATGTGGAGGAAAATAAGACCTTCATTTGTCATAGGCATATTAAAGCAGGGAAGCTAGGAACTATCACTTTGTTGTAGCCAGTGCTGTTTGTCGTAGCATCGAGGTGAAGTTGGGTAGGGAGAGCTCAGATTAATGGCTGTCAGGTGAACTTTATCTTGTTGGTCTTCAGACAGTCCTCAAGAACTTTATGACCTGTCTGTGCAATTCTGTTAATCCCATTTCCCCCAGAGGAACAGCAGTACCAAAGTGACTTAATGCCTCAATTCACACCAGTCACACACAGTGTGCAGACCTGCTCTGCCTCACTGGAGAGGACTTTGTACTTTGACTGCAGAGCGTTCTAGAATTCAGATTCACAGGACTCACATTCAGCAGAGAGAAGCTGTGGCTGGCCTTCAGCTGTTCATCTCCCTCTCTCCTCTGCTTCCTCCCCCTTCTTTTCCCCACCCCGCTTCTGTCTGCCTCTCTCTGCTCCTCTTTCTCTTCCCCTTTCCCTCTCCCCTTCTTTCTCTCCCCACCATCTTAAAGATGGCCAAGATCGGGACTTGGGCCAGCCACCTCAAAGGCTCTCAGAGGCATCAAATGAGACATTCTAGGCAAAGAATTTTTGGAAGGCATTACGTTGAGGTGCCACCCTGGGCAGCCAGCCTGGATTTGCTCTGCTACTAATTTGGGGGTGCTCAGTGGCTTTGGCTCCTTGGAGCGGGGCCTGAGAAGCCAGCTCAGAGCTTCTTGGAGCCTTCCTGGAGTTTGGCATGACTTTTGTCAGTATGAATAGTATTGTAAGAAGAAAAAGGATGTTGGAGAAGAAGGCAAATTGACTTCAATAGACATCCTTTTGACTCCTTTGAACTTGGTACATTGTGAATGGAGCCCTTATGCTGGAGCAGAAATTTTCTCCTTATTTCCGCAGCACATGTTGGCTTGCTATTCTCTTCGTGAGGACTTGAACAGTTCTATACAATTTATGGCCCCAAACGGCAAAGGCTTTATTGTTGATACTTAACAAAAGGCCCCAGTTTGGTGTATACTTTAACAGAGTTAAATTGAAATTTGGTTTGCCTCAGTGACTCTGGAACCATCATCTGTTCTAAACATCAGATTTTGTAAGAAAATGGATCTCTCTTTCTTTCATGGATCCAGTGTAGATGACCAGTTAGGAGGTTCTCCAAATAGAGAATACCATATTTCTGGAGTTGGGCACTACAAGATGACTTGTTCCTTGAAGCAGTGAAGCCTGAGGAAACTGGAACACCTTGGCATTTAGAAGCAACTTGGAGAGTGCTGTTCAGGTGTCAGTAGCTTGTGATTTGGAGGAATACTGGAAGAAGAGAGTGGAGTCATAATGGCCTGGCTACAGAAATGGGTTATGGAAAGGGATTTGAATCTTTTGGCAGGAATAGTGTGGGGCCTTACGTTACTGAACTCTGCAGGAGGCAGTAAGAACAAGGTTCCCTGGACAGTAAATACCAGGCTCAAGTGCTTGGAAGCTTTCATGTTGTCACTTGCGGGACTGGCCTTATTATGTAAAAAACAGATTTTTGTTGATAACCTTTGTTTTAATATTGCCTAGATTTCCCCGTAAGTCCTTCAGAATAGAAAAAACAAAACAATAAAATCTTCTCTTGAAGGAACTCGTAATTGGATCGGTGTCAATTATTCCTGACCCACACCCTGGCAGTGTTTTCAGACCAGCCTGTGGATAGAGGAAAGTACCACGTGGCTGGTCACTGGGCACCCTGGATTTCTCTTCATCCTGCTGGAATGATCCCACTGTGTTCTGAGAGGGACATGTTCACAACATCTTCATGTTCTGTCTTGAAGATTGGCTTGGGAGTGTGATAATTTCTGTGGCTGTGTGTGTAAGTTACTGAAGACATCATCAGTGATTCCAGAAAGCAGATCCTAGCAGACCTTGTGGCAAAAGAGATCTGTGGGGACTCACAGTCGTTATATATTTGTACACTTTGGATTTTAAAAATGAATAGTCGCTGGTTCAACACAAGGTCAAATGTGACTGTTCACAGGTTGTGGAGGCTGTGCTGACTCGTGGACACGAAGAAAAACAGCTGGAGTCTTTCGTCAACCTGCCCCGCAGCCAAAACGTGGCACCCAGAGCCCTCCACAAATGTGGCTCCTGCCTTCCGTAGCTCTGCTTCCCTTCACGTGCCCCCCTAATGGTGTTGCCAGCCCACTGAGCATACCTGTCCTTGCTAGCATGCCTCTGTGGTCCCTCCCTCACCATCAGGTGATCCTAGCTGTTCTTTGCCATCATTTCCACTGTTAAAATCATGTCTGAGGTTGAAACATTCCCACCGTTCTAAGGGGTTGAGAACTTTATTGTCTAGGTAGAAGCAGTTCCCGCCTTATGTAAGGGGACCATTCCGCAGACCTCTACATAAAGTGATTTTAATGTAACGTGCATATTTACCCATTGACACGAAGAAGGGAGGGAAGGAGAGAGGCCGGAAGGAGACTTGCACATGGTTCAAGGACACATGGGGGCTGGGGACAGAAAAGCAAGAGCCAGGAGGAGGAACGTGAGGATGGGGACAGACATGGGAGGGACAGAAGACAGATACAGGAGGGATGGGCAGAACAGGGCAAAGGTCTTCTCTGTTGGCTTGGGAGGTCTCAAACCAAGCTGGGCTTGGCTGCCCTATTCTTCTGCTTTCCCACGGAAGGCTTTTAGGGGTTTTGATGGGGGGTTGGGATGCCGCAGAGCGTGGAGCTGAAGGACAGGAGCACAGATGTATACAGGAAAGTTAACATAGCTGGTTTTACAGAACAAGACTTTCCTTCAGAATTCTTTACATAAAGTTGAATTTATGTCATGTGAATGTATGTTAAGTGAGAACTGTCTGTTTTTAGTAGTCCTGGTTGTGAGGAGACTGAGGCCCTAGCAGGTGGCGAATGGCAGAAACGACCACTGACCCAGCAGGAGGCTGGGGCTTGGGGTGCAGACTCTCGTGAGGCCGGCCGGGCTTTCCAGGAGCCAGCAGCCCTCTCCTTGGCATCTGGGCCAAGTTGTAGGTGTTACCACATCTGGGGAGCTTTCTTCCCCTCCCTTCCAATTCCAAAGTAAAGCCCAGCTCCTCATTCCTGCTACGTTTGGTATCATGTCTTACTTCTCTTTGAGGGCTGTGTCTGTGCCTCCGTATTTATATAACTCCTGCCACTTTGCATGTAGCTGGGCTTGTTAAGGTCACCATCTCTAAGAAAGTTGCTGAATGAAGTTTGGGTATTTTCTTTTTGGTTTCTGGATTTTCGAGAACTTTGAACACCAAGGACATGGCTCCAGGTCCATGGAAAGGTTTCTGTCCCTTGTGGTTTCCTCTGCTCTGTCAGCAGGGACTGTCCCTTCCTAGTGCTCAGCGTGGTGCTTTGCACACAGCAAGTGCTTAATAAATGCCTTTTTGTTCACTTGCATCTTCCTGTCTTTTTAGCTGCCTGTATTCAAGAGCTGTGGTCATTGTGCTGGGGATCTGGAAAGGACGGCAGATTGGGCCCCCCCCCAACACACTCTGTCACACACTCGTACAAGAAGGCAGCTGCCCATGATCTCACAGGTGCAGCTAGTAACAGAGCCCAGGCTAGGCCTCTCTCTCCCCTGGCTGAGCAGCTGTGCTGTTTGTGCCGGAGGTGCTGCATGATCCGATCCCCCCTGAGATCAGGTTGCCGCACACCATCCAGGCCACTGGATCCCTCTGATACTTTTTACAAGCCAGTGTTGCTGACCTTATTTCCATTCAGTCTTGAACTTCTTGTAGGCACTTTCTTGACTGGGGGCCATATGTGCTTTCTTCCCTTCCTTTTTCAGTGGAGTGTCTGTGCAGTAAAGGCTTGAAATTAAAAACGGGACTATCTTAAAGAAGCTGCTTTTTTCAATGAGTGTGATTTTTAGCTTAAGAAGTAAAGTTGAACCTGGCCTGTAGATTGCCGCCTTGCCTGCTATCATCTGTCACAATGCTGCTGTAGAGGGTGTTTGCACCTTAGGTAGCAGCTGGCTCAGAGCACCTTGGAGGGCCTTGGACAGATTATGTAATGCGATTGCTGCGTGGAATCAGGATTTGAACGGTCTTCTCTTCTGTACTTTCATGTGGAAAATCAGCTCAGGCTCCCATTCCAGTCATTTCAGTTGGTTGTCTCCTAAAAACAACACTGGTCTTGTAGGGTTCTTAGCCCTTTCCTTTTTAGGTCAGTTGTAAATACAGGGCTGAGAGAGGCTGAAGTCATTTGACTCCTATAATTGTTTTATCTCCCAGGAGTCTTTACATAAACCTGCATGTTGAAAGCACTTTGATCAGTGGAAATACATTTCTGAGAATAATCTGGAGGCTGTATCTCAGCTTCTTTGTTACCAAACTTGCTTACTGTACGTTTTCAGCAGGGAGGGAGCCCTGTGTCTGAGTCCACTGCCATGGGGCTCGGCAAGAGGGGATGAGCGTCTGAACTAAATAAGGTGGTACTTGTGTGAGGTGAGGGAAGGGGTCGGACAGAGAGACTGTGAGAGGGAAAATGGCAGAGATCTGGTAACTGAGCGGATGAACTAGGGGCTGAGGATAGTGCTGAGGCTGCAAACTGGGAGACTGAAATAATGGCGGTGCCTTCAACAGTCACTGGTAAGTTTAGCAGAGAAATATATTTGGGGGAAAATGAGTTCTATTTTGACATAATCCGGGTTTGAGGTGTCTCCAAGTAATCCAGTTCGAACATGCAGTAGTTGGTGATGCAGGACTGGGGTGAGGAAAGACTTGGCCTGAGAGAAAGTAAAGAGAATGGAGAGGAAGCCCTCCAACAAGCCTGAGGGACCAGCCATGGAGATCCAGGAGCAGTCAGATAGAGAGGAGAACCAGGAGAGGACAGTGCCAGGAAAAGCCCAAGGAGTCCAGGAGGAAAGGTGGTCAGAAGTCAGATGCAGTAGATGCAGGTCATGAGAGCTCATCCCAATCCAACTCTAAGTCTTATAGATGAAAGTCATTTGCCCAAGATCCTACAGTAGCAGGGGAATGACAGCGTTCAGGCCTTCCAGTCCCAGTAGTGGTCTCCTTCCTCGGCTATAATACACGGAAAGTGTTTTGCAAACATAAAGGACTGTGAATAAGAGTTATTATTGTTTGGGGAAAGGGACCATAGAAAGTCCCACGGCCCCACATCTTACTAGAGGCCTGGATATCTTTCCTTGGTTAACTCACACCTGTTCCCCTCCTCCTGTTAATTGCCAAAGCACTGGGACAAATGCTGAGGTCTAAACTGGAACTGACCATCTAAATCAGGCTGTAAAAGGAAGAAAACTCTCTCTTGCCCCCGAGGGTTGGAGAAAAGGCCCAGGAAATGGGGAGTAAAAAAGGATTGGGAGCTAGCCATCTGAAACACAGAAAGTTCGTGGTTAGAAAAAAGAATATTCGGAGAACAGTTGCTTCCTCTGGCTGTGATGTCCTCATAAATTCTGAAAACAAATGAAATGGGAAAAGGAGTATTATATTGCACAAGAAAAACTGTTTCCGCTGTTTGTTGATGTAAAGATTTCAAAAGCAAGTGGAGAAAAAAAATAGACGTAATAAGGGTTTGAAATGCAAATGAAATATGCCTAGAGTCTTTGATAGAATAATTGATCTGATCATTCCTCCCCAATCTCCCCAAGGAAGGAAGGGTCCCCACAAAAAATAGCAGCTGTACCTCATATTTCTATGGCACTTTATGGTTTTACAGAAGCAACTTTACATGTGGCATTCTTAATGGAGCACCTGTTCTGCAAATAAGGAAACTGAGGCACAAAATGGCCACAGAGCCAATAATGACAATGATACCCACTTACATATCTGTAATGCTTGAATCACCCCTTCAAGGCAGATGACATCATGCAAGTGTAAGGACAGGCTTGAGACTTGGAAGGAAAGTGAGAGTGCCCTCCTGGAGCCAGCTCCAGATCAAGAATCCCATAACCTGTGTCTTAGACCCTCATTCTGCTGCTTTCTACCTATGATACTTTTTCCAAATTTCTCCTTTTTAGGGCTCAAGTTTCCTAATCTATAAAATGAAGGGGGTAGAGTAAGATTCTTCTCAGCACTAAGCCTGGTGACTCCCATTTTACAGATGTTGAAACTGAGGGTCCAACAAGTCTGGTACTCTTTCCTTTACACTCTTTACAATACTACCTCTCTCTAATAAATTACCTGGTTCAAGTCAGGATCTGAAGGTCCTAATTCGATGCAAAATGTTCTGTTGCCCAACTTGGCCCTCTCTATCATACCAGGTTTCATTTCATTAAGTCAAAAATGGGCATTAAAAGGCAGAATTGGGCAAATCAGCTGCTTAAGACTCCCTCAAGATACAGGAAACACCTCTATATGAGCATAACCTAAGTATACCAGCATTTCTAGGATACAGATACGTGGCTGGCTCTAAGGAAACAACACATCTCACATGGTGACCGTGACAAATTCTTGTTTATCCCCCAGTAACTACCAAGGCATCCATGGCTAATTCTCAAGATTCCAAAGGGCTGCCCTCTGAAACAGCCACTGGCACATGTTGGGAGAACTATATATCACTTACCTGAAACCTCTACATGGCTAAACACAGCAAGTAGAAAATAGGATTTAGTTCATAAGGAATATTTCTGGAGTGCCTGACAAAGAGTTTTAGAATTTTTTCCCAGTAAAAAGTAACTTTTTTTAGAGTCATTTATGTACAGGGTAATTTCATTTTCATTCCAAACCAATCTATTTTATTTTATTGCAAAAGCATTCCTTAAATTGCTGCATCATCTTCATCATCATCACCACCACCATCACCAGCATGACAATACCGCCAGCTAGGATTTATAGCACTTTCTTTTTGCAAAGTGCTTTTCGTGTTATGTCATGTGACCATCAGAATCACCTGGTAGGTGCAATTTTATCATCCCCATTTTACAAATGTGGAAACCGAGGCTGAGAGAAGTTAAATGCCTTGCTCAGTATCACACAGCTAGTAAGGTGTCTGAGGCAGGACTTTAACTCAGCTCTTCCTGACTCCACATCTGGTGCCACCTAGCAGTCTAGAGGTGATGATTTTCCCATGTTAAATATCAATAACAATGATTGTGATGGCTCACTTCTACCAAGTGCTTTACTCCAGCTTTCCCACAATTCTGTCAAAGGTGCTTGATAGCAGCCAAAGAAGCCAGAGGCTCCCAGAGCTTCAGTGACTTGCCCAAGGCCACCCAGCTGTTAAGCGGCAGAGCCAGAAATGGACCTGCAGCCTTGGGACTCAGACACAGGGCTCCCTTCCTGCTGAAAATATACAGTAAGCAAGTTTGGTAACAAAGAGGCTGAGATACAGCCTCCAGATTATTCTCAGAAATGTATATGCCTAAAGTCTCCTCCCACTCCAGGCTATCCAAAGTGTTTTTTCTTAATCATGGAACTGACGGTAACACTCTCAGTGCACTCCAGTGGCTTCCTGTAACCTCTAGGATGAAATAAAAACTTGGGCCTCGAAAGCCCTTTGCAGCCTGGCCCCTCCCCTCTCCCCTCCCAGCCCCTCCTTCCCACACTCCATCTTCTCTCTGTACTTTTGCCACGGCTGCCCCCTATACCAGGATTCCCAGGCTTCCTTTACAGTGCATCTCCAGCCTCATCCTTTATACAGAGCACCCTGCCCAACTGCTTCTGCCTTCCCTCACTAATGTCCTGGTGGTTATCTTGTATTTATTTTGGATATTCTCATATACCTTGTCTCCCCCTCGAGAATATAACTTCCTCAAGGGCAATGATTATTTCTTTCTTTGTATTTGTACGCCAAATGCCTGGCACAGAGTAAGCTCTTACCATATGTTTGCTGATTGATTGACCTTGGTGACCCCTTTCCATTCCCTTGATTTTCTGATTCTAATCTTGGAACCTTGTCAGGTAGTTTGTATAGGTATTGTCCCCATTTACAGATGAGAAATAAAGTCCTTAGCTACACAATTAGAGACACAGACAGAACTAGCACCCATGTCTCCTGACACTAGCACCCAATGCTCCTCCTGTGGTGTAACTGTTTCAAACAAACGATTTGGGAGAGAAGTGACTGATTTTGAAACAGAGTTGTCATCCAGCTACGTATGGTGGCAGCTCCCAGGGTGGGGAGGCTTAGGGATCTCTGTGGTATTTGGAGAGCCCCAGGGAGCTGGGGCCTCCAGGTTGTTGGAAGGCAAGCTTCTTCTCTTCTGTTGTAGTGGGAAGTGGCGAGGGTCAGAGCAGTGGATCAGGGGCCCCTGCATTTCCAGCCAGCTCAGAGAGGGAGACACAGGATTTTTCCTCCTATTAAAATCATAGAATTGCTATTTGTGTTCATTTCTAAAAGAGAACACCTGGATTCTTTAAAAAGTCATTCATTCATGCTACATTTATTTAAGAAAACAGTTTGGTGAGATATTCTTGTTTTTGCGATTCCCCAGAGCTAATTTTTACCTAATGATAGGTTCCCTTGTAATTCCAGTGGCTTCATCCTTGTACTGGTCACTTGGCCTTTCCCTGTGTCCAGAGGCCACAGCTATGGGTATGGTCATCCAGAACAAACCTGCCTCTGGGCTATGAGCTGGCAAGAAGCCTCTGACTTTACTGGCCAGAGAGTTGGTCGTGCTGCTTCTGCTGCTTTGAAAAAGGCTCCGAACTGGATGGACTTGAGATTCGAGCACCATTTCAGCAGAGAGAGTCATCATTTTCCTCTGTTGAGCCTGAAAGCCCAAGCTTGACTGTTTTCTGTCTAAATAGAGGTGTCCAAATATAAAATTGCTCATTTGCCCCCCCAAAAAAAAGAAAGAAAGGAGGAAACCCAGCATCATTTGGTAGTTTAATTATCTATTTTTCTTTTCTATCTATTATTCAAAGGCCCTAAAGTCTTGACTCTACATCGAGTACCATGTTAGATACTGGAAAATAAAGGCGGATGGATGCAGGTGGGGCTGGCCCTTGTGTAGATTTCCTGGTTGGGAGAGAAACTGCTAAAGAACAGCGCCCAGAAATGGCCAGTCAGGCTCAGATGATTGAAGGGGAGAGAAGGAAAGGATCACTGTGGAGTAAGGTGGGCTGTGGATGGCTGCATGGAGGCTCCTTGAGAGATCTGTGGTTTAGTGATGGAGCGGCTTCTGCTGCTATTGCTAGTCTGGCGGTGGCCCCAGTTGGCCTAGGCAGGGCTCAGCCTTCTCTATTCCTAAGGTGGTGGAGGATGCGTTGTTTTCTCGAGGAAATATGATATGAGGCCCAGTCCCTTCCATTGGAAAGCTAGTGTACAGTTGAAGTCGGTAAGTGTCTCTCAAGAGAATGCTGCTGCTGAACATGTTTTGAAAGGTGAGGATTATCAGTATTGATTTTGCACCACTAAAGAGTGCCTGCCCTCACTTTGTGCTTTCAGGTTTGTCTTAAATAGGATTGAGGATTGGAAGGGATGGAGAGATCGGCCAAGCCAGGGCAGCCACTTGATGTTTTAGGAAGTTTAATACCTTGCTCAAGGACTCAACAGAACTGAAATGTGTTGGAATCCAGGGCTTTCCAACACACCTGCCCTTCTGGTAGTTGGAAGAATAAGGGAAGTGGTCTGAAGCTAACTGAATTTCACATTTAATTGTGAAATGTTCTGTTTGAGAGTCAGCTGCTTGTCATGGAAAGATCACACTGGCTTGTGGGAGTCAGGAGGCCCTAGCCCTCGTTTTGTTCCTCTGTGAATCGAGGGCTTGTGGGAGATGACTCCTCTTCCTGCTCCAGTATTCTGTAGATATGTGAGTGTTTTAGGAACATGCATGTCATGCTTCTGCTTTGGAAACTTTCCAAGCACCCTTTTTAAGTTGATTCTATATATTATGTTGCTTTTGTAACTTTAAAGATACATTGATTAGATTAGAGAGGGGGAGGGGTAAATAGAAGTTTTACTGTAATTAAAGTTTTAGAAATTTTATCAGTCCTAGTCTCCAACAATTCTACTTGGTTCAAAAGCACTTGTAATGTTAGAAGAAGCCATTGTGACTAAGGGCCCCTTTTTTTTCTCTTCTGAATTTAAAAACTCATTGTCCTGTTTCATGGTTCATTAACTAGACTTGACAATAAATACGCAAGTTCAGGATGCATTTCCCAAACAGGAAGTAGATAGGCTAGCTGGGCCTGGTCTTTGCCTTTTTGAGTTAGACTATCTTCTTTTCTCACACACCCTATTCAAATTTACATTCCCAATTACTCCACCTATCCCATGTATCTGGCTAGGAAGGGAGAGCTTTAAGGAGATCAGGAGTTAGCCTTTAAGGTAGTTAGAATAAATTGTGCTTGAACATCTCTTGGCCTAAAAGTGTGGCTGGTTGTAGACTTCTTTTAAGATGCAAGTAATTGCAGGGAGTATTGTGTCATTGACTTAGATACATGTGAATTCATTGGCTACGTTTTTCGGTAGTGCTGAAGGTAGAATTTGGGGAAGGGTGTGAGTGGGGAGGAGGAGGGAGAAAGAATGGGAGGCTTAGAAGCCTAACCGGCCAATAGGCCTAGACCCCAGTCTCTTGTGGCCAGAAGAGTCTGGGCTTGGACGGGTTAGTTTTTCAAGAGTCGAGGCAAGGCTATCCTCTGGGATAGTGTTGGGAAGAAAGAAGAGAAAGATTTGCTTGGTTTTTACTGTAGTTGTCTGGGGTGAAAGGCTTGATAGCACTCTTCATTCCTGTTGATTTATACTAGATTATAGCTTCTGTATCCCTCACCCCCACTCCTCTCCCCCTTTAATGCCTGGTATTGATTCTTATAGTTTGATTTTTCTCCTAAGGGCCCATCATTAATCTTCATAAATAAGTATAAATATCAGTGCTTTTGGGAAGCTAATGATTTGTTTTGCTTCCAAATTCTTTTGTAATTAAGACACTGGGAGTATCCTTTCTCTACTCAATTTTGTATTGGATCTTGCAAATTGCCAGTATTATTAACTATTATGCTATTTACAGAGTCAAAAGAAAAAAAAAAGAAAATGTGAGGTATTATAGAGTTTTGATAAATTGCAGAGAAGGAAAGCCTCATTTTGATACATTACCATCTAGTTGGAAAATGGAGTATCATGTTTGCAAAAGATAATCTGACTAGAAGTTGGTTTTTTTTTTTTTTTAAAGGCATTTGGGGTTAAATGACTTGCCCAGGGTCACACAGCTAGTAAGTGTCAAGTGTTTGGTCTGAGGCCGATTTGAACTCAGGTCCTCCTGACTTCAGGGCCTGTGCTCTATCCACTGTGCCCACCTAGCTGCCCCTAGAAGTTGGTCATTTAAAATATGTTGCTGGCTGCCTTTAGAAATGAGTATTGTTACCTCCTCCATAATGATCTTTCAGGGACCTTGGTATGTAGGGTACACAAGGAAGAACCTCGACTGATCTTACCTATTTTAAAATGGATAGAATTAGCTGTTTTAGTCGTAAGACTGCTTCTCTTAATATATGTCAGACTTAAAACAGGAACGCTGGCTTCAGGGGACAAGTTGCCTTTGAGGTGCATGCAAATGGTGATGCTTCTCTATTGGGTACATGAGCTCGTTTCAGTCTGGATGAGATTTGACAGCAGGTAACGGAGGACATCTGAAGTACAGCACTTGGTCCGTCTAATTGGCGTTTCTGCTGGTTGAGTTAGAAAAATAGAACTAGACACTTTTCTTGCACTACTTTTCACTCCTAATTGAAGCGTGGTTTTGTCTGTTTTTAAATAGCTTCAGTTGTACTTGTCCAGGCAAAAAGGGACATCAGTTTCCAGAATCTTTCAAAATAAAGTATAATCTGTTGCAGATGATGCTTTACGATTAGATGATTTCAGAACTTGTTAAATATTGGACTCAGAAAAGTAGTTGTTATCAATAATTTAGGTAAAGGCGTAGAATGGTCTGCTCATCAGATTTTCCCGTCTGGGTTGAGTGGGGAGGTTGGGGCAGGGGAGTACGTTGACAATCCATGGGGCAGCAGCTGGCTCTGCCTCCCAAAGGACTTAGGGGGCTTTGACAGCAGTTCTTTTTGGTGTTAGAACCTCTTTCCTGTCTAAAAATGATTGAAGTTTGTTGAGGACTTTAGTTATAAGATAGATTATAAGATAGAACTCCTCTATGGGTTATAATCCATTGATGTTTTATTGTTGCTATTTTAAATAAAGGATGTACTTGGAATTTGTAGTTTAGATTTCTTGAGCTGTTGCCGTTGTTAGCCATTATTGTGTGAGACAGTTTGATTTAATGGCAGCTGCGGTCTGATGTGGACTCTGAGGACTTGGTTGGTCATCCGTCATTGCAAAATGGGGCTCCCCTCTCCCTTTTTTGGAACTACTGTCCCTGGAGTAAAAACTCTGGGGACAGCACTTAGTGTCTGTTGCAGCATCTGCTTTTTATTATGTCTTCATTGGAGGTCTTAGGAACTGAGGACTTTGTGAGAATCATAATGGTTTCTAGTACTGGGAGTTGGAAGTACTCACCTGTGCTTTAGATATTTGCCATATCTAAACAGTATCAAGTATCTTCTCTCCTCCCCACCCCAGTTTATCCCTTTAATTGTAGTGTTACACATTTGGGAAGGGGGAGGGGTAGGTGTGTGTAAAGGTAATCCAAAATAAATCAAAGGTGTCTGTAATATGTTGTTCTCTCTTTTGCCATAGACTGGTAGAATCGACAAATCCTACCCTACAGTATGTGGCCACACAGGACCCGTGCTCGACATCGACTGGTGTCCACACAACGACCAGGTCATTGCCAGTGGTTCAGAGGATTGCACAGTGATGGTGAGTGTGAAAACCAAGTCTGGAATGTTTGCCTGCCTTTGGACGTCCATTGGTGCCCACCCTGGAGGCCTCTGAAGTGGGCACCTTAACTTGCACTGCGTATTTCCTTTGAGTTGAAACAACCACCATATTTTATTTCATTATAACTTTGAGTAATGCAAATCCAGATATGTATGTGCAAACCACTGTATGGGGATCGTCATTGTCACAGATCATCTGTGGCTGGAAGAAAAAATTGGCCTCATGCATCTTTGGTTCAGATAGCCCCAAGAAATAAGAAGGAAGAGTACGGAGATGTTATCTCAGAGTTTCATTTACTGTAAGGGATGATTCAAAGATTGTTGTGCAGGGAAAAGAAAAGGACCGTATTTCCTTCAACAAATCAGACAAACTTTTATTAAAGGACCTACTGTGTACAAGACACTGTCCTAAGCACAGGGGTATGAAACGGAATCTGCCCTTGAGAAATTTAGATTCTGTCGCTAACAAAACTTAGTGTGTGTTCTTATGTACTATCTTGTGGGTGTTGTCTGTTATATTTGAAGGGCTTTGCATAAATTTTTTAAAGATCTACTTTACTTTTCTCTTTCTAAAACCCTTTACGTGGGTCCTTAAAGTCAGGGTGCTGGTGACTTGAGAAAGGGTAGAGGTTAGACTAGATAGAGACAATCAGTGCCCAAGTTGGGCCGAGCTGAAATTCAGCCCAAACTGACTAATGTGGGTGAAGGCTGATTTCCTAGCCCGACCCCCCTCCTCAAAATGGGTTGTGGATTTGGGAACGTAAATAGAAGAGGAAAGGCAAATGCTGTGGTGGTGTGGTGGTGGTAGGAAGGACAGAAGGCCTGAATTAGAAAGTCATGGCAGGTGATACCCACTTGCTATGGGACCCAGGGACCATTTTCTCAGGACTGGATGGCATTCAATCATCCTTTCCCAAAATATAGTGTATTTCACACAGTATGACAAAGGTTCTGCAAGAATATGTTGATGCTATTGATATTTTTCTTTCTGAAATCATAGCTTGTAGGACTTAGATCTGAAAAGGGCCTTTCGAAACCATCTAGTTCCCCTGCATGGTTGTGCAGAGGAGGGAACCTGGGACCAAAGATGTGGAGGGTCCGAATGGAGGCCTTCTCACTTCACAATCAACTTGTTTAATGTGAAAATACTTACTTGGTAAAGCAGACTTGCATTGTGAAAATTTAAAAAAAAATCTCTGGTTCCCGATTTCCCCAATTCCCATAGAGGCATAGAATTTGAAGAGCTGGGAGGGGTCTAAGAGATGACCTAGTCCAACTTGCTTATTTTGCAAGTGAGAGACTGAAGCTCAGAGAGGTACCCATGACTAGTATCAGACACCTGGCTGGTGGCCAGGTCCCCTTATTCCTGGGCTTCTGGTATTTGGCACTATGTGCTTCATCATTTCTTATTCTGTGCAAAAGCTAAATAAAAATTTCTCATCTTTCCCCTACTTTTTTCCTAAAGGTATCTTATGCCCCCAGGCTTCCTGGAGGTGTGTGTACATATAGATTCTAGCAATATATTTCAAGCCACCCAGGGCTCTCTGCTACACTAGGTTGCCTGGTCTGTGATTCCAAGACTCTTACTTGGTTGCCTGTCATCCCTCTTCCATTTTGCAAGCTACTTACAGGTTTGCTTTAATTTTAAAAAATGCTTGTTAGAATCATTTGGAAGAGGTGGTAACAGATAAAGAACCCAGAAAGCTGTCATAGGAAGAACTGGGAGTGAGGGCATGCGTGTGTCATAGGGACTTGGAGTGAGGAAGCCCTTCCTGTGTTCTCATCTTGCCTCTGACGCTGCAGCCTAGTGGGCTCTGACCTCAGGCATTTTCCACATATATCCAATGGAGATCTCAGTCCTCAGAGTGCTCACTCGAGTGCCCCATGGTGTTGTCGACAGGTCCACACATGAACCACACCCAAAACGTGGTGGAGAAGTCACCTTCTCCTCCACTTGGTGTGTACAGACCCACACTTCCTCGTCGTTCAGTGGGCCTCGTTGGGTGAAATCTAGTTGGGACACAGACAGAGGAGTTCTTTCCATCTTTCTACATGGAGCATTTCCAGGATGACTCCGCCTGTAGTGAGGGTGTGCTGGCCAAGGCTGCTGCTCACCCGAAAACTGCTTCTGTTTTACACGGGACGTTCAAGGCAGGGTTCTGCTGGCTGCAGAAGAGGCTTGTGAAGAGATGGGAGGTCAGATAGAGCCAGTCAGTGCCTGAGCTGGGCCAAGCTGGGCCAAGCTGAAAGAGAAATTCCACCCTGCGGATGTTGGTGAGGGCCTCCGTCCCCCAGTGGAGATTGTACAGTTCAGAGTTTAGCTTGTTCATTTGATTTTTGAGGAATTCTTAATTTTTTGTTTTGTTTTGTTTTTAGCCCTTTCACTAAATTCTCTAACTTTAATTACTTACAAGTCATATGCAATCACTGCTGTAACCATGAAAAAGAAACTTTGTTGCTTAATATTGGAAATGAATACATTTTAAAATGAAGTACTTAAATGTTTCTTGACTGCCCCTCAGAAATCTAGAATTCCGCAAGAGGAGGCCCTGGATTTGCCATTTGGGTTTCTTTAAGCCTTCTAAAAATGTGCTTTTTAGCATTGTTTTAATTAAATGCAAAAACAAGTGATCACTTTGTAGTAGTGTCTCTCAGTCAAAAAGGCATTTACTAAACACCTGCTATGTGCCAAGCAGGCAGCTAGATGGCACAGTGGATAGAATGCTGGACGTGGAGTCAGGAAGACCTGCCAGCCTCAGACACTGACGAGCTGTGTGACCCTGGGCAAGTCTCTTGACCCTTCTTGCCTCAGTTTCCTCATCTGTCTGAGGACAGAGAGAGCTGTCTGAGCTGGAGAAGGAAATGGCAAACCATTCTAGTATCTCTGCCAAGAAAACCCCAAATGGGGTCATGGCAAGTAGGACGTGACTGAAAAATGACTGTGCCAGGCCCTGAACTAAGTACTAGGGATATGAAGAAAGCAAAAGACAATCTGGTGTTTACAGCAGACAAGTTGTGGTCTGACAAGGAGGCTCGTGAGCGCCATCTAACGAATGTCTTTTGACTTGAAGCAGCGACAGTACATGCTCTTGGTGAATTCTAGCAGCCAGAAAGGACTATGACCTCCCTGGCAATGGTGGTCGTAACAGTCCCCCCATTAAAGCCCTGCCTTGCCACCTCATGGGACTCGGAGTCGACCCAGGGCTATCAAAGGATCCCCTGGAATCCGAGCTCAGGCCATTCTCGTCTAGTCCCCACGGCACCCCCCCCTCCCCCCCACACACCTGGCCTGGGGATGGCCTGCATTCTTCTCTCGGGTCTTGGAAAGTTTGGAGAGGCACATTCCCTTATACACTCAAGTATTTGTTAATAAGTCACATGAATGTAGGACGTTACTGTTGATAAAAGGCTTTCCTTACATTTTTAGAGGGTTTTAAAGTTTGCTTGGCTCTTTCTTCACAATACAAGCCTGTGAAGTAGACAGGGCAAGGAGATCCTTGGTAAGTGTGAGAGCAGTTTCAGTAGATGGACGGGAAACCAGACTTCAGAGAGTTCAGAAGAGTGAGAGGAATGACTATTGTAGACAGCCTTCTCAAGGAATTTGGTCATGAAAGGGAGAAGAGATAGAGAATGGAGGTGGGGTTGGGGAGCTGCATCAGCGGATCAAAGGAAGGTTGTTTAGGAATCGGGCAGACAAGGGTGTGTTTGTAGTCTGGAGGAGACTGAAGATTAATGAGAGGGCATGTCAATGATAGAATCGGGGATCGTCTGCTAGAATTGGATCTCAGTGATTGGCTGGTTTTTTTTCTGTGAACTATGAGGCACTGCTTCTTGAGAGGAGCTGGAGGATTATGGGCCTTCGGAGAAAGGATGAAAACAGTGGAAAAGCTGCAGTGATTGGGAGACTGAATGGATTAAAGAGGGGGGCGGAAAAGGGATTGCCTGCTAGCAGTGAGAGCCCACTTGTGAGTCTGTGACATAAATTTGCAGCATAGCCAATTATCAGTTTCCTCATTTTTCTTTAGCTCCATTCAGTAGCCCACAAAAGGAGCAAAATCAGCAGATGGTGGGAATCATCCAAGGTTGAGACATGGCCAATTATTATTTGATTTCTATACTTTTCCCACAGCTGTCCTCTCAGTCAGTTTCCTCCTCCCAACCAGAGATACTTAGAATAGTGGAAAGAAAGGATTCTGGAATTCTGGAGGCCTGGATGTTAATCCTGTCGCATCCTCTGTCCTTTTGACCTTGAGCACATCACTGCCCCTCTCTGGGCCTCAGCTTCCTCATCTGTAAAATGAGGGTTAGAGTAGTTGATGGCTTTCAGCTTATCTTTGACTTCCCAAATTCAGAGATTTGGACCCACTCTTTAGAGGAAGAAATCTTTTGTTTAATTTAGGAATGCACTGACTTCTCTTCACACTTTGAAGAAAGGTTATGAAGTTAGTGGTTTCAATAGGGGAGTGGACTGATCTGCAGCTGCTACAAGATGGCACATGTTTGGTTGTTCATTACTGCTCCAGTGGAGCCCACTCTTTCTAGATTTCTCCTTGGTTTCTCTTTCTTTATATTTTAGTCCTTTTTTGGAAGGGTGGCTCGCGGGGTTAGTATGAAATCCAATGACACGTTCACAACAGGTAATTTTTTTGGGAAAGGTTTAGAGAGGAAACCAGAGTCTGTGTACAAAGAGGAAATCAGACTCTGTGTGTGTGCGCGTGTGAGAGAGAGAGAGAAGGGGGAGTGGATCTGAATGGTTTTGAAAAACGTAGCCATTGAGCCAATCATGCTTAAAAATTTCTTGAGGATCAGCCTGGAGAAGCCTTTCATGTTTTCTTGTTGCTACTATTGCTTTGAGTAGTTTTCTCCTCATTGATTCCTCTGATCCTGATGGATGAAGATGTGATAATAAACCACCCACCATGTCTCTCGAAACATCTTAGAGTCATCTTTTTTCCCAAAATGGAAGTTGATTTTTAAAAAATGGATTTATTCTCTGATTTCTTTCTTCCAGCTCCCTGTTCTGCCACATTTTTTTTTAAGATGGCTGGATGGGATGTGGACGCAGGTCAGTGACTGACATAAAGCTCGGACAGACCCACATAGTGATCATAGCCATGACTTTGACCTCATTTACACTCTCCTCAGATTACCAGGGCTAATTAACTTGGGCATCACTAAACTAGAGCAGACAGAAGCTTCTGGACTTGAGCAGGAATGAGATGTATTCCATAGTAAAGACTCAAAATACTGTGTTTGAAGTTGGAGCCAAGTGAGGAAGGAAATCCTCAATGTGCTTGGTGCCCAACCCAAAGGTGGAAGAGCGAAAAATGAAGGCCTGCTCTCGGTGTTCTTTTGACTGTATAAGGCTTGTTGTTTGATTTGTGTGTGCCTGGGCCCCCTAGGAGACAGGCAAACAGAATATCAGATTCCTGTCTTCGAGGAGTTACAATCTAATATATATAACGAGACAATAATGAATGACAAATTTCAAAATTTAAATTTCATATAGGATAGGGACTGGGCTTGTGATTTCATTGGTGTGTGGTCACTAAGCATTTTTATTTATTTATTTTTTTCACTAAGCATTTATTAAGTGCCTACTGTGTACCAGGTACATGGAAGGAGGGGGAATCAGCAAAACTACACACGGTCTGTTTGGTTTTCACATTTTTAGATAGAGTAAAATTTTTATTTAAAAAATGTAAAAGCCACAGCTCGCTGGTCCCTGGTATTTCCCATTTTCTCCGTAATTGAGCAGCCTTGGATCTTTGAGAGGTTGCCCAGGGTTCCATGGCCACTGTGTCTTCAACGTGGTACTTGAAGAAGCCAGCCCTTCCAGATTCTCTGATAGGCCGCCTCTCTGAGGCATCAGGCTTAGGCCTTGAAGCGCTAATAAATATTCATTGAGCTTGTGACACAGCGGGTAGAACGCTGGACTCACCAGCAGGAAGACAGGTTTGCTCTCCTTCCTTCTGCCTTGGTTTCTTTATCTGCTGTAGTACTTGTTGAGAGTCTCGAGCAAGATAGTAGCCTTTAAGGCTGGTATGGAAGTGTCAGTTGCTGATGATTACTATTGAAGTCTTTCCCATGGGCTCAGCCAGATCCTCCCAGTCTAAAAAGGCTTCAGGTATGTGTCACTTGACCGGAGTCACCCACCAGGGCCTGGATGTCAAGGAGTTGGGATCTGTCGGTGGGGAGGGGTCTTTCACCCAAAGGATACTTCACAAATCTTTGAGCACTTATAGTGATAACTTAGATCACCGTGACTTTGTAGCTGACAATATGCTTTCCTTACCAAGCACGTGGCTTATTGTCCCCATTTAAAAGGTAAGGAAACAAGCCCAGAGCCATGACTTGCCCTGTCCATGGTCAGCATGAGTGGTGAGATTGCGCCTTGTACTTGGCCCAAGGCTGGGTGTTATGTTTTCTATTGTCCCATGGAGGCTGTGGGTTCGAGGCTCTGCAGTGAGGACAAAGATGAAAAAGCCAAGGCCTCCATCATGAAGGAGGGATTGCTCTATGTTTTAGGGGTTGTATTCAGCAAATTCTAGAGTTTTCTCCCCCGTGATTTCCCTGTTAGCTCTTTTTCTACTATTTCTGTCTGAACTATAAGCACATGTTTGAAAAATGTAACTCATATTAAGTACTGATTTCTAGAAAGCCCCAGGAGCCAGCCCAGCCTGGTTAGGTTTGAGCACAGGGAAGGAGAGGCAGATGAATATGGGCAGGGGGACCGTGGCAGCCAGGGGAGGCATGGTGGCTGTCACCAGTGGGGACAGACTGATTCCATGGCCCTTCGGATCCTGGGAGAACAGCGAAGCTGGTGGCTCCTTGCCTGCCTTGCTGTGGTTGTCTTTCCACAAAGCCAGCCGCCTTCCAGCCAAGGGCTGAGCATCAGGCCCCTCCATCCTCCTGCACAGGTTGGTTCTAAAGGGTTTTGATGCTGTACAAGGCGGTTTGTTTTTTTCATCAATTCTTTGTGCCTTCTTGCAGCTTCTCCATAGACAAGCTTAGCTTTTCATACCACACACAACTTTGGAAGAGAAGTCAGTCTTCCAGAGATTAGGCCCTAAGTCCTCAAGCAGCTTTAGCACTGAGGCATCCAAAAGCCAAACTCATCATGAGTACCTCCACCCCCACCCCCCCAAGGGAATTGACCACCTCCCTGTGTTTGATGTTATGCTTTGTCAGATCAGCTGCCAGGCCCCCTGTTCCCCTTGGGGACAGAGAGGAAGGGACAGGCATGCACCTAGACGTCCTCCCAAAGAGGAGGCTTTGGATGGTTCAAGGAGGAAAGCTGAGGCGAGGGACTCTGAGACGGTGTCATCAGTGAGGTGACTGCTGAGATCTCCTTGAGAGGATGGGAAGGGGTCCTTGGGGAGGGGGGAAGAGCCTGCTCTGGGCAGAGCAAGCCAAGCCTCATTGGGACCTCATTGTGTGTCAGGTTCTCGTGGGCAGCTAGGTGGCTCAGTGTATAGAGTGCTAGGCCTGGAGTGAGGAAGACCTGAATTCAAATCCAGCCCCAGACACTGGCTGTGTGATCCTGGACAAGTCACTTAGCCCTATTTGCCTCATTTTCCTCATCTCTCAAATGAGCTGGAGAAGGAAATGGCAAACCACTCCAGGAGTTCTCCCTAGAAAATCTCAAATGGGATCATGAAGAGTCAGATAGGATTGAACAGCATATATTGTAGCAGCCAGGAAATGGAGGTTTGATCCGGGAAGCAAGTCACTGAGGTATATGGTGGGTTGAAATATAGGATGATCAATTGACGTGCCCTTTCCAGAAGGATGGCACTAACTGACTTGATGGGGGAGGGAGGGTATGTAGCAGATGGGGTGGGCCACCTGTGTGGGGGGCTTTTTGGATGTGTTCTGGTGTCTAGGCCCTGTCAGTGCTCATCAGGTGGACTAGTGGCCAATCAGCTGGACTGGGGAGCTGCAAGGTTGAGCCCCATAGGGACTGGGCCCTGGATTCTGTGCCTGGACTGTGGGCCCAGGGTGCTGAACTCTGCTCTTCTGGGGGAGGATCGCTCATGTAAGGTAGGCCTTCCTAACCCTCTCTGTGACATGAACCTGTTGGATAGTCTGCTGAAGCCTGTGAATCTCTTCTGAGAAGAGTGTATAAAATAAAATGCGTACGATTACAAGGGAAATCAGTTATATTGAAATGCTGTTATCAGAGAAGCGATTATAAAAAGGTCTAGACCCCAGGTTAAGAACCTGACTTTACAAAGAACTTGAAATTCTCTAAGTTGATCCTTAAAATCTTCTGGGTCAAGGGATTATTTTTAAAGTAAACCACAATTATTTTGAACCAAAAAGGGACTTTTACTTTGCCTCGGGCTTTCAGTATGGGCTTGAAATGAAAGTCCTTTCACTTCCTACTTTTGTGTCCCTGGGCCAGGGCCTTTGCTTCCAGACATGCACCTTGGGAATCCCCAGTCCCATTTTTCTGGCTTTTGTGCGTTTGTACAGTGAGCGTGCTGCCCGCAGAGCTGTTAGCCCAGACCTGGAGAGCTCCGCTTTGTGTGTGTAGCTCTGCTGCCACCTGGAGGGGACGGGGCGCCATGGCGAGGCTGACATCGGAGCCAGCTTTGTCTAGTGGTTCATGTTGCAGAGATGCTTCCCGTTTACTCATGGGAAACATGTTTCATGACTGCCCCGGTCCTGGCTCGATGCTTTGATAAAATAGCCTTGTTGTTCAGTCATCTTCAGTCGTGTCTGACTCTTCGTGACCCCATTGGGGGTTTTCTTGGCAGAGATACTGGCGTGCTTTGCCATTGCTTTCTCCAGCTCATTTTATAGATGAGGAAACTGAGGCAGACAAGATGAAGTGACTTGCCCAGGGTCACACAGCTAGTAAGTGTCTGAGGCCAGATTTGAACTCAGGAAGAGGGGTCTTCCTGCCTCCGGGCCTAGAGTTCTGTCTGCTCTGCCACCTAGTTGCCTATACATTTGTTTTCTTCCATACTTCACCCTCATCTACAGAAGAGCCCTATGACAAGTCTCATGGGACAGTGCCCCCCAAGCAAGGATCTTGCTCAGAGCCTTGTGCACAACAAATAGCCTGCTTTTTTTCAAGGCCTCTGTGTCTGTAGGTACTCTGACCCTCATGAAACAGTGGCCTCATATTGAGCAGAGCGCACACTAAAGCATTCCAGGAGATCACGACAGGCTCGACAGAAGAACACGCACCTTTAAGGTCATGAGATCGTCACCCCACGCTGTCCCACAGGACAAACGTTCTTTCCATTTTTCAGACAAGGAAACACTCTCAGAGGTGCGGCGCCTTGGCCAGGGTTACACTGCTAATAAGCATCTGGCAAAGAATTTGAACTCATGGCTTCCAACCCTCAGAAGGCACTGCTCTTTACTGCCTTTTGAGTAAGAGCAAGCCCAGGGTTGGGAACCAGAAGACCCACCTCTACATTGGTGGCCTCAGGCGCTTGAGTTTTCTGAAACTCCCTCAATGGTTCATCCACTAAGTAAGAGGCAGCTCTGGCATTGTGTGACAGGTCAGTACAGAGGAGGCTGCACCAGGAAATAGCTGGCATGAGCAGAGGCCAAGCTTGAATGCAACATGCTGCAGGGGCTGCCTGGCCTAGAGGAGGGGGACGAGGTGGCCGTGGCAGAGGCACCCAGCCCCTCGAGGGACGCGCTCTTTTCCAGGAAGCCGTTTCTCTTAGTAAATTTCCTGGAGGGGAAGAGAGGGAGAGGTCAAAGGGAACCATGTTTGTTCTTGGAAAGGAGTGACGAGAAGCCACACTCAGGGTCACAGATGGCAAGTGGGGCCTGTTTTGCAGCATAGCTACAATGTAGCTGTAAAAATGAGGACTATCAGATTAACTCTCGGCTTTTCCCACACTTTAGAGTGAGGGACTTTTTAGTTTAATGTTCATGAGACAGTAGTAGCTCCAGAAGGGACCTCTAGAGCGCCTCCCATCTGAATTCCTATCTACACCTGTCTACAGACAAGGCCGCCATCGGTTTGGAACAAGCCTTAGTTATCAGCAGGGTCTTCCTTGAGTCTACACGAAGTTGTTGTGCCACTTAGAACCTGTTTCTTTTTTTATCCCCTGCAGGCCACAAAATCTGAGATCAGTAGGCTTGGAAGGGTGAGGTGAAGAAAACGTAGGCCAGAGAAGGATGACGGCTTGCTCACTGGCTGAGTGACTGACAGATCTAGGCCTGAAACCCCGGTTCTTGTGGCCTTGTGGAAAATGACAGGTCCTCTTTCTGCTCCTCTATGGACTCCTGGAGCTTCATTGTGGTAGCAATGACCTTGTGGTCTTGCAGACTGGGCCCGCCTAGCAGCGAGTCTAGAAGACCTTCCCCAGTCCAGTCTGTCCATTCAGTCAGCTAGGGTTTATTAGGCCTCTCCTGGTGCTCGGTTGAACTCATTTATTAAGTACCTTAGGGAGTATATATTCTCTTGAGGGCTTCAGGGCTTTCTCTTCTGGCACCAGGCTGGCTGCGTGATGATTGACTTTCTCAGCCACAGAAGCTCATAAAGAGCCCCCACCAACTAAGGCGTCAATAGGGACGGTCACGTGTATCAGTGGAAGGGAGACTCCAGCTCAGGAAATCCTGGAGAAGTCAAGTATCAGATTGTAAGCTCCTTGAGAGCAGGGACTGGATTTTTCTCATTTGTATCCCTGGCACACTTTGAACTGAACTGAAGTATAAAGTAACCATACAAACACTAGTGGTCGCTGTATAATAATTTTTTGGCTTTTTTTTTTTAACCACAGTTTTGTATTCTTGTTGCTTAATATTGATGAAGGATGCACAGTGTTACTTAGAAGTGTGCTATTATGCCAGCCACAGGGGATTTGGACCCTGTCCTCTGTAGCGTCCAGCCCTAGCTCCTTTTCAGGAGAACATGCCCTGTTTTCTTTTAGTGCAGTGTTTATCTGTTGTCTTCTCTCCACCATTTCCCGGGGCCTCCAGATGCGGAGCCCTTAGCTGAGCACAATGCCCTCGGGTGATTGCCTGAGCAGTGGTAAATGAAGCAAGAAGAGGCCTGGGTGCTTTATGGGCCACATGCTAGTGGAGGCATTCCAGTACTGTGGTGAATTTAAAAAAAAAAATAACCTCACCATATTGCTGCCCTCCTGATGTGCTCCGCTTGTGCTGAGAAGGAGGCTCAGGGGAGCCTCATTGGCAGTAGATGGCGTTCTGAGTGTTTCTCTTCCTCTTTTCCTTGCACAGGTCTGGCAGATCCCAGAAAACGGACTCACTCTTTCCCTGACTGAACCCGTGGTGATTTTGGAAGGCCATTCCAAGAGAGTGGGCATAGTGGCGTGGCATCCGACTGCACGCAACGTTCTGCTCAGCGCAGGTATGCGCGGCTCTCCTGGCTGCCCTTGCTGAAGGCCTCCTCTGGCAGTTCTCCCCTTCCGGCCTGGGCCCTCCTTGTTGGCTTTTGTCTTTTGGTTGGTCCTCCCTGTCCAGACCTCTAGTCCAGGGTGGTGCATTACCATTCTCCGGGCCACCCAGACCGTGTCTCTTCTTCCGTCATTGCTAAAGCAGGAGGCTGCACGGAGCTGAGGTTTGTGGCCAAGAGAAATTTGTCTCCCGATGGCTCCCCTTCCTGTCTGCAGGCCTGTATTCAGAACCTTTCCAGCTTAGGGGAGCGTGCTGCCTCTCCTACGGACACAGCCTAGTAATCTGCAGGCACTTCCAGTCCACCCATGAGGCATCGGAGGAGGAAGAAATGCCTGTTGATCACGACACTCAGGAACTCTGCACCCCGTGTAGTACGGGTAGTGTGGGCCTGAGAGAGGCAAAAAAGCCCCTGCCCCCAAAGAGCCCTGAATCTGGAGGGGAGCTTACCTCCTCTCAGGGGAGGCAGCTGGTACATCTCTCAGTAGACACAGAGGGGATGCAAAGCACCTCAATACAAGGAAGTTTGGGAGAGAAGGAGGGCGTGAGAAGGTGGGGAGCGGAGGGGACTTACAGGGGCATCAGGAGAGCTTTATGTAGAAAGTTGTATTCAAGATGAATTTTTTTTTTTAAATTTGGTGAAGCAGGTGGGATTAAGTGACTTGCCCAGGAAGTGTCAAGTGTGTGGCTAGATTTGAACTCAGGTCCTCCTGACTCCAGGGCTGGTGCTCTATCCACTGCACCACTTAGCCTCCCCTGAGATGCATCTTGAAGAAAGACAGGGATTCTGGGAGGTGGGAGTGAGGAGAGAGGGCCTGCAGCCTGAAGGGCAGCTATTCTAACTTGGGAGGGGCTGCTTTTCGGGGGTACCCAGGCCTCGATGAGAATGCCACAGTGTCAGGTGGTAGACCTGAGTTCTCCTCCAAGTGCAGCACGCTGCAAGGTTGACATAACGTTTGTACTTTTAAAATGCTGAGACTGATGTAAGAAATGAGGGGTGAGGCAGTGTCTGTTTAATTGAGAGTGTTCTTTCCCAGTGAGGCTCCTGTGTCCGTGCCTGCTGCCCCATGGGTCTGCTTTTGTGCCACCACCCCTTTGTGTGTGCCCTCAGTGATTCCCTAATCTCTTACACGAACTTTTGTTTGAATATTTTTTGAGATCTTGGGGGAAAATAGCGTAGGAGAAAAGTATATTCTCACCAGTAAGAAACAGAATAATTGCTAACATTTATATATAACTTCCTCTGTGCCAAGCACTCTGCTAAACCCTTTACAAACATCATCTCATTTAATCCTTACGGCATCCCTGGGAGGTAGGTGCTATTGTTATAGATGTAGATTTTATAGATGAGGAAACTGAGGCCAAACAGATGAAGTGACTTTCCCCAGGGTCACACAGCTAGCAAGTGTCTGAGGCCACATTTGAACTTGGGCCTTCCTGACTCCAGGTCCGGTGCTCTATCTGCTGAATCGCCTAGCTGCCCCTGACCTTACAGGGAAGCCCAGTTGAATTCTCTTTAAGGTTCTCTTTAGCACTGAACCTTGGAGATTTGCTCTTACTTAGATGGACAATCAGGGCTGAGCAGGCAGTGACACCCAGAGTTCCTTTTTTCCCAATCTTGTATGGTGCTTTTCTGTTCTTTTCAGGTTTTACATTATGTTGCTCAACCTTTTTTGAGAAAGACACTAAAAAAAACATTGAGATATGAAATGCAGAGTTCATGGTGAAGTCTTGGAGCCCTTCCTGGGCTTGGCCCAGACACCTGGTCTTAAAAGAAGAGAGAGAATTCCAGAGGTGGGACTCCCTCCTGGCCACTGCCCTGTCCTTAGTGGCCATTCAGGTCAGACAGCGGCCGGGAGCAGATGGGCGAGCGTTGGTCTGATGGGCAGCAGAAGCCCCTGGGCAGCTCTCAGGCCCATCCTTGGACTCCGGCCTCTTTGTCCATTAGGCCTTTAGGCTCAGGGCCCAGTGGAATGCACGATGAGGAAATACTTTCTGGTCATTGCCCCGTCCCATGTACTCATATCCTGACAACAACAGACCTTCCAGCTCTCAGGCGTTCTCCAAACGCTTGTCAGTCAAGACAACTCAGGGCTGCCTTTTTCTTGGGGCATCTGTGCTGACAGTTCCAGACTAATTAATTTTGGGGTTCTTATGCACTGTCAGCCTGCTCCTTCCTCTCTCTCTGAAGATAAAGATCCTTGGTGAATCATAAATCAAATAGCTGCAAAGATTTTTGTCTTGCATTCATTCTTGGGAATAATTGATCCAAGGACTCATTTGAGAGTGTCATCATGGATTGAGACCCCCTTTCCCTTTGCTGAGTGGCTTCAAATTGATGTTCAGTCCCTGCTCACCCCCCCGCCACGCACACACGTTCTTTGCATTCCAACATTTCTTTTACTCTGAAAATAAAATATGCTTTCTCCTTTAATCATTCAAGAACCATCCAGCTGAGTTAATAAAAAATTGAGTGATTCAAGGGTTGCTGGCTTCTCCTTCACAAAGATCGTTGTTTGTTTATCAGTCAGTTTTGAGCCCTGAATAACCAAAACTACAGAATTAGAAGTGTTGGGAAAATACCTTAGACATCATCTAGTTCACGCCATCTGTTTTTATAGTTGGAGAAATGGAGGCACAGAGCCTGGTGGTGGAGCCGGATTTGGCCGGCCAGCCCCTTCCCCTTTTCAGTTCCTGTCACCCTCTTGTTCTGCTTGGGTTTTCCATCGGGTGTGTTCACACTTTAATGGAAGACATTTCTTCCTTCAGGTTGTGATAATGCCATCATCATCTGGAATGTGGGGACAGGGGAAGCCCTCATCAACCTGGATGACATGCACTCAGACATGATCTATAACGTCAGCTGGAACCGGAACGGCAGTCTGATCTGTACGGCTTCCAAAGACAAAAAAGTGAGAGTGATCGACCCCAGGAAGCAGGAGATCGTGGCTGTGAGTACCGGGGCTGGGTCTCCGGGGCTCTGAGACAAGAGTTCATGCTGTTCCTTCTTCATTTTTTTCCTTGCCATTTTTAATGGATGTATTTTGCTGTGCCCTCAATCACTTCCCAGTAAGCAATCTCCCCTGGTACTTTCCCCGTTTAAAAAGGTCAGTTAAACTGCCTGGTGTAGTGACGGCAGCCATCCGCGCCTGGCGTCATCATAGTAATACGAGTGGAGACCAGCCTGAGAGACAGCCGGACTCTCCTCCCTTGGCGTGCTCAGGCTCGATCCCGTGGGACAGTAATGCCTCCTGGCTTCCCTGCTTCAGGCTGAGGAGACTGCAGACGTCCAAAATGCTGGCCGATCGGGTCACTCAGTGCTCCTTCCTCTCCTACGGTTTAGGAAAATCTTTTAAAGTTTTATTCTTGTCTTGTTTTTGCATTATAATAACTTCCTATGAAGTCAACCTGCCTCCCAACTGAAACCCCACATATCCCCAAAGAAAGCCATTTGATGGGGGGGAAAACCACCCAAACCTCCAAACCCCAGTGGGAGCACTGGTCCATTTGGTCTCATTAGAGCCGTGGTGGTGTTCTCCTGGGACAGTCCTGCACCAGTGTATCCCAGACTTCCTCTGCAGCTCTGCCTGCCTCGTTCTCCCAGCACGGCGATCTTCTGTGGATTGTCTTTCTGTAGCACGGTGTGTTTAGACGCCCTCTGGTTGAGGACTGCCTACTGTGACCATTCTGGTCTCTATGAGCCCTTCTTTCTGCCTCTGACACCCTCAGATCCCTGAGTCAAGGGTGGGAATGGCCTGGTGACGTTTCTGACGCAGTTCCATATTATTTCCAGAATGGTTGGACTAATTAGTGGCAGTGTGTGACTTTATGCCCGTGTCTTCCCACAGCCCTTCCATTATTGACTATTGAACATCTTTGCCACATCTCAGGGTAAAGTTCCACTGAACGGAATGAAGCAAAGTAAACCGTGCCCCATTGTGAGAGGAATTCAGTGCTGTTGTCCCCTACCCCCCAGTTCACCAGGGGCCCAGGGCAGTGCTGGGTGGGCTCCAGTTTTCCCGCTCGGCTGCACCACCTTCATGGGACTGAGCAGCAGCAGCTCCTTAGGAATCTCGTCGTTCGTAGCTACATTGTCGCGGGAGTGCTGGGCCGGATTTCTCTTCCCCATCATTATGGCAGATCCCTCTTGTGTTGGTCACACGTTCCCCCAGGCAGCTGTTTGGGGAGGTGTCGAGATTTTTCTTGGTGAATGTGTTTCAGGAGAAAGAAAAGGCACACGAAGGAGCTCGGCCCATGAGAGCCATCTTTTTGGCAGACGGCAACGTCTTCACCACTGGCTTCAGCCGCATGAGTGAGCGGCAGCTCGCCCTCTGGAATCTGGTACGATCCTTCCCAGGCCACGCATTTGCCTCCAGGGTTTGCATGTGTATGCCCGGTTGTGATGGGTGGCATCAGGGTCTAGTGGCCCTACCTCTCACCCTTGACTTAAGCAGAAACCTCCCAAGTCCCCTGCTACAGCCCCACAACATCTCCAGGAAAATAAAGTCCTTGACATCACGGACTGTTTGGTCTCCATCCTCCAGTACCCAGAGCATACAACCAGCATTTATTAGTAGAACTCTTCACTGCAGAAAACTGTTAAATTAGCTGAATGATGAGGCCCTTTTTACCAGACCTGGCAAAATGGTCATTGGCCTGTGCTTGAAGACCTTCAGTGATGAGGAACTCATTACCTCCCCACCAGTGTGGCCAGTCAGAGTCGGGCTCTCTGTAATGCACGTGATCGTGGAATTAGAAGGAACTCAGAAGGCCATCTGGTCTAGCTGGCTCATTTTATAGATGAAGAAACTGAGGCTGAGAGGGGGGAAAGGGTCCCAGATTTCAGTCTGATTCCTCTCTTGCATGAGAACCTGTCACATATCTGAAGTCTGTTCCCATCTTCTCTAGCTAAAAATGTGGTGCCTTAATATCAGCTGTTAACCTTCTTCACATTTACTTGTAGAAAAACATGCAAGAACCTATCGCCCTTCATGAAATGGACACCAGCAATGGCGTGTTACTGCCCTTCTATGACCCTGACACCAGCATCATCTACTTGTGTGGGAAGGTAACCAGCGCCGCCGTGTGTGTCGTCGCTGCTGGGCCTTGGGTGGGCCCTCAGCCGAAGGGGTGTGGGCATAGCTTGGAAGGGAGTGTGAATCTGCTTTTAAAAACCAAGGGAAAGGCAGGAGGAGGGTTGTGGTGATGCCTGCAGGTACAGTCATGTGTCTTGGGCCGTGGCAGTACCCTGTGTGTCTTCACTGCTGATGATCCCAGTGTGTCAGGAAGGGCTCCGTTTGTCACATGCAGCAGAGGAGTCCATTGCCTGGCCCTCGGTTAGACGACATTTCATCCTGTTGCTTCAGGAGTTCCTCTTGAGAATAACACGTGTGTGTGGGTGGCATCACGGTGCCCCAGGGACCAGACAAAGCCACGGGCATTTAGTGAGTGCTGTGGTGTGCCAGGCACTGGGCTGGGCACCAGGGGTACAGAAGAGAGAGGCCCTGCCTTCAGGGAGCTGACATTCTAATGGAGAAAGGCCGCACATGAAGAGGAGGAGCTGAAAGGGGGGCAGGACTGATGAAGGTGCCCAGATGGGGGGCGCACAGGGCTCCAATCTGGAAAGCCAACGAAAAGTGGTTGGCCTGAGCTCCTCTCCAAAAACGGGGGCACTGAAAAAACTATCCAGTGAGAGAAGGGGTCCAGCATGGGAGGTCTCCAGTGAGGAGACCCCAGGCACTGAAGGTAGTTCCAGGGGGAGGTGTCAGGGTGGAAGTGCACAAAATCAGAAACACAGCCAGGAGAGGAAGGGCCCTAGAATGGGAGTGAGCCCTGGAGTCAGGAAGATCTGAGTTCAAATCCTGCCTCAGCCACTTATTAGATATGAAACCGTGGGCACGTCATTTCACTTTTGTCTGCCTCGGTCTCTTCATCTGTAAAATGGGATGATATCACCCACTTCTTAAGGTTGATGTGAGAGTCAAGTAAGATAATACGTACATAGCACTTTGCAAACCTTAAACCCCATAGAAATGTGAGCTGTGATTATTAAAGACTCGTGCACCGTCTGGGTGAATTGTGACCCTTCTTTTAAACCGGAAGAAATTAATTCTTGCCAGCTCCACCAGATCGTTCCTTAATGTCAGCAGCTCCCCTTCTGTGGATGGGGGATGACGGGTCTCTGTTTCTTCTTTTCACAGTGACTGAGCATGCCACAGAAATTGGCTTTCATTTTTCAGGGGCAGCAGCTGTTTGTCTTTGGAAAATAGTTCATGGAAAAGACTGATTATTATTATTAAGTGCCTGTGTCTGAACTTTGCTACCACCGACTTCACCAGCCACACGGCCCAAGATGAGCCATTTCTTGCACATCTTTATAATTTCTTGGGAAAGTATTTCCGATGTGCTTTTGAAAGTATTAAAGGCTCCTGTGTGCCAGGCACTGTACCAGGCACTGGGACACAAAAGAGAGTCCCTGACCTCAAGATGCTGATGGAGGGAAGGAGGAAGACAGTGGGTAAAGAGGAGCCACTGAGGGCCTGAGGGGCAGGGCTGCTGAAGGGGGAGCCTTTTCTCTTCCTTGACCTGTTGCTCCAGAGCCCTGTCCCCGGGATCCTCAGCAGCTTTATTTGTGTCTGTCTGGAGCTCCCTTCTCCTCCCCTTCCTACTCCTGCCCTCATCACTGTCCGATTCACTTTTTGGTTAGCCGCAGCAGCTGCTTAGAGGCCAGCAAGGGGACTCCCTGCTCTAAACTCACAGTGTGTCAGTTTAAATAAGCTGAGCCTCAGTTTTCAGATCTGTAAAATGGGGGTGGTAGTGCGAGTCAGTAAGTCACCATTAGTTAAGTGAGGCCGATCTCTTGATTGTGCTCCTGGGCTTCCAGACCTGGCATGGTCTGATCATATTCCGTCCATCTTGAATTTTTATTTGTGCGTCAATGTTTCATCCTCTTTATTTTGGAAGTCCCAGATGGGAACTGAACTCCAGTACAAAACTGTTGTCTTAGAATCCGCTAGCGTATGTAGTGTGGCAGTAATCCATTCCCTGGATTTCATCCCGTGCGCTGGCCACGTCGAAGATAACAGTATCCTTTCTGCTTTCACCTGAAGCACACAGAGTATTGCTTTTGTAGATAATCCTGGAGACTTGGCTGGCGGGAACATCGGTGTCGGTGCGGCTTAGCGCCACCCTGCGCATGAATCCCTGACCCTCACCTTCAAGGGACAAAGACTTCTAGGGGATGGGGATCTCACTACTTGAGGATGGGATTCTTGCAGCGTGTGCTTCCGATCTCCATCCACTGTCAGCCCTGGGCTCAGTGGCCAAGCAGGACAATCCCTCTTCCATGCCACCAGCTGCGATTGTCCTTTTCTTTTTTTAAGACTGAGGAATGCGTCCCCCCCTCACTTTCCTGTCCCGCAGGCTCAGATTCTGTGCTACATCCCGTAAGCTCTTCTGCGGCCTGGTTCTGAGCCTCTTCCCTAAGGGCTAGGCCTTGGAGGACAGACCCGGGCTGCCGTGGCGCTGGTGGAGAGGAGGAGCGGCAGCCAGCTCCCCTCGCCGGTGTTTGGGTGTGGGCTCTCGCCCACTGATGGGTACAGGGAGCTGTTCTTGCCTTCCCGCAGGGTGACAGCAGCATCCGCTATTTTGAGATCACGGATGAATCCCCCTATGTCCACTACCTCAACACTTTCAGCAGCAAAGAGCCTCAGAGGGGAATGGGGTACATGCCCAAGAGAGGGCTCGACGTCAACAAATGTGAGATTGCCAGGTAAGAGGTGCTGAGGCACGGGGTTGTCCTGCGCCGCGCACACCTTTCCAGGGTTCATGCCCGGGGCGGGTGGTCTTTCTTGTCCAAGCTTAGTTAATCACATGGGAGAATTTAGCTCTGCCTCATTGGTTCTCAAACATTCATTCACCAAACGTTGAGTACCAGTGACGTGCCCAGTGTGCTGTGCTGGCTGAGGAGAATGGGGTGAGCCGTGGTCCTTGGCCTTAGGGTGCTTAGAGCTAACATTTACATGGCGCCTACTATGTGCGGGGCTCTGGGTTAAGCAGCTTACAATGATTATCTCTGGGAGGTAAATGCTGTTATTATCTCCATTTTACAGGAAACGGAGGCAGGCAGAGGTCAAGACCCCAGTCTTGGTGCTGTATCCACTGAGCCACCAGCTGCCTTTTTGTAGTCAGATGAAATAGGGATACTGAAAACCGTGATACATATTCAGCTGGAGGGTGCAGTGGATAGAGGACCAAACTTGGAGGCAGGAGGACCCGAGTTCAGATCTGGCATTAAACACTAGGTGTGTTTGTGCAAGTCCCTCAATCTTTTTCTGCCTCAATATCCTCATCTATAAATGGGGCTCAGAAGAGGGCCTCCCTCCAGGGCTGCTGTGTGTGTGAAGTGCTTTACAGCTCTAGATACATGTAGCTCTTTGAATAGGTGGTGAAAGAGAGGGGCCTAGGTGGGTCAGGCTGGCTGAGCTGAGGGCATGGTTCTAGATGTCATTGGCAGAAGAAGAGCCAGTTAGATGTGCCCAGCCTGCTGCCCTGAACCCTGGCCCCATTTAAACTTTCTAATGGCATCAGCTAGCGTGACCAGCTGGACCCTGACCGCCTCAGAGCAGCTTTGGGCTAGGATTCAGGATTGAAAGCAGGAAGCTGTGGGCACAGAGAGGCCTCTGCCTGCGTGGGAGGTTCAGAGGGGCTCAGCGGGGAGGCCCCTCACTGTAGTCACACTAAAAAGAGGGTCACATTTCTGGGAGTGGGGCGCACTTGTCAAACAGCTGTTGTCCTCATCAATACCCAGAGCAGTGCCACCCCCCGTAGAAGTGTTGTTTTCTTGCACCCCTTGTTAGCTAGCGGTCAGTGCAGGCTCCCCATTCTCATTGCTGGGGGTGGTCCTGGAGGGCTCTGGTGATCAGGGTGAATGACTCGCTGGGGCTTTTTTGACTTAATATGTGTGTCTGTAAACCTCAGGGAGGCTTGAGCAGGCACAGGGCTTTGTAGAAATCCTGGATTGGGAGCCACAGCTCCCCTCTCCCCAATTTACTGTCTATGGGATGGGAATGGCGCTGCCACCAGCCTTGCCGCCCTCCCCCCAACATGGTGGGAGCTCTGGATGGAGTGTCAGCCTCCCTTTCTTTAACATTCTTCTCTTTCTTTCTTTGAAGATTCTTCAAACTTCATGAGAGAAAGTGTGAGCCCATTATCATGACTGTTCCAAGGAAGGTAAGGGGCTGTTTTCCAGGCGGTGGGGGTACGATGCCCACCCTGCCTCGCCTCTTGGCTCACCTGCCTTGCTCTCTTGCAGTCCGACCTTTTCCAGGATGACCTGTATCCAGACACAGCAGGACCCGAGGCCTCGCTGGAGGCAGAGGAATGGTTTGAGGGCAAGAATGCCGACCCGCTCCTCATTTCCCTGAAACACGGCTACGTTCCCGGAAAGAACCGTGACCTCAAGGTGGTCAAGAAGAACCTGCTGGACAACAAGCACTCAGTCAACAAGAAAGGCGGCCTGATGGGCCCCCCCAAGGGAGTGGCTGATGGCGTTGGCACCGTGGTGAGTGGAAGGGAGTGGTGGCGGCAGGGGGTTGGGGCCTGGCCTGGCCGTGCTGGATGGCCACCCCCACCCCCACCCCTCTCTCTTAGACCATGAGAGCTGGACAGGCCATCAAGTCCAGCACCCTCATTTTACCGATGAGGAAACAAAGGCAGGCAGTGGTGAAGTGAGGTGCTGGGTCTTCCAGAGCCCAGGCTTGCACCTCTGAGGGCTTCAGAAATAACTGGCATCTTTGTAAAGCATCAGAGCTGTTGCTTCAGTCCCGTTGTTCTGTTGATTGGGAGGCACGTCCTCTTGTGGGAGAGGTCTAAAAGGAGCTCTGGTTCTCTCGGGCTGAGTAAGCCCCTTAAGGGGTGACGTTGTCCCCTTGGCGGATGAGTGGGTGCAGCCCACCGGGGAGCAGCAGCCCCTCACACGCTGCCCTGCTCCACTTCATGTTCTGGTCTGACTAACGGGGCGCTGGTCACACCTGCCTCCGAGAAGGAGGGAGCTAAGGGGACAAGCCCCGCTGCTGGACTTGTCATTGTTGCCATGAATCCTGTCCAAGAGCTCCCTTCACCCCTGCCTGCCAACCTGCCTTCCTGGTAGCTCAGTCATCGAGACAGGCCTTCAGGTAGGCTGTGGCCACTCTGGTGAGGGGCCTAATTACTGACATCCTGGTCTTGAAGACCTAAAGAGACCTGGGGTGATGCCGAGCCCCTTCCCAGCTTTGGGAGGCCTTGTGGGAAGGGGAGCTGGAGTGCAGAAGGAAGAAAAGGATTATGAATCCTGAAAGTGTAGCTCAGGTCCCTGTTTCTGACAGCCAGATTTGGGGGGAGTGAGGTGCTGTTAGAAACCCAGACACTTTGGTGGGATTTACTCCAGAGTTCTAAAAACAGTTTTCCCTGTGTTTTCATCCTAGCCTTTAAAGACTTAACCATAGGCGTTGAGTTTCCCCAAGGCCATGGGGACCACTTGAATTTCAGGAGTGGGGCTTTTTCCCATTCATGAGATCGTGTTGCTAATACTTGCTCGTGGTCAGTTGCCCTTACAAGCTTCCCTTTTTGTCTTCTCCTTCCTTAGCAAAATGAAGCCAAGTTGGACGAGATCCTAAAAGAGATCAAGTCCATCAAAGACACGATCTGCAATCAAGATGAGCGCATTTCCAAGTTGGAGCAGCAGATGGCAAAGATAGCCGCATGAAGGCACAGGAGCTGGGAAAGTGGGAGGGAGGCAGGAGGCGCTGGGGGAGACCACCAGCCATCGGCCACGTTCCCACGGCTGGTGCGTGAGTGAGCCGCCATTTAAAAAGTGGAGCTTTTTATCAAAAGCCTTTCTGATGTTTTAAGTGTTCCGTGACTGTTTGTTGAACTTTAAAGAAACAAAAAAAAAAGTGCTACTTTTAAAGTTCCAGATATTCTGAATTTTGGAAACCAAACCATTCAGATTCAGTGTTGTGCCCAGGCCTCTTTTTATCATTATTGTTGTTGTTGTTGCAGAATAGGGACCAATGGATGCCACGTCGCTCTTTAGAGTTTGTTTTTTTAAACTTGCCAAAACCAAAAGGAGCTTTTTTTCCCCTCTGTATTTTGCTACTTTGCAGTATTTGTGTGTGTGTATTTTTCCTTAATTTGAAAGGGACAGCACTGTGTATGTTTATAAAATGAAGATAAAATATTATTTTATATAAACATTCATCTTAGAACAATCAGAGCAGTAGCCACTTTGTGCTGCCTTGTCTGTGGCATGAAGGGAGTCAGGGGAAGCGATCCTGAGGGCGGCCTGGCCCAGCCTCCCCCACTTGGGTTTTCTTGTTTCCCTTAGGGGGAAACCAGGCCCCATCCCCTTCTCTCACCTGCTCTAGACGTTGGGCAGTTTTATCATCGTGCCGTTGGACGTGGTGTTTGGTCGTCCCAGGCCTCGGGCTCTGGGGCGACGGCTCTGTCCAGGCTGGCGTGGCTGTTGGCGTCTTGGCCGTTTCTTACTTGAAGCATCATGTTTTCAGGCTTGGGGCTAGTGCCCAGCAGGCGTGGATGCCCCAGGACAAGGACGTGGAACCGTGCTGGGGCACTCACCTCACAAAGCTCAGAAGGGGAGCGTGGATCCTGTAGTCTTGCCTTTTCTGTTGTTTCCCAGTCTTGCTCTGATGCCATGCCAGAGGGAAAAAAAGATTGTCTTTCCACTAATGAAGCGCCCTTCCCTTTGCGAAGTCCACACATACAAAATGACTGTACTCAGGGCCCCCTCCCCCCCTGCATTTTGTTCTCCCTCCCTCTCTATTTCAGACATATTTCCCATTAACCTTCTGAGACCCATGGACAGACGGTGCTTGGTGCATGTTGAAGTGAGTGGTCTGTGACAAAGATAAGAGTGGTAAATTAGCTGGGGTCCAGTCAGGGCCCTCCTTCAGCCCCTCTCCCCATGCCCGGGGTTGCCCCTTTACCACCTACAGCACCGCATGTGCTGGAACGCTCATCCTTTCCCAGGGAGGCAAGTATCAGGCTCCCTAAGCCTTGGGGCAACTGAAGCCTGGGCTCTGTCCGTCTGTCTTGTGTGTAGTGGAAGGCTTCTGTGGAAGGACTGAGTGTCTCAGGTTGGATGTGGAAAGTCTGACAGTGGGATGGTGCAGGGAGCTTCCATGGCCGCTCGTGTTGGTGGGGAGAGAGAGCCCAGGGTCTGAGCAGAAGAGGGTGCTGGGGCTCGGCCAGGCTGGCCCCAGAGTCTGAGGACATCCAGGTGCGTGGTGTCTCCGCTTTTGTACGGAAGTGGATAAGGAGATAGTGGAGTGAGTTGGCTGCAGAGAGCTGTGTGTTCCATCCATGCAATCTTCCAGGACCCTTCCATTGCAAGATTGGGGCGCAGACCTGATTGCTGGTGGAGGCAGGATGCTAGGAATATCGTTCTGAGGTGGGAAGAGAGCAAGGAAAAGTCATTTTGATCGTCGTTTGTTGCTTGTGTCTTATTTAAGTGAACGGATGCCTAACTAGGCACAAACAGTCAGTGCCTGAAGCTGGGGGGTGGGCAGGGGGGTGGCTGCTTCTTTTTTTTTTTCCTTTTTTTTTTAAAGCCGTGATAGCCCAGAGGAGAACCGGTGAATTATCCCAAGATCGGCTCTTATAGAGCGGCCATAGTATTCTGTCAAAATATTTGCTTCCATTTTCAACGATAAAATCATTGATTACAAAATTGTCTCCGTGTTTATTTCCTGCCTCGACTTTGATTTTGAGGCTGCTGCCTCCATTCTGTTTCACAAAGCTGCTCTCTCGGGGTTACTGCATGGAGAACACCAACTGCACTTCTCTTTTAAGGGTAAGTATGAGGTGGGGAGGGGGTGTGTGTGTGGGTGTGTGTGGGGGGCGGGGTGCCCCGAACAGGAACAGCAGCAGGGTCAAGCAGATATCACCTGGGAAGTGGTGGCTCTTTGGACAACAGGACGGGACTGAGGCCCAGTGTCCAGGGCCTTGCCGCTCATCTGGCAGCGGGGGGAATGAAGGGATGCAGTGCAAATCCTACCTCTGACTTTGGGCTGCACTTTCCTCATCTCTGAAAATGAGGTATTTGGACCAGACCTCTAAGGTTCGAACAAGAGTCCAATGAGAGGAGGACTGTGTGTGGTTGCTTTATTCCTCCAGGGGGTTTTTAGCTAGGTGGGGTGGGTTTTTTCCCCCTCAGCCAGCCAGCACTTTCCATGGAATCTCAGAAAAGGACTTTTCCCCTATCCCAACGTGTTGTTTTTGGTTTTGATGGGATGAATGTCGGTACAGAGGGCTACGGTCTCAAATATCTTCTCAGGAAAGTGTTTTCGTGTGTCGTGAGGGCAGGGTCAGGCAGGAGCAGCCGTCCCACTTGTGACTGCGGGGAGGTGGGTAGGAAGGCTGGTCCTGGCTGTGAAGCCACTTGGCTCTGTGCCGATCAGCAGTGTCTGAGGCGGGGAGGCTGCTCTTGATCAGCAGCAGACAGTCGGGCAGACCTTGTCTGGGAGCACTTCCGTGTTTTAAAGTTTATTTCCCTTACTATGTTTAAAATCATCATCTATTAAAAGGCTGTTTGGGTTTGCTTTTTAGGAACTATTAACTCCAGGACCCCCTCAACCAAACAGTGTCCTAATAAAGGCAGTGAGTGCCCTTGACTCTTCAAATGCATCCCCCGCCCAAACCACTCATTTCCATAGGATCAATCACAGGCTCACAGAACTTAGAGATGACAGGAGTTAACCTAGTCTCCCCTCATTTGAGAGAGATCTGAGATGAGGAAACTGAGGCCCAGAGAGGGGAGTTGAATTAATTTGGGCCACCAAAGTCACACAGATTGAGAGGACTAATGACGTCAGCAGGGTGATGTCTTGGCTTGGGAGTGAATTGGATTTAAGTGAGGCAGGGCTCGGCAAAGTCACAAGCCTCACTCTGTCTTCCAAGGTCATCAGACTCCTGGAGCAAGACATAGGTCAGGGCGATAGAGATGACTGGAGATGACCCTGGATGCTGTGGGAGACCTCTGCCTTTTTGAACTAAGTTTGTCTGTGATTAAGGCTGGGTAAAAAATGGGACAAAAGGTGGCCTAGTTTGCCTATTGAAAAAAAAACAAACCCTGGGAGGTGAAGACCCTCAGGGTTTCTGGCCAGAGCAGAAACAATTGCTATTTACATTCACTGAGCCATCTGAACCCAGACAGTGAACCAGTGAGGCTTGGGCTGGGACACCCCATCAGTGAGAGCCAGAGTGATTTGAGTTTAAAGGCATAGTCGGTAGCTCCGTTTGAATCCCCATGGGTTTTATCAAAGCCTGGTTTACCAGAGCTGTATTTCAAGAAATCATGAATGAAAACTACATGAGACAAAAGAGTTAATTGTCCCAGTTGTTTTTTTTTAATTATAAAATTAATGGAGAGGGGAAAAAAATCTAGCCTTCAAACCCCAAGATATCTTATGAAGTATAAGCAATCAAAACCACATGTAAGGATATGACTAACCACCTGGGCAGAGGGAGGAAGAAGAGGGAGGAAATAGCAGCCTTGACCAACTGGAACCAGCTAGTTGGGTCCCGGGGGCAGCTACCACTCCAAGTCCTAAGTGTAAGGGCTAAGGGGTGAATTCACAAGGCCTCTGGCTTTTCCTTGGAACCAGAGGCTCATGGGAGACGTGCGGTTTGTATGCAACAGAAAGATTGGGTGGGAGGGAAGATGTCAAATGTAGGTAAGCAAGAGGACCTTGGAATCCAGTGTGAGGAATCCCAGTTTGGCGCTGAGACATTTGGAAGCTCAAGAATTTGGAGGAATCTGTTAAGATTGAAATTGGGGGTGAGCAATGACCTTAGAAGAGGCCGTGTGGTGTAATGTAAAGAACTCGGATCTGAATCCCTTCGCTGGTATTACCTTTGTGACCTTGGGCAACTGGACTTTTACTTAATGTGGGGGGTAGGGTCAGAGGTGGACTAGGTGATTTCTAAGGTCCCTGCTGGCTCTGTATCCTATGACCATGTGAATTTGATGCCACGTCAAAGCCCCTAGATCCTAGAACCAGATCCTACATGTGAGGCTGGGAGGGTCCTTAGAAATCATCTTATCCAATCTGCACCACATTTTAGAGGGAAAATGGAGCTCATGTAAAGAAGGGAAGTGATATGCCAGAGGTCATGCAGTAGAACCAACACCGTTGCACTCAACTCAACTTACCTGCCACAGGTTGGGATGTAGAGAGGAAACATTGACCTGGGATACTGGCTTAGAACAAATGGGATATGGGGCAGCAGATTTTAGGGGGAGACTAGAAAGAGTAGGGTTACCCATTGGACAAGAGAGTGAAAAAAAGGTAAGATTTGCTAGAGGCATAGTGTTGCCATCTCTGTCCTAACTTGCAGAGGAGAAAAAGGATCTAGTTCAGATGGCTGGTGCTGAAGGAGGAGGCCAGTCAGGGGGAAAAGGTTCCTGGAATAATTTAGTGTTACAGGAGAAGTATCTCCCACCAAGTCCATATGGTAGATTACTGCTGCCAGATAAGTCTGCCACAACAAATTGTAGAGGTAACACCCTAGGTTTTATTACACGTAAGCACAGATGTGGGATTCAGAAAACCCCAGACAAAGATTGGAATTTCTGATAAGCCTTTATGAGGAAAATGACAGCAGGTTGGAAAATAAATTCTTTTACATATTGCAATCTCATAAATTCATTCAGGCTATGCAGATTCATAATCCCATGTTTCCTTTGGTGTCTTTAAGGTTGAACAAATTAGTAAACAGTTACAGATTTAAGTACTGAGTTTACGAAATCCTACATTTGTAAAACTACAAGGCTGAGTTTTAAAGAAGTCACAATGGTTTGATTGAGAAGAAGGGAATTTACTTGTCACAAAAATAACCAAAAGTTTGGTCAGGGAAATTCTTTAAAAAAAAAAAAGATACCGTATTCCCTTCTTTCTGTCCTCAGGAATGTCAGAAGTCTTCACTTAATGCCATTATTTCATTTATCAGGTTTTAGCCCAATGAAGTTAATACTAAGAGGAAACAGGCTTCAGTTATGAAATGTTCCAGGAAGAATGGCATAGTAAACATTGGATAAAAGGGAAAATTATCATCATATTTAGCTCACAGGTTTTTCTGCTCTAAACTAGCTAGGAAGGATAAGAACCATGGGTGGTAATAACTGATTGATGTAAATGTAACTCAAGTTTGCAAAGTGTTTATTTCAACCTCACCTGCTTTTTGAGATAGATTTACAGGGCTGTTACTTCAATTTACAGGTAAGGAAATGGGCTTATAGATTGTGACTCTTAACTATAGTTGTGCAGTGTCAGAGGGAGGATTCACATCCAGATCGACTGACCAATTACTTTGGGTGGGAGGGTCAGCAGAAGAAAGCTCTTAAAAAGAACCAGCAGAGATAGATGGGAACAAGTAAGAGAGTATTTAGTGAGAAGCCTCAGGCTGGAAAGGGGTCACAGGGCTGTGGGAAGTCTCTTTGAAAGCTATTCAGCAGTAGCACAAATTCCATGGAGGTAGTGCCTCCTGTTTGCTAGAGCCTGGGCTTACACATGTACTGTATGTTTGATGAGTACTGCCTTTTGTACTCCAATCCAGAATCTCTGGGGGCAATGACTTTAAGGTGCCTTCAGAATGGAGACACACTTCCATACCATTCCTGACTTCTCTCCCCTCCAATTCTGTCTGGAAGATGGAAGGGTGGAGGAAAATGGGTTTTTGATGTTCTAAGTTGGAATTTTCAATAATGCATTGGCCCCTTAGAAGCAATTTTATAAATTATGCCTAGGTGTAATTTTCATAGAACTAGCTTTCAGGTGCTTTAGATTAAACTGGATTTTGTGAGTTGACCAGGAAACGCATATGGCATTGTTCCTATGGATAAATGTATTAGGGTTATGGTTATGTAGTGAGCAGTTATTACACGCCTACTATGTGCCTAGCATTGTTCTTAGCATTGGGGAGATAGAAGTTAAAAAGCATTTATTAAACACATTGTGCCAACAGGGTGTGTTTTGGCGGTTGGGGGTGCTATTAACAAAAAAAAAAAGGCAAAAGAACATCTTTGCTTTCAAGAAGCTCACAATCTTAACGGGAGACACAGCCCTCTGTGCAAACAGTATAGACAAGTTAAAGTTGGAGATAATCAGTTGCTGGCATTAGGGGGGATTGGGAAAGGAACATCCAGCATCACTGGACTATAGCATATGTGGATGCCGGGTAAGCGTGAGAAGGCTGGAAAAGCAGGAGGGGGCTGGGTTTGGAAGGGCTTTAAAGCCAGAGAGAGGATTTTCTATTTGCTCTTGGGGTTGATAGGGAATCACTGGAACTTAATCTGCATGAGGATACAAAGAGCCAGGGAGGGCTGAAGAATAAGAAAACCACAGGGTGGGTTGTATTTCATAGGCGTTTGAAGGAAACTCGCAGGTCGTTTCATCCCTTTATGACACCCAGTAAAATGTGAGCTCCCTGTAGGCAGGGACTCAAATTCAAATCTTTATATTTCCGGTACCTTTCACGATGGAGACTCTTGAATTGACACTGTTGAATTGAGTCACAAAAGGAATTTGAAATCAGATCTGCATCCAAGTGCAGCAGTGTTTCGTTAGGATTTCAGGTGTCTGCTATTATTAAAGGATGTACACCATTCAGTCATAGCAATTAAGAAGGCAAAGTTCTCCCCATGTAGAGAAGTGGATTGTTGGCTTGGATATGGTGAAGAACCTTAAGTGGCCATTACATGGTGACATTCTGTCACCAAAGAGAGGAAAAACCAGGTGTAGTTCGGGTATGCCCTAGATTTGAGAAAAGCAGATTTCAAAGTGTTTGCAGGAAAAATTGAATTCCATAAACCAGAGACTGGTGCTGATTTTCTGCCAAGTAGAATGAACTGAAAAGGCAAGATCTTAACTGGTGAATAAGGCGATAGTAAGAGAACACCTTACTGCCCTTGATGAACTCATCTTACCAGGTCCTCCAGAGAAAGAACTGTAAAGTGGGATTTTAGGGCCATAGTCCATATGCTTTGAAAGGCTGCCAGAACCCAAGAACTGTGTCAGAAGTGGAGGCGAATGGCCCAGTCTTTTGAAGAAGGAGAAAAAAAAACAAAACCAGCGAGCAAATGATAGGCCAATAAGCTTGCCCTTTGTCTTTTGGCCTGCTCTAGGAAAATGAGCCTGGATCACAAAAAGCCGGCATGGCTTCATCAGAAACAACACGCACCGGACTCACAGGATTTCCTTTTCTTTCTTTCTTTCTTTTTTTTTTATTATGGTAATCTTTATTTATTTTTTTGTTTTCAACATTTACTTCCACAAGATTTTGAGTTCCAAATTTTCACCCCATCTTGCCCCTCCCCCCACCCCAAGACGACATGCATTCTGAATACCCTTTCCCCTAGTCTGCCTTCCCTTCTATCTCTCCCCCCCTTCTCTTATCCCCTTCCCCTTCAATTTTCCTGTAGGGCAGGATGGATTTCTGTACCCCATTTCCTGTATTTCTTATTTCCCAGTTGCATGTGAAAACTTTTTTTTAAACATGTGTTTTTAAAACTTTGGGTTCCAAATTTTCTCCCTTCCTCCTTCCCCATCCACCCTCATTGATAAGGCAAGCAACTAAATATAGGTTGTATATGTGCAGTTGTGCAAAACACTTCCATAGTAGACATGCTGTGAAAAACTAACTCTATTTCTCTTAGTCCTATCCCCCCCATTTATTCTATTCTTTTGACCCTGACCCTCCTCAGAAGTACTTGCTTCTGATTACCCCCTTTCCCAATCTGCTCTCCTCTCTATCATCCCCCAACTCTCTTGTCCCCTTCCCCCCCCCATTTTCCTGTAGGGTAAGACAGATTTCCATACCCAATTGAGTGTGTATGTTATTCCCTCCTTAAGTCAAATTCTATGAGAATAAGATTCACTCATTCCCTCTCGCCTTCCCCCGTTTCCCCTCCACTGTAAAAGCCTTTTCTTTTCTGGGTTTTTTTTTTCTTTTTGTGAGATAATTTCCCCTGTTCTACCTCTCCCTTTCTCCTTCTCCTAGAATAATCCTCTCTCACCCCTTAATTTTATTCTCCAGATATGACCCCTTCATTTTCAACTCACCCTGTGCCCTCTATCTATCTATATCTATATGTATGTACACATAATTTTTTCCTAATTACCCTAATGCTGACAAAGGTCTCATGAGTTACAAATATCATCTTTCCATGCAGGAATGTAAACAGTTCAACCATAATAAGTCTCTTATGATTTTCTCTTTCCTGTTTACCTGTTCATGTTCCACTTGAGTCTTGTATTTGAAAATCAAATTTTCTATTCAGCTCTGGTCTTTTCATCAAGAATGCTTGAAAGTCCTCTATTTCACTGAATGACCATTTTTTCCCCTGCAGGATTATACTCAGTTTTGCTGGGTAGGTGATTCTTGGTTGTAATCCTATCTCCTTTGCTCTCCGGAATATTATATTCCATGCCCTGCGGTCCCTTAATGTAGAAACAGCTAAATCTTGTGTTATCCTGATTGTGTTTCCACAGTACTTGAATTGTTTCTTTCTGGCTGCTTGTAATATTTTCTCCTTGACCTGGGAACTCTGGAATTTGGCTACAGTATTCCTAGGAGTTTTCCTTTGGGGATCTCCTTCAGGAGGAGATCGGTGGATTCTTTCAATTTCTATTTTGCCCTCTGGTTCTAAAGTATCAGGACAGTTTTCCTGGATAATTTCTTGAAAGATGATGTCTAGGCTCTTTTTTTGATCATGGCTTTCAGATAGTCCGATAATTTTTAAATTCTCTCTCCTGGATCTATTTTCCAGGTCAGTTGTTTTTCCAATAAGATATTTCACATTGTTTTCTAATTTTTCATTCTTTTGGACTTGTTTTACAGTGTCTTGATTTCTCATATAGTCACTAGCTTCCAATTGCTCTATTCTAATTTTTAAGGAAGTATTTTCTTCAGTAATCTTTTGGACTTCCTTTTCCATTTGGCCAATTTTGCTTTTTAGGGCATTCTTCTCCTCATTGGCTTTTTGGATCTCTTTAGTCGTTTGGGTTACGCTGTTTTTTAAGGTGTTATTTAGTATTTTTTTGGGTCTCCTTTAGCAAGCTGTTGACTTGTTTGTCATGATTTTCTTGCAAAACTCTCAGTTTTTCCTCTACTTCTCTTACTTGCTTCTCAGAATCCCTTTTGAGCTCTTCCAAGGCCTGGGACTGGTTCATATTCTTCTTGGAGGCTTTGGATGTAGGTACTTTGACTTTGTTGTCTTCCTCTGGTTGTATGTTTTGATCTTCTTTGTCACCAAAGTAAGATAATATAGTCTGACTCTTTTTGCACTGCTTACTCATGATCCCGGCCAATTACTTGAGTTTTAAACTCTTTGTTAAGGTAAAAGTCTGCTTCCAATGTGGAGAATGTACTGTCTCAAGCTTCAGGGGTTTGTACAGCTGTTTTCAGAGACACTTCTAGGGACCTGAAAATTTTCAGTTCTTCCAGGGTGCTATGATAAGGGGCAAGGTGTTTCCTCTCCACCACCACAATAAGCACCACGCCAGCGCTCCTCCTCGCCCCAGGACCGCCCCTCAGAATTGTGACCCAGAGCCAAGCATGGGCAAAGCAAAAGATTCCTGCCTCAGCAGTGGCAAAGAGATCCCTGCAATCCCCCTCTTATCAGCCACTTGATTCCCCCTCAGTCTGTGGGCTGGAAGCTCAGGAGGCAGCCGCGACCCCGGGGGTGACTGAGACCTAGCTTCTTCTCTCACTGCAGTCACAGGCTTTTCCCACTGACCTTCTAAGTTGTCTTTGGCGTTCGTGGGTTGAGAAGTCTGGAAACTGTCACAGCTGCCCGCAATTCAGTCCTCTGAGGCCTGCTGCAGGTTCGCTGCGGCCTGCACACCCACGCTGAACTGCGCTCCTCTCCCCACCCAGCGCAATATACCTTTCCGATCAACCATCCAGGCTGTCTTTGGCTGGAAATTTGTTTCACTCTGTCTTTTTGTGGGTTCTGCTGCTTTAGAATTTGTTTAGAGCCATTTTTTATAGGTATTCGGAGGGGTTTGGGGGGAGAGTTCAAGCAAGTCACTGCTTTCCCTCCACCATCTTGGCCAGGATTTCCCTTTCTTGACACGATTTTTTCACTGATGATCTAATGTGATCTACCTAGATCTTAGCAAAGAATTTGACGGTCTTTCCTGCCAACTGGTTGAACGGTCAAACCCAAGGAACAGGCATTGACAGTTATCAACAGGGCAGGAGGTGTCCAGTGGGATGCCCTGGTGATCTGTGCTGTTGGACGTTTTTATCAAAGGTTTAAATAAAGGTACTAATTTCAGTCATTTTTCTTCTTGACCCTATTTGGGGTTTTCTTGGCAAAGATAAAGGAATGGTTTGCCATTTCCTTCTCCAGCTCATTTGACAGACGAGGAAACTGAGGCAAACAGAGTGAAGTGACTTGCCCAGCATCGCACAGCTAGGAAGTGTCTGAGGCCAGATTTGAACTCAGAAAGATGAGTCTTCCTGACTCCAGGTCCTGCATGAATCCTCTGTACCACCTACCTGCCCTAAAGGTACAAATAGTATATCACCAAATTTGCTGTGTAGATAAGGGAACTGAAATCCAGGAGGCAGTTAAAACTTTTCTGCTTGGCCAAAGGGGGCAGAACTAAGCTATGTGTGGATGTTGCAGAGAAAGCAAGTTTTAAGTTTGTAAGGAAATTTTCCTGACAATTACAGCAATTGGAATGTGGAAATGGCCTGCCTCAGAAGGCATAGGATTCTCCCTACTAGACGTAGTGAAAGCTGGAAGACTATGGTATGCTAAAGGCGGGGATTCTTGTTTTAGGTTGTACTCAGTGCCCTCTAAAATCCCTTCCAAAAGAGGCAGCTAGGTGATGCGGTGGCTAGAGCTCCCACCTTGGAGTCAGGAGGACCTGAGTTGAAGTCCAACCTCAGACACTTGACACTAGCTGCTGACCCTGGGCAAGTCACTTAACCCTGACTGCCTCACCAAAAAAAAAAAAAAGAAGTAAGAATTAAAATCCCTTCCAAAGCAGGCCCCAGAAATAAGGAGAACATTCTAGGCATAGAGAACAGTATGGACATGGGAAATAGAGCGATGAACTTGGAATGGTGTTTGGCTAAGTTTTAGCCCTTGTTTGGAAGACCTCTCACATGTTAGGCTGAAGAGATTGATCTTAAGGAGGCAATATGAGGCCATCACAAGGTTTTGAGAAGAGTGACATGAGATTTTAAAATTCACCTGTCAGTGATATGGGAGTTGTATTGGGGAGAGAGTGAAATAGAGGCAGGCAGATAGGATGATAGGGCCGTGGACCTGAGTGGCAATCTAGCCTTTTGTGGATGAAGAAATTGCTCAACATGGTTTATGTGTAAATCAACTAGTTGCCAGTATTAGCCATCATGTCACCAGATGACAGAGTAATTGTAATCTTCAGTCCTCACCAACCCAAAAACTAAAAAAGAGTCAAGGGTCAGCTAAAATAACTGAAGCCAATTCAATTAATTCAACAAGCTAAGTTGGGCTGCATAAGTCAGAAAATCTCATGAAATGATGTTGGAGAACCTATTCTACCCACTATCCCCCCACCTATATCTTTGAAAACATTTTTAATCAACTGAGAGTACAATTTTCAAAACTAGGCCCCCAACCACCCATTCTGCTTTCAGTTTAGTCTTCATAGCCATCATCTGGGGAAAGGGTCTCCAGTAGAGAAAGGGCCAGCCATCTCAACCAGCTGCCACTTGAGACAGGCAAGCCACATAGCTGAAACAACCCTGAGGGAGAGGCTGGAGGAGGCAGCGTGTGTCAGCAAAGTTGAACCGTCATCACCTTGACTGCCATTTTGCCTTGGACCCTAGATAGCCCAGGACCCTGAATGTGAAAGCCTTTGGAGTGGTAATGCTTCCAGTTCAGTGTCAAATGGCTTAACATCAGAAACTGATAAAATTTTATCAGTGGAAGTGAAAGAAAAGTCATTAACATGCTGCTGCACCCTAAGGACCATGGGACATTTCCCATCCAACTTTCCATACCTGTCATTGGTATGTGAGCTCCTGTATTCCCACCACAAAAGCACAGTGCTTTGTCCAGAGTTTAAGCACCTAATAAATGCTTTATTCGTTCAAAATCCAAAATAAGCACAAAAGAGGAAATTTTTTAACATTTGAAGAGAAATAAATAAGATGGAGAGCAGAAAGACTTCAGAGGTGATAAAAACAAAAACTGATTTTTTGAAAAGCTTTGTTTTAAAAAGAGAGGAAAATCAGAACGAACAAAATGCAATCATGAGAAGTAAAAATGATTCAGAACTATACATAATGACACTAGCAAAGGTGATGATTTAAAAGAAACCAAAGGTTGCCTAAAAAAATAAAGTCCCAAATGAACAGAACATGAAACACCTTAATTCAGTCATACACAATGAAATTAAACAAATAATAAAGGGGAGAGAGAACTAGTACAGATGGATTCGTAGGTGCATCCTCTCAGTCACCGAAAGCCTAATTAAAGCCTATATTGTCCAAATTAGTCTCAAAAACTGAGAAAGAAAATGGCCTTACTGAACGCTTTGAGACAAATAATAGTGCTCATACCTAAACCAAAGAAGGATGAAACAAAGCAATGAACCTAAAAACTAGTATCACTGATAATTACTGATGTAAAATCTTTAAATAAAATCTTAGCAAAAAGCCTGAAATAGTATTTTCCCCAGTGTTACTCATGGCAAAATTGTGTTTATACTGGGGATTAAAGGATGGTTTTACATTTCAAAGGCAGTTTAATCCTATTAAAAATAAAAATACCTCAAGCTATGATTATATCAAAAGAAACAGAAAAAGCCTTTGACAATGTAACTTTTATGCTAAAACAAAGCCATGAGGCATAGGCCATTTTAAAATATGACATGAGATGCTCTAAAACCTTAGAATGGAATTCTAAGTGTTATTGGCAATAGGAAAGTAACTTTATCAAGTATCAGAATAAAGCATGAATGCCCCCTTTTCCCAGTTCTTTGATGTGATTCTAGAAGGGCTAAAAGAAACCAGAGTCAAAGAACCAACCATAAGTGCAGCAAAGGGGACATAAAATTATTTGTAAGTGATGATGTTTTCTTAGAAAAACCCAGAGAATTTGAAAAGAAACTGATCAAGACAGTAGCTTTAATAAAGTAGAATACAAAATCCCTAAACTGTCAGCATTCTTATATCATAAAATTCAGGAGAAAATAAGGAAAATCCATTCAAACTAACTACAAAATGTATGTATAATGCCCCCCCACAGACCTATACCCCCAACTCCCACTAATGGTTCCAGGTGTGTCCCCAGAAGACAATGGGCTACTTTTCTCCAAGGGTCCTAGGGGATACCTGAGGGGAGGGGAGGGTTTTCTAATACTGTGACTCATGAGCCACCATTGGACATGCTTTCCATTGATAATTCACTGGTGAGCGAAAGGATATTTACCAATGTGGTATTGGTGCAGTGGATAGAGCACCAGGAAGAGTCAGGAAGACCTAAGTTCAAATCCAGCCTCAGACACTTACTAGCTATGTGACCCTGTGCAAGGCATACCTTGGCCTTGATTTCCTCATCTGTAAAGTAGGTTAATAATACCAACTACCTATCTCTGAGGGCTGCTGTGAGCACTTGGAAGATGTTAAAGTGCTATAAAGTGTTATAAACACCAAGCTCGAAGTACACACAGTGCAGGGGAAAAGGGCCCGGGTTTGATGAAGAATGTGTGACAAACATTACAAAAACACTGAGTTGAATGGAAGTTCTTTTCTCCTTTAGCAGAGTTGCTACGAAGTCCTGAGGTGGACTCTGCTTGACTGTGAGGTTGGACGCCTCTGTAGGGGTCAAGAGCTCCCCATACGGATAGTGCTCATGAAACTGCTTTTACTTGGTTCATCTAGTTAAGCCCCTGCTGGTCCTGGGACACTGCTGCCAGCCGTCATGAGAAACCCACACCTTTTGATTGTTTCAAACTTAAAAGTGGTCCTCTGGTCAAAGACTGGGGGATGATAAGACTCTCCATCAGCCCCGCCCCCTTTTCTGCTCAGGTACTCAGGTACTAAGGTACTAAGGTTTGGCTTCTCAAAAAACTCCCAAAGCTTAACTTCTGTTGCTGAAATTCTTTCTGCACATCTGCCCAAAGTCTTATTCTTTCAACCAATCCAGAAGTAGACTTACACTTTTGTTTGATTCAGTCTTGGGTCTAGGACTTGTTCGTGCCTAATTTTCTTTGATTGATTCTGCCACTCAATCAAAAACTTCAAATTCTAATATGAAGCAATAATCTTGGTTTAGGTTAAAAATGGACCATTAGACTAATGAAACAGTTAAAATAAGGAAGAATCAGAAATAATTAGATCCAAAAACCCAATACTTGACAAATGTGAGAACATAAATTTCTTTTTTTAATTATATTTTTTTTTAGTTTTTAATAATCGCTTCCATAAGCTTTCAAGTTTTAAATTTTCTTCCCCTTCCTCCCACCATCCCTCCCCAAGAAGGCGTGCAATCTGATATAGGCTTAGAACATAAATTTCTTGTGTAGGAGCTCCCTATTTGAAAAGACCTGCTGGAAGAACTGAAAAGAAGTTTGGCAGAAATTGGGTTTCAGTTGACATCTAACACCACATAGCATGATAAGATTTGTGACCTGAATATGAAAGAAAAAAATAGAAGAAAACAATATCAGGTAGTCTTCATAGCTATGACTAGAGGGAGAATTCTTTTTTTTTTTTAATGCTACTATGATATTTATTTAGTATTTTATTTTCCCCCAGTTACATGTAAAAGCAAACTTTATCATTTGTTTTTAAGGCTTTGAGTTCCAAATTCTCCCTCTTCCTTCCTCCCAACCCTGCCCCACCCCATTGAGAAGGTGATTCAAAATAGTTTATATATGTGTAATCATGCAAAATATTTCCGTAATAGTCATACTGCGAAAGAAAACGTAGGCAAAAAAGAAAAAAAATAAAGTAAAAATAGTATGCTTCAATCTGTATTTAGACACCATCGCTTCTTTGTCTGGGGATGGATAGCATTTTTCATCATAAGTCCTGTCTCTCCAGGCTTTTCCGAGAGTATCTAGGAGGAGAATTTTTTTTTTTTTTTTTTTTGGTGAGGCAGTCAGGGTTAAGTGACTTGCCCAGGGTCACACAGCTAGTGAGTATCATGAGTATGAGACTAGATTTGAACTCAGGTCCTCCTGACTTCAAGGCCAGAGCTCTATCCACTGCACCATCTGGCTGCCCCTAGGAGGAGAATTCTTAACCAAACAAGGGATAGAAGGTATCACAAAGACAAAATAAATAATACAGTTACATGACATTGAAAAGCCTTTGCACAAACAAAATCAATGTAGTTAAGGCTAAGGACAGCCATTGACTGGGAAAAATTTTGCTTGAAATATCTCTGATACTCAAGATTCATAGAGAATCAGCCCAAGTTTATGAGACCAAGAACTATTTCCCCATGAATCAGTGGTCAAATGATGTGAGCAAATATTTCTTAAAGGTATTGCAAAGTATTTAAAGTTGTATAAAAGATTGTTCCAAATTATTAACAATAAGAGAAATGGACATCAAAGTAACTCAGATTTCACCTCATATCCAACAAATTGTCCATGATGGCAAAGATGGGAATAATAAATATTAGAGGGGCCATGAAACACAAGGCACACTAATGGAGAATCTAAATGAAATTGAGCTACATGCGTGCAATGGAGTGTTACAGAGTTGTAGCGGGGAAGAGGACAAACATTTATTAAGCCCCTCCCGTGTGCCAGGTACTGTCTGTGCTAAGCTCCATGCCCAGCACTCTATCCACTGTGCCGCCTAGATGCTTAGGATGAATGAGAATTCAAAGTTTAATGGGAAGATTTATATAGATTGATATGGAATGGCAGGAAGGAGAATGGAATAAATATTTATATCCCACCTACTATTGATCTTGTTTTCTTCTAAGAAGTCAATTCTCTGTCCCTCATTGGTCCCCATGAGGATGATGCACTAGACCAGGGGGTCACCACCTAGGTTCCATGGACTTCAGAGGGGTCTGTGAACTTGGATGGGTAAAAATTACATCTTTATTTTCACTGACCTCCAGCTGAAATTGAGCATTTCCTTCAAGAATTTAAAAATATGTTTCTGAGAAGAGCCCTATAGGCTATATGCCAAAGGGATCCATGACAGGCTGGCAACAATTTATTAAGCACTTACTATGTCCTAAGTACTGAGGTTACAAAGACAAGCAAAAAGAAGGAGTCTCCAATTGCCTTGCCAAAAACCAAACCAAAGCAAAAAGGAGCTTACGTTCTAAAGGAAGCAGATTCTATAGTGTCTCCAGAAAAAAAAAAAAGGGATTGGAGATCCAGTTCTAAATCTGTGATCTTGCAGATCGACCCATGACCTTGTCACCTTGGTGATTTCCTCCATCCACTCCTTCTTGTGCTGTGGAGTATTTGTTCGTGCCCTCCCATAAATCCTCTGCCTCAGCTTTGATGGCTGAGCTAGGGGCTGGCTTCATTCTTTCAATACTTCATGGATACTTGGAATAACCAGACTATCTTGTTATCCCTCCCTCTTGCCCACCTCCCTTGTTGGCCATTCACCTTCTTTGTGCCTTTCCTGCCCCTTTGTCCAGGTACATTATTCACATCTGTGGTCTGCCTACAACCATCCAACATTCTTCTGTTGCTCTTTAGGACACCTATGGTTTTTATGCTTCTGAGATGGTGGCGTCCCATGGTATGTAGTCATGGAGCATCACTGTGAAGACATTAGCATTGACTTTTTCCATGGAGAACAGTTTGGGGACACTGAGGGGAAAGGGAGTGAGGGAGAAAGTATTTATTAAACACCTACTATGTGCCAGGCATGGGGCTAAGCACTTTACAAATATTATCTTATTTGATCCTCACAACAGCTCTGGGAGGAAGGTGCTGTTATTGTTGTCTCCATTTTACAGATAAGGAAACTGAGGCAAACAGGGTTAAGTGACTTGTCCTGGGTCACATAGCTAGTAAGTGTCTGAGGCCAGATTAGAAGTCAGGAAGATGAATCTTCTTGACTTCAGGCCCAGCTCTCTAACCATTGTGACACCTAGCTGCCCAATATGACTAATATGTGTATTGTGATATGACCAATCAGTATTTATTTGAAAAAGATCTGGGGGTTTTAGTAAACCACATGCCCAGTGAGTTAACAGCATGATATGGCAGCCTAATAAAGCCAATGGTATTCTAGATGCTGACAAGCTGATTCTCCTCAGTACGCCCAAATTACCTTGAATTTATTTTTTTTATTAGTAGTAATATAGTAGAATTTTCACTTTTTAAATTTTTTTCTTATGGTTTTCCCCATTTGTTCTGGTTCTTCTTTCACAATATGACTAATGTGGAAATATGTTTAATATGATTGTACATATATAGCCTATATCAGATTGCTGTCTTGGGTAGGGGGAGGGGAGGGAAGGAGGGAGAAAAATTTGGAACTCAAAATTATACAAAAATGAATATTGTCACCAGCCCTAGATCAGGAGGACCTGAGTTCAAATCCAGTCTGACACTTGACACTAGCTGTGTGACCCTGGGCAAGTCACTTAACCTCAATCGCCTCACCAAAAAACCAAACCAAACCAAAACAAAAATGAATGTTGAAAACTATCTTTACATGTAATTGGGAAAAAAATAAAATACTAGTAAGGAAAAAAAGTAGTATAGTAGAAAGAGTGTTAACTCTGAAGTCCAAGGACCTGCATTCTAATCTTGCTACTGGTGCTTATCACACTTAAGACCTTGAATGGTCTTTTTAGTCATATTGGGCCCCAATTTCCTTATATGTAAAATGAGGGCATTAAGTCTAATGGCAGCTAGGTGGCACTGAGCCTGGAATCGTGAAGACCTAAGTTGAACACATCACTTAATCTTTCTCTTTGCCTCAGTGTCCTTGACTGCAGAATAATAGCCCCTACCTCACCTTGTTGTGAGGGTCATATGAGATAATACTCGTCAAGTGCTTGTGCATAGTAAGTGCTTAATAAAGGCTTATTTCCTTCCTTCCTATACTCTATTAAATCTCTTCATCTTCCTGGTCTCAGTTTCCTCATCTGTAAAACGAGAGGGGTGGATTAGATGACCTCTGAGATCCCTTTTAAATCTAAGTCTACAACTGATAAATGTCTCTCACTCTCCTTGGGCCTCATTTTTCTCATCTGTAAAATAGGGACATTGGATGTAAAATGTGGACCTTGTAAAACAGTGGGGTTGAGTCCTCTGGGGTGCCTTCCACCTCGAGATCTATGAACTACAAGCTGGACACTGTTGTTTCCCCTAAAAGATTGTAAGCTTCTCGAGGACAGGGCTTGGTTTTTTTTTTAACCTTTTTGTCCATAGGCCCTGGATAAATGCTGATTGGTTGGTTGATTAAGCTAAATACACTAACATGGCACGTAGCCTAGCTCTGTTTCTGTAGGAAATTGCATCACTTTTACAGGCTGATGTTCTGAAAGCTTTTTCCCAGCCTAATAATGGTACAGATGTTGTAACAGAACAGAAAGAGGCCTTCCCGCTTGAAAAAAGAGAAGTCAGTTGTAGCTATTCATTTCATGTGGGTCATGTGGAGCTATCTCACGGCCTGGATTGGTTACCTTTCTCATGAAAAAAAAAAAGATGAGAAGGATTTTTCCCAGAATGAGGAAATTACCTAGCCAGCTTCCTGGCATTTTCAGATCATAGAATCCCAAAGTTGGAAAGGACCTCAGAGGGGCAGCTAGGTGGTGCAGTGGGTAGAGCATGGGCCCTGGAGTCAGGAGGACCTGAGTTCGAAAATCTGGCCATAGACATATACTGGCTGTGTGACCCTGGGCAAGTCACTTAACCCCAATTGCAACAACAAAAAAAAAAGGGGAAAGGATCTCAGAGGCCATCTAGTTCCCCTGTACTTAGCCCAAAAGTCCCTCAAGAACATCCCTGCCATGTGGTCAGCCATCGTTCATTTGAAAACCTCCAATAAAGGGGACCCCACTGCCTCCCAAGGCAGCCTGCTCCCCCTTTTGATGGAAGGAAAACTTCCCTTATACAGCTCCACATAAGCTCTGTGAGTCTCTATCCCAATGACCACTGGCATTGATGAGTTGAATCTTTCAGAAAGCTTGGCTGGCTAGATCTCTCTCAATGTTCTAGGGGTAATCCTAAGGGCTTATGGGGTTTTCTCTAATGTCACTGCCTTGTCTGCATTCCAGTGTGTTTTCCCCTAGGTCATTTGCCAGTAATTAGCACTCCAGTGTCATTTGACACATTAACATCAATTAACTTTTCACAAAAGGATATTTAGTGAGAAGATACAGTGAGAACAAGTATAAAGCATTCCTCCCTCCCCCCAGGGGTACATATATCATTGCCTGTACCATCCTGATCCCTGGCAAGAGTGACATCAAGGTCAAGTAGTGGCTATAAAGCATTGGTTCTACCAAGTTCACCTTTGTGATTGTGATTGTGACGTGGTCACTGGACAGAATTGGTTTCTTGTAGGACTCAGCATCTTGGCTGGGTCTCAGTTGCTCCTCAGGGCTGTGCTGACAGACTAGCATTGGTTATCCACAAATTCTCCCATGTCCTGCCTCCACTGGCTCACTCTTCTACCATTTGGAATCTCACAGGAGTTGACTGCTGCCACTGTATCTCTCTCTGTCTCTCTGTCTCTCTCCCTCTCCTTCCCTCCCCTCTCCTCTCCTCTTTTCTGTCTCTCTCTGTCTCTGTCTCTCTCTCCCTCCCTCCCTCTCTCTTCTCTCTCTCTCTCTCTCTCTCTCTCTCTGTCTCTCTCTCTCTCACACACACACACACACACACACACACACACTTAAAGCATCTTCCTTTGAACTCGGGGAGGAAAAAGACTCAGGTTGGCTACCTGGGAGTCTTTTGTACTCATGTTCACTTCTGGCTCAGGAGGCAATTCAAGACGCTTTTCATCTCTTCAACATTCAACCAACCAGCATTTATTTATCCAGGGCCTATTATACTCCAGGAACTGATGGCCACAAAGATGAATGTGAAATGAAATAATCCCTGCCCTCAGGAAGCTTACAGTCTTTTTAGGGAAACAATAGTCCCTAGTGGTAAGCAGACAGGAAATGATGTAGAACACCTGCTCTGAAGTGGAGAGCTGCCCCCTGCCTCTTCATTCAGCATCATCAGCCGTTTCCAGGAGCAGGTTTACCAAGCGTGCTTGCTCACAGGACTGTCTGCCATCATACTTACATCAAGCCCAAATCTGTCATCCAGCACTGCTCCTAGCTATGCCCTCTGGGTCAAGCAGAGCAGCCCTTAAATACAATTCTTGTGCCCCCCTGAATCTTCTTTTCTTCTTGAGGCTAAACTTCCTCAGTTCCTTCAACTATTCCTCATGTGAAATGGACTGAAGGCCCTTCATCAACCTGGCCTCCCTCCTCTGGACATGTTCCATCTTCAGTGAATCAGTCAGTCAGTCAACATTTACTAGGCACCTACTGTGTGCCAGGCACTGTGCTAAACACTGGGGGTACAAACACAAGTCAAAAACAACAACAACAGCAACATAAAACAAAAATGACAGGGCCTGGCCTCAGGGAGCTTACAATCTAATGGAGGAAGCTGAAGGCAGGAGGAAGGTGGTTCTTAAATGGAGGCCCTGGCACCCATGATTCTACCCTCCCATTAGATGGAGGACACATCTTGTTTAATATCATTCTTGAAATGTTCAAAAAGAAACTGACCTCCAGAGGGGATGCACGCCATGCTCGCTCACCGTCACAACATTAGTAAGAGGCAGAGCCTGGGATTCAGACTCACACCTTGTGCCTTCAAGCCCATCATTGTTTCCCCAAGGCCACATCGCCTTCATTTTTTCTGCTCTTTAAAGCAGGTCAAGAGAGCTTTCAACTTAGGGACAGGCTATGTTCTAAAAGTTGCTTTGAAAATAAATCTGGAAATTAAAATTAAGAAAAGAAATCTAGAACTTGGGACACACTCCCCCCCCCCGACATTGTGTGTAAATGCCAGCCTTACTCTCAGGCTCACCCACATAATCAATCACATTCAGCCTCTAACATCTAGTCCAGGGGTGGGGAACTTGCGAACTTGAGGTTCTCATGTGACCTCAAGGTCGCAAGTTCCCCACCCCTGGACTAGTGAGGAAAGAGACTGTCTCAGTTTTGGTTTTATACCTACCACAGTGCCTGGCATATTTTAGGTACTTAATAAATGTTTATTGATTGATTGATTTTTCTTAGAAAGTTAATAAAAACAAATGAAAAAAGATCTGGGGGTTTTAGTGGACTGCAAGCTCAAATAAGATAGAAGTATGATATGACAGCCAAAAAAAAAAAAAATGAATGCTTTCCTGGAAAGGCAACGTAGTGTCATGAATGGAGAGCAAGCCTGGAAGCTAGGAAGACCTGGGTTCAAGTCAGAGGCTGTGAGGCCCCAGGCAAGTCATTTCACTTCTCAAGACCTTCAGGTGACTCTAGGAAGGTGTTCTGGTAAAGGGAGTTCCCCTCTACTAATAAATGACAGGTCCAGCCCTGATCCTAAGATAAACAGTACATCCTCAGTCTCACTGCGGCTTTAAGTACATCCTGTATTATGTACAGGAGCAGGTAGATGGCGCAGTGGATAGAGCACTGAGCCCAGTGTCAGGAAAACCTGAGTTCAGATCCAGCCTCAGACACTTACTAGCTGTGTGAATGTGAATAAGTCACTTCACCCTGTTTGCCTCAGTTTCCTCTTCTGTAAAATGAGCTGGAGAAGGAAATGGCAAACCACTCCAGTATCTCTGCCACGAAAACCCCAAATGGGGTCATAAAGAGTTGGACACAACTGAACCACAACAGTATTATGTTCAGTGGTGATTAAAGCTAACATTTATAAAGTACTTCACAAATGTTGGCAAGCCCTTGAACTAGATTTCTTCCTACGACTAGGCCTTGCACCAGTCCAGAGAACTTTGGGTGCCCCTCCTGTGGGCTGCCTCCACTCTGGGCACTGGGCGTGCCCTGCTCCTCCTACCTGGGTCTGGAAACGTCCTCTGCCCCATGCTTTGATCCCAGGTTGATTCAGCTTGGCCTCCCAGACCGATCTCCATGCTTGTAATATTCAATGGATCAATGAGCATTTATTAATCAACATTTATTAAATGCCTACTATGTGCCAGACACTGTATTAAGCACATTACAAATATTATCTCATTTGGGGTTTTGTTTTTCTTGCCCTCTCAATGGGTGGGGGAGGGGAGAGGGGAAAGGAGAAAATTCAGATTTGTTGAATAAAATAAAATTTAATTTAAAAAAATAAGGTGGGGGAGGAGGAGAAACAAAAAACCCCCAAACCCAAATATCTCATTTGATAGGTACAATTATTATCCCCATTTTACAATTGGGGAAAATGAGGCAGACAGAAGTTACAGGATCTGTCAGGGTCAGTACAAGGCAGAGGCTAGTTTTGAATTTAGGTCTTCCTGACTTCCTGCCCAGCCTTTAGCCACTGCACCACCCAGCTGCTAGGAAATACTTAAATAGCTGGGGAATAGATATACAAAGACCACAAAGACGGAAACCAACCCAACATAACAGGGTGAGATAAATGCCCTTTTCTCTAAAACCCATGCCCTTTGGCCGGTTTGGTTGTGAAAGTAATGGCAAGCCAGGTGTCTGGTACTGACTGGGATGTATGATGGCTAGCTCAGCACAGGTGAGTGCACTGAATCTGGGAGCAGCCTCTCCAGAGGATCGTCACTGTCTCCACCCCCCCCCCCCACCACTTTTTCCTGCCACAGCCCAAAGACCAGCCCCTCAAGGCCAGCTCCTCAGCCTGGTTGTCTCCTTCTCTGTCCCTCTCCTCTAGATGCTTTTGCTTCTGAAAGTTTTCTTACAGTCTTTATGCTTGCTCCTCGTATGAATGAATTAAAACGCATCATGATACGAGCTTCCCATCTGCAGGCAGCAGAGGTCATTGAGTAGTGTGATTTAGCCACCCTCGGGGAACTAGACAGACAAGACAGCATAACACCTGGCCTCTGAGTCACAAAGACCTGGGCTCAATGTCACGTCTTGACGGGTACTGGCTGGCTGATCTGGGGTCACTTCAAACCTCTCGCTGGGCCGGACAACCCTCTAAGAGTTAGGGGCAGAGGAAGTGCCAATCTGTATTAAGAAGGCAGTTCCCTCCAGAGATGAAAACACAGATTTGATTTGATTTGATTTTTTAGAAAGGGAAACTTGGTCTCCCATTTCTATCTTGGTCGTAACAAACCAGTCTAAAGAAACTGAAAGAATGGGAGACTCTCGTCCTAGATTTCTTCTTTCAATTCTATGCCTTGCAAAGTGACTTTGGGCAAGTCCCTTCCTCTCCCTGAGCGTTACTTTCCTTTGCTGTAATAGGAAGTTGGCTGAGATGAGTTCAAAGGTCCTTCGCTATTCCATCGTTCTGAAAAGTCAATAAAGTTCAAGTGGGCACGTGGACTTTAGGGAGATGTCCCGAATGTCGTCTGCTCTGCTTTGCTGTCCTGCCTGGTTTCGACTTCACAGAGTAAGATGCCTTTCCCAGGATAAACCCAGCATCTCTAATCTCACTATCATGCCGTTAACTCTAGCCTTATTAACATCTCTTTCCTCAGCCTCTTCTCCCTTCTGATTGGAGGGCTGGAGGGCAGAGTACCAAATTCCTCCCAATGTCATCCTTTCTAGAAACTGGTACATCCCTTTCCTGACTCCTTTTGTGTCTTTAGATTGTAAGCTCCTTGAGGGCAGGGTCTGTCTTTCTTTTTATTGATTGTATCCCCGGAACTTAGCCCAGTGCCTGACACATGCTTAATAAATGTTGATTGGATTGGATTGGTTCTTCTCTCCTATTTGTTCCAGAATGACTTGGAAGGCCATTTCTAGAGATGAGAAGGACCTCAGAGGTTATTGAGTACAAACTTTTATTTTCTGGATCGAGAAACTGAGGTCCAGGCACATTAATCATCAGGCCTGTGATTTCATTGGTTTAGGGAACTCCTAGGAGAGGAAGCCTGAATGCAGGTCAGCACCTTCCCTGCAACTAAGACATTAAGTGACTGGGGGGTTTCCCAAGGTCTCGCTAGTAGTAAACATCAGAGGTAGGATTTGAACCCAGGGGTCCTATATCCAGATCCAGGGCTCTTGTCACTGTGCTGCATTGTCTCATGGGATCATAAATCTGGAGTTGAACCTGAGACACTTTAGAGTTCCTTTCTTTTACAGATGAGGAAACTTAGGCATAGGACAGTTCACTTTCTAGGGAAACAAACTGAAGTTTGTTTTGGTGGAGTTAGGAATGGAAGTAGGTAATATGGCCAATGGGCAGTGGGCAGATGTCTGTAAAACTTGGTGGGGGAGGTGGGGCAAAGCAGAAATCAAATCTCTTGGCTTGGAGTTGAGGTTGGAGGCAGGGAGGATATGGTAGGGTAGTACTGAAACTCCCACCCATGATGGCTTCCGACAAATTTTTCTTCAGCTGAGAGTACACATCCAGCTGCAGACTACACTGGACTGTGCCCCAGGCCTGAGCCTTAGTCCCAGGATAATCAAGGCTATTGGTTTCAGAGAAGGTGCTGACCTACATTTAGCAGGGTTTCCTCTCTGAGGAGTTCCCCAAGCCAATAAAATGACAGACTGGGTCCTGATCATACCAAGTGCTAGGTACAGTGTTAGGCACTGCATTTGCCATCAAAAATGAAATAAAACCCATTTTCACGAGGTTTTGGCCTCTGCTTTTCTTTTCCTTTTTTAGGATTGGATTTATCTTTATTTTATTTTTTAAGGAAATTTTATTTAGTATTTCATTTTTCTCCAGTTACATGTAAAAAACAATTTTTAACATTGGTTTTTAAAACTTTGAGTTCTAGGGGCAGCTAGGTGGCACAGTGGATAGAGCACTGGCCCTGGATTCAGGAGGACCTGAGTTCAAATCTGGCCTCAGAAGCAGAACACTTACTAGCTGTATGACGCCGGGCAAGTCAGTTAACCCCATTGCCTAGCCAAAAAAACCCCCCAAAACTTTGAGTTCCACATTATCTCCCTTCCCCCACCCCCCCATTGAAAAGGCGAGCAATTCGATATAGGTTTTACATTGGCTTTTCTTTTTTTAAATTCTTTTTTATTCTAAACTTAGCAAACACCCAATAAAATGAACATTTTCACATCCGTATTTGAAGAGAAAATGAAGATACTGTGTATCCTTCAATGTATCATTCAAATCTCTCTTCTCTATTCCTCTGCCCCGTAGTTTCCAGAGGGGGAAGTGAAAGCCCTGGAAGAGGTACCGACTCACCCCCAGTCACACAATAAGTGAGTGGCAGAACCAGGGAGAGAACCAGAGGCTCTTTGCACTGCCCGAGCTGCAGTCTTCCGCCTCAGCAGGAATGGTCCCTGCCACCCTGGTGATGCTCAAACCCAGACCCCAAAGCTGTCCTTGTTTGATCCCACTAAGGATGTGAGGGGTTTCAGTCTGAGTGGCAGAAGGCTGAAAGGGGAAGACCAGGCGTGAGCTTGTTCCCTTTACACCTTCTGTCCCACAAGGTAACTGCAGACTCAAAACAAGGAGCTGCCCTTCCGAAGTCACGGCACTTTTAGGTCTCAAAGACAAGAGTGGTGGAGGGCAGTAGAAGCATGGAACTGAGACTCTGAACCCCATACTGTCACCACCTTCTAGCGATGTGGCCTGGAGTAGAATCTTTAACCCCGTCTGAGCCTCGGTTTCCTCATCTGCAGAATGGGAATGAGAGTACTTGCATCACCCCCTCGGGGTTGTGAGAACTCTTTGGAAGCACAGAGGCCTGGGTGAAGGGGACTGTCCTTACTATTGTCTATTATTGTAGTTTTGGAATCGGGGGGGGGGGGGAGTCAGGAAAAGCTGGGAGCTGGCGCCTGAGTTGTGTTCAGAGGAGGCTAGAGATTCCAAAGGGATTGGAGATACTGTATAGTCCCCTTCTTTAATAGGTGAGGAAACTGAGGCTTAGGGAGGTTAACCCACCAGAGAAACAAGCTGGAGGATTTTTGGTGGAGTAGGGAATGGGAGTAGGCAATATGACCAGGGGTCAGGGGGCAGATGTCTGTAAAACTTGGTGGGGGAGGTGGAGCAAAGCTGAAATCTCTTGGTTGGGAGGTAGGTGGTGCAGTGGACAGAGTGCCGGCCTAGAGTCAGGAGGACCTGAGTTGAAATCTGACCTCAGACTAGCTGTGTGACCCTAGGCAAGTCACTTCACTCTGTTTGCCTCAGTTTCCTCATCTGTAAAATCAGCTGGAGAAGGAAATGGCAAACCACTTCAGGATCTCTGCCAAGAAAATTCCAAATGGGATCATAAGGAGTCTGAAATGAGTGAACATTTATTGAACACCCACTGTATATAAGGCCCCCAAAGTGAGCCAGTTGTGATTGCAGGGTCTGGGACTAAGAGTAATCTTAGAGTTCATCAGGTTCAATCTTCTGATTTTTCTGAGGGCAGAGAAGCAACCTGCCCAGGATCACAGAAATTGTAAGTAGCAAAAGTCAGGATTTGAACCCAGACCCTCTGATCCTATATCCAGGAGGCAACATGATACATTATAAAGAGTACTGACTCTCAAATCAGAGGACTTGGGTTCAGATCTCTGCCTCTGACACTCCTTGTGTGACCTTGAGCAAGTCACTTCATCTCTCTTGGCCTCAGTTTATTTATCTGTAAAACGAGGTTGGACTCAGAAGCCTCAGAGGTCTCTTCCAGCTTTAGATCTCTAATCTAATAAGTTATAGAGATGTGTACCAATGAGTGTTTCCCCTCAAGGAGCTTGGAATCCTGGGTAAGGGGGCGGAGGAAACAAGCATTTATTAAGTACCTACTGTGTGCCAGGCACTGTGATAAGTGCTTTATAATTACTCACTTATTTTTAAGTGGAAATAATTGCCGTACTCTTGTCTGACTCAGCCTTATCTTTTAAAAATTATTGTTATCTTTTGTTTTACTTGACCTTTATTTCTAAACATATCTCTGACTATTCCCACTGGGGGTGGGGAGAAGAGATGAAGCAGTTCAGCAAAATGAATCAACTCATCAATAGATCTGACAGTGAATGCGACATTCTACACCCATGGCCCCCCACCTCTCCAAGAAAGGGAGGGTCAATTAGCCACTTCTTCTGACTTTGCCTTCAAAGCCAGCCAGCTATTGCCTCCACCATATACTACACTACCCTACCTCACGTCTGTCTTTAGCTACAGATTGCATTTGACAAAGGCAGAGGAGTCCCTGCCTTCCCAGAATCAACTTCACCCTTCCCTTACCTCTGGTCATCTGAGTTAGTGTTGGGGCCGGTTCAAGGCATCAGGGAGTTTTTCCCAGGGATGTGCTTCCTGCCCCTGGGCCACCGCCCCTAGGATCCCATCACCGTTGGACCCTTCTCTTAGACTTGTTTACTGTCTTAATAAAACACACTGTGTGCTTAGCACAGTGCCTGGCAGGTTTCTGTTGTTGTTCAGTTGTTTCGGTCATGTCTGACTCTTTGTGACCCCATTTGGGTTTTCTAGGCAAAGATAATGGAATAGTTTTCCATTTTCTTCTCCAGCTCATTTTACAGATGAGGAAACTGAGGCAAACAGGGTGAAGTGACTTGCCCAGGGTCACACAGCTAGTAAGTGTCTGAGGCCAGATTTGAGAGAAAAAGGACAGTCAAATGATCATCCTTTTATTAATAATGTGCTGGCCTTATTAATAAAATGATGAAATTACCCAGAAACTTTGTCTCTCAAACTTTTTAAATCATCACAGGTTTGAACTCGGAAAGATGAGTCTTCCTGACTTCAAACCCAGCGCTCTATTTACTTCACCACCTGCTTCCCCTGCCTGGCATGTAGTAGGTGCGATATAAATGCTTATTCCCTTCTCCTTTCCACCTCTTTCCTCTTCCCAGGGGGCCATGAGCCCAACTCTGTGAGGGGGTACAGACAAGTGGGAACACACTGTGCTCTGGTCCTCCACCCCCACCCCAACCTCCACCAATTTGCCCCTGGCACAAGCCTTCTTACTTAGGGCTCTGCACGTTGGAACCCTTTGCCCCAACCGATACTGTCCTCCTGGGATGAGCCTTTCCTATCCTCTGGCGCATTAGCCCTGTGGCCAAGGGAAACCCTTCCTGAAGAATTCTCCTCTGGCTATGTGCTTAGCACACCTTAGCAAGCCCCATTCTGTGTTTGGAGAGAACTTGGGTGACAAGATAGAGGAAGGCAGGTGGATGCACTAATTGAGGGCTGTTTATATTGGCCTGTGTTTTCTGCCACGGCCCATGCTGGCCCAGTGGGGATCTCCACACCCAGGCTTTGAGGTTTTGCTATCGCTGGCCTGGGATGTGTTTGCTATTTAGTGCTGAGTCCACTTTTCGCCATAGTAATAAGAAAACAAACAAACAAAAAACCCCACCTCTCTATTTTCTTTCTTTCCTTCTTTCTTTCTCTCTTTCTTTCTTTCCAGGCAGGGGGTTGCTATCCTTTATTGCTGTAGGCTGTCTCTGTTTTAGCCCCTTCCTTCTGCTCTTTTCTAGAACCTTCTATAACCCATGCTTGTATAGCTCAGGCCTTGCTGGTCAATTTCCAGCATCTCACTACCTGTGACATCAGAGATGAGAAACTAGCAGTATGAGTCATGGTTTTGTTCATTTGCTTGTTTTTGTATCTCAAGGACTCAGCACAGAAACTAGCACAAAGTAGAGGCTTAATGAATGCTTGCTGATTTTAATTGAATTCTATAATCTAAGATTGCCTCCATCACTAACATTCAATATTCTAAGATCTCTCCCAACTCAAACATTCTACAGGTTAAGGCAAATCCTCCTGAGCTCTGACACTCTATATTCTGAGGTTCCTTCCAGCTCTGACATTCCACACTCTAGTTCCCACAGATAAGAGAGAGATCTGTAAGATCTCTCTCGACATTAATGTTCCGTGTTTTATGATCTTATTGAAATAAAAAGTAACCACTTGAACTGATCCAACCACTCTGGAGAGCTATTTGGAACTATTTCCAAAGGGCAACCGAATTGTGCACACATGCCCTTTGATCCAGCAGTACCATAAAAAAGGGGAAAGGACCTACATGTATAAAAAGATTTATAACAACTCTTTTTGTGGTGGCAAAGAATTGGAAGTTGAGGGGATGCTTATCAACTGGGGAATGATTATGAATGTAATGCAAAACTACCATGCTAAAAGAAATAATGAGCAGGTGGACTTCAGAAAAACCTGGAAACACTTATGTGAACTGATGCAGACTGAAATAAATGAGCAGAACCAGGAGACTATTGTACACAGTAACAGCAACATTGTGCAATGATCAACTACGACTGACTTAGCTCTTCTCAGCAATACAACGATTCAAGACAGTTCCAAAGGACTCGTGAAGGAAAATGCCATCCACATCCGGAGAAAAAAACCATGGAGTCTGAATGCAGATCAACACATACTATTTTCACTTTTGTGTGTATGTGTGTCTTTTCTCTTTTTTCTGTTTCTTCTTTTACAGCATGACTAATGTGGAGATGTTTCCCTGATTGCACATGTATAACATGTATAACCTATATCAGATTGCTTGCTGTCTTAGGGAGGGGGAAGGGAGGGAAAAAAATTTGGAACTCAAAATCTTATAAAAATGAATGTTAAAAACTATTTTTATATTTAATTGGAAAAAATAAAATACTATTTACAAAAAAAGTAGCAACTATATTTAACCACTAGGCCATAAATATTAATACAGTAGATACTTTTTAAAAGATTTATTTTAATAAATATATAAAAAACTTTTTAAAAAAATTCTCCATCTTGTCTTGCTCTTACATAACCTCAAAAAAGATTCTGGGTCTGATTTTCATTCCCATAGGCTAAAATAGAGAACTTGACCCTATTTCTTATCTGATTCTTCCTTCCCTTTGAGATAGGGGCAAATAGTTTCACTGCAGCACTGGGGTGCAACGCTCTTGCCAATGGGACTCTTTCTCCCTGCTCCATCATTGGGCTCCTCAGAAGGCCGGTACCAGGCAAGTCCCACCCCCCAATGTCCCTGGTGGTTTCTAAGCTGGCCCTCATGGTCCCCCAACCACTTCAATGGAAGCTTGGCTGATGAGCCATGCAAGGTGTTTCCAAACCCAGAGGTCTTTGCCACTGCCCCACCCCTCACCCCCTCTTCTCGCTTCCCTTCCAAGTCTTGCTCAGTTATGCCACAAAGGGTCTGATAAACAAGAAGGGGATGGGAGGATGCTGTCACATGGCCTTAAACCACAGTCTTGCTTCCTCCTTTCGCGCAGTGCTGGAGAGCAGAGACCCAGGCAGGTAGTGCCACCGATCCTTCCGTGGGCCCTCATCCTCATGGTCCCCTGCATGAGGATAGGATGTCGCCACAGCAGTGAGGCGGTTAGTGTGCAGCCTTTCCTGGTCTGAGGTCCAGAGCCACCCCACTGGTCTCTCCCTCCACAGTCTACTGAAGAAGGTAAGCTGGGCTGTGTGTGTGGAGGGGAGGGGAGGCCACCATGGGCCTCCATGCTGCAGGCAGGCATTCATAAGGCTCAGCAAACCTCAGCAGGGTCCACTGGGTCCTTTAGGACCACATGACCTTGGACTTGCTGTGATGACAGGGAGGGTGTTACTTTTTCTTTAGTCTGGTGAATATTCAGACTGAGTTCAGTGTCTCTACAAAGACATCTCCTGGAGCAGGAGGCAGGGTGAGCTAATGGGCAGAACACTAGACTTGGCGAGAGAAGTCTGACTGTGGGGAGATTGCAGTTTGCCACAGTAAAGGACTACTGCTTTATGCTATAGTGGATAGCACACTGGCCTCCAAACCAGGAACTCAGAGTTCACGATCCTCTGGGATGAGTTTCCTGAGTAAGTCATTGAATTTTTCAATGCCTCAGGCAAAACTCTAACATTATAAACTGCAGAGAAAACTGCATTGGCAGAAGGAGTTCCCTGTACCTGTGAAATCACAGGTCTGGTCTCTACCCTCCCTTCATGTATGACTGGTCTATCCTATTCTTGGCTTCCTCTTAGTCTTCAAGATTGGTAGAATGCCCGATGGTCTGGGTTCTGCTCCTTCCTAGTAGTGAGACTTTAGAACCCACTCCCTCTTCTATAAGTCTCCTATCTCTTCTCCTCGGGTCAAATGGTGGGGCTGGACCAGACCAATTGTCCTTAACCTTTTGGGTACAGTTGAAACCTAGGGACCCCTTCTCAGAATTGTATTTTCAAATGCATAAAACATGAGTTGACAAAGGAAACCAATTCAAGTGAAATAAAGATGGATTTTTTCCCCCATCAAAATTCATGGACTCCTTATAGTTAACCAATGATTCCCAAAGGAGGGACCTCAAAGATCACTTCCATCTGGGACATTTTCTATTCCATTACAGCCCAACCCAACTGGGTTCATGGACTCTGAATCCTTGGGAGATAGGCTGGGAGGTCCAGTGAGTATACCGGGCAACGCCCTCTGCACCCTCTCTTTGGGTGGACTCCCTTTCTTCCTCATTGTGGGACTCAGGCCCCACCCCTTCTTTGAAAGCTCCTCCCGTGGCACGGCTTCCTGGGAAGAAGGGTGGGACCTGCTCCCCTTGCTTCCTCCCAAGATATTGCCAGGCGGCCCAATGCAAGTGCTCATTTTTAAGCTTGCCCTCCGTCACCAGCCTCTTTCTCTGCCTAGTACGCTTGACTGCAAGCCAGGTCGATCAGGGGTGATTGAAACCCACAGACACCGGAAGAAGCTGTTCTGCCTGGATGATTTGACTTCTAGAAAGCTTCTAGTTTTCACACGAAGCCACAGTCTGGCGGCAGTGGCAGGCTGAAACCCTCACGGTTCCCCTTGGGGATGGGGATGGGTGTCTGGGGATCCACGCACTCATGGGAAGAAAGCTCAGGCCTGGGCTAGGCAGCCACAGTCCACTCCATCCTAACCTGCTCCATCATCCCAGGACTGGGGGACCCTTAAGACCCAGAGTAAATCCAAGCCCATTTTCTCAGCCACATTTAGATGATAGGTACCAGGACTGACAAAGGTGTCCTTTAATGAATGCATCAATCAACCAATTCAACAACAAGTATTTATTCTGCACCTAGCCCTGACTCTAGGTGCCAGAGATACCAAGACAAACATGAAATATGCCCTGCCCTTAATGAACTTATATCCTGATGGGGGAGATGCAAATGATAAACACATACAAGACACATACAAAATGAATACCAAGTAACTGGGAGGAGATGGAGGCACTAGCAACTGGGAGGGGGCAGGGTATGCTATTGGTATCGTAGATTTAGAGCTGGTCCAGTCATTCAGTCAATCCCCTTCATTTTGCAGATAAGGAAACTGAGACACAGAAGGTGCTTCCATCAACCAAGGATGATTGGGGTGGTAGGTTGGGACCTCCAATAAGACCTTTTCTCTTGTGTCCTGTTCCTGGCCGTGCTCTCATTTGCCCCCGTGCCTCCTTACACTGTCCAGACTGTATTTGGGGAGCTAGCATCAAACAGCAAAAAGATCCCTGGGTTTGAATCCCGACTCCGTCAGGTATGACTTATGATACCTTGGAGAAATCACTTCACATCTCTGGGCCTCAGTTTCCTTATCTGTGAAATGAAGAGAGGGGCGGGGCTGGGTGAGGTGATTTCTGCAATCCTATCTGCAGAGACTTGTCTGAGCGCCTCTCTTCTGCTCCCTTTCCTCAGCACTTTATAGGTCCTAGACTGGCCAGCCTTTCCTGTCCCAATCAGGCCTAGGGAGAGACGTATTGGAAAGAGCCATTCTAATGATTCACATTCATCTAGATTTTTAAGGTTGACAAAATATTTTCCTTCCAACAGCCTTTGGGGATGAGGAGTGAAAGGATCATTATTCCCATTTTATAGATGTGGAAACTGAGGCTCTGAGAGATTAAAATCACACAACCAGAAGGTATAAGAGCTGAGATACGAAACCATGTCTCGACTCTTATTTTTAGGGCTCTTTCCATGACGCTGAACTTGTACAGAGAGGCTGGGGACCTCACTTCCACCCTCCCATTCCTGATACCACAGGCTGATCTGACTCCTTAACCTTCCCAACCCTCGTGGGCCTGGGTGTTGAAAACAGAGGGGCTCACTTGGGTCACTGTCTTAGGAGAGACGATAAAGTAGGCTTTGGGATACAACATGGCCCTGCTAGAAAATAATAAGCTAACATTTATAGAGTGTTTTAAGGTTTGCAAAGTGATTTACAGATATTATTTCTGATTCTCACAGCAACTTTGGGAGGCAGGTGTTCCTATTGTCCCCATTTTTATTTATTTATTATTTTTGGTTAGGCAATGGGGTTAAGTGACTTGCCCGGGGTCACACAGCTAGTAAGTGTTATGTGTCTGAGGCTGGATTTGAACTGAGGTCCCCCTGAATGCAGGGCCAGTGCTCTATCCACTATGCCACCTAGCTGCCCCCCATTATCCCCGTTTTACAGATGAGGAAACTGAGACAAACAGAGATGAAGGAACGTGCCCAGGGTCATGCAGCTGCTAAGTGAGGTCAAATTTGAACTCCATTCTTCAGGTCTAGTGAGCGCTCTGTGCACTGTGGCACCATCTAGCTAGTCATACGCCCTTTCTGTTTCCTTAATAATATAAGAGACTCGATATCTAAGGCCCCTCCTAGATCTGATATTCTGTGACATCTATGTTCTATATTGTAACATTTTATGTTTAATGTTGCAACATTCTATGTACTAAGTTTCCTTCTAGGTCTGAATTCTCTAAACCTCTATGTCCAAAATTGTAGCATTCTGTGTTCTGTGTTCTAGCTTTAGAGCTTCTGTTGAGTTCCCTCCTACTCAGTCACTTAACGAGTATTTGTTAAGAACCTACGATGTGCGAGGCATTGCGCTAAGCGTTGTTGTTCAGTAAGTTTCGGTTGTGTTTGACTCTTCGTGACCCCGTTTGGGGTTTTCTTGGCAAAAATACTAGAGTGGTTTGCCATTTCCTTCTCCAGCTCATTTTACAGTTGAGGAAACTGAGGCAAACAGGGTGAAGTGACTTGCCCAGGGTCACACACCTACTAAGTGTATGAGGGTAGATTTGAACTCGGGTCTTCCTAAGTGCAGATATGGGGGACTGCCCACTGTGTCTCCTAGTTGTCTGATAAGTGCTTAGGGATACAAAGAAAGATGAAAGACAGTCCCTGATCTCAAGGAGCTCACAGTTTAATGGGGAAGAGAACATGTAAGCAAGTATATACAAACAACATATAGACAGGACAGATTAGAGATAATTCCCAGAGGGAAGGTATTCAAATGATAGAAAGGTGGGGCAGCTAGGTGGCACAGTGGATAGATAGAACACTGGCCCCGGAGTCAAGAGGACTTGAATTCAAATCCAGTCTCAGACATTTGACACTTAACTGGCTGTGTGACCCTGGGCAAGTCACTTAACCCCATTGCCTAGCAAAAAACAAACAAACAAAAAACCCCAAAAAACTCAAATGATGGAAAGGGCCGGGAAAGTCTTCCTGTAGAAAGTGGGGTTTTAGCTGAGCTTTGAAGGAAGCCAGGGTTGCCAGGAGGCAGAGAGGAGGAGGGAGAATGTGTTTTAGGAAAATTAATTTGACATCAGAGTGGAGGATGGATTGGGGAGAGACCTGAGACAGGCAGACCCTTCCCAACCCCCCCCCCCCAGGAACTATTGCAATGGTCCAGGTATGAGGCACCAGGGTTGGGGCAGTGCCTGAGGAGAGAAGGGAGACTATTTGAGAGATGCTGGAAATCAAGCAGAGATGCTGCAGAGGTGAAATTGAACAGAAATGGTGCAAAGGTAAAATGGACAACAGATGCTATAGAGATGAAGTTGACCAGAGATGTTTTAAAAGAGAAAATTGGCAACAGATGCTGCAGAGGTGAAATTGACCAGAGATGTTGTAAAAGAGAAATGGACAAGAGATGCTGCAGAGGTGAAATTGAGAGGCCTGGGCAGCAGCTTGGTTTTGGCAGGTGAGAGAGAGAAGCTGATAGTGATACTTAGGTTTTGAGCCTGAAGGACTGGGAGGTTAAAGTTGTCCTAGATAATAATAGGGAAGTTGAGAAGAGGGGAGCATTTGGGTGGAAAGATAATGAGTTCAGTTCTGAACATGTTGAGTTTAAGATGCCTGTGGGACATCCAGTTTGAGATGCGCAATAAGCAGTTGGAGATATGAGACTGAAGGTAAGGAGACAGGCTGGATACATATATCTGAGAAACATGGATATAGATATGATAATTGAATCCACCGAGATCACCAAGTGAAATAGTATAGAGGGAGAAGAGGAGAGTGCCCAGGACAGAATTAGTGGGTATTTCCTTGATGAAGATTAAAGATCCTGCAAGAAAGATTAAAAAGGAGTGGCCAGATAGGTAGGAGGAAAACCAAGAGACAATAGTATCAAGGAAACCTAAAAGAGGGTAATTGACAGCATCAAAGGCTTCAGGGAAGTAAAGAAGGAGGAAGATTAAAAAAAGGTCTTTAGATTCGGCAGTTAAGAGATTCTTGGTAACTTTGGAGAGAACAGTTTCTGTTGAATGATGAGAGTTAAGAAAAAAGTGAATAGGAGGGAAGTAGAGGCCTCAATTGTAGACCATCTTCTCAAGGACTTTAGCCTCAAGAGGGAGGAGGGATATAGGAAGAGAGTGAGCTGGTTGGATGGCTAGATGGTTCTGAAATCCTATGTTCTGGAGCCCCTGCTCTCTCTGACCATCGACGATTATCTTGGCCATGGTGGCGCACTCCCAGAACAGAGTTTTCTGTCCATCTCCGTAAGTTGCTTCCTGGGGAAATGAAGTATCCTCAGGGAATTGTGGGTGCCCAATTATTGAACTCTCCATGTATCAGGTTGAATACCTCTGAGTATAAGAGGTGTGTGTTGGGGTGGGGGAGGGAGGGAGGGTGGAGATGCAGAATCCATCCTATTTCAAGCCTCAAGTCTCCTACTAGGCATTGGCCTGTCCACCGACCTCTCCTCTGGTCAGGAGGGAAGTCGCATGGGAGCCTTTTCCCCAGACCAGGATGTTCCGCTTCAGTGAAGATGCCACAACACCTCCAGAGAAACAGTGGGTGCTCTAGTGTCCTGTGACATCCTCCAGTTTCCAGGAAGTGGTTTTGAACTCAATCTTCCTGTAACTGGCCCCTAGCTCCACCCTAGGCCTGATTTCTGGTCAGCTCCTCCTCACTGTTCCTCTGCTGCCAGGGAGACATTTTGTTAGGGTGAGGGCCTCCTGGACCTAGTTCTCTTCTTCAGGGCCAGGGAGAGCAGATTTAGGGAGTCAATGTGGCCAGCACTGGCCTGCACCCGACTGGAGAGGCTCACTGGATCACAGATCTAGGGTTGGAAGAGACCCCAGATGCCATCTAGCTCAACCTCCTCATTTTACAGAGGAAGAAACTGAGGCCCAGAGAGGGAGAAAGACTTTCTCAAGGTTACACAGGTAGCAATCGGCAGGACTGAGATTTGAAACCAGACCCTCTCACTGTTCCACTCAGACTGAAACTAGGGAGAAGAAAACGGAGAGACTCGTCCATGTTTCCTGAGAGGTTCCTTTTCCCGGGGCATTCTAGAACCTTTTGGAGTCCAAGGATCTAGGTTCAAATCTAGATGCTACCACTTACTACTTGTGTGGATCTAGACAAGTTGCTTCATCTCCCTGAACCCCAGGTTCCTCACGTGTAAAATGAAGGGAGCTGGTCCCCCCACTCCCCCCATCACCTGAGCTTAGCATGGTACCTGGCATGCAGTAAGTATTTAATAAGTTCTTGTTGACTGACCATGACTTCTTCAGGCAAAACACCTCTGTTCCATTAATTTTTTTAAAAAATTAATATTATTTTATTCTTCACTTAAATATGGAAAAAGAATTCAATATACAAGGTAAAACAGAAAAAATGATTGTATATAAAATTGTCAATCTCTATTATATACTGCTTTTTTTATATATATTTATAAGTACATATGTACATATAAGTATATATACACTTTGAAAGTAATATGGAAGGACAGCTAGGTGGTGCAGTGGATAGAACACCGGCCCTGGAGTCAGGAAGCCCTGAGTTCAAATGCGACCTCAGACACATAACACTCACTAGCTGTGTGACTCTAGGCAAGTCACTTAACCCCAATTGCCTCACCAAAAAAAAAAAAAAAGTAATATGGAATTATATATGTACATGTAATGTATATGTATGGATATTTCTACGTTACTTTCAAAGCTGTCTTGCTTGTCTGTGTCTCCCTCTGTTCATTTAAGGGCATTTTCTTTTAAATGCTTTAGGGACCCTCTTTCTTGTCCCATATTTTATTCTTTGCCAACATTATTACTAGTTCTCTTTCTCTTCCCCTCCCCTCCTTCCATTGGAAAAGAAAAAGAAAAAAAAAATCGTTCACACAAATATAGATAGTCAAGCCAAACCCAGCATTGGTCCTGTCCAAAAACGTCTGCCTCATTCCACACCTTGAGTCCTTCTTCTCTCTCTCAGACGTGGGTAACGTGCTCCATCCTTGGGCCTCTGGAGTCCTGGCTGCCCGTTGCATTGATCAGGGCCCTGGTCTGGGTCCTTTAACTACTTCTTGTATGACAATTTCTTAGTCTCTGCCCCAGCCTGGCCATCTTCCTCTGATAGGTCAGTGTTGTAAATACAACTAGCCATATCCCTATCGATGTGGTGTGATCAGCATAGAGCACAGTGGGACACCGTCCCCAGGCCTGGACGTTGGGAGGCTTTTAATGCAGCCTGAGAGATTGTATTAGTTTTCTTCATGCTCTAAGACATCATTAACTTGCACTGACCCTGAAGTCCACTAAGCCAGGGGTGCCCAAGTCAGCTTCAACTGGGAGCCTATGGTTAAGCTTCGTCAAATCAGGGCCCGATTTATTGTTTTATTGATTGTCTAGACTTAAGAAAGTGAAGGAGGAAATGGTAATAATGTAAATCAGACTTTTTTGTTTTGAGGCAATGGGGTTAATGACTTGCCCAGGGTCACACAGCTAGTATCTGAGGCCGGAGTGGAGCTCGGATCTTTCTGACTCCCGGTCCAGTGCTCTATCATCTGTGTCACCTAGCTGCCCTGCCGATTAGACTTAAAAGTGGGTCCTACATTTATCAGCACAGACTTGGGACCCTCTCGAACAAATCTCGAATGATTTTTTTTTTTTCACACAAATTGCTATCTAGTCTCACCTCCTCCACATTGTAGCTGTGATTTTTTTAACCCGTGTTAAAACTTTCTGTATGTATCTCTATTAAATATCGTTTAGGGCAGCTAGGTGGCACCATAGTGCTTAGAGCACCGGGCCTGGAGTCAGGAAGACCTGAGTTCAAATGCGCCTTCAGACACTTAGTAACTGTGCGACCCTGGGCAAGTTACTTCACTCCGTTTGCCTCAGTTTCCTCATCAAATGAGCTGGAGAAGGAAATGGCAAACCACTCCAGTACCTTTGCCAAGAAAACCCCAAATGGGGTCACGGAGAGTCAGACACGACTGAAACAAATGAACAATAAAAAATAACATCTAAGCAATTTCTGGCCCCCCCACCAATACCCCACACCAGTCAAATTTGTCTCCTCACTGTCCCTCCAAAAAGTTCTTCCTTCAATTAAGCTGAAATCTGTCTTTCTGCAACTTTCCCTCACTCTCCTGGTTCTGCCCTCCACGGCCAATTACAGCAAGCCTGTTCCCTCTTCCACATGACAGCCCTCCAAATGCCTGAAGAGAGGGAAAGTATTCTTCACCTCCTGGCTCTCCATCCTCCTCTTCAGCCCCAGGACAGGAATAGGTATAGGTTCATAGGACTTAGAGTCGGGGTGACCTGAGTTCAAATCCAGTCTCAGACACTTACTGGCAGTGTGACCTTGGAAAAGTCACCTAAGCGTCAGTTCCTTCATCTGTGAAATGGGAATAGTAACAGCACCTGCTTCCAAGGGTGAGGAGAAAATGAGATAATGTGTGTGAAGTGCTTTGCAAACCTTAAAGCATTATGCAAATGCTCGCTGCTGTCATTATTCTCATAGAATTTCGAGGTGAATGGGCTTTGGAGCCCATCTCCCCAACCTTTTCGGGTCATCGAACTGAGCTGCTGAATCAGTGAAGCCCTGATCCTTATCTTCCTTGTCTTCTAGGTATCATGTCTGTGATTGCTTTCTTCTTCCTCCTGACCCTGCAGCCTCATGGGTATGGGCAGCCCACCGGGGCCAGCCAGACCCCGTGGACAAGGGGTAAAGCGTGGGAGGCCAGAGAGCTCTTGGTCGACCGAACCAAGAGAAGTTTCCCTGACGACGACGACGACAGTGATTATGAAATTTATCAGACCCCAACACCAGAGCTGATGCACAGAGTCAATTTAACTACGTTGTCACTAGTCACGGCACAAGGAACGCACCAGGGTTCCACGAGTGTACCTGTATCCGTGGACTTGGTCAAAAGTGAACCCACCACACATGAGACCACTAAAGGGAAGCTGGCCACGGAGGAGTTGACTATGGAAGCTACGGATAGGAGTACCATGAATCCCACCGTACCTACTTCAGGTTTGCCCTCCACAGGGCAGCAGACCACGCATGACCTCACAACGGAGAAAGTGGTTACGGATGTGCCAGAAATCGTTGTCTCTACCACGGTGGAGTCAACTTCCAAGGCCACAAGTCCAGGACAGCAGTTCATCCATAACTCCACTGCAGGCGACGTCAGCACAGATACAATGGCTATCTCTACCACGGGGAAATCGGCCACAGACCCATCAGCCACGGTCACCCTGGCTTTGGACACAGACAAGGCAGAGACTCTAACCCCTACCGTGGGGCAGCTGGTCACAGATTCTGCTACCACAAGGGAGCCACCCACCAGCCTCCCAGGAGAGCTCAAACCTAACCACAGCAGCCCAGCTTCCTCTTTAAATGATTCGGCCCTTTTTTTCACTACCGTTCACCCCCTACACAATTTTTCTACCACTTTCTCCCCACCTTCCTCATCTGATGCACGTTCAGATCCTCCTAAGCCCAAGGTAGCCACTGGGCAGATTGGACTGTCCAACACCACTGCCCTGGTGGTTATGGCCACCACCACCCACCTGCTCTTCTCTGACCAAATCCCAGTGAGGCAGTGTCTGCTGGCCGTCCTCGTCTTGGCCGTCATTGCCACCATCTTCCTGATCTGCACTGTGGTGCTGGCCGTCCGCCTCTCCAGGAAGGGCCACACTTACCCAGTTCGGGATTACTCTCCCACTGAGATGGTTTGCATCTCCTCCCTGATGGCTGAGGGTGAGGCACCACCCATGGCCAATGGGGGCCCAGTGAGTGCCAAGACACAGCTTCTAAAGCCTACCCAAGGCCCTGGGGACGACTGCGATGGGGATGATCTGACCCTTCACAGCTTCCTCCCATAATCCTCACTGACCCACCCTGCCTCTGTGGAAATGCCCTGAAAGGGATCAGACAAAGGTGGGCCCTGTGCCCGGGAGAGATGGGCATGGGAATTCTGAATACTTGGCCCCAGGGAGGCTGAGAGGAACTAAATGGAAAGTTTACTTGAAGCTTCTCATTCTCCTTGGTTGTAAAGATGGAGTCCTAGGACCTGAGTTCAAATTCTGGCTGTGCTACTTACCTCTTGTGTGACTTCAGCACATCTCTTCCCCTCCTTGGGCCTCGGTTTTCTCATGTGTAAAAAGAGAGTAATTGGACTAGATAACATCTCTAAGGTTGCTTCCAGCTCTTAAATATGATCCATAGACAAGGAAAGCTCTGGTAGGGGGTGGGGAAGAGGAGGAGGCATTCCCTGAAATACGTTACTAAGAGAACTGAGTTCCATAACAGCAGAACATTATGAACTTGGCGGGGGGGGGGGGGGGTCATGATGAACAGGGAAATGAGAAAATGCCTCTCCTGTGTATATCTATGTGTTTGAAAAGGTATTTCTATTTACGCCAATACTTCAAGGATCTGTGCTTCTGCTGAGGAGAATATGCCTTCCTCCAGTGCTGATTGCAATCCCTCCGTAACTTACTAGTTGTTCTCAGAGAGTTACTGGACGTGAAAAACTCTATCTTGTAGCTGGCCTGGGGATGAGTGAATCTGAACTTTGCTGGGCTGGTCCTCGGACATGGACGTTCCATCTACTCCTGAGACCTTTGTAGAATCTGCCTAAGCTTTCTCTCCTCCGGCATCATCTTTAAGAGCCTAAGGTCACCTCCTGGCCACAGAGACAGGACAGACTCAGGCTGCACTGGGCCCCCAGGTCTACTCTGGGCTGCGTGTGCACGTGCACGTTTACACTCATACTCACATACACACACACACACACACATATACACACTCACACTCACACATACACTCATACACACACACACTCTCTCACACACTGACACAACACACTCACACACTCACACACACATCTTTAGCTGTCCTTCAAACAAGACAAGCCATCTCTAGACTGAGCATGTGCATTGTCTCTCCCCTACATCTGGAATACTCTTGCTTCTCATCCCCACCCCCTCTTTTCCTTTAAGCCCTAGCTAAAATCTCACCTTCTACAAGAAGTCTTTCCCATATTGCCCTAACCTTAGTGCCTTTCCTCTTAATTATGTCGTTTGTCCTGTCCATCTCTATCTTGTTTGTACATAGCTGTTTTCATGCTGTTTCCCAGATTAGACTGTGAACAGGTACTGGTTTTTGCCTTTCTTTGTATCCCCAGAGCTTAGCACAGTGCCTGGCACTTAGTAGGGGCTTAATTTAATGAAGGCTAGTTGACTGACAAACACACACACACACACACAAACACACAGCAAGAACAAGGCCTGTTGTTCCAAGGCTGGTTCTCAGCGCCCTCCCCATCTGATTCCCTGCTGTGATTCTTTGCTCATAAGCCAGAAGAGACCATCCAAATCCACTGGAATTCATGAGTCTCTGGAAAGGCTGAAAGTCAAAAAACTTAAGTTTACTTCCTATTTCTGCCACTTATGACCTGTGTGACCTTAGTCAAGTCACTAACTTCTCTGACCTTTTCTTTCCTCATCTGTAAAATGAGGGAGATGAGCTCCATGGCTTCTGAGGTGCCTGAGCCAGGATGCTTCTCAATTTTCCAGCCAGGTGGCAGCTTTGTTGAATAGAGACCTCAGTCCAGGGGGTGGGGAGATGGCAGAAGTCCTGGCCTCAGGATTAAGGGGTCCATCAGCTTCCCAGACTTCCAAAGGGTCCCTGATACAAACACAGGTGACAAACGCCTAGGCTATGATAAGATGCTGATTCCTCAGTCCAGTGTTCGAAACCCTCCATGATCTGATTCCTGCCTACTTGTCCAGCCTGATTTCATGCTATATTCCAATTGAACTGGACCACCCACTGTTCCCCAAACTTGCTGTTCTGTCTCTTACGTCTGTGAACTCGTCCAAGTCTTTCCCCATGCCTGGAGTACCCTCCCTCCTCATCTCCATCTCTCAGAAACCTGCCTGCCTTCAAGGCTCATCTCAGGAGCCAACTCCTCCATGAAACCTCTCCAGATCTCCTGTTAGTGATTTCGCCTTCCCCCAATTCTCTCCTGCTAGAGATTAATGTATCAGCAAATATTTCCTTAGGTACAGATTATTTCCCCCTCATAGAATGTAAGCTCCTTGAGGGCAGGATGATTTCACTAATTTGTCTTTGTAGTACTGGTGCCTTGTACATAGTAGGTGCTTACTGTTGGTCTAATTGAATTGATGACAGTAAAAATGTTCACCCCCTCCTCTGCCCTATTTACTTCATTCTATCAAGTCTCCAAGTGGCTCAGTCTTACAGGGAGCTGACAATCTCTCTTTTTTTCCCACTGGGCCTAGGTGGTGGGGTGGTCCTCCTATGATAATCTCCAAGGAGCCTTGAATGATGCCTTGGGCTTTTAGTTGGCAAGAAGAAGGAACCAAATATTTTATCTTTTCTATACTGGAGTATGTGATTGTATATATGCACAGAGGTGCCCAGTGGTGACAATAAAGACTTGTTCTTCTCTTATTAATTATCTTTCCATTATAAAGTCACTATATTTTCATGAAAAACCAGATAGGTAGGTCTCTCGGTGGGGGAGGGGGGCGTGGAGAAGTTCTTTGTGGAAGAAACAGACATATAAGGTTAAAGAGAAACCATAGCTACCTAGCTAGCAACAGACATACACACGTACCTAGCTAAATAGATGATAGCTAGATAGTTACTAGGTAGGATAGATAGATCGATAAATAGATGGATAGATGGATGGATGGATGATGGATGGATGAGTAGACAGACAGGCTGATAAATAGATGGATGGATGGATGGATAGATGGATGGATGGATGAATAGATGGAACACTTAATTAATGTTCCATCAAAAGCAAAGGCTACAGAAGAAAACAGGCAGATGGGACTGCTAGATAAGAAGAGGGTGTTTGAGAATCGAACTTGGATTTCTGGACTATGGCTTAAAACAAGCAGTGACAGGGTCCTGGCCAGAGATAGAGTATACCAAATCAAGTCCACTTAGAATGCATTTGCCTGGAGTTTTACAAATCCAAGCAAAAGGATTTTAAATGGACAAAGAAGAGGAGGGAGAAAAATGCCTATGTATATACACTAGAGAAGCTACAATACAAGAAGAAGAACATTAGTATAGATGTCCCCAAATTCACAGTATAGACATAGAGGAGCCCTTTTTTAAAATATTATAAAAATATCTATCTAAAACAGAAAGCATGTCTCATATGCAATGGGAATACACTAGAATCTTTTCCAATAAATATGGGAGTGAAGCAAGGATACCCACTCTCCCTGCTATTATTTGAAATATTAGCAACAATGACATATGAGAAAGAAATTAAAGACATAAAGATAGTTAGAAAGGAGATAAAACTGTCCCTATTTGGTGATGGTTTTACTTGGAAAACCCCAGAGAATCAGCAAAAATACTCATTGAGACAATAATAGCTTCAGCTAAGTTAAAGGCTACAAAATAAATCCTCAAAGATCAACAGCATTTCTATATAATAACAACAAAACACAAGAAGCAATAATAGAAATGGAAACCCCATTTCAAATACTGACAAAATAAATAAAATATCTCAGGGTCAACCTACCAAAACACACAAAATAATTCTATAGATTCAATTACAAAGTGCTTCTTAATATGGTTAGTGTGGAATAATTACTATATATATTTGTAATTGATTTGTTTTTCTTGTTTTCTAACTGGGTAGAGGAGGAAGAGCATTTAAAACTAAAAAAGAATAATTTTTTTTAAAAAGAAAGGAAAAACAAAAAAAAATACAATAAAATAGATGAAACAAAAATAAAACATAGTGGTCCTTAAAGAAAAAAAAGAATTTAAGTAACTGAAGGAATATTTAGTTGTCATGTCTAGGCTGTGCCAATATAATAAAAATGACAGTGCTATTAAAGTTAATCTACACCTTTAATGCCATACCAATCAAATTACCAAGGGGATATTCTATACAGAACTTGATAAAATAATTGCAGAATTCATTTGGAAAAACAAAGCATCTAGAATATCAAGGGAAATGATGAAAAAGAACGAAGATGAAGGGGAAATAGCACTTCCAGACTTCAAACTATATCATAAAACAGCAGTCCTCAAAACCAGTGGTGCCAGATTGAAACAGAAATAAATCTCCTTGAGGCTTCATATTGATTCAGAAAACCACAAATTAGCCACAAATTATCTGCTTTGCATTGTATTTTTATTTATTATGTTAAACATTTCCCAATTACATTTTAATCTGATTCCTGACATTTCTGCTCCCAACCACTAAAAATAAGAGAAATGAAAATCAAAACAACCCTGAGGTAGTTGGCAAACACTCTGAAATTTAGCGAAGATGACAAAAAGCAATAGTCACTGTTGGAAGGGCGGTGGAATAATAGGCACACCAGTACATTGTTGGTGGAACTTTGAGATATTACAATCATTTTGAAAAGCAATGTGGAATGGTGCAAATAAAGTGATTAAAAAGTATTGACTTTTTGAACCAAAGAGCTTATGCTTCAAGGAAGCCATTGATAAGATAAAGTCCTCATATACATGAAAATACTTATGGCAGCACTTTTTGTGATAGTAAAGAGTTAGAAACAAAGTTGATGCCCATCGATTGGGGAATGTCTAAGCAAATTGTGGTACATGGATGTAATGGAATATTACTGTGCTGTAAGAAATGATGTGGGTGATACAGAAAAGGATATAAAGATTTATGTGAATAGAAGCAGAGTAAAGTCAGTAAAGTCAAGGAAACAATATACATAGTAACCACAACAATGTAGTACACCTAAATGGAATGTAACAGAATTATAAAGATCAAACAGGACTCAAATGAAGAGATGAGAATTGACACCCCCTCTCAAACCACCCCTTTGTGGAGGTGGGTGATCCACAGGTATTAAACATTGCACAAATTTTCAAACTTTTTCAGTTTATCAGTTTTGCTGGTGTTTTTTCTTCTCTAAAAATTACTATTTTTCATATGGTGTGGCTCTCTGAAAAGGGGAGAGGAAGGGATGATAACTGGTGATAACTATGATGATGTAAGAAAAAGAAAGTATCAATAAAAATTATTTTTTGAAAAAAGAATATCAAGGGGCAGGTAGGTGGCACAGTGGATAGAGCACCGGCCCTGAAGTCAGGAGTATCTGAGGTCACATCTGGCCTCAGACCAAACACTTGACACTTACTAGCTGTGTGACCCTGGGCAAGTCACTTAACCCCAACTGCCTAAAAAAAAAAAAAAAGATTTCAATCGAGGCAGAAATGGAAGCATATTGTAATTGGAATTTATTGGAGATCAGCTGGACAAAAAAGTATCCCTGTACAGATCAAGTGTCTGACACATAGCCCACTATATATACATATATAATATATATACATATATTATATATAATATATACATATATTATATATATATACATATATGCAACTTTTATTTTTTAAAAAAAGCTATATTGGGGAAAAGAGGAGGGTCACAGAAAAGACGGGACCACTAGCCTGGAGTAGATAAGACATTGATACTGATGACAGAAAGAAAGCCGAGGTAACCCTCCTTAATTTCACTTCTGTTTTATATGTCAAAGAGAATGATCTTTGGACTAGAAAGGAGAACAAATATAGAACAAACATAATTTGGAGTTGATATCCAAGTTAAGTAGAGATATCATAATCTAGTTACTCCTAGTGAGGTCCAGTCACTAGGCACAGATGAACTGTATGCTGGGATACTGAAACCTGGCAGATATGACTGAGTAGCCACTCTCAATGAGCTTAGAAAGAGCATTTGTTGTTCAGTCGATTTCAGTCATGTCAACTCTTCTTGACCCCATTTGGGGTTTTCTTGGCAAAGATACAGGAGTGGTTTGCCATTTCCTTCTCTGGTTCATTTTACAGATGAGGAAACTGAGGCAAACAGAGTTAAATGATTGCTTTACGGTCACACAGGTAGTAAGTGTCTGAGGCCAGATTTGAACTTAGGAAGAGGAGTCTTCCCATCTCCAGGCATGGTGCTCTATCCACTGCAGTGCCACCCAGCATTGTCTCACCTGGCACACATAAAGGCTTAATAAATTCTTCTTGACTGACTACACCTAAAGAGTAGCCATTCTTGAATGGTTCAATGGCATCTCGGGAGTAGGTCTCCAGTAGACTTGGTCTTGTGCTGTATAACATTTTTATAAATGCCTTGCATAAAGGTGGTTTGCTTGTTAAATTTGCCGATGAGTCAGTCAATCAACAAACATTTGGTAAGTGCCCGCTTTGTGCCAGGCACCGTGCTAAGCTCTGGGGAAACAAATACAAAAAGAAAGCCCGTCCCTGTCCTCAAGAAGCTTATGATCTAATCGGGAAGACAACACGTAATGATGACACAAAGCAGAGAGGAATAGATAGGACATATTCCATGAGAGTCATGACAAGCTAGAGCATAAGGCAAAATTAAGTAAGTTGAAACTCAGGGGAAAATACATATTTTTAAAGCTTCAGTGCAATAAAATCACTTTCACAAGTAATGGAAAAGGCATGACCAGGCAGCAGTTGCTCATCAGAGAAAGATCTGGGGAGTGGAGAGAGTTTAGTCGACTACAAGGACAATAGAAGTCAGAAGTATGATATGGCACCCCAAATTCATGGGTTCTTAGGCTCATTAAGAGAGACATAATTTCTAGGAAAAAAGGAGGTGATAGTTACTGTATCCTCTGCCCTGGTTATGCCCCACCTGGAGTATTGAATTCGATTCTGGGGGCCCTAGTTTAGAAATAACATTGATAAGCTGGAGAGGTCTGGAGGGCCATCAAGATGAAATTGTTTATGCCATATGAAGACTGGTTCATGCCATACTACTTCATGCCTTGTGAAGATTGGTTGAACAAACTGGGCCTGTTGAAGATAGCCATGGGATCCAGGATCAGGGAACGGACCATCTCACTGTTCTGTGTCTTGGTCAGACCCTGGCTCAAGCACCATATTCAGAAAGGACACTGAAGAGCTGATGAGCTTACCAGGAGGGTGACCAGGACCTTGGGATGGAACCCTATGAGGATCTGCTGAAGGAAGAGACAACTGGGGTGGCATGGGAAGAGTGGAAAAGAGAGTCGCCTTTGGGGGTTTGAAGGGTTATCGGGTTGGAGAGGGGAACAGTATTAGCCTTTTTCTGTTGAACCAGTCTAGGAGCAATGGGTGAATGAAGACGAGGATCTGGGCTGGATATTAGGAAAGACTCCCTGTTAATGAGAGTTAGCCCAGAGCAGAATGGGCTGCCTTGGAAGGCTGAGAGTGACCTCTCAGTGGAGGTCCCCAAGCAGAGGCTGGGTGGCCCCTCGTCGGAATGTTGCAGGGGGGATTCTTGGTCAGCGGTGGCTTGGACTGAATGCTGGCTATCCCTGAGAGCATGTATCGCGTGTTGATCTGTGCAGACCACCAGAGGGCGCACACTCCCACTTTCTGGGGTCTTCAGATTTACGGCAAGCCTTCCCGCAACCTCATATCTTTCTAGGTCGGACCTCAGCCCTCATCTTCTCAGCTGCCTGCATGTGCAGCCCATGAAGGGAGTAAAGGCAACGGAACCGGGCTGCTTAGGGAGAGGCCTGGGAACCACCAGGCATCACATTTGGCCCCAGCTTGGCCGCTGACCCAAGGGGGGACATTGCCAAGTCTCTTCCCTAAGCTTCAGTTTCCTCAACTGGTCAAGGAGGCCAAGAGATCACTACGGGCCTCCCAGCTCTGACATTCTCTGTTCTCAGGTCCTAATACATGGGAGTGACTGGAACATCTGTGGGTGTTTCTATGTATATGTTTTTGTGTGAGGAGTCCTCATCCTGGAAGGGGCCGGGAAGCCAGATACTGTAGAACGCTAGGTTTTGTGTTGTTCCCTTCCCCACCTCCCCCCACCTGCCCCCACCCCTGCCTGGATCCTGCCATCAACACCAAATGTGGATGAATGTGTCTGGAGGGGGCAGTGAGGTGTGTCCTTCTCCTGTCCCCTTGGGGGGACATGACAGCAAATGCCAACCGGGTTTTCTCCAAAAGGGGTTGGAGGTTGTAATGACTTTTTAGGAATCTGGAGTTGAGAGATTCAGGAATCTTTCTTCACTCGGGTTTTGAGCCCAGCTCAATCTCTGAGCTGCCAGGAGACCCAGCCATCTCCCTCCTCCCAGCTCCTCAGCTTCGTATTCAGAGTCTTCTACACCCCAGCTCCAACCTGTCTCTTCACCCTTCATTCTCTCTTCTTCTACCCTTAGCCAAACTGGCCTCACCACCCTCTGCCCTCTCTTCTACCCTTGAGGAAGGATTGAATGCACACTGTATGTGGGGTTAACCCCTGGAATCCTTGCTTATTGACTATGTGACTTTGGACAAGTCCCCAAACCTCCCCCACCTTTCTTTTTCTCCTCTCTCCCCTTCTTTTATTTGGAGGCAGTCGTGGTTAAGTGATTTGCCCAGGGTCACACGTCTAGTCAGGGTCTGAGGTCGAATTTGAACTCAGGGCCAGTGCTCTATCCACTGAGCCATCTAGCTGCTCGTCCCTGAGCCATTCTTGGCCTCACTTTCCTCATCTGTAAAATGAAAGAGGAATAAAGTTACCTTTGGATCTCCCCTCTTTCTACTCTTTTTTCTCTTCCTTTCTTCTTTCTCTCTCCTTGTTCCCACATGCCTCCAAGTTTCTTTCCAGGTCTAAATTTATGATACGATGATTTTACAACATTTAAAGTATTGTGTTCACTTTTTCAAAGGGTGATGATAGCGGATAGGTGGTGCAGTGGATAGAATGCTGGGCCTAGAGTCAGGAAGACTCATCTTCATGAATTAAAATCTAACCTCAGATGCTTACCAGCTGTGTGACCCTGGACAAGTCACTTAACTCTGTTTGCCTTACCTGTAAAATGAGCTGGACAAGGAAATAGCAAACCACTCCAGTATCTTTGCCAAGAAAACCCTAAATGGGGTCACGAAGAGTCAGACACGACTGAAATGATTCAACAACAACAAAATGACAGCCTGGAGATGGTCCAGGGAAGGGCATCTAGGATGGGGAAGGGCCTTGGGCCCGTACTATTGAAGATCAATGAGAGAATTAGTTCAGATCTGGAGAACAGAGACTCTGGGGAACAGGGGAGCTGTCTTCAGGTATCTGAATGGTAGTGGCCTCTGAAGACACAGCTAGGAGCAGCAGGTAGAACTTTAAGAGACAGAATTCAACTCTATGAAAAGAAAATTTCTTTTTTGGAGGTAATCGGAGTCAAATGACTTGACCAGGATCACACAGCTAGAAAGTGTCTGAGGCTAGATTTGAACTCAGGTCCTCCTGACTTCAGGACCAGTGGCTCTATCCACTGTCCCATCTAGCTGCCTTAAAAAGATAACTTTTTAATCATAAGAGCTATCCCAAAGTGGAATGGGCTGCCTTGGGAAATAAAGAGCTGCCCCTCATTAGATGTCTGCAAGTAAAATTTACCTGGTCCCATCAAGAGAAGAAAATGCTATGGAGGGAATTCTTGTTTGGGTATGGGGTGGATTAGATGGCCCTCAGAGTCTGGGTTTCTATGATTCTGCTTCGCTGAACCCTGGCCACCCTTCAGTACTCCACTCGGAGGGTATTGGGCCAGAAAGGGGCCTGACTACCACCTTCAGCATCTTTCCCTGGTTCCTCCTCCTCAGCACTGTTCTCTGGAACTAGAGGAGACGCCCAAGGCGCCCCCTTGGCTCCGTGACTGAGGACACGCGCTTCTCTTGCCCTCCCTTCTTTTCTTCTAGGTAGCACAATGGCTTTGGGGTCAGGAAGACCCAAGTTCAAATCCGGCCTTAGACACTTACTAGCTGTCTGATCCTTGGCAAGTCATTTCATCTCTCTCTGCCTCAGTTTCCTCATATGGAAATGGGGAAAATAACAGCACCTATCTCCCAGGGTAGTTGCGAATAAAGAAATAAAATAATAATTGTAAAACACTTTGCACATCTTAGAATGTTCTCTAAATGCTCGCTATTATTATTACCCTTTTCGGCCTCAGCCTTTGGGACGATGGAAAGACCAAGCTCCCTTAATTCCAGGGCCTTCCCTCTGTTAATCATTTCCTATTTCTCCTGTATAGGGCTTGCTTCGTTTGCGTGTTGTCTCCTCCATCAGCTTGTAAGCTCCTTGATGGTGGGAACTGGCTTTTGCCTCTTTTTATTTTTAATTTTATTGATAAAATATATTTTATTTTATATTATTTATTCATTTATTGCAAGGCAATCGGGGTTAAGTGACTTGCCCAAGGTCACACAGCTAGTAAGTGTCAAGTGTCTAAAGCCGGATTTGAGCTCAGGTCCTCCTGATTCCAGGGCTCTATGCACTGTGCCAACTAGCTGCTCCTTTTACCTCTATTTGTATGCCAAGCACTTAGCACAGTGCCTGGCACATAGTAGGTGCTTAATTCAATTCAATTAAAAACATTTTAAGCACTTAATAAACGTTTCTTCCTTGTTACATCAAAGCCTCTCAAATCAGAGGACCTAGCTTTCCACTCCCGTTTAGCTTTGAGGAAATCACTTCTCTCTAGGCCCCGGTTTCTTCCTCTGTAAAAGTGAGGGGTTGAGGGGCAGCTAGGTGGTGCAGTGGATAGAGCACCGGCCCTGAAGTCAGGAGGACCTGAGTTCAAATGCGGCCTCAAACCAAACACTTGACACTAGCTGTGTGACCCTGAGCAAGTCACTTAACCCCAATTGCCTAAAAAAAAAAAAAAAAGCGAGGGGTTGATCAGATGCCCTCTCAGGTCCTTGTCAACTCTGATCGGGCTCTCCCTCCTTCTCCCTTGCCCCTCTTCCTCACCCCCTTCATACTCTCTCCTCCCTCTCCCTTCTCAACCCCAGCTGCCTGCCTGGGATCCATGCCAAAGCCAGCCAGCTCTGGAGCTCACTTAAGAACCTCTCCCCCATCCCCTCTGCTTTGTTTAGATAACAGGGACATGTTTATGGAAGGGGAGTGGACCTTTGCTGACAAGCTTTTAGTGGGAAATCCGTCTTCTTCCAGAGAGTGATTGCTGCTTTTGGCCCCTACCCCATCTCTCCTCTCCTTCTTAAGAGGACAATTTCACGTGATGGAAAGAGGCCCCAGACCTGAAGCTAATTCTGTTGCATTGATGATCTGGGGCCAACTAGTACCTCCAGCGTTGGAGCCTGACCTCTGCTTATCTGGAAGATCTGGGTTCAAATCCTGAGTCTGTCACTTGTAACCTTGTCCCTTGTGACCAAGTCACTTCATGGATTCTTTGGGGCCTCAGTTTCCCCATCTGTAAATTGAGTGGGAGGTGGACAGCATGGCCTCTGAGTTTCCCTACAGCTTTAGACCTAGGAGTCTATGATCCTATGTAGTGGAAAGACCACTCAGCTGGGAATTCTCCTCCCAAGGGTCACCTACCAACTCTCTATCGAGCAAGTGAATCCCCCTCTCTGGGACTTCTTTTTCCCATCTATAAAAAATGAGTAGGGTGATCTTAGATGAGCTCTGAAGACTCTTTCAGTTTTAAAAACCCTGTGGTCCAAATGATTACAGTTATAAGGGACCTCAGAGGACATGTAATCCATTTTACATATAGGAAAACTGAGGCCCAGAGAATTACACATTGGAGCCAACCTTGGAGTCAGGAAGACCTAGGTTCAAGTTCTGCTCTACCTCATACTGGCTGTGTGACCCTGGGAGAGTTAAGTGCCCCAAGAAACCCTCGAAGACCTAGTTATAGAATTTCCATCTGCAACATAGAGGGAATTCGCTAGAGGAATAGAGGAAACCACGGGACAGTTTAAAAACAGAGGATATTCTATATTTCTGTATCTGTTTGCTTATTGTGTCCCCCTCCCCCAACCCCATGGAAGGGCAAGGATTCATTTGTGTCTTTGTACCCCCAGCTCCTGGCTCGAGGTCTGGCAAATAGCATTTAATACGTGATTGTTGAGATGTTAGAATGGAGGCTTCTTGAGGGGGGGAACTGTTTCACATTTGTATCCCTAGTCTTGGCAAGGAGAGGTGCTCAAGAAATAAATGCTTATTGAATTGACTTGAATTCACCCATTTTACAGATTAGGAAGAAGCCTGAAGCCCCAAGAAGGGAAGGGATTTACCAGGTGCCATGAAGCTGAGCTGTGATAGAACCAGGGCAGATCTTGCGGCTTAAGGCCTGAGTCAGACTCTCTAAGCCATTCTGCCCCTGGAAGGCATAAGCCTCAGAGGAGCCTCTGCCTTCCCCTTCCACAAAAGTCTGGTGTTTCTTCTGAAACGTCCAGTTTCAGAGCCAAGTCCCTGAGGTGAGATGTCCAGACAAATGCTGGGGAAGCAGCTTCCTTACAGACTCTGGGGCCCTCAGGAAGACCCCCGCCAGCTGAGAGGGCAGTGAAATTCTAAGAGTCCGTCACATGAGCACACCCCTTCTGCACGGTTCAGCCACCCTCTGGAGAAGAAACAGAGCCCAAAGATGGTCTGGAATGGCAGGAAGAGCAGAAAGGTCTGGGTTCTGGTCCTGGCACCATCCTTCTCTGGCCCACAATTTCCTCTTTTAGGATTCTTTCTGCTTTCTTAACTGCATTAAAATGTCTCAATAATCCTCTTTTTTTACTTCTTTTTCTTTCTCTCTTTCCTTCTTTCTTTCTCTCCCCCTTCTCTCTGTCTCTCTCCTTCTCTCTCTCTCTCCTCTTTCTTTTTTCCTTTCCTTCCTTTCTTCCTTCCTTTCTCTTTCTTTTCTCCTCCTCCTCCTCCTCCTCCTCCTTCTTCTTCTTCTTCTTCTTCTTCTTCTTCTTCTTCTTCTTCTTCTCCTCCTCCTCCTCCTCCTTCTCCTCCTTCATCTTCATCATCTCCTTCTCCTTCTTCTTTTTCTTCTCCTCCTTCTTCTACTTCTTCTTCTTCTTCTTCTTCTTCTTCTTCTTTTCTCTCTCTCTCTCTCTCTCTCTCTCCCTCTCTCTCTCTCCCTCCCCAAGTACTGCCTTGGCTGCATCCTATAAGTTTTTGCAAGATGCCTCATTGTTTTCATTCTCTTTGATGAAATTATTTATTATTTCTAGGATTTATTTTTTGACCCATCCATTCTTTAGGATTAGGTTATTTAGTTTCCAATTAATTGTCAGATAGGTAACTCAGTGGATGAAGAACTGGGCCTGGAGTCAGGAATATCTGTGTTCAAATCCAGCCTCAGACATTTACTAGCCATGTGACCCTGAACAAGTCACTTAACTTCTATTTGCCTCAGTTTCCTTAATTGTAAAATGGGGATAATAAGAGCACTATATTGCAAGGTTGTTGTAAGGGTGAAATGAGCTAATTTACATTCTTGGGCTTATGCTTGGGGCTAAAGGTTGGAACTGAGTCTCCCCTCTGCTCTTGGGCTCAGAGAGACACAGTTAACTTCTTGGAACTTGTTCCTTGCTCTGTACACAGCCTGGGGCCCTGCTCTCTTGCACCTGCAACTACTTCTCTCTATCCTGGAACTGTGACCAGGAACTGGGAAACAGGGTCAGAACTGCCAGCTGGTATCTGGGCTTCCCTGGGCTCCCCTGGGATCTCCTTCTGCCCCAGTGCTTTCTACCCTGCTCTTGACTCTGAGCCCTCTTACCATCCTTAGTTTCCAGAATGCTTCTCTGCTGCAGCTACTTCTGCTGCATTATTGGCCATTTCCTTGCCTTGTGCCAACAGACCTCTCTGTCTGTCTTCCTAAGCTTCTCTGGGCTGGACAAATGACTCAAGGTGACTTTTTCTTGACTTTTCTGATAAAAATTCAGTCTGATGCATTTTCTAGATTGTTATGGATGAGTTGTGCCGGGTGAGCTAGGCAAAAATGATGACTCTCACTCCACCATCTTGATTCTGCCCCTCATGTAGAAAGAATAAAAAGATTTGGTGAGACATTAAGTGTAGGGATAAGATCTCTCTCCCTCATCTCCTTCATGTCAAACTATCATGTTCTGTTGCTTTTTCCTCCACAATTTTAGGATCTAAAATCTAAGTTTTGGTCCAATCTTTACAGTATATTTGGATTTGCCCTGGTTCCAGTTAAACATGTGAAGGCTTGATGAACCTACTTCTAGACGTTGGCATATGAAGACCCAGGGCTATGAAGAGATGAAGAATCTTCTAGGTTTGCCAAGGAACAGGAAAGATTGATGACTCCTGAGTTGCTGAGTCATTGCTGAGGGTATATATGAAAAAGTGACCCTCTCCCCTCCATCAGCCTTTTGGCTTCTTTTCCTTCCTGGCAATGAGTGAGTGAGGCAGAGTGGTTGTCAGTTTCCACGGGGGGAGGGAGAGGGAAGGAAGAGTGATTGTCTTATCTCCTACCTGGCTAACAAGTGTCTGTAGGCACACGTTGCCTCTGTTTCTTTTTTTTTTAAATTTATTCTTTCCTGCTCTTAGGTGAATGAATATTATGAGAGGAGGCTGCCTAGGCAACTGGTGGATCCATCAGATGTATCAAAGCTTCCACTGGCAAATGGATTCGGTGGCAGAGTCCATCAGAGTGGCTGTGGTCAGTGACAAAAAGCATCTCTAATGCCCTGAGGATGGCATTAGCTTCCAGGATTGTGATCCTTATTATGGAGAGAAATGCTGACTATGAACTCTAGAAAAGCACCAGTCCTCAGAGTCCAGAAGAGACCTACATTTGTTTCATCAAAAACACAATTAACACTTAATAAATGTTTGTTGAGTTGACCTAAGGGAAGTCTTCCACAAAAGAGAGAAAAGAACTTTTGGAAGCAGGAGGTGCTCCTTAGTTCAATGAGTTTTCTACATTTATACTTGTCTATCTTGTACTTTGCAATTGTGTCCAGTCTCTGCAGACACATTATATGTGCAAAGGGTGAGTACTGCAAACCCCAGCCCCCCCAGTTTGGGGGAATTGTTTTCTAACTATTGTTACTTCTATGCGTTATCATTATACCCCTTTTCTAAAAGCTAATAGAATTCTGCTGGCTGATTGACTGTGGGGAGCATCCTGAATGGGGGCTCAAGAATGATAATATTAGAAATCCTCAGTCCTTCAGGGTTACTCCTAGAATAAGCCCTGAGGGGTACTACAATCCATCCTCTTCTCTCCATTTACATAGCCATTTCCCTAGTTCAGGCTCTTTTGGACCCTTGCAATAGCCTTTTAACTAATCTCTAGCTTAGAGATCAGTGTGGTACAGTAGAAAGTGCCCCAGATTTAGATACCAAATATTAGAGTTAAAATCCTGACTCTGCTTTATGATCTTATAAGCCTATAACTCCTCTGAGCCTCAGTTTCCTCCTCTGTAATATGACAACATTGAACTCAATGATCTTTAAGTATCTTTCCAGCTCCCTCTTCAATTCATTTTTCATGCCAGAATGAGCATGTGATTCAAGACATTGATGGATCTAAGGTCTTGTGTATGTGGCCACCACCTCCAATGTATTGAATGATGCTGGTAGCACCCTCTCCACACCTTTTTATCTTGAGTGATTCTTGTCTTTGTTCTTCCATAGGACCTCCACAGAACAGCCACCTTCTACTGAAAACCTTCACACTGATAGTTTCCCTCTGTTGATTATCTCCAATTTATCCTGTCTGTATCTTGTATGTGTATGATGTATCTCCCTTATTAGACTGTAAGCTCCTTGAGAGCAAGGAGTGTCTTTTTCCTTTCTTTGTATTCCCAACACTTAACACAGTGCCTGGCACATAGTAGGTACTTAATAAATGCTTGTTGACCAATCTTGTTGACTGGTGGTTCCATTATCATTGATGATGAAAATAGATCATTGTGGAAATGACAACAAATATGTTCTATTTTCTGGCTATTTGTAGACTGCCATTCAGCTCCATCTATGAATGCTCAGGAGATGATATGGTTTGTCTGGGTCCCATCTCATGCCAAACTTTTTTTTTTTTAGATTTATTTTTGTTTCTACTGCTTTTCACCATTTTATGTGGCCACCCTCCTCTGTGGTGTTTTTAAAAATAGATTTTTTTATTGACATCTTTTGTTTTCACATTGCTTTCATTTTCCCCATACCCCCCTCCCACTAGAGTCATCCTTTATAACAAAGAATTTTATTTTAAAAAAAGGAGGAAAAAATCAGCAAAACCAACCAACACATGGGGAAAAGTCTGACATCATTGCAATATTCCACATCCATGGACCCTCACCTCCCCCAAAGGAGTTGGGGGGGGAGGTGTTTTATCTTTTTTGGGGGGACACATTGTTCTTTGTAATTTTGCGACATTTATTTTCAATTATTTCACGATGGTTATTTTTTCCATTTACATTGTTTTTTGTATATTGTTTTCCTGGTTCTGCTTACTTTACTTTGCATCAGTTCACGTAAGTCTCTCCAGGCTTCTCTGTATTCATCCTCTTTGTTATTTCTTATAGCATAGTAACATTCCATCCCATTCATATACCAGAAGTGGTTTAGCCATTCCCCAAATGATGGGCATCTACTTTCCAGCACTTTACTCCAACTTCATCTGAAGTACCTTTTCTGCTTACTCATATGGCCCAGAGTGACTGAGGTGTTAATGGTCCCAGGGAGTAGTGCCATTATCATCGACGATGAAAATAGATTGTAATGGAAATGCCAATGAATTTGCTCTATTTTCTGCCTATTCATAGTCTGCCAGCCAGTTCCATCTATGAATGCCTTTGAGATGATGTGTCCAGCTGGGTCTCATGCCAAGTCTTTTATTTAGACTTGTTTTTGCTTTCACTCCTTCATAGTGTTTAACAAATGAGTGTGCATTCTAAACTGACTTTGTCCTCAGCTACCATTTCTTTCTGCTTGACAAGGAGATGAAGTGTTTACTGACTCAGGTGGTTTCTGGGCTGTTTATAGCCTACTTGTAGCGATTATTTGATATCTCTGAAGGTATTACAAGAGACCTAGTGATAATCAAGGTCAATGTTTTTTCTTTTTCCATTTCCTGTTTTGGGGACATCAAAAGCTATTTTTAATAGGTCAGGGTGAAGCTGCTACAATTATGTCTTTATTCTTTCTTCTAGCTGATACTGATACTGATCTGGCTGCACGCATGATTAATTCTGATATGGCTTACACATCAGAAGTAAATAAAAGAGTAATCTATGACTTGATGATTTCTGACCATGTCATTCCTCTTGGACTTTCAGTGGTTCCCTAGTACCTACAAGCCCAAACTCCCAAGTCTAGAATTTAAGGCTGTTCTCAATCTGATCCACTTTGTATCTGCTCCCCTGCCTGGTTTCAACACCATGGAACAAAATGTCCCTCCCAGGATAATCTCATCATTTCTAAACTCACCACCATGCTGCTAACTCAACCCTTGATTGACACCACCTCCCTCGGCCTCTTCTCTCCTTTGATTGGAGGGCTTGGAGGGTGTAGGTCCAAAAACCCTTCCCAATGCCTTCCTTCATAGAGGGTAGAAACTGGACTTTTAGCTCATTCTGTTTTGCATTTTCTGCTCTGCTTGGTTTCAATTCCATGGAGCAAGATACTCCCTGATGCCGAATATCACCTGCTGGCCTATCTTTCTGACTTCCCTCCTTTTGTGAGTTATGTCCCCCTTTAGATTGTAAGCTCCTTGAGGGCAGGGACTTTTATTAATTGTAATCCCCAGTGCTTAGTACAGTGCCTGGAACATAATAGATGCTTAGTAAAGGTTTATTGGGTTGGTTAGGCATCATTAATTGGCTCTACAAAAATGCAACATTAGGTAAAACAACATTCTATAGAATAGTTCCATAGAACCAATGCTTATGCCCATGTTGTAAGCAATATGGCATAGCTTGGAATACAATCTCCTCACTGCCTTATTATCTCTGCTGGTTCTGGGGTTGACAGGCTTCTTTCTACGACCATCTCTTCAGTTGTTTCGTATTTTCAGGGTAGTCTACTCCCCTCTCTGCTACCATATCTTGGGGTGCAAGGATTAGTAAGGCTCTCTCTGACAAGCGCCAACTGATGCTCTTTTGGGGCGTAGACAAAGGCTATGGCTGAGCTGTGCTAGGAGTTGATTGGTAAACGATTGGACGAAGCTACAAATCAGGGCTTGACTTATTGTTCTGTTGATTGTGATTCTAGACATAAGAAAGTGATGGAGGAAATGATTAAGACCAAGATTAAGCTTGAAAGGATGCCTTTTTTGGGGGAGGGGGGAGAGAGAGCAAACCAGTTGTTAAACATTCACTACCACATCCCTGCTATGAGTCATTAGTCAGCCAGGCACGCAGCAAAAGCTAACAACTCCCAACCTATGACCACATGTTCTTTTGATTGCCTTTCCTCTGGTGCCAGCTCAAGGTCCTTAGTCCCAGACCAAGAAGTTAGAAAATTCCTTTTAATTTCTACTGAGTGGATGGTGTGGCTATCTCTGAATGTCTAAATCCTGATGTCTCCCAGGGTCCTAATTACTGGTCTTTTGGGCTCCCTCTTGGCTAGTACAAACCTTAGTGGACTCATTGCTTTGGTGCCAAAAGGAAGGAAAGGTTTCTCATCCACGTGTGGGCACTATGGCCATGTGTGGGAGCCTCCTTGGGCCCTAGCCTGGTCCTGCCCAGCCCTGGCCCAGAGTGTGGGGAACCCGGCTAAGCCAGGCTGAGCCACCTCTTTCTCAGCTTAAGATCAGCCATTGGGATTCCTTGGCTGATGGTTGCCATGGACAATTCGAACCAGATGTTTCCAGCTGTCTGGCCTCACCCTCCCACCCCAGCCTGGGCTGTGCCAGAAGCTCTTCCCAAGTGGACACAAGGCTCCATGTGGCTGGGATTCTTGATCAAGATAAATCTGCTCTTTTTATGACCTGGGTGTAAGCAAGAGCTTGTGGAAATACAGAGGATGGTTGGGGGTGGGGAGCAGAGCCGGACTTCCCTCCCAACCTTCAGCACACATATACTTCAAAGGGCTGGAGAACGGCTGCCTCCCAGCCGTCTGGCCACTAACCTGCCTCGTGGTCTCCCCCTGTGTGGTTTAGGGTCAGATAAAAGGGACCATCCTAGCTATTCCCAGCTCATTCCTTCCCCTCTGGTTTCTTCTCTGGGGCCCATCTGGGAGCTGGGTTCTAGGGTGGAGGGCTGGGAGCCTGCAAATTGACCTTGGACTCAGCTGGGACAGAATATCATCGGTGAGGAATCCCAGCAGGGGCTGCAGGCCAGTGAGCAGGGACTGAGAGTCAGTGAGCCCATGCTGTGAGGAGCTGGGGGAATTCAGGACCTGGCTTAGCTTGGTCTCGATTAAACCTATGATTGCACTCAAAGATGAAAGTGATCCAACAGATCTCATTCGACTATCTTATTTTACAGAAGAAACATTAGGTCAACAGAAAGGAATGGACTTCCCCAGCGACTGTAGATGGAGAGCCAGAAGGGGCCTTTCAGGGGAATCTCATCCAAACCCCTCATTCTACAGATGAGGAAACTGAGGCTCTGAGAGTGAGAGTGACTGGACACAGTTAGGAAGCGTCTGAGGCCAGATATGAACTCAGGCCTTCCTGACTCCAGACCCAATTAGGCACCAATTAGGCAGCAATATAAGACAGCATAGATTCAGACATGAAGACTAGACAGTGAATACTGTGGGAATGAGCTCCGAGGAGAGAGAGGTCACCCTGGGCTGGCATATACCAGAGGAGTTGGGAATTGAGCTGGATGGTGAAAGGTGGGGAGGACTTGACTTCGCAGAGTGGACAGCGTTTCAGGTGAGAGGCCCTGCATGAACAAGAGTGCAGAGGTGGGAAAGAACTTGGTGGGTTTAAGGCAAGAGGAAGCTGGCCTGGCTGCAGTTCAAAGCAGGAGAAAGAGGGAAGGTGCTAAGGCCAGGCCAAGTTGTGGAGGGATTTAAATCTCAGGGGATGAAGTCAGAAGACCTGGGTTCAAATCGTTCTTCTACTTACTACCTGTGATCTTGAGGCAAGTCAGTTAACATTTCTATGCCTCAGTTTCTTCCTCTGCAAAAGGAGACTAGATGTCCTTCTGATCCAGAGCAGGGGTTAGCATTTGAACCCAGGATGGCACCAGAGTCTGACAGCTTTTCTCCGTTGTTGGCCTGCCTGTGTCCCCCTCCTTCAGCCTGCTTCAGAAGCACCCAGAGCCAGGGCTGAGCTCCCCTCACTTCTGCTTAGGATAAACAGCCAGATATTTGATTTACAAGAGTTGCAGTCAGGAAGCAGGCGTGAGGACCAGCACAGACCAAAGAAAAAGCTTCTGAGGTCTTGTCCAGCACGCAAATACTGCCTCTCAACTCCCCTCTCAAGGACAGTTGGCTCTGGGATGGACCCAGACCTTGACCACATTTAAATAATAAAGTTTAAGAGCTAGAAGCTAGGGGACAGTGAAAGTAATCAGGCCTCCACCAGATGTTCCCTGGTTCCTACTCTCTGAGATTTTCTAGTCTAAATCAAGAGTTATCAACCTGGGGACCCTTATTTCAGAATAATTGGGTCTTTTTTTTATAATCCTAATGATAACCATAAGCATTTATGTAATGCCTACTGTGTGCTACTTACTGCGTTAAGCATTTTGCAAGTATGATTCCATTTACAAGTATGAACCCTGGGAGGTAGATGCTATTATTAGCCCCATTTTATAGTTGAAGAAACTGAGGCAGACAGAGATCAAGTGATTTGACCAGAGTCACATAGCTAATAAGCGTCTGAGGCTGAATTTGAACTCAGGTCTTCCTGACTCCAGGCCCAAGGCTCTTTCCACTGTACCACCTATTTCATTTTATGCATTTAAGAACATGATTCTGAGAAGGGGTCCATAGACTTGACCAGACTGACTGCCCTCTTAATCGTAAAGGATCCGTGGCATCCAAAAGGTCAAGAGCCCTTGGATTGGAGGAAGAGCTTTCTCTGACTCTAGTTTTTGGAAAGGAAAGAACTTGGTGCCGTAAGAAAAGGATATGGAGGGGCAGCTAGGTGGAGCAGTGGATAGAGCTCCGGCCTCAGAGTCAGGAGGACCTGAGTTCAAATCCGGCCTCGGACACTTGACACTTACTAGCTGTGTGAGGGCAAGTCACTTAACCCTGATTGCCTCGCTGGAAAAAAAGAAAAAGGATATGGAAGGATGTGTGTGAAATAGAGGAGATGGCCTTAAGTAAAAATGGGGTTCAAAAAAGGGGAAGACAACCAGTCAGCAAGCATTTGTTAAGTGCCTACAGTGTGCCAGGCACTGTGCTAAGTGCTGGACAGCTTTGGTGTAAATGGGGGAAAGAAAGAATAAAGCATTGGTGTAAATGGAAGAAGGGAAGAAGGCCTTGGTATAAATGGGGAAGAGAGAGGCTGAGTGATCACAGGATTTTGAACTAGCTGGAACAGGAGAGATCATTTATTCCAGTACCCTAATTTTACAGATGGAGAAACTGAGGCCCAGAGAGGTGAAGAAATGTATCCAAGGTCTATATTGACATAACAAGGCTGAGATTCAAACCTAAGTTCTGGAGACTTCAAATCCAGCATTGTTTCTACAACATCTCAGTTATAATGAGAGACGGGAGGACTTAGTATAAATGAAAGGAGAGGGAGGAAAGGTCTTGATATAAATGGGAAAGGAAAGGGTCTAATGTAAATGGAATAAGGAGGAGAATAAGGAGGCCTTAGGTTACATGGTGAGGATGAGTTAACATATATTTGAGGGCTGAAGTCTTGAGACATATTTGGACCCTCTCCCCAAACTACCTCTTCTTGGTGACCCCATTGCAATACTTACATCTTACTATTTCATAATACTGACCTATAATCACATGCTAATTAGGCCTTCCCTAGTCAGGATTGGCAGATGTAGGCAAAATAGACAGCTGCATATCTCCCTCTCTCATCTCTAGCTTTGATGTATTCAAGTTCCACCATTAGAGATTCATTCTTTTGGCTTAAGCCTTTGTCTTCTCCTAAAACGCAAATTCATCTGGGACAGGGACACATGTTAGGTTTTCTGGAGGCATCTATAACTCAGGCTGGATGAGATGATCATTGAGGAGTATATAATAGTATCCGTCTGGAAATCTAACTTTTCCCGGCTGACTTACACTTACTTCAGAGGTTATGATTTCCTCAGTATGAGTACTCCATTCACCACTGAAGATTGCAACCTTTCCACCTTTATTAGATGGCTCCTTGTTGGGGAGGTAGTAGAGGGACTGATTGATTGGACTAGAGTCAGTCAGTCAAGAAGCATCTGTCTTTCTTTTTCTTATTTGTATTCCCAGTGCTTAGCACAAGACCTGGCACATAGTAGGCACTTTATTGACTATTGACGCTTGGTGGCTGACAGTGAGAGCAAACACAACTGATAGGGGCTTTAGCCAATGACAATAGAGGAAGACACTCTAGGACCCTGAGCAGGGATACAAAGCAGGCTTTATTCTGGGAGGGGGAGGCCAGAACCTATGTGTTATGTCTAGAACATTCCCACAAGTGATCACTTAGTCTTGGATTGAAGACCTCCCCTGGGCTAAGGGTTAGCTTAAATGGTTAGGAAGTTGTTTTACTGACCCCGAGGGCAATGATTCCTCCCATTCTAATCCTTCTCCAATTACTTGGCCTCAGAGGAACTAAAGGATGTTAGTGGCCTTCCAAAGCCAGGCCCTCTGCCCTGGTCCCTAGAGCCAGGAGCTCCGAGAGGAGGCTGTCCTGGTGGCTGCCGAAACGTGGCATTTACTGGTGCCATGTTGCCATGTTTACATTCCTGGCTTGCTTAGAGAGATTTTTCCACTCGGCCCTAATAAAACAAGTTTGCCTCTGCCTTCATCTCAGTGAATGTAAATGTTTACAAGTGGACCAGCATCTGGAGGGACCAGTGACCACAAGAATGGGAGGGTCCACAAGGATTGGGCCCTGCATGCTTTCTCTGCAGCAAAGCCAGAGAAGCTTTGGAATTCTCAACAAAAGTGACTTGGCTTTCAGAGCCTTCTTTGAGGTGGGGAGGAGAAGGCTATCCGAATGACAGGCCTCTCTGAGGCCTCTCTGTTCCCTGGCACACAGTAGGGGTTTAATATTTATCAATTGAATAATTGAATCATTGGGTGATTCTCATCCCTGCCCCCCAGCAACAGCAAGTAATGAATCAGCTGTTTCCCCTGTTTACACTAAAGCCTTCTCCGCTCCCTCATTTATACTTAGACAGGCAGTGATTGCTGGACTGGATTCAGGAAGACCTGAGTTCAAGTCCTACTTCTGATATGTACCAGCTGTGTGACCCTTGCGGCAGACACAAAACCACCACGTACCTCATTTTCTTCATCTCTTAGAATGAGGAGTGTAGAGTCGATGTCCTGCAAACGTCTTTTCAGGTCCTAAATCTCGGATCTTACAATTCTCTGGGATCCTTAGAGAGTGTATCACTTAGAAAGCATATATTAAGTGCCTACTATATGCCAGGCACTGGGCTGGGTGAGAGGTATATAAAGACAATAATAAAATGGTCCCTACCCTCAAGGTGCCTACAATTTTATTGTGACATGTATATATATAAACAGATAGAAAAAATACATATAAGGTAATTTTGAAAGAGGGGGTACTAGCAGCTGGGAGCATCCAGAAAGGCCCCAGGAAGGACATAATATTTGAACTGGAGTTGTATCCTTCTGGAGAACAACTTTTCCCATGAACTGAGAGGTTTTCACTTTATACTTACTTCAAGGATTATGATTTCCTCTGTGCGCATACTCCATCCACCTGTGCGGATTGCAACCTTTCTACCTTTATTAGATGGTCACTTGTCAGAGAGGTAGTAGAGGGACTGATTGGACTAGAGACATACAGCTAACGAGTTATTTTTTAAGGGGAAGAGAAGGGAATAAGCATTTATTAAATGCCTACCGTGTTCTAAACCAGGGAGTGGGGAACCTGCGGCCTTAAGGCCACATGTGGTCTTTTCTTTTTTTTTTTTTGGTGAGGCAATCAGAGTTAAGTGACTTGCCCAAGGTCACACAGCTAATAAGTATCAGGTGTCTGAGGCTGGATTTGAACTCAGGTCCTCCTGACTCTAAGGCCAGAGTTCTATCCACTGCACCACCTAGCTGCCCCTTACATCTGGTCTTCTAAATCCTTGAGTGCTACCTTTTGACTGAATTTAGGTTGCACTTAAGGAGTTAGAAGGCCACATGTGCCCTTAAGGCTGCAGGTTCCCCACCCCTGTAAATGCTTTAAAAATATTATCTCATTAGATCTTCACAACAACCCTACCATGTGCATGCTGATATTATCACCGTTTTACAGTTGAAGAACTGAGGCAAACAGAAATTAAGTGTCTTGCCCAGGAGCTAGAATTGTAGTAAATATCTGAAGCTCAATTTGAACTCAGATCTTCCTGATTCCAGGTCCCCCCTTTCTATCCACTGTGCTAAGCCCTGGGTATACAAAGAAAGGTAAAAGGCAATCCCTATTCTTAAGGAGCTCACCATCTAGAGACCCCTGGAGAGCCTTCCCAATTTTATCTTCCTGCCCAAAGTCACGCAGTTAATCAGTAGCAACAGGATTCCAACCCAGGTCTCTTCTTTCTACCATATCCTGTTGCCTTGCTTAGCATGAATGAGAGGAAAGAGAAGGTCTTGGTATATAAAGAAGGACTAGTTGACTCATTAGTTGTGTAGGAATTAATTGAAAAAAGAAACAAACAAACAATCATCTGCTAAAGCGGAACCATCATATGCTGTGCTTCTCTTACTAAGCTAGGCTGTTCTCTTGGTTCTGCTCACTTCACTTTGCATCAGTTCGTGTAAGTCTTTCCAGGTCTTTCTGAAATCATTCTACTTATCATTTCTTTTCTTTCTTTCTTTTTTTCTGCTAGGCAATGGGGTTAAGTGACTTGCCCAGGGTCACACAGCTAGTGTCAAGTATCTGAGGCCAGATTTGAACTCAGGTCCTCCTGACTCCAAGGCCAGCGCTCTGTCCACTGCGCCTGCTTGTCATTTCTTATAGCACAATATGGACAGCAGTTCTTGAGAAAAATGTTGGAGAGTTTTAGTCGACTGCAAACTCAGTCAATATGAATCAATACTAAGATATGGCAGCCAGGAAAGTTAACAGTATTTTAGGCTCTAGTAAGGGAGAAAATGTACCCAGAATTAGGAAAGTGATGGTCCGACTATACTCAGCCTCAGTCAGACCACCTCTGTGCTCAATGCTACATGTGACATTTTAGAAAGGAACTTCATGAACTGGGGGTATATGCAGAAGAAGGCAACCAGGATGGTGAGAGGACTGAAGACCATGGCATAGGGGGTTTGAATGAAGGATTAGGGATCTTTCGCTTGGAGAAGAGAAGATTGGGGGGCAAGGTAGGAGGGAAGGAGGCAACGTACTTCTCAAGTCCTTGAAGGACTGTCCTGAGGAAGAAAGATAAGACAGCTTCGGTCTGAACCCTGACAGGTAGAATAGGAACAATGAATGGAAGGTCCATAAGGTTGGATATTAGGAAGAAGTTTTGTTAACACCTTGAGCTGTTCCAAAATGGCAGGGGCTCTTTGGAAGGTGGTGAGCTTCCTGGCACTGGAAGGCTGCAAGCAGAGGTTGGATGACCATTGGTAAGAATGTCACAGAGGTGATGCTTGGTCAATTCTGCCTTACAGTCAATGGCCTCCAAGGGACCTTCAAACTCTGAGACTCTGTGACTCGCCCACGGTCATACCATCAGGTCAACAGCAGAATTGGAATTCAAGCCCAGGGCTTCTGGTTCCATGTTGAAGACTCATTCTGTGATCTATGAGATTTTCTCCTTCAGCCTGGCTGCTTGGGATAGGGGCGGCTGCTTTCTTTCCTCCCTAAGGCCCAAGCCTCTTGGTCCACATGAAAGACTGAAGGCTGGGTAATTAGAACTCTTCTTACCCCAGAGCAGGCTAAATTCAGAGACTTGTCGCCACAGCCTGGTTGGTGTAATTAAGGCCTGGCTTGAGCTCCTTGGACACATCAGAGACATTCCAGAGGGCCCTGGAGGGGGAGGGCAGTAAGCTTCTGCTTCATTCCCAGAACTGTCTCCTTCTCTACTGAGGAGCGGAGCCCAGGCACGGACCTTAGTGTGGGTGTCCAGAGCCACCCTCCGCTTCCCAACCTACAAGATCCGAAAGGCTGTCCAGACAGTCCAGACCTCTGCAGCCAGGGTGAGCCCAAGCCGGTCTGGAGGTGGGGGAGCCAGCCTCCTCCTCCTCCTCATCATTATGATAATAACTAATATTTATGTAGCAAAATATTTTAAAAACATTATCACATGTGAGCCTCACACTAACTCAGAGGCATAGGTACTCTAGGAATTTTTATCCACATCTACAGGCCCAGTATCTGACACATAGTGGGCACTTAATAAATGTTTGTTGACTGACTATAGACTGACATGTTGGGGTGGTCTGTTGTTGTTCAGTGATTTTTCAGTTGTGTCTGACTCTCCGTGACCCCATCTGGGGTTTTCTTGGCAAAGATACCGGAGGGGTTTGCCATTTCCTTCTCTAGCCGATTTGACAGATGAGGAAACTGAGGCAAACAGGGTGAAGTGACTTGCCCAGGGTCACACAACTAGAAAGCGTCTGAGGTCAGATTTGAACAGACCCAGCAACAACAATAGTTAGCATTTATATAGTGTACAGATTTAGAGCTATATACAACCTTAGAGGTCCTCCGGTCCAATCCCTTCATTTTACAGATAAGGAAACTGAGTCCAAGGGCGGTTAAGTGACTTATCCATGGTCACGAAGGGAGTAAGGGTCAGGGGAGGCCTTTCTGTCTCCAAGACCAGCTCTCTCTCTGTTGTTTCTTCCTCCCTTTACCACTGAGGAAAGCGAGCTTGGAGAAGCGGTGATTTGGCTGAGATCAGATAGATAGTGAATGTCCAAGATGGGTTTGGCTCTTACAGTCTGCCCTTTCGGTTTTCTTTCTACCTTTAAGCAGTGTAGCCCAGTGGAAACAGCATCTTCTGGATTTGGACTCAGCCACCTATGTATGACCTTGGGCAAGTCCCTGAAACTCTCTGGGCCTCAGTTTCCCTATCCGTAAAGTGAAGGGATTGGACCCCACGGACTGTAAGGTCCCTTTCAGCTCTAAATCTGCCATCTTACGATCTCTTCTCTGTCTGACCCCCTTCCTAAGCCACACACCCTCAGCTTCCTCCTCTTAATCCCAGACCCTGACACCTATCCTTCCCCCATTTAAATACATGCTATGTAAATTAATATACCGTATTTATATACATGAATTTAAATATTTAAATAGATCATTGTAAGATCACAAAAATTGGAGGTGGAAAGAATCTTAGGGATCCCTGCAACTGTCATGTTACAGATAAGGAAATAAAGACCCCTAAGAGCATTCCACAAGCCAGAATTTGAAGCCAGGACCCATGACGGTAAGTACAGTGTTCTTTCTACCATATCACGCTGCCTCTCATATGCGGGTACAGGGGTATTTTCATACCCGTATAGGTAACCACTCATCCTTCAAAGCAGAAGGGCATGCGTCTACATGCAACTTCATGCATACATGTATGTGCATGTATCTACATGTAACGCACCCCCACATGCCTTAGCCCAGTAGCCCCTGCTGCCTCTCTTCCCAAGAGAATAGAGGCATAGAATAGGACAATTGTATCTGTCCCCCCCACCCCCCCCGGTTGTGGGCCTCCCCCCGACCTTGGCCTCCCTGCTAAGAGTTCCCTGGCTCTAATGTGGCCAGACAGCAGGTGTGCCGGGAAGGGCTAGGCCCCCAGGCCTCACATGTGTTTGCCTCTTTTAGACACAGGATCGACCTAGAGACGCCAGGAGGGAGTCAGGGAGGAAGGGATGGAGGTCTCTCATTCTCAGCTTGTCCTGGGATATCAGACCCTGAGGTTATAAAGAGCGATGGGGGGGAACTGAAGCAGGTGAAGCTGACATGATCTATACATAGACATGACACACACATGCGCACACACGCACACACACCAAGTGCACGCTCAGGACCCTGAGCTCACTGAAGTAGCAAGCTGACAGAGGCAGCATCTCCCACGTCAGCCACAGCCAGCTGGCCAACGGCTTTAGCTTCTGCGCCCTTGGACCCATAGCAAGGAGTCAGAAAAGTTCCTAGAAATCCAGAGCTGGGAGGGGCCTTGGGACAGAGGATGATAGATCTAAGAGGGATCTTAGAACACAATGTGAGAGTTGGGAGAGACCATGGAACATGGGAATGTCAGAGCTGGGAAGGACCCTAGAACAGGGGATGGCAGATCTGGGAGAGGCCCTAGAAGAGGGGATGGCAGATCTGGGAAGGACCCTAGAAGAGGGGATGTCAGATCTGGGAGGGGCATTAGAACAGAGGATGTCAGAGCTAGGAAAGACCTTAGAATGGGGAAGGTCAGAGCCAGAAAAGATTTTCGAACATAGAATGTTAGCGCTCTGAGGGCATCTAGTCTAACCATTTCACTTATCAGAGGAGAAAACTGAGGGTCAGAGTGAGGAAGTGGTTTGCCTAAGGGCATCCAGGCCCCTCAATTCCATTCCTCCCTTTTTCTCTACTTGTACCTGTCCAGGTCCCTTCTTCGGGCTTCCCTCTTTCCTTGCGTGTTTGATTTACTCTCCCTGACAAACTCCGCGTTCTCAGCAGACCGTCTTGCTCAGGAGCCAAGCTCCCACTCAAGGCTGTGAGAGCAAGCTGCTTCCAGGATGTCCTCTCTCCTCACCTCCCTTCAGAACCCAGGTTACTGTCTAAGGCTGATCTCAGTGGCCGCCTCTGGGAAGCCTTCCCTGATTGCTTCTCCCCTCCCCCTCTCCCCATCATTAACACTTTCTCCTTCCTTCCTGTTCCTTACTCTGTAGTTGTTTAAAGATATTATTATTGTGTGTCCCCCCTCCATCCTCACCTCCACATTCCCAGTAGGATGTAAGAAATTAAAGGCAGGGATTCCTTCATTTTTATCTTTATATTCCCATTGCCTAGGCATGGGGCCCAGCACATAGTAGGTGTGTAAAAACTGTTTGTTAAATTGCGCTGAACCTTGGCCAAGGAACTTTGTCTCAGGTCATTTCTCTTTAAGTTGGGGATTGGATTCATATCAGAGCTTCTTTACTTTTTGGGCGTTGAGGGCCCCTTTGGCAGTCTGGGGAAATTCCTGGGCACCTTCTCAAAAGAATGTTTGGTTTTTTTAAAATTCATAACTTAAGGAAACACTTAAGTTCAGTTAAATTTTAGTGAAAATAAAGATCTATTTTTTTCCCCATTCAAGTTCCCAGACTCACTGAAATCTATCTGGGGACCACTGGGTTAGATGCTCTCTATGACCTACTCCAGCTCTAACATTCCTTGTTCTAAGGCCCCTCCCAGCTCTGACATCCTCTGTTCTATGGACCCCTCTTACCTCTGACATTCCCTGTTCTAAGGCCCCTCCCAGCTCTGACATCCCCTGTTCTAAAGTCCCTCCTAGCTCTGACATTCCCTGTTCTAAGGCCCCTCCCAGTTCTGAATTCTCTGTTCTAAGGCTCCTCCCAGCTCTGCCATTCTCTGTTCTAAGTTCCCTTTCCCTTCCTTCTCAGATCCAATATTTTCTTTCTAAGGTCTCTCTCTATCTGAACATCCCATATTCTACGTCCTGTGTTAAGGGGTCTTTTCTCCAAGCCCACCCTGATCACTAGCTTACACTCAGTCCTGCCCTGAGGCTTTCTGACCAGTGGGAGGCCTAAGGCCCACCCTGTGGCATAGGGCAGGGCAGGGCAGGGTGGGAGGCAGCTAGGTTCCAACTATGTAATTTCAGGGAGATGAACATGGAGCTAGGCTGTCCCCCCAGGCAGCCACTCAGAAACCTAACCCCTTTCCTACCATGTAATTAGCCAACCCTCAGCCCTGCCCTGTTGAACATTTGTTACTAGGAGGCAAGAGGCCGACTTCAAACTACCATTCCCTGGGCCTGAAGGATGGGCAGACCCACCCCACCCATGGGCTTCTCTCCAAGTCCCTCCATCCCCCAATCTCTGAGGGAAACGGCCTGGGCCCAGAGGGTGAGATATAGAATCAAAGAATCTCAGAGCAGAAAGAGCCCTCGGTGACCATCCGGTATAACCCCTACCTGGATCAGAATCCCCTTACAACATCCCCAATAAGAGGTCAGTCAGCCTTTGTTTGAAGGCCTCTAGGGAGGGGAAGCCATGACTTCTCAAAGCAGTCCATTCCACTTGGGGACAGTTCTAATCCTCAGAAAGGTTTTCTCAGCATGCCTCAGTTTACCTACATGCTACTTCCCCCCATTGTTCTGTTTTCTGGGACCAAGTGGAACAAGGCTAATCTCGCTTTCCTATTTCAGCCCTTTAAATATTTTGAAACAGGAATCATGTCTTCCCCATCGTGGTCCTCCCCTTCCTCCCCCTTAAGACCCTTCACTGTCCCGGTCGCCATCTCTGAATGTCTTTTCCTTTATCAGTGTCTTCCCTAAGAGTGCCGCGAACTGGATGAAGGGATCTGGGTAAATGGGATCCATTCTGTGCAGTGGGTCCATCCTTTCCCAAGCCTTGGAGGGCATGACTGTTGAAATTCAACCTAAGATTAAATCATCTCATATCATCCTGTTAACAGACTCTCTAATCTTTTTGGGTGGCAGGGTAGACAACGCTTTGCCATCTTGGACTTGGAAAATTGACTTTTTAAACCCAAGCATGTGACTTTACATTTATCCCTATTGAGATGCCCCCTTTTAAGGATGGTCCCAAGTATAGCTTCTCATAGTATTTGTGAAGCCCCATTCTATCTTCATTGGGGACATTAAAGCTGGAGGAGACCATGGGATTCATGGACTGTCAGAGCTGGAAGGGACCCTAGGGGTCATCTGGTCCAACCCTCTCATTTTATAGAAGGGGAAACTGAGGCTGCTAGGATAAAATGACTTGCCCAGTCTAGAACTCACCTCTTTTACATCCAAACCCTTGCTTTTTTCCATTTCTCTACACTGCCCTCTTCAGGGGCAGCTAGGCAGTAGAATAGATAGAGAGCCAGGCTGAAAGTCAGGAAGACCTGAGTTCAAATTTGACCTCAGATACTTACTAGCTATGTGACCCTGGCCAAGTCACTTCACCCCTGTTTGCCTCGGTTTCCTCATCTGTAAAATGAGCTAGAGAAGAAAACGGCAAACCACTCTAGTATCTCTGCCAAGAAAACCCCAAATGGGGTCACGAAGAGTCAGACACAAGTGAAAAACAATTGAACAGTCATACTTCTCCTCAGGCTATCTTGATCATCACTGCCAACATTATGAAAACACTCTCAGATATGCTGATCCCCAAGGGTCAGCTCTAGGTCTGGTCAGTGAGGGCAGAGTCATCCTTTGTCTCTCTGTCAGGATCAGTCCACTCCCCACACCCAACCTCAGACACCCTGGGCTTCCTTTCATGGCAGCTTAGCAGTGGAAACGGGGCTTGGCTTGAAGTCAGGGGGTCTGGGTTCTTCCTACCCTTAGATCTGCCACTGAGTAGTACAGTGACCTTGGACGAATCATTTCACCTTTTTACAACTCAATTGGGGGTAACGATTCATGCACCGCTTGCCTCGTAGGCTTTTATGAGAAGCACGTTTCGTAGATCTTGAAGGTACAGTATTAGGGCATGATGTTATTATGGTTGTTGTTGTTATGACTTTGGGACAGGCTTGGACAAATAATACTTTTTTTTCTGAAAAAGACTGAGGCTCTTGCGAACTGCAAGCTCTATATGAATCAGCGGTGTGGAGTCACAACAGCCAAGAAAGCAGATTCCATCTTGGTCGGACCATAACTGGAACATTGAGTTCATTCAGGTCTGGGCTCCCAGATTAGAACAGGCAAGTTGGAGACTGTCCAACTAGAAGGCCAATGAGGATGATGAAGGACTTCAAGTTGGTGTCTTAAGATGTCTGGAGGTGTTTAGCCTGGAGGAGAAAAGATTTAGGGGAAAGAGGATGAGCCAAAATGCTGTCTTCAATTTTTTTTTAAGGGATTAAACTAAACCCTGAAACAGGGATATTTTTTTTCTTGTTTTCCTTGGCCCCATAGGGCAGAACGAGGCCTTAGCGAGGGCTTTGATGGGTGGGGGAGGCAGATTTAGGCTTGATGGCAAGAGAGACTTCCTAAGAATTAGAATTCTCTCAAAATGGAATAGGTCCCGAGGCTTCTGGGGGTAGTGAACTTTGAGATTTGAGGTCTATCTTGAATCAAGTCAAGTCAACAAGTATTAATTAAGACCCTACTGTGTGCCAGGCATTGTAAGCATTGACGACACAAAGAAAGGCAAAAGGCCGTCCCTGCTGTCACGGAGCTCAGAGCCTCAACGGGGAGAAAACATGCGAATCGCTAGATAGGAGCAAATCATGTACAAAATAAATCAGAGATAACTGACAGAGGGAAGGCACTAGAATTAAGGGGGATCAGGAAGGGCTTCCTGTGGAAGGTGGGATTGTAGTAGGGATCCATAGGAAACCAAGGTAGCTGGGAGAGAGAATTGTAGGCATGGAGCACAGCCAGCGCAAATGCCCTGAGTCCAGAGATGGAAAGTCTTCTTGAAGGAACAGAAAGGAGGGTAGGTCCCTTGATTGCAGAGCATGTGGTATGGAGGAAGGTGTAGGAAGACTGGAAAGCTAGGAGGGGCCAAGTTATGAAGGGCTTGAAAAGCCAGAGAGAGCTTTATATCTGACCCTGGAGGTGATAGGGAGCCATTCATTGAGTTTGTTGAATAGGGAGGTGACTTGGTGGGACCTGCGCTTTAGGAAAATCACTTTGGCAGTAGTGGAGGATGGGCTAGAGTGGGGAGAGATTTAAAGCAGGGGTCCCCCAGCAGCCATTGTAGTGGTCTGAGGGCTTCACTTACAGGTGGGATGATTGTGGTCAATTATGTTGTAAAGGGGAGTCTTGGTCAGATATTGGTTGGACTGAATTGCTTGTGAGGCCCCTCCCAGCTCTGCCATCCCTTGTTCTAAGGCCCCTCCCAACCCTGACATCCCCTGTTCTAAAGGCCCTTCCATCTCTCACATTCTATTTTCTGTATTCTCAGTCAGATCCCTTTAACAGAGAATGTTCTAAGATTCTATGGTTATATCCTCTAGAGACCTAGCGAGATGCCCAGACATCCAAGGACAGGGGAATTTAATTCTCCTCCCCTGTTTCCCTATAGTTTTGTCTGCTGTTTCCTCTGGACCATCCTGCCACAGGCACCCCAAAGCCTGAGAAAACATCCATCAGCTGGGAGTGATTGGAGACCCTGATCTGAAGATGCCCCTGCGCTTTTATTTCCAGGCTGTGAAGTGCAAAGGGCAGGGGAGGGCTGGGGAACGTCGGGGTGCTTATTTGCCAGGACATCTCCTTGCTGAGGGTGTCTGGGGGTCCCGATGCCTCCGCTTCCTCCACCCTTTTGTTTCTCTCTTTTCTCATACACTCTATGTCCCATATTTTCCTGAGTCTTGCCTCTCCCCTCCCATCATGGAAACACTGAGTCAAGCCCAGAATGGGAGATTTTTCCTTCTTTACTCTGGCTCCCAAGGTCCCCTCATTCTTACCCATTGTCCCGGTGGCAAGGTCCTCTTCCTTTCTCCCTTCTTCTTCTTCTTCCCTCCCCGCCCTGTTTTTCTTGGGACCCCCTGACTCAGGGAAACTTTGCTTTCCAGAAAAGCTCATAAGAGAGGAAAGAACAAAGTCCTCCAGCTGGAGGACTCCAGCCCCTCCTCCCACCACCCCCAATTGCTCGGTGTGTGTGTGTGTGTGTGTGTGTGTGTGTGTGTGTGTGTGTGTGTGGCCCTTGGTAGAGCTCAGCCCTCAGTCCCTCCCTCCCTCAGTCCCTCCCATCCCTTTGCCCCTTCCCCTCCCCCAGCCCTGCCTGTCCCCACTTGAAACTCCTTTAATGAAAGCAAGCTGGTGGGGCTAGCCTCTCTCAGTTTGTGAGCTTGAGGCTGGCTGGCTGGCTGACTGACTGACTGGCTGGAGGAAGGGGAGGCGGGCAGGAAGGCAGGGGGGCAGAGGGGCAGGGGCCTGGGACCAGCACCCTGCTCCTAGGTTAGGACTCCAGAAGGCTCCCCATCCTTCGCTGCTAGGCTGTGGGACCTCATCCAGCCTCAGTCGTGGGGATCCAGGCGTCCTGAAACCTCCCTTTGCAGCTGCTCTGGTGAGTCTAGGCTTCTCTGGGCAGGGAGGTCCAGGTCTGGGTGGAAGAGGAGCTCTGGGAGTCTCCTGTCCTCCCTGAGGCTCCCTACGGCTGGAGGCTAACCTCCTCTGCCCCCTGTCCAAACACTGCTGTCACCCTCTCTGTCCCCTCTCCATCAACCCAGGCTACCCAGCTCTGACACTACCTGTCCTGGGACTAGCAGACTGAACTTGGACCAGCCTTGACCCCTCACACCCTTCCCCCAACTTTCCCAGTTGGGAGACTCAGTTCTGAGAGTGTTTGGGTAGCTAAGACAGACCAGGTCCCTCCAGCAGTGCCTGGCTGGGTCCCAACTGCACAGAGGGTGTCCAGTAACTGCCTGCACATGTATGTCTGAGGACCTGAGCTAAGTATGGGAGATGGAGGCAGCTGTTAGGATCGTGTGTGTTTGTGGGGTGTTTGTGTGCGCATGCACGTGTGTGTGTGTGTGTGTGTGTGTGTGTTGGGTGTGGGATTGATAGCTGTTAGGGGTGTCTGCACAGAAGGGGATTCAGGTCAGCTCGCATTCATGGGACTGGACACTTGCCTTTCCACTTGCCTGCTCCCTATAATCTCACGTTTTCGTCTTTCCTTACTCCCTGCAGCCCTCCATCCCCACTGAATTTGTGTGACTGTTTCTGTGTGTGGATCACCGTGTATATCAGTGTGTATGTGTGTCTTCTCTGGCGCTGTCTGTGAATCTATAGGGATCAATGTGTCTCTGCATGTGAGTCAGTGTGGGTCAGTGTGCCTCTGTCTATATGGGTACGTGTGTCTCTGTGTGAGTGTGTCTGCTGTATGTACCAGTATATTGAGTGCATCATTTGTGTGGATGTACATGTGCGTGTGGGTCAGGGGGTAACTTTGTGCCCCAGTCTATAGGGTCAGGGTGTCTGGGGCATCCACAATGGTTGTGCTCACTGGGGTCTTTGGGGGCATTGGGAAATCAGGTTCTTTTGGTCTCTTAGATGGTCAGGCCAAGGCTGGCTGTCTGGGGGAGCACTGGGACCCCTATAGTATAGTTTTCTTTCTTCTAGGGGAATGCTCCCCTCCTATCTCCTCTCCACTGGTAATGAGTCTGTGTGTGTATGTGGCGGGGGGGGGGGGGGGGGGGGGGGGGGGGTTAGATCCCAGAGCCCTGGGCCAGAGGGGGAAGAAGAAAAGGTCAGAAGGCCCGAGAGGGGAGAGGGGAGCTCGTAGGGCTTTGCAGCCTGCAGCCTCAATCCCGCCATGGACTTGTTCTTTAATTGAAACCAGGTTTTCTGTGTGTGGGCCCCCTTCCTTGTTTCCTTCTCCCTGTGCTTCCACCCCTCTTCCCAGTGGCCTAAGAGGACTCCTCTCAGACAAGGAGAGGATTCTGCTCTCCAGGGTACCTGGGTCTCTCCTGGGAGGGGAAGGGGAATAATCTGCATACTCAGTAATTTATTCATTCAACAAGCATTTATTACATATATAAATGTTGTCATTGTTAAATTAGCCTATTATGTGCCAAGCTCTGTGCTGGGCAAAAGCCCTGTCCTTAAAAAGTTTACTGCTAAGGGTAGGGGGTGTACACAGAAAATATACAAAGCAATTGGAGGGAGGGGGCGGTACTAAATGGGACAAAATCAGAAAATGTCATCGAGCTGAACTATGGAGAAGCTAGGGATTGATTCCAAGAGGCCTTGGCTTGAGAAGGGCATGCATTCCTGGCCTGAGAGACAGTCTAGGCAAAAGTTTGGAGGTAGGAGATGGGAGATGGGATGTAGTGGGAACAGGAAGGCAGCCAGCATGATTGGGACCTTAAGGGAAAGGAATGAAGAATCAGCCTAGAAAGGCAAGCCACAGCCAGATTGCAAAGAACTTTAAATGCCAGACTTGGAGGGGTGGGGTTTGCATGCTTGAGGCAAGCCAGGGAGTGAGGGTCAGAGCTGTGCTGTAGGAATATCCGTTAGGCAGCTGTGTGGAGGAGAGATTGGAGAGAAACGTGTCACATGGAAACAGCTCAAACCTCATATCGAATGGGCTGCTTGATTTGGAGAAAACCACCGAGGCTGACTTTAAGAACAGTCTAAGACATGGAAAGAGACTAGGCTGGAGAGGGGTCCTGGCCTGTGAGGACCACTCCAGGGGGTGAGGGACAGGGGGGTGATGGGAAACAACGCTGGGCTTAGATCTCAGATCTTTAATTTCCTGTATGAACTTGGGTAAGTCTAGGTAAGACTCCCTTGTTTCCCTCATCATGAAGCTAATGGGGGTCAGACTAGGCCCCACAGAAGCTCCCTTCTAGCTCTACATTCTATGACCCGAGGGCTTTGGAATCTGTCTATGTCTAGGGGCTGGGGGCAGACGCCAAGCTGCCCTTCCCAAGCAATGGAGGCCAAGAGCCAGAACCCCCTGTGGGTGAATGGGCCAGCCCTCCTGCCTTCTTAAGGGAGCTGGTGTCTCTCCCTACCCCTGGCCATAGGGCAGGGGCTGGGTTTCCCCTAGGAGGGTTCCTGAAAATGACCAAGATGGGAGCTGACCTTGGGAAAAAACCTATCCCCTAGAGGCCATGGGAAGCTGGAGAAAGCGGATTGTGTTAGTTATATCTGATCTCTGCTCTCAGGGAATCACTGGACTTTTAGGCTGGGAAGCACCACAGAAGGGTGTCTGGCGCAACGGCGTCTTTCACAGCTGGAGAAACTGAGGCCAAGGGACAGGAAGTGACTTGGCCAAGGTCACAAAGGAGGTAGGAGTGAAGTCAATGGTGTGGAAGCTTTTATAAGATGATTATTTAGGGGTGAGTGGAGCTTGGGGTTGGGGGATGGGGGCATGCAGATCCTCAGCTAAGGATGAGAAAAGGGCTATTTCTTCTTCTGGTTCTCCTCCCTACATTTGTTACCTCAGCACATTATTCCTCCCAGTCACTCCAGAAGTTACCCATGACCTCCTGTTTAGGAGAAGAGGCTCCTGTTTAAAGAATCTCAGGACCATGAGAGCTGGGAGGGGCCTTAGAACAGGGAATGGCAGAGCTGGGAGGGCCTTAGAACAGGGGATGTCAGAGCTGGGAGGGGCATTGGAATAGGGAATGTCAGAGTTGGGAGGGGCCTTAGAACAGGGGATGTCAGAGCTGGGAGGGGCATTGGAATAGGGAATGTCAGAGCTGGGAGGGGTCTTAGAACAGGGGATGTCAGAGCTGGGAGGGGTCTTAGAACCGGGAATGTCAGAGCTGGGAGGGCCTTAGAGCAGGGAATGTCAGAGCTGGGAGGGCCTCAGAACAGGGGATGTCAGAGCTGGAAGGGGCATTGGAACAGGGAATGTCAGGGCTGGGAGGGGCCTTAGAACAGGGAGTGTCAGAGTTGGGAGGGCCTCAGAACAGGGGATGTCAGAGCTGGAAGGGGCATTGGAATAGGGAATGTCAGAGCTGGGAGGGCCTTAGAACAGGGGATGTCAAGGGTGAGATAATCTTGGAACAGAGAATGTCAGAGCTCCCTATCAGCTCTCGACCCTGGGTCTGTCCAGATTCCCTCCCTGTGTCAGCAGAAGGTCTCAGAGCAGCAGCTCTCCCAGCCTCCCTCTCCAGGGGCTCCCTTCGTTATAGAACAAACCATATTCTTTCTTTGCTCGGGATATTTCTGCGGCAGGTGAGAACCAAGGTACTTTTAATCCAGACATGAACATTTTTCATGTCGCTAATGTGAATGCCATTATCTCCCAGGTTCACCTTCCTGGATGGCTGTTGATGGTGGGCTCTGTGTATACGTGAGTGTTTGCGTGTGCACATACATTTACACAGGGGTATAGCGATAGTGATGAGGAGAAACCGGACAGGGAAGGCGCCACTGGCCAAGAGAGTTCTCCGTCCGGATGCCAGAGCAGCTTGTGTGAAGGGCCCTGCATCTGCTGAGGATGCACAGAACTGTTGAGGACCACCATCAAATCATGGGATCGCAGGCTCGGAGCCTGGAAATCCTTGAGCCTAAATTCCTCTTTTTATAGCTGAGCAAAGTGAGACCCAGAATTGCTTGCTTCAGGTTACCCAGAGAGTAAAATCACAGAACTGGGTTTTAAGCTCCTAGTCCAAACCCAGAGCTTTTCCCGTTGTACCATGAGGCCCCCCACCAAATCACGGGGTCCACGAATCATTGAATTACTGAAGATGAGACTCTTAGAACCAAAGTTTCTGAGACTCATATAAACATCACATTAGAAGATCTTAGAATCAGAAACATGGAATCGGAGAATCTTGGAGTCACAGTCAATGAATTCACAAATCTTAGAATCTCAGGGAACATACAGTCACTGAATTAGAGGATAGCATCACTACCCTTTTTTTTTTTTAAAGGCAATTGGGGTTAAGTGACTTGCCCAGGGTCACACAGCTAGTAAGTGTCAAGTGTTTGGTCTGAGACTGGATTTGAACTCAGGTCCTCCTGACTTCAGGGTCGGTGCTCTATCCACTGCGCCACCCAGCTGCCCCTCAACTTTTGTTATGTTAGAATCATCTAACTGCATAATCAGAGAATATTAGAATCATACTTTCTTAGAATCAAGACCATATACTCACTGAATTAAGACTCTTGGAACTATAGATTCTTACAATGAAAGAAATTTGGATTCTTAGATACAATCACCGAATTAGAAAATCTTGTTGTTCAGTTGTGTCCAACTCTCTGTGACCCAATTTGGGTTTTTTTTGGCAAAGATACTGGAGTGGTTTGCCATTTCCTTCTTTAGCTTTTTTTTTTTTTTTTTTTTTTTTTTTTACAGACGAGGAAATTGAGGCAAACGGAGTGAACTAACTTGCCCAGGGTCACGCAGCTGGTAAGTGTCTGAGGCCAGATTTGAACTAAGGTCTTCCTGATTCCAGGCCTGGTGCTCTATCCACCGCACTACTTAGCTGCCCAGGACTCGGGATCATTGAAACTTGGAAATCATAGAATCTTGGAATTCTTGAATCACAGGATCTCAGAGGCCCTAGAGTGGTCATCTAATTCATCCTTGTCTTAAAATATAGGATAGCACCTCCACCTCCCACTGCACCCCCTAATACCACGAAACTGGCATCTTCCCTTTCACCTTGGGCCCCAGGCAGACCAGGTTCTTGGAAATCCATGTCAAAGTTTCCATCCCCAAACTGGGCTGTCAGGAATTTATTAATCGGCCTTGCCAGTCTGCGCCAGATGGGGTCTTGGCATCTGGGGGTTCATGCCGGGAGCAGCCTATCTGGACGGCTGCGTGGGCGGGAGCTAGCCCAGCCAGGTCATCTGGTTCTCATCTGCTCTGAGGCTATGTCATGTTGTAGGGGGGAGACGTTCTCCAACAGCCCTGGAGCAGAAGAGCTTTTTGGCTCTTTTTGTCTCCAACAAAATTATTTTCAGAAGGGAGACCCAGGAGAGAGGAGAATGAACTTAAAATCCTGACGGGGATGGCTGAAGTGAGGGTGTGGGGGTGGAGCCGAGCAGGGTAGGGCAAGGACAGAGACAGGGCCCAGGGTCCTCACCCCACACACAGGAATCTCACCCCGGCAGGGCTTCAGGGCTGTGGGATGTGTGACTGGCTTGGCCAAGGTTTCGGTTCCTGGGGAAGGAGGTGGAGCCCGAATTGGGGGGGGGTGCTGCTGGTTAAAAATAGAATTAGCTTTGAGCATCTCAGAAGAGATTACAAACAGAAAAACTCCAATACTGTTATCTTTCAGACAAGTGTCCCCTGGACAGATATAATGTGCCCATTGCTGGGGGTGTACAGACAAGCAGAAAACACTGTCTTGGCCCTCAGAGAACTTACAGTCTAGTGGGGAAACAAGACACATTTACAGGGAGCTGTTAGTAAACGGAACAAGACAGAGAATGAACAAGGGTTGAACTGGGTGATCCACAGAGGGAGAGTGGTGGAAGTTCAGAGGTGAGTGATGACTGTGAGCTGGGGTAGTCAGGGAGGGCTACGTGGAGGAGGTGTTCAGACACTGGAGCCACCCCTCAAGTATTTGGATGGGCAGACAGAATTGGGGGGTGCATTTTAAAGGGAGGATGCCACAGGATGCACACAGGATGTGTTCCCTTTTCTAAGGTTCTCCCTCCTCTCCTTGACATTCTTTGTTCTAAGGGTCCTCCTAGCTCTGACATCCCTTGTTCTAAGGCCCCCTCCCAGCTCTGACATCC
>NW_020941065.1:10690821-10712224 GCF_900497805.2 Vombatus ursinus | reverse complement strand
CCCAGCTCTGACATCCTTTGTTCTAAGGCCCCTCCCAGCTCTGACATTCCCTGTTCTAAGGCCCCTCCCAGACCTGACATCCTCTGTCTCTATTATATGGCCCCTCCCAGCTCTGCCATCCCTTGTTCTAAGGCCCCTCCCAGCCCTGAAATCCCTTGTTCTAAGGCCCCTCCCTCCTCTCCTGACATTCTCTGTTCTAAGGCCCCTCCCAGCCCTGATAGTGTCTATTCTAAGATTTCCTCCCACTCTCTCCTTGAAGTTGAGGTCTGTCCCTAGCTCTAAAGCCTGTCCCACTTGGCTCCCTCATGCTGAGGCCCAGTTTTCTGAATAACCTTTAGTACCCCTATTCAGCCAGGCCTATGGTGGGTGGGATGAGGATCCAAAGAGCCTGGGGAGGGGGCAGCACCACTCCACAACTGAAGAGCTATCTCTCTTCCAGAGGGCTGACTGTGCCTTTGGAAGTTTTGGGTTGTGGTCAGATTCCTGGATATGGCTCTGGCTGGCAAGCCCTTGGAGCCAGGCCCGCTAAGTGGGCAGTTCTCTGTCCCTGGTGGGTGGGCCGACTGCGGCCAGAGAAGACTGCCCCTTCGGGCCACCTCCTTCCTCTCCAAAGCACAGGGGACCGGGAGGGACTTTTCTCTCACTTGATCTTATCTGAATATCTGGAGGTGTTACCTATTCCTGTTTCACAGATAAGGAAAGTGAGGCCCAGCTGGGGGCAGTGACTTGTCCACGGTCACCCAGTAAACTAGGGACAGAGCTGGGGTGAGAATCCAGGCCCCAGTGCCTCTCATTCTGTCCTTCTGCCCTATCTGCTCCCTGAAACACTGACAAACTATCGGGTGATTATTCCCTGCAAGATTTCATGGCTGGTTCCCTTATATACAGAGCCCACCACCTACCTAGCCCCACCCCAGAGCATTTCAAACTGGATTTGTAAACTATTTTTACATGCAATGATTCCATATATGTCCACATAATCCATCCATTAATCAACCCATATGGATTTATTGGGTTCCTACCATGTGCCAGGCTCTGTGCTTACATCATATAAAGTGAAGGTCAAAGCCTCAGGATAGGTGGAGGTTTCTGTGCCAAGCTTTCAGAATCATACATATACAGCTGGGGTCATCGAGGCCAGACCCCTTATTTTATGCATGAGGAAACTGAGGCTCAGGGAGCTCAGCTAATTGGTCCAGAGTCACACAGCTAGTAAGAACCTGAGGCAGGTTTTAAATCTAGGTCTTCTTGCTTCTAGGTCTGGTGTTCTGGTTTTTTTTTCTTTTTAATCTTTTTCAGTTGTGTCCAACTCTTTGTGACGCCTTTAAAGGTTTTCTTGGCAAAGATACCGGAGTGGTTTGCTATTTCCTTCTCTAGCTCATCTTAACAGATAAGGAAACTGAGGCAAAGAGGGTTAAGTGACTTTCCCAAGGTCACACAGGTAGAAAGTGTCTGAGGCTGGATTTGAACTCAAGGTGACGACATTCTATCCACTGCTCCACCTCTGACCAAATGTGTCCTCTCAGGGGTTGATAGGGAAGGGTCCCACTTATCTAAAAGGAATCTATTCTTTCCTCCTCTTCCCAGAGAGAGAACTAGATTTGTAGTCAGATCGGAATTACGATAATAATAATAATAATAATACTAGCTAGAATTTATAAAGCCTTTGAAGGTTTGCAAAGTGCTTTATAAATATCTCATTTGATCTTCACAGCAGTGCTGGGAGGTAGGTACTATTATTATCCCCATTTTACTAATGAGGCAGAGAGAGGCCCAGGGTCATACATTTAGTCAATGTCTAAGGATGGATTTGAATTCAAGTCATGTCTATGAAGTTGTAAAGACTAGGCTGGGAAAATGACTTGCTGAGCTGGTAAGGAGCAGATATGGGATTTGAATCTAGGTCCCAGGGCTCCGAATCCTGCACCCCTTTCCCAGGGCCATGATGTATCTTGAATTAAATGAATTGAATGCATTCTATGATCCTAGATGTGCCTGGTCCAACCCCTTTCACTATTTCCTGCAGATCTCCTCACCAGGCCTGGTGAGAAAATGGCCCCATCGGCGACCAGTACTCTTCTATTGCTGCTGCCCTTCCTGTGGGCCCCACCCAACACTGCCCACTCAGTGTTGGTCCAGACCGCCCTCCTGGAGGACAACGGGGGCAGCGGAGAGATGGAGGGCTCTTCGGCTTCCTCCCCCAGCCTCTCCCCGCCCCGCACCCCGGCCCTCAGTCCCACCTCGGTGGGGCCTCAACCCACCCCTCTGGCAGGTCCCTCGCCCCCAACCAACTTCCTGGATGGGATCGTGGATTTCTTCCGGGAGTACATGCTGCTCATCGCTGTGGTGGGGTCCCTGGTCTTCCTGCTTCTCTTCATCATCTGCGCGGCTGTCATCGTCCAACAGAAGCACAAGGCCTCGGCCTACTACCCATCCTCCTTCCCCAAGAAGAAGTACGTAGACCAGAGCGACAGAACGGGAGGCACCCGGGCCTTCAGCGAGGTCCCTGACAGGGCCCCGGATGCTCACCCAGAAGACACGGCCGTGGACTCTTCTCGCCAGCTCCAGGCTGACATACTGGCCGCTACTCAGAATCTCAAGTCTCCAACCAAAGGGCCCCTGGCCAATGGAGATGGAGTCAAAATGGAGGAGAAGGAGGGAAGCAAGAAGGACGAGGAGGCAGAGAAGGCTGAGGAGGAATCCCAAGGTCAGCGTAGCCCCAAAGAGATACCTGAGGCCCCCTCAGGGGAGGCTGCAGAGCTGAGCCGTCCATCGGGGGCTGAGGCCTCAGCAGAGGAGCCGCCAGCAATTGGGATGGACCATGGCGAGCAGGAGGGTGCTCCCTCCTTACTGCAAGAAGCTGGGGAGTCCACCAGTCTCCCCGTGCCTGAGGGTTCTTGTGCGTGCCCCGGTCTCTCTCCAGCGGTGGAAGAAGCTGCTTGACTACCTTCAACGAACCAGGGCCACTCACTCTTCCAGACTGAAACACAGCTCTGTCACCCGGCTGGCCTCCAGAGACTCTATTCTCCCCTGGCCCACGAGACCCAGGCAGAAGGGTTGGCTCTGTGAGTCGGCCTAGGGATGATTGGATACGGACATGTTGCCTGTGCTCTCAGCTGACGTGGTTACATCGGACGGTTCCCCTAGAGCCTTGAACATCCGACCCAAACTGTCTGGGCCTGTCTGGCTGGGGCCCTCGCTCTTTCTACTCTACTTCCAATCAAGCAGCCCCCAGAAATCTCAGGACTTTTTTTTCCTCTGGCTTCCCCAGACAGCCACCCAGAACCAGACTGTGCTGAGTCAGAACCCCCTGATGATATAAGGGTCCAACTTCTTTTCTAAAGGCTCTTTCTACTTTAGCTAAACCCATAGGTAGCTTGCCACCAGCTTTGATCGCTTTACTTGAGAGTTATATCTTCCTGCGGGGGGACAGTGCGTAAGAAACAGAGAACAAAGTGCAATAACTTTCTGTTGGCTTCGTTCTTTGCTCTTGCCCCAAACACCACCCAAGGGACTCCTTCCCTCCACTGCCATAAAGGGCTAGAAACTGGTTTGTTCTGTTGTGAACTAAGGGGCCTTTCTAATGCTTGCCTTGAATGGAGAGGTGGACAGGAGGATCCTAGCCCTGTTGGACTAGGGATTCCTTCATTTCCCCTTAGGGTTCCAGTCTGGAGGAAGTAGGACAAGACCCTGAACTTGGAAGATAGCTAGAGAGAGAAGAGAGATATGGGTCTGGTTCAGGAAACCACCCGAGGGAGGGCCTGGGAGCAGCTGGGACTGGGTGCCCAGACTCAAGCCGTGGAATGGGCTTTAGTGACCTTCCCCTTTCTCTCCCCGCTCCCCCCCCAAAGATATGACTGTTCTGGCAAGTCAAAGGATAGAATACGACCTGACGGGGAACATCTCCGTTTAAACTAGAGAAGGCAGAGTGAAGGATCTCTTTCCTCCTTTTCCAACCAATCCCATTTTGTTCCATGGATTCTGAGTCAGGGGCAGGATGGGGCACTGAATTCCCCGTACCCAACAATTAAAGCTTCACTGCCAATGGCCTTGGTGTCTCTTGGGTTGGGGCCAGATAGTTGGCTGGCCTGCTTTGGGGATGGGGAGCAGGAACCCACCTCTGCCAGCATCCTGCAGGCCCCCATCCCTCGTGCCCCACTGGGACGGACGAGATGGAGTATGCTGCTCCACCTGGCAATACTAATGATGATAAATTCTAATAAACTTTGGTCTGGCGTGATCCACCTTGTGACGCTGTCTTTCTTTGGATTCTCAGTTATCAAAAGCCTAGAGGAGTGACGGGAAAGAGTAGGGCGTAAAGTCTGGAAGGGAGGGAGGGAGGGAGTGGGAAATTGAGGAGGCTTCCTCAGACTGTGGTGGGGTTTGACTGGCAGACCCAGCACTTGGTCACAGAGTCTGGGGCATGGGACCAAAGGGAGAAAAGGCGGGTCCCAAGAGGAATACTTAAGGTTGGCTGATGGAAAAATGTCCTAAGATTTAGAGCTATCCAAGTGGACCTGGCTGTTTTGGGGGATAGAATCATTGATTGAGACCCTCAGAAATCTTCTAACTTCTCCGCTTTACAGATGAGCAAACATGCTCAGAGTAGTTAGGTGACTTGGTCAGGGTCTCTAAGTAATAAGGGGTAGAGCTAAGATTCAAACCCAGATCCTTCCACTCCAAATCCAGTGTTTTTTCCATGATACCCAGCAAAGGGAGGGCCCCCTCCCACATCCACTCAGACCCCACCCTCTGCAGGGCCCTGCTTAGGAGCCTCCAGACTCTCCCCAGCCCTGCTGCCCACCGGATGATTCTTTGCCTCCACCTTCTCCCTTCCCTTTGGGGTGCCTGGAGAGCGACAGATGAGGCCCAGGTGTGTCGGGGATGTCAAAAAGAATGTGTGGGGAGTGTTATGGCAGTCTGGCAAGAGACTTGGGAGAGAAGGAGGGGACAGCCTCTCTCTCTGAGGCCACATGACTCCCTTGGACCCTGGGTCTAGCACAGTGAGGCTCCCCTCTCCTGCCTCTACTTTGCAGGAAAGTGAGGCAGCCTCTTGCTCACTATCAGCTTCCTGGAGAAGCTGGACAGACAGACCGGATCTCCAACATGGAGCTCTTCTGAGCTGAGTAGATTTCTAACCTGGGATGGCTTCCAGGGGCCAGACTCTGGTTGTTGTTGGGGAAGGCGTCTCTCCCTCTACCATAGGATGTGAATTTTCTCATCTAAACCTTCCCTGTCCCCTGGCTTTCCCCGTCAACATTCAGCAGAGGGGAGGAAGGCAGCTGTGAGCTCTGCCCTCCCGGGGCCCTTGTGGGGGTTTTGTGTTACTTGCATAAAGTGTGGCAAGACCTAAGACGCCGGGGAGGAAAAGAGGGGGCAGAAAAACTGAATCTTCTTCACCTCTCTCTTCTTTTGGAGGAGGGAATTAGCTTTTCTCTGCTTGGTTCCAGAGGCCAGAGCACAAGGCCAAGAATGGAAGCTGCGGAGAGGGAGATTTGAACTCCTGGAGAGGCCTCCTGCCTGCCCCTTTGGGGGGGGGGATGGGAGGATGATGGGATGGCAGGGAGCTACATTAGCTGATGACTGGATCCCCTCCCATCTGGTTTGGTTCTGGTAGACATCTGGAATAGCAGGGGCACCATGTGATAACCCATTCCCCTTCCTTTTACAGATTGGCTGGAGGTCACACAACTAGTCAGTAACAAAGCTGGGGTATGGACCCAAAAATGTGTATTAATAAAGAGAGAAACATTACTCCCATGAGGACCCTTGGGCACACTGGGAATCATAGCATCCTAGATTTGTATCTGGAAGGGACCTCAAAGATCATACGAACATAGAAATACAGTGTAATGGGGGTCCTGGCCTATGAGGGTTCTATATTCTATCCACCATATAGAGGTTTTGTGAACCTGCTTTCAGATATGTGCGAGGGAGAGACCAGGGCCCTTTCCCTCCATGAATGTTTCCTCTTGGTTTACTACATAGTAACCAAAAGTAATCCAAAAGTTCCTAAGTGGCGCATACAGAAGGCACAAACGGATGAAATGTATCTCTTTTCCTTATTTGCTTCTTAGGGAGGAGAAAGAACTACTATGGGATTTCCTGCAGGGGAGAAGCCAGGGGCCAACTTTCTCACCCGCTGACACATGGCCATGACTGCATGGCACTCTGCGCTGATCTTAGGTGATTGAGTGTTAGAGACGAACTAGGAGATGACCCTGTGAGCCTTACAGGGACAGAAAAGCTCTCTGCGGGCTGGCAGCTAGAATTCACAGCAGGATCTGCCGGTAGCAACGGGCAGGTCCCAAGCCCAGTAAAAAGCCAGCTCCGAGGGGGAACCTGCTGGCCCCGTGCAGCTGAGATGTCCTGAAAGCAAGGGAATGATCTGTCCGTTGGATGCCTCACTCAGAAGGGAATTCAGTTGAGGGACTGTTGGGTGGTCACCACTTTTAAGTTTGGGACCACTCTAAGGGAGTTTGGATCTTGCTATAACTTCTCAGGCAATGGCCCTTTGTAAAAGTTAATTGATATTAATCCAGTTTATCGATACTGAAAAAAGGTCAACTGGTCAAATGGATATTGAGGAGAGGTTAACTGGGCAACTGACATGAAATCAGGACTAGACCTACAAAATTTCTCCGGGTTCTACGGGGAACCCCAAGGGGAGCAGAAAGTGACCCCGTTCTGGGGATCCAACTTTTATATGTGCTGCAGCAGGAGCAGAGATTTAGAATGGGAAGGGACTGTGCGGGAGTAGCTAGTTCAACCTCTTTATTTTATAGCTGAAACTGAGGCAAGGTGACTTGCCCAGGGTCACACAGCTAAAATGTATTGGAGGTGGGATTTGAACTCAGGCTTTCCTGACCCTAACTCCAGGGTCTTCAAGTCCAACCCTCTCCTTCTCCAAATGAGGTAACTGAGTCCCAAAGAGGTGAAGTGATTTGTCTATGTGACCACAGGGATCCAACCTACAGGGAAATGGCCTTAGAGAAAGCGACATGTGAGGAGGTGAGGATTCAGATCGGGAGCTCAAGCCCCTTGACTTCCTTCAAGGCTCAGCTCAGAAAGCCTTTCCCTTTCCTGCCAGTGGTCAGTGCTTTATTCACCGACCAAATGTATACTCTATCTTTCCTCGTCCCCCTCCATGTAGAGACTGCTTGATTTGTGCTTCTTTGTCCCCAAGGGATTAATAAATGTCTGTTATGTTGAATATCTAGTCCAGGCCCTACATTTTACAGATAGGGAAATTGAGGCACAGATCAGTTAAAGCAAGTTGCCCAAGGTCAATCAGCTTGGTAAGTTGAGCTGAGCTGAGAATGCAGTTCTCTTCTCTTCCAACTGCTCAGTACTGCCTCTATGTAGGGGTCACCACCCTTGCTCCCCCTAAGAACTGGTAGGAGAAATCATTTGGAAGCCTCTCTATCCAGCTGGAACTTGGAGAAGGAGGAGAGGTGGGCCTAGGAGACCCTTGTGAGCGTTGTTGGGGTCCCTGCCAATGGCTGAACAGTCCTTCTACTGTCGCCTGCTTGTAAAAATGTCCCGAGATGTGCCAAATAAAACTCACATCTGCCCCCAGGAGGTGGGGAGGAGGCTTGAGGGCTGAGGGACGGGATGGAGACTGTTGCTCGGCCAACTTTTCCCTCTGCCTCAGTGGTGGGGAAGAAAAGCCCTCAGCAACCAATAAAACTGAGCTTGCGAAGTGAGAGACCTAGGGATATGGGAATCAAGGGCTTGGGGGCTACCAGCCGGAAAGGTGGTCCTCTTCCCCCTGCTCCTCCTCTTCTCTTTCCCATTCCTCTCCACCACCAGGTCTTCTCTGACTCTGCCCAACAGTTTAAAGACCATGTTTGGAACCATCCGGTCCTGCCTTCCAACCCATGCAAGGATGTCCTCAAACTCAAATAGAAACAGGGCCATAAAACTGTTCAGAAGGATCCTTGCAGGTGCATATTGACTTAGGAAACCACATGTTAACATTGTCTGTATTTTATTATATTTGGTTGAATATTTCTCAATTACATTTTAATCTGGTTCCAGCCCTCCTAGGGAGTGTTACAAGAAGTGTGAGCATCCCGTATTTGACACCTCTGCTCTAGAGCAACTCTCAACAACCAAGCCTCTGCTTGAATAGTCTCACTGGACCTCACTACCTTTAGAAATAGCTGTTCCACTTTTGGACAGTGCTAACTAATAGAGAAGCTAGGTGACACAGTGAATAGAGTGCTGAGCCTGGAGTCAGGAAGACCTGAGTTCAAATCTGCCCTCAAACACTTACTAACTGTGTGACCCTGGGCAAGTCACTTCACCTGTTTGCCTCAGTTTCCTTATCTGTAAAATGAACTGGAAAAAGAAGGGGCAAACCAGTCCAATATCTTGTCAAGAAAATCCCAAATGGGGTCACCAAGTGTTGAAATGACTGCACAGCAACAGTTAATAGGGGGTTCTTCCTTTTTATGAGCCAAAATAAGTAACTTACCCCACTGGTCCTAGTTTTGCTCTCTGGGGCCAGGCAAAATCTGTTCCCTCTTTCCTATAATAGGCCTTCAGATGCCCCCCATTTCCCTCCCCAATAGAATTAGACTCTTTGAGGAATTTAAGACACATCTTTTTCATTCAGCCAATGCATATCATGCCTACTCTACACCTTAAGGTCTTAGTGAGTCACCTTAGGGAACTGAGAAATTAAATGACTTACCCAGAGTCACCCAATCAGGGAGTCACCTCTCGTAGTAAGTGCTTAGAAAATGCTCTGTGAATGAATGCATGAATGAATGAATGAATGAATGTCAAAGAATTAGAAGGTCCAAACTGGAAGGGATCTCAAAGGGGAAGAGTTATCTTCATGAGTTTTTTCCTCTCCTGGAAAAACACCCCCAGATCCTTTCATCCACCCTCATGGTTCTTAGGCTCCTTCACCAATCAGGTTGCCCCCTTTCTGGACACACTTCCCCAGGAAGCCACATGGGGTTGTCACTTAGGCTCCAGGTCCCTGGGAGAGGGAAATCAGCCCTGTCTGCTTTTCTGAGGGAGGTGGGGATAGGGTGTCATCCAACCATCTGAGATTTACCCTGCCTGCTTGGAAGAGGTATCCCTCCCTGGTCACCAGATATTGTCTTGAAGAACTAAGAACTAGCAATTCTGATGCCTGGCACGAGCAGCAGGAAAGGGACTCTCAAATCAACTTTTTTTATGAATTTATTTTTAGTTTTCAACATTCACTTCCATAAGCTTTTTTTTTTTTCTTTTTGGTGAGGTGATCAGGGTTAAGTGACTTGCCTAGAGTCACACACAGCTAGTAAGTGTCAAGTGTCTGAGGCCAGATTTGAACTCAGGTCCTCTTGACTCCAGGACCCATGTGCTCTCCACTGTGCCACCTAGCTGCCCCCTCCATAAGCTTTTGAGTTTTCAATTTTTCTCCCCCTCCCTCCCCACCTCCCTCCCCAAGACGGCATGCAATCTGATATAGGCTCTACATATACACTCCTATTAAATGTATTTTCACATTAGTCATGTTGTAAAGAAGAATTAGAACCAATTGGAGGAACCACAAGAAAGAGAAAACAAAACAAAACAGAAGAAAAAAAGAGCAAATAGTCTGCTTGGATCTGCATTCAGACTCCATAGTTCTTTCTCTAGATGTGGACAGCATTTTCCATCATGAGTCATTTGGAGACGTCTTAGATCCTTGCATTGCTGAGAAGAGCTAAGTCATTCATAGTTGATCATCACACAGTGTTGCTGTTACCATGTACAATGTTCTCCTGGTTCTGCTCACTTCACTCTGCATCAGTTCATACAAGTCAAATCAACTTTTAAAGATAAATTTAAGTGTAGTTGAAGGGGAGATGCTAGACTCTGGGACATGTTTCTGTGGGTATGGTGAAACAAGCCTGTGGGGAGAGGCATGAAGACCCCAGGACACCCTGCAGGGAGCGTGCTGGAGCCAGTTCTGATGGCTTGTGAGAACCAATGGTTAAATTTCCTTCGTGAGCACTCACACCTAGGAAAATAGCAGATGCTACATACAAATCCAGGCTTGATCTATTTTTTTTTAATTTTCTAGATTCAAAAGGTGAAGGTGAAAATGTTGAGAATGCAGATTTAACTTAAAAGAGTGTCATAGGTACAATTCCCCCTCCCCTACACTAAGAGAGCTAGTTGTTAAACACTTACCAGGACACCCCTGTCTTTAGACCCCTGCTGAAGGAGGGAATACATGGGATGTGGCAGTGCTATGGATTGGAGTATAGCGGTATAGTAGGTCAAGGGGAGAAATCCAATATAACAGCTCCCTAGTTTGATTAATCATTCTATCATACTCATTGTTTCTGCCTTAGAGGAAGAGGAACACTGCTTAAATCCCAGCATCCTGGGCCAATGCTCCAGTTGCCTCCCCTTAGGTGGGGCTCTGTGAAAAGAAGTCAGCAACCGAGGTAGTACGGAAGCCCCTGAGTCTGAGGGGCCTCTCTCAGCCACTCCTTGCAGTAAATTAGCATCTCCTTTCTTCTCTTCTTTTTCCCTGCCATCCCTGCTGCTGGGGGGGGGGGGGGGGATTTGGCCCAGCTCAGGTTGCCTTCACAAATTCCCCTGCAGCTGCTAGCTCTATCCTCCTGGGCAGGGGAGGCTTTATAGCAGCAGCTGCACCATATAAAATAAAATGGTCTCTAGTAAATTGGTTCCTGCTATTAGCCGCTGCCGCCGGATACTGGCTTCAATGGCTGGGGTCAGGGGATCCTCCTAGACACAGCTCTGGAGATGGCAGTGGGGACCAGGGGCTGGGCTGGACTCAGGATGGCTCACCTCAGTCAGGATCCCTTCTTGGAGAGGGCTCTGGGAGGCCAGGTCAGTGGGGCTGCCACCAGGTGGGTGGACCATCCCCAGACAATATAGCATGGTGGGGACAGAGAGAGAGAGGTGTGTGTGGAATTGGAAGAGCATCAACTTTGGGGCCAGAGATGAGGGTGTGAATCCTGGGTTTGCCCACCTCTAATGAATATCACCTATGGCACCTTGCAAGTCAAAGGACTTCTCTGGGCCTCAGTTTCCTCATCTGTAAAATGAAGGGGTTGGACTAGATGGCCTTTTAGCCCTACATCTATAAGCCTATGAGGTACTGGGTTAAAATCCTGCCTCAGACTTTTACTAGCTGGGTAACCTTGGGAAAGTCAATTCAACTCTCTGGGCCTCAGTTTCCTCATTTATAAAATGAGGCGGTTGGACTAGATGTTCTCTGATATCTTTTCCAGTTCTAGAGTTGAGATACTATTTGCAACCTCCATGACCTTGGGCAAGTCCCTACCTCAGTTTCCTTCTCTGTAAAATGAAAGGGCTCAACTAGCTGAGTTCTAAGGTCCATTTCATCTCTATATCCTATGATAGGAAGAGGAGAGATAAAGGAATGGCAGAGGCACAGGTTTGCTCTGGGGACAAGGTTATACAAATAGTCATAGTCTTGCCCTCTTATACCCAAGAATCTACCCCTGGTCAAGAGGTAGAACTCTGAGTCTTTCCAGCTCATTTTACAGTTGAGGAAACTGAGGCAGACAGGATTAAGTGACTTGCCCAGGGTCCCACAGCTATTAAGCATCTGGGGCTAGGTTCAAATATAGGATTCTATATCAAGGCTGAAAAGATAGACCCAATCCTCCCATGACCCAGCCTTCCCTCTGGAGGGGCTTGTTGTCCTTGAGAAGTGGGTAGGGAAAAGGAGTGAGCCATAGTTGTTCCCTGCCCCCGGTAACATCAGCTAAGAGACCTGATGGTGTCTGGTCATCTGGGGGGGGAATGTGCAGAATGGCAGCTGGGATGGGGTGAGAGCTGGGGCCCTCCTGGGTGGTCCCATAGAATCGTTGTTTATTTTGGAGGGGAGAGTGCAGAGGGGATCTGGACTGGAGCCAGGCAGAGCTCGGCAAACCACAGGTGTGGAAACCCAAACACTCGGCCAGTTTCCTTCCTTTCTTGTCAGAAACTATGACAAAGTTGAGAAAACACTTGGAGTCAGAAGATGTGGGTCTCACTCTTGACTCTGCCACTAAATTTCTATGTGGCTGTGGCTGAGTTGCCGTCCTTCCCTGGACCTCAGTTTCTTCCTTTAACAAATAAGGGAGATGGGGCTGGGCCATCTCCAGTCATCCTGGTCTAGATCTGGCCACTGCACCCAGATGGCTCCTGAGGAGAAAGTGAGGCTGGTGACCTTGCACAGCTCTCCCTCACTCAAATCCAATTGACTTGAAAGTCAAGGCATCACCTTCCTAATGTCGTGGTCCTCTTCCAGAACGAAGGACAAACCACAAAGGGAGAGGGTATGAACTACGAGGCAGCTCAGAGTCAGGAATCCCTAAGCTCTAATCCCAACTCCACCACACATAAGCAGTGTGACCTTGGGCAAGTCACTTAACCTGGCTGTGCCTCAGTTTCCTCATCTATAAAACAGGGGTTCAAATAGATAGCCTCTCAGACCTCTTCCAAGGTTGTGTCTAGGACTCTGATTAAGTTGTTGGAGGTTACTTCTGCTTCTAAATCCCACGAACAAAACCTGTGTTTGAGATGTTTGCCTTTGCCTGGGTAAAGGACAGGACTGTAGTGGACCCCAGCCTCCCCGCCCCCACTGCCATGATGTGATCTTGGTCAAGTCATTTTATTTTTTACTATTTAAAAAAAAGTTTTGTTGATGACTTTTATTTTTATATCACAGTCACTTTTAGAAATACCAGCCCTACCTCCCCCACACACCTTGAAATTGAACTCTCCCTTAGAACAAAGAAAACTATTTAAGGAAAAGTACCTGACATAATGACCACAGTTGACAGGGCATATAACATTCTGCTGTGGAAGACCCCAACTTCTAAGCTGAAACGATGGTGCATTATCTTAACTTGAAGGTTGGAAGATCTGAGTTTAAATCCAACCTCAGACACCTAATAGCTTTGTGATCCTAGGCAAGTCTCTTAACCTCTGTTTGCCTCAATTTCCTCATCTCTAAAACGGCGGTAATAATCATACCTACCTCCCAGGGTTGCTATGAGGATCAAATGAGATAACTGTAAAGTGCTTTCCAAACCTTAAGGCGCTCTATCAATGCTCTATTTTAGCTATTATCTGTTCTCTGGGAATGCTATTCAAAAAAAAATTACTTAGTATTTGGCTTCCTTTAGGGATTTTTTCATTTATATAGTTGTAGTCATTGTGTATTTCATCCTTTGGTTTCTGATTATTTCGCCCTGAATCAGTTTATACATGTCTTCCCAGGTTTCTTCGAAATCCTCGTTTCTCTTTTCTCACAGTCCAGGAATGTTCCATTATATTCATGTGCCAGGATTTCTCCAGGCCTTCCTCAGTCAATGGGTATCCGCTTTGTTGCCACTTCTTACTACCACAGAAAACAAGCACTGCTATGACAGTTTTGGTACGTGCTGGACCTTCATTCTTCTGAGGGGAAGGCTGGACAAGTCAGTGCCCTTACCTCCCTTGGCTACAATTTCCTTACCCACCAAATGGAGGTGATTGTCCCAGCCTACCTGACAGTAGTGTTGTGAAGCATACTAACCTCATTCATGGTGGGGAAAGACTTCGAAACATCATTTGGATGTAAGACCTTCTAGAGGCCTGGCCCTCTCTGAACACACACATATACACACACATGCACACATATACACAGGTATGTGTGTATGTATAAAGACATGATATATTATATACATATATTACACACACATGTGTATATGTAAACATATATGTATGTTTTATATGATGAGTTGTGATGTTAAAATATAAGATATATAACATATAAGTGTATATATGTGTATTCTATGATATATAAATATAACTTATTATGTACATATATTATATGTGTGTAGGTTTACATTCGTTCATAAGAAATACAGGGTAGCTGGGGAGGGAGGGCACTAGAGGCTGGGGGGGAAGGGCTCAGGGAAGGCCTTGATATAGAAGTCGGTGCTTGAGCTGAGTGTTGAAGGAAAACTAGACATTCTATGAGGAGAGGACAAGGAAGGAGGGCATTCTAGGCATGAGAGACAGTTGTGGTAAAGGTGTGGAGACAGTAGGTGGCAGGCTGTATGTGGAGAACAGTAAGAACACCATTTTGGCTGCATCATTGAGTGCAGGAAGGTGAATAGTGTTCAATAAACAGAGTTTTTGAAGGGGCCAGAGTTAGGAAATCAGGAAAGGGCTAGACTGTGAAGGGCTTTCAATACCAAAGGGAAGAGTTATATTTTATCTTAGGGGCTGGATAATGCTGAAGTTATGAACTGGAAGGATAATGGTGCCCTAGACAGTAATAGAAAGTTTGGAAGAGGGATAGCTTTGAGCTCTACTTTGGATGAATTGACCTTTTTTTTTTTTTTAGGATGATCTCAAAGGTCTCTTCCAGCTCTAAATCCCATAATCCTATGATCATAAAAGGATTCTTAATCAAGTGCCTGGGGTTTGACCTACTTGCTGAGACAGAGATTCGAGAGATAAGAAATTTGGAATAAAATGGACAGCTGGACATAAGGATCAGGGTATGATATGTAACTAGGGTGGGACAACTCAGGCTTTGTTCCAGGGTAATAAATTTCCAAGGTGCTGACAGCACTTACAATCCTTTAGGAACAAAGAAACTACAGGGCTAAGCCTAGAGTTAGCACCAATAATTAGTCAAAACAGGCAGCTATCAAACTGTGGGCTATGTCCTTCATCTCCTCCACCCCAACTCAACTTTCTCTGGGAACAGTTTGCGATATTTTTCCCGAGTGCAACAATTCCTCATTACAATTCGAAGGGGTAGAACTAATGGTGAGGTTTAAGTGAAGGCCTTCAAGGCAATGTCTTGTCGGTCAGTGGCCTGCTGTTTACAAGTCAGATTCACTGGATCTCCTTTTCTATCTGATAGAAGGCCGAGGGAAGTGGTTTTAGCCCACAGCCAGCAACAATGATTCTGATGGTGCCTTCCTGTTTGTTTCTGAAAGGTTCATATTCATGGCCTTCTGAAAAACTGTGTTTTTAAAAAAATATTTTGATAATAGTTTTTAATATAATTGGTTTCCTTTGTAATCTCATGTATTTTGTTTCATGCATTTAAAAACTTGATTCTGAGAAGGCGTAAAAGGGCCCATGATGCAGAAAGGCTAAAGAATGCTTGTTCTATACCACCTCCTTTATCTGACAAGTGGGAAACTGAGTCCCAGAGAAGGGAAGTGACTTGGCCAAGATCCCAGGACCTGCTCCATCCTTTGCTCTAGACCCTGGTTCTCCTGCCTCTTGGGACCTCTTTCCCCGACGTTGAAGTCTGCCTTTCCACATCAGCCCAGAAGAGAGAAAAATACAGTCTGAGCAGGGTTCAGCTCTGCTTTGTCAGAACCGTTCCCTGTGACTGCTGGAGCTATGCTGACTATTTCCTGTTTTAATCCCAGGAGAGACATATTGGAAACGGCCAGTTGTGTCTTATTTTTGTTCCAGTCACCGCAGCGCTGAGACGATCGGATTGGGTTAAGGATGTGGGCACAGGCAGGCAAGGGGAAGTTCCAGGAGAATGGGGGAGCTGGCGGGGGCTGGGGGAGTGGAGATGGAATTGTTATTTGGGGGGTGTGGGGGGGTGAAGGCTGGTTGCTAGGCTGAATAAACAACTGTGACTCATATGTTGGCTCGGGGACCCACAGCGGGGCTGGCCCTCTGTAAAGTGGTGAGATCAGCAGAGTGGAGCTTTGGCATCCTCTCCCCCGACCCCATGCCCCGCTCCCTGGCCTTGCCGCCCTAACTCCCCTCCCAAGTCCAATGCCCACCTGCCATGCTGTGGCACAGGACTCCTTAACGTGGGTACCAGGGGCTGACAAGGGCACCATGGAGAGATTGCAGGGGTCTGTGAACTTGGATTTGAGAAAAGATCTTTATTTTCACTAACCTCTAAGTGAAATTTAGCATTTTCTTCAGTCATTTAAAAACATGATTCTGAGAAGGGGTCCACGGGCTTCACCAGATTGACTGTTCAAGGGGTGCAGGACACAGAAAGGTGAAGAACCCCATGTCTGGTGGAAAGGCCACCACAAATCTGTGTCCTAGGATTAAAAGGTCCAAGAAGCCTTGGGGTCCAGGTCTGGCTCCCTACTTACTAAGCCATATGACCTTGGGCAAGTGATAGGATCATAGAATTAGAACTGGAACCAGGGACCTTGTAGGACATAGGGTCCAGCAGCTCCATTTTATGGAAGAGAAAACTGAAGCCCAGAAAGGAATGAGCAGTCCAGGGTGACCGAATCAGGATTCAAACCCAGGTCTTCTGACTGTGTAGGACGTGTGTTCTATCCATGACGCCACTTCTCTTTTCTGGGCCTGTTTCCATCTCTGCAAAATGAGGGTGTTGGCCCAGATAATCTCAAAAGTCCCTTTCATTTCCGATTCCTACGATTTGTTTTTTGGACTTTAAAAAAAAAAGTTTTTGACTCAGCGCCTTAGTTTCCTCCTCTGGAAAACACAGGTTATGGTTTGTTGGTTAGGTAGGTATGGTTAGGCACCATATTGCAGAACCAAGGATTGAACATAGGAGAAAATGTTCTGTAAAGTACAAAACTCACACAATCACAGCTGGCAGGCCAAATGGTACCAAAGAATGTGAGTGGATGCTGAGGGCCTGGGGTTCGAATCCCACCTCTGCCATGTCTACCCGTGTGACCTGCAACAATTCGCTTCGTCTCTTTAGGGCTCAGTTTCCTTATCTGTAAAATGAAGGGGTTGGGCTAAGGTATCTGTCAGCTCTAATTCCAAGTTCAACGTCTTAATAGTAATAATTGTATTAATTTATTGCACTGACCAATACAATTAATTACACAGATTAATTAATACAATTAACTACATGAATTAATGTAATGAATAGAATTGACTGCGTTGATACAATTCATTACATCGATTAATATAATTGACTATATTGATTTTAATATAATTAATTATATTTATATGATTAACAAAACACAATTAGTATACAAATAATTTTTGTTGTTTAACTTCGTCACTTTAAAGAGCAGAAAACCGAGGCCTTGAATGGGGAAGCGGTTTGTCTGAGGTTGGGGGGCCGATCGGGAAGAGAGGTGGGACCGTAACCCAGCTCTCTTGTCTCCCAGCCTGGTGTTCTTTCCACTGTGGTACGTATTGCCCAGTTGCATTCCTACTGGGCCTTGCTCTGGGCAGACTCAGTGAAAGAAATCCTCAGCAGCTCTAGCTGAAGCTCCTAACCCCTCCTGGGGGACTTATCTTTTCCTAAGGAATCTCGCACGCTGAAAAGCCTTTACTGTCCAAAGGAATGAACCTTGATGGGTGGAATTTCAGGCCCTGTGCGAGGCAGTGGGGAAGATCTTTGGGGAGAGAGGTTGTCAAGGAGATGATATTTGTTAAGTCTTAGTGCCTGGAATATAGTAGGTACTTAATAAATGCGTGTTCCCTTTCTTCCCCTTCCTTCCAATCACTATCCATGGGATGGTCATGCTACTGATGTGAGATGACATCCCTCTTTTTCCTCCCACAGAACTGGTGAGGGAGAAGGTGGGGGGGAGGGGTACAGGACCTTTCTTTGTTGGCCATTCTTTCCCTCTAGGCAGCATTGTGTTGAGGAAAAAGCTCTGGATTTGGAGTTACAGGACCTGGGTTCAAATCTCAGCTCTGACTCTTACTACCCCTGTGGCCTTGGCAAATCACTTGGTTCCTCTGGGCCTCAGAATCCTTTGTAAAAATGTGCAGGTCACGGGGCAGCTAGGTGGTGCAGTGGATAGAGCCCCGGCCCTGAATTCAGGAGGACCTGAGTTCAAATCTGGCCTCAGACACATAACACTTAGTAGCTGTGTGACCCTGGGCAAGTCACTTAATCCCATTGCCTAGGCAGTCCCCCCCCGCAAATGCGCAGGTTGGACAAGGTGACCTCTAAAGTCCCTTCCAGGCCCAGATCTGTGACCCAAACAATGCCACAGATCACTACAATATAGCTGTGCATCTCAGGCAGGGTCCAGATGGCTGAAACCCAGGATGAAACACAGCCAGGGAAACCAGGCTCTCACAGAAATGCAATGACTTGCCCAGGGTCACCCAGCTAGCAAGCTTCAAGTACAGGATTTGAATCCAGGCCGTCCCCCTTCCAAGTTGCTAACTCCAGCTGCTACTCTGGGAGTTCAGAGACGGGGGCTGAATCTGGGGCTTGGTCTTCTCCTCTGTAAAAGCAGGGGGTTGGTCCAGATGGCTTTTGAGAGCTTTGCTCCCTCTGAAGTACTGCACTGGGCTGATTTATGGTGTCTGGCTCCCTTCCCCTTCTCTCCTTGCCTGGAGAAGGGAAGCACAACCCATTTGTGCCCCCCTCCCCACAACTTCCCAGCCGTCTGTCAACAAGGTCAGGAGGTATCTCTGAGTTTGTACTGAGGAAAGAGGGGCCCCTTGGCAGCCCTGGCTGAGCCAGGGAGAGACTAATTATCGACTTAGTAGAAGCCAGATCAGTGTAAGCAGACAGGATACTGGAGCTGAGGGGTTGCTCAAATGGGGGGGGGGTCTCCAAGGGAAGAGAAGGCTCAGGGGTGGGGGAGACTGGATTGTCATATAGTGAAGACAGTGATCGGGGTAGCAAGAGAAGAGGCTATGACCCAGAGGCCAGAGATGGGCAGAGCACTGAAGGCCTTTTCAGCTTGACATAGCAAAGCAAGGTTTTCCCCTCCTTCCCCAGAGCCAGGCTACTTTGTACGAGCCCATTGGAAGGGATATGATGACAACTAATTAAAAGTATTTACTAAATGCCTGCCATGTGCCAAGCACTGTGCCTAGACCTGCACCTCCAGCAATAATGGGCAATCCCTGGGTCCCTGCGTGGGAGTGGGGGGAATGATTGTTTCGAAGGCCTTATTTTTCACTGAGAGCATGTGCTCTCCCTCACGGGATATCTGACCTCATCTCAGAAGCGTTGGAAATCTAAACAGCTCGTGGTCCGCAGAGATTTCTTGGCCAAGGAAAAATATGAAGTCTCGCTTGATGTCACAGTTGAAACACGAAGTGAGCTCAACAGAGAAGAAACCTTCGAAATTCCACAGAATCACAGGATTTCAGAGTTGGAAGGATATTGGCCATCTGGCCCAACCCCCTACCTGAAAGGACTCCTCACTAAAACACACACAGAAAATGGGCATTCAGCCTGTTCGAGGATTAGTAATGGGGACCTGGTGACTTCTGGACAGCTCTAATTTCTAGGAAAATTTTCCTGATGTAATACCTAACCTTACATTAGGTTGAACTTTTATAATGATTAATTTCAAAAAATCTTTATCAGACCATTACCATGTGTGAGGCTAGAAAATAGTGTTGGACTTGAAAACCTGAGGCCTGCTGGCTGTGTAGACACGGCTAAGCCCAAACTCTCCAGCACCACAAGGGACAGAGAGGCTGCCTGTATTGGTACAAGATGGAGAGAGTGCCTGCAGAACCTTCCTCAGAGTCATGGGACTCAAAGGAGATCCCATACATCAATCTCTTTCCAAACTCAGAAGTGCTATATAAAGATCAGTTATTACCAACATTAGTAATCATAATATTAGCAGAGTTGGACCTTGAATCTCCAATTCTCTGGTTCCAAATCCAGTGTTCTTTCAAGGGCACCAAGTTCCAGCCTTTGGCCTACCACCCTAAAAAAGGAGAGTCTATCTTTAAATGGACCTCTCCATAGGAGAACTGAGTCCCAATTTCAAGGTTGCCTGCCAATAAGCGTGCTTGGCTAGGAAGCCCATCTCTTGCTCGACAGACGGATGCCCCCTAGTGGCCAAACGGAATGGTGCTGAGCGTGAAGTCGCCCGGAAACTCTGGGGACAGGGGACAGCAGCCTGCAGCCTGACTGTCCCGTACCGGGCCCCCACGGATGGCCTGGGTAACTGCTGGCAGATGCTCTTGAAACAAAACACTTCCAACACCTCCAAGAATTCGAAGTAAAAAGTGTCAACACCCTAGAGCGCATCATCGGTCAGCTTTCCTCTAAGAGAATGGTCAGAGAAGGTCTGTTTAAGACAGGGATCCGATGTGGGAATGCTCCCGAATTCCCTGGACAGAGACCGGCAAAGCCAGGAAAGGCATGGGGAAAGGCTCTGTGCCCAGGGTAGCAGGGGGCACAAGGGTTGGAGTCTATTTTTTCCAAAGAGCAAGTGATAATGTCTCCTTCCTCCCCAGGGCAGCACCTTGCCTTACATACACCAGTTAGTAAAAACGCCCCGTTTTGGAAGCAAACCCAAGGCTATTGGGGCTGCACAGGAGTACGGTCCCTCCTATAAACTGAGGCTTTCCCCGCGGGGTCTTGGAGTCTGCAAGGGGGACATGTGAACCTTCTTCCTTGTTCCTGGGATGATCTGAAAAGACTGAAAGCTCAGATACGCTGGGGAATTTCTTAAGCGGGGAGGGACCACCACGCCTTTGTGAGATGGTTTGGGCCTCACTCAGTGGCATCTGGATCAAGGCATCCGAGTTCTGAAATGGGCTTGTGCAATTCAAAATGACACACACTAAGAGAAAAAAATCAATCCCATTGCGTCTTCCTCTCGGTTACAGGAATCAGGCATCCTCTAAGTGCCTCCTATGGGCATGCTAGCAACCACACCGCTAGGAACCGGGAATGTGAGGCGTGACCCGGCTAGTGAAGGCAGCAAAGTGGCTGGGACCTCTGCGGGGAGCAGGGGTGGGGAGTGAATGACCCAAGAGCCAGAGCTGTTTGAGGACAGAGGAGTTCTTGTAGGAGTTTTATTATATCATATATGGGTGTATGTGTATATATACATAGAAGATCTGTTTTATGTACAATAATGGTTCTCTCAAACATTTCTACCAAGGCAATCTGTAACAATGTCTCTTTTCCCCAAATCCAACTCAGGTGCAGTTAAGTGCTAAATGAGAGTTGTCCCTTCTGATGAAAGCCATTCTGGGCTTCCTGCCATCTTCTGGGTCCTTCTTGGGAACAGACGAGGTAACACGGCTCACACAATTCACAATCTCCAGCTACAGCAGGCCTCGAGGCGGGGATGGGGGCAGAAATAAGCCCAAAGATAGAGAACAGAAGCTGGGCATTTCCCGGGGATGGATTAGAGCTTCTATGAGGACAGGACATTGTGCGTGATTATCACAAGGCTCTTTTATTCCTCGGAGGTGAGATCGATTGCACTGGAAGGAGAGACTGGAGGGCCTGGCCAGCGCAGGCCACAGCAGGGGAAGGGGCAGGCCTCAGTCACTACTTCTTCTCCTCCTCCTCCTCAGCCTCCTTTTTCTCCGGGGTGCTCTGCTTCAGTCTGTAGTCTGCCAGGGCAGCCTTGATTGCATCTTCAGCAAGCACTAGGAGAGAAGGAAGGAAGGAGAAGGAGGGAAGGAGGGGAGGGAGAAAGAGAGGGAAGGAAGAAAGGAGGGAGGA